>NC_085138.1:426901264-428101264 GCF_035046485.1 Aedes albopictus
AACCAATAAAACACGACAGGCTGCGGTGAACTGGGTACGCAGCTCGTATGCCGAAGAAACAACAAGCTAAAACCATATTTAGTAGAGAACCAGGAAGGGGCCGACGGTGAGTCGATAAGGAGAGCGTCCAACATAGCTCTGGTCCTCACAAGTTGCTACCTCATGCTTCCACGGGTCATGCGATGACAAAGACCGCCAGCTAAGAGTTGTGTGCTCAGCTGGTAGTGCAGCCTGGGCACTGTTGTCCTTCTGACTTCAGCTAGATTGAGGAGGTACGACCCGAGCGTCTGTTCACCAAGGAGGTGTGGCTCAAACAGCGTCTGTTCTAGCATCCAGCGGCTGAATAAGAAACGCTGCACCACGCCCAGCTAGATCCAAGGTGGTAGCCCCATCAGCGTGGTCGTCCCAGTGTTGGTTGGGACGTTAAACAGAATTGGCACGATGGCCATCCGGCGAGACAGAAGTGTTGGCGTAGGCCAAATAAGCCACCCGTAAAAATCCCCATTGCGAATAACATAGGAGAAAATACGACTCGATACAATCGGCAAAGACCCACGCGACGATATAAGGACTACGATTGGAAACTTGGAACATGGAATTGCAAGTCACTAGGTTTCGCAGGATGTGACAGGATAATCTACGACGAACTACATCCCCGCAACTTCGACATCGTGGCGTTGCAGGAACTTTGTTGGACTGAACAGAAAGTGTGGAAAAGCGGGCATCGAGCGGCTACCTTCTACCAAAGCTGTGGCACCACTAATGAACTGGGAACAGGATTTATAGGGTTGGGCAAGATGCGACAACGTGTCATCGGGTGGCAGCCGATCAACGCAAGGATGTGCATGTTAAGAGTTAAGGGTCGTTTCTTCAACTACAGCATCATCAACGTCCACTGCCCACACGAAGGGAGACCCGATGACGAGAAAGAAGCGTTCTACGCGCAGTTAGAGCAAACATACGATGGTTGCTCGCCGCGTGACGTGAAAATCGTTGTCGGCGACATGAACGCGCAGGTAAGAAGGGAGAAAATGCACAGACCGGTAATCGGGCGAAACAGCCTGCACGCCGTATCGAATGATAACGGCCAGCGATGCGTAAACTTTGCAGCCTCCCGTGGTATGGTAGTTCGAAGCACCTTCTTCCCCCCCCCCCCCAAAGATATCCACAAAGCCACCTGGAGATCAACCGACCATCAAGCAGAAAACCAAATCGACCACGTTCTAATCGACGGTAAATTCTTCTCGGATATAACCAATGTCCGCAAATACCGCAGTGCGAATAGCTTATGGGTAGAAGAAGGATGAATAATATTTTAAAATATTGTCATTTTAAATTCCAATCATTACAGCGATTTAATAAAGTTAAACAATCTATTAATTAGAGAAGAACAAATCTCTGGGTACTATATGAGCAAACAAAACGAAATTATTTACGTTGTGAGCAGTGATCCAAAATGTACTGTCAAAAACTGTAGTTTGCATGATAATCGTCGGTGTATGGTCTTGACTATCATGCAACAAAAACATTCAGGTATGACCAGATGAAATATTCATGGGTGGCTGTGACATTTTTTTAATCACGGCAAAAAATATAGAGGATTGGCAAATTGAGTGAACTAATGAAATCCCAGTGGTTCCGAAAACTGCGAACGGGACATGCGTATAAATTAGGAACCAGAAGTGTGAAGAAGCGGAGACAAAGATTTTCGGATTGTGCGTTCCGAGGGTCATAACTACCAATGGAGCAGGGGAACAAAAGTCAGTGGCTCCCAACTGAATAGTTACGACCCACGCCTAACAAATCAAAAAGTCTCATGTCATACGGATATTTTCGAACCTGGCTAATTGAGTTGATGTTGAAACCCGATATCCTAGGCCATTTTGGAAATAAATATTGCGCTTGGGGTTTCGGGGACAATATAGGGACACTACTGAGGGTTTCCGCCATCCTCAAAACGCCTCTGTAACGACTTTGAAATCAAATCCGCTGAAAATGCTCTGAAGCTTCTTGGAATGCCTCCGAAATCTACCTTAAACCCCCCGAAACCCCATGTAACGCACCTTAGATCCTCCAAAACCCCCGAAAACGCCATGTAACGCCTCCGTAACGTTTCTGAAATCCGCCGAAAATGCTCTGAAGCTCTTTGGAATTCCTCAAAAATCCCCCTTAAACCCCCAGAAACCCCATGTAACGCACCTCAGACCTTCCGAAACCCCTGAAAACGCTATGTAACGCTTCCGTAACGTTTCTGAAATCCGCCGAAAATTCTCTGAAGCTCTATGGAATGCCTCCAAAATCCCCCTTAATCCCCGGAAACCCCATGTAACGCACCTCAGACCCTCCGAAACCCCAGAAAACGGCATGTAACGCCTCCGTAACGTTTCTGAAATCCGCCGAAAATGCTCTGAAGCTCTTTGGAATGCCTCCAAAATCCCCCTTAAACTCCCAGAAACCCCATGTAACGCACCTCAGACCTTCCGAAACCCCCGAAAACGCTATGTCACTCCTCCGTAACGATTATGAAATCTGCTGAAAATGCTCTGAAGCTTCTTGGAATGCCTCTGAAATCCCCCTTTAACCCCCTCTGACCCCATATAACGCACATGTGACTCTCCGAAACCCCCGAAACGCCATGTAACGCCTTCGTAATGTCTTTGAGATCAGACGAAAATCCTCTGAAATTTCCTAAAAAACCTCCAAAATCTTCCTAAACTATCCCCCTTCCCTGTCAGACCCCAAGTAACGCCCCTGACACCCTCTAGCACGAGTTATCCGCATTTTTCTTTCGCAATTTTCGGAACCACTGGAACTCCAGCTCTGCATTTCAAAACAGTCATGTCATACTCCCATCATCTTGATTTGTGTTACAATCATGGTGCCAAATGTTGCATTCATGGTAGACGACATTCATGCATCGACGGCAGTATGAATGTAGTGTGTGACAGTAGTATGTAACATTAGTCATGACGGTAAAGGCGTTGCGATGATAATGAAAAAACATGTACTATACGGTTCACCGGTTGGGAGGTATGGCTTTCAATCTTTGGAGGAATAATTTATGAAAGCTTGAGAATCCGTTTTTGAGTTATTCTTGCAAAGACTGAACGCCATACCTCTCAACATAATCATCAACAGTCGAAATTCGAAGAAATTATTTGTACTTATACAGTGTAATTCGTCGGAACTACCTATAAATCCAAGAGGGGATGATCACTAATCACAAGTAGTAATTGTTTCTGCAGTATAGATAGGAAGAACAGCTATTGAATTAAAGAAGGCAAAATTTCTGATTGAATTATAAGTACCTAAATAGTCGATAATTAATGCAGTAACAAAACTTAAAAGAACAGCCTATAAATTTAAGAAGGAAAAATTCCTGAACAAAATATCAAACTAAATTGCCATTAAATACTACATCAACACAACTTGAAAGAATAGCCTAGGTATAAACAGAAGAAGGAAAAATTTCCTATAGAAATGTCAGTGGCTGAAATACATATGATTACTATAACAGCACCATAATGTTTCTCTCAATGAGCAACAACATGAACTATTTATTCTTATAAGTGACACACCAGCTGGTAACTTGGTCTACTAATGTTTTTGTCCATTCGACCTTTTGTCCTTCGACCATTTGTCCTTCGACCATTTGTCCTTCGACCTTCTGTCCTAAAGCCACACTTGAAGATGGCTGGAGGGACATCCGATCCGCCATAGGTAGTACCTCGGCTACAGCACTAGTAGGCTTCACGACTCCGAATCACAGAAACGACTGGTACGACGGCGAATGTGAACAGTTGAAAAACGAGAAGAATGCAGCATGGGCGAGAATGCTGCAACACCGTACGAGAGCGAATGAGGCACGTTACAGACAGGCGCGGAACAGGTAGAGCTCAGTCTTCCGGATGAAGAAGCGCCAGCAGGAAGAACGAGATCGCGAAGCGATGGAAGAGCTGTACTGCGCTAAGGACACACGAAAGCTCTACGAGAAGCTGAACCGCTCGCGCAGAGGCTTTGTGCCACACGCCGACATGTGCCGAGATAATCACGGGAATATTCTCACGAGCGAGCGTGAGGTGGTCGAGAGGTGGCGGCAGCATTACGATGAGCACCTCAATGGCGACGTTGCAAGTACCGAAGGTGGCGTGGTAACAGATTTAGGAGTATGTGCACAGGACGAAAGACTTCCGGCCCCTGACCTCCAAGAGATTGAGGAGGAGGTTGGCCGGTTGAAAAACAACAAAGCCGCTGGAGCAGATCAACTACCAAGCGAGCTTCTAAAATACGGTGGAGAAGCACAGGTGAGAGCACTACACTGGGTCATTACCAAGATTTGGGAGGAGGAAGTATTACCGGAGGAATGGATGGAGGGTATCGTGTGTCCCATCTACAAAAATGGCGACAAGTTGGATTGCGGGAACTACCACGCGATCACACTACTGAGTGCTGCCTACAAGATACTCTCTCAAATTTTATGCCGCCGTCTATCACCGATTGCAAGATAGTTCGTGGGGCAATATCAGGCTGGATTCATGGGTGAACGCACTACAACGGACCAGATGTACGCCATCCGCCAGGTGTTGCAGAAATGCCGCGAATATAACGTGCCCACACATCACTTGTTCATCGATTTCAAATCGGCGTATGATACAATCGATCGAGAACAGCTATGGCAGATTATGCACGAATACGGATTCCCGGATAAACTGATACGATTGATCAAGGCAACGATGGATCGAGTGATGTGCGTAGTTCGAGTATCAGGGACACTCTCGAGTCCCTTCGAATCTCGCAGAGGGATACGGCAAGGTGATGGTCTTTCGTGCTTGCTGTTCAACATTGCTTTAGACTTTACAGGCTGTAATTAGGAGAGCGGGAATAAACACGAGTGGAACGATTTTCATGAAGTCCGTTCAGCTGCTTGGTTTCGCTGATGATATTGGCATTGCTCGGAAATTTGAGACGAGGGCGGAAACGGATTAGTCATTAATGTGTCGAAGACAAAGTACATGATGGCAAAGGGCTTCAGGGAGGAATCACCACGCCAGCCACCCCGAATTTATATTGACGGTGATGAAATAGAGGCGGTTGAAGAATTCGTGAACTTGGGCTCACTGGTGACCGCCGATAACGACACCAGCAGAGAAATACAGAGGCGCATTGTGGCAGGAAATCGTGCTTACTTTGGACTCCGCAGAAACCTACGATCGAATAAAGTTCACCGTAACACGAAGTTAACTATCTACCAAACGCTGATTTGACCGGTAGTCCTCTATGGGCACGAAACATGGACCCTACGTGCAGAGGACCAACGCGCCCTTGGAGTTTTCGAACGAAAGGTGTTGCGTACCATCTACGGTGGAGTGCAGATGGAAGACGGGACTCGGAGAAGGCGAATGAGCCATGAGCTGCATCAGCTGCTGAGAGAACCAACCAACGCACAATGGTCCACGAACCAGATTTACGAGGAAAGATGCATTCAGCGCCTTCAAATGATTTTCTAGATTAATATGGTCTTCTACAAAGTTGTTCCTAAAATAAGGCCCTCTTTTCAATATGCATGAAAATTAGGGTGGTCCATATTTTCAAAGAAATTGGGAACCAAACTTTTTTATTTGCAAGAATAACTACATACATTCGCAATAGTTGTAGATGTTTCAATTTTGAGCAAGTTTGCTGAAGACACTTTTTATGTAGCTTTAAAATTGACCGATCTAGAGGTATTTTTCTGAATAAGCTTAGGGTGGTTCAAGAAAAACCGGTTTTCTGGCGTTAACTTTTTCAGTTTCGATTTTTCATCAAAGTCGCCCAAGAAACACTTGTAGACGCGTCGTTTCGTGCGCTGAGATGGTCGTTATCTCTTTTGGATCAAAAGTTACAGGCATTTTTCTTAAAAAATCATAGTTTTTAAAAAGGTGTTATGACGGGTCAGGGCAAACATAAAAAATATCTTTTGCCCGCATTCAAAAGAAGAAATGTTGTTATACAACATATCAAAAGATTAGAGGGGTGTTATTTTTGTAACTCAAGTGAAAAATACTTGAAAAGTGCCCATTTTTTCAAGAAAATCGTCAATATCTTTTGAACGGAACGACGTAGCAACATTCTCAGCGCCCGAAAATGTGCGTTTTTCAAAGTTCTAAAACTGGTTCTTAGACAACTTTGATGAGAAATTAGAAATAACAAAGATAAAGCGTTTAAACTGTTTTGACCAAATTTGGAGCATTTTCCCATGGTTTTCATAGGGTGACGCTAGAACAAATCGTTTTATTGCTTTATCTTTTTTGTTTCAAATTTCTCGTCAAAGTCACCTAAGAACCACTTTCAGAGCTTCCAAAAACGCGCATTTTCGTGCGCTGAGAATGTTGCTACGTCATTCCGTTCAAAAGATATTGATGATCTTCTTGCAAAAAAAAAGACACTTTTCAAGTATTTTTCATTTGAGTTACAAAAATAACACCCCTCTAATTTTTTGATATGTTTTATAACAACATTTCTTCTTTTGAATGCGGGCATTAGGAACAACTTTGTAGAAGACCATATTTGCCTAAAAACTCATTTGAAGGCGTTGAATGCATCTTTCCTCGTAAATCTGGTTCGTGGACCACTGTGCATCGTCCACACCGCGAAAAACAGGAGGCTACGGTGGGCGGGTCACGTCACCAGGATGTCGGATAGCAACCCGACTAAAATGGTTCTCGAGAGTCATCCGACCGGTACAAGAAGACGTGGTGCGCAGCGGACCCTACGCAGAGTGCGGAACTGGAGACAAACAGCCATGGACCAGTGCAGTGGAATGGAGACGGCTACTATGTACATCAGAGGCCTCTCAGGCCTTAGCCTGATCGGTAAGGTAAGTAAGGAAGGGGCCGGTGGCTTCGTGGAAGGTTTAGGAGTTTTAGCCCATCAAGCAAATAAGTGAAATTACTCAAAAGTGAACATTTCATCGTGAAATAATATATGTATTTCAACGTGCATGCATAGAACCCGGTATCACAATACAGACAGAAGCAGAAACAGAAGACCTGGCTCTTTTAGAACAAAAAAACCCAGATTAATCCACCTAGTGGTGATAGTGCCTTTCTCGTCAAACATGTACCCATGATCTTTCCTTGGTTGGGATACGACTGGGATTATTTTGCTTCAGAATGTTGGCTTCAGCCTTTTGGGGGAATCGAAAACACTAGTTTTTTTTATTTTTTCCGACGTTTCGATCTGTATGGGGCCATTTCAAGGGTTCAATCGGTCAAGGTTTCCTAGTCATGATGGCCTTGCCTAACTTAAAAATGTCATACGAAAGTTTTGGTATTTATTGAGTCCGATCAGTTTGAAACCGTTGTGATGTGGACAATCTCCTACCTATCGGGCGGTTTAGAATTCGGTCCCTGTTTTTGGAATCTTCTACTATTGTTTGTTTAGCTAGATTCTGTGCTAGGGCCATCATTCCGAAGCATGATCTTTCCGTCGACGTAATGAGTAGAATAACTAGCCACAGAAGTCCAATGTCGCGACTATTCATGTGACTAACATCTAGTTTGACACGCCCTTACAGCGTCAGCAGCGGTACTAGAAGTGTCAAGTTAAGTTTGTTTACCAAAACAAAAGGTCCTCTACAAGATGGCCTCTTAAAAATAGTAAGTTATTGCAATTAAAGTTTTAAAAATATTAAATGAGAAAAGTGACTACAGCGCCATTGGAGTTCTAGTGTATTTCTATTACGTAATGCGAACTGTTCCTGAATCCTGAGAATACCTTATTTAGAAAAGCAATAATTTTAATAAAATTGGGAAATTTATTAGTTGAACATATTCCGACGTTACGTTAAACGTATAGACTGGGCTGAAAAATATCAGAATTTTCAGTTGACTGCTTGAGCACCTTCACTATCACTAAAGACCGATCAACATCAAGACGATAATTACAAGCTAGGATATAACGTCTTTCACAATCACAGATGACTTTACGGCAGGCCTACTCAACCTTTCGTGGCCGCGGGCCACAAGTGATACTCCATACCAGTCGACGGGCCAGACATTAAATTTCGACATCAAATTTCGAAAGCATGAATGCAACAGTGAAATTTTGTACATCCGATTACCCGTTCTCGCGGCAAATCACAACACTGACATCATTTGGGTCATAAAAATGTGAGCAAGAATTCTTGATTTTTTGCAAAAAACACCCTAAATACTTTTTTTCTGAATTTTGCCGAACTTCAGGTTGCAGCAAACAATTTGCTGAAATTCAGCAAACTTCCCTGATTCGTTCAGTAAACTCTGCTGTTCAGCAGCAACGTTTTTCTGAAATTCAGTAAATTTTGCTGAAATTCTGCTTCAAATTTGGCTGTACCTTTCAAGTTTAAAATTTTTAAATTTATATATTTAAATTTTTTAATCTTTGAAAATTTTTAACAAAACACTCTACCTATTTCGAGTTTATTTTTAATATTAAATTTTATTTAAATATGAAATATCTTCAAATATTTCAATCCTTGGGCCAAGTTTCATTCATCGATTCCGCGGGCCGTATGTTGGACAGCCCTGCTTTACGGTCTTCGACATAGTTTTTTCTTCACACTTTAGGCTATATTTTATTATCATAGGTTACAAAATTCATGTAAAATTTGACAAAAAATGCAAGCAAGTGAAATTACCCATACTAAATCCCATAAGAAAATTCCCAGTAGTTTTAGACGGAAAAGAGGATTGAAAAAACTTTCTCCGGGGATGATGCGATAATTTTCTCATATAACGTTGACCTATCCTACTGTATATTTTTACACCTCAGTGATTTGATTAGATTGCTTTAGTACAGATAAACAGACATATCATTTGTAACATATTGCTATTATATTCATCGTTACGAAAAAATAATCGCCGATTGCTAATCAGGTTGCGTTTCACTGCGGCTTGATGTTGGTAGTGAGTAGACGTCAAACGAGCAACAACGATTAATATTTGTTTCAACCGTTGAAAACAAGGACGCTGGAGAGTGAGTAGAGTAAGACGTCTGTATGTATGTGGCCTTAGTTCAGTCAAGATTTTGTTTTCTTACACATATTTATCGCTTGCATTGACTTTGTTCATTTTTGAAGTTCCTGCGAAGCACCCTAGGAAGCACCCAATGCTGGTTTTGCATCACTATCGGTAGCCTCTAATGTGGTCTGAGCCTATTTTCTTGCTAAACGTTCCTCATGGTTTAAAAAAAGACCGCGGTTCGATGTGTCGCATGCATAGGTTTGGTTCTTTTTGGCATTTGGCCACTTCCGGATGGACACCCTAGATCGGTCCTGGAACACTATCGGTAGCCTTTATAAAGATCTTCGTTCTGGTCTGAGCCTATTTTCTTACTAATCGTTCATCACGTTATTTAAAAAGCCGCTGTTTAATGTGCCACAGGCATGGGTTTTGATATCTACTACATTTGACCACTTCCAGCGGGACACCCGGAACCGGTTCCGGAACTCTATCGGTTGATCCATATATGATCTGAAACTATTCTCTTTTATTAACCGTTTATCAGGTAGCCTGAAGAGCTTGCGATTTGATGCGTCGCATGTAAGGGGTTGGTTAACTTTTATACTTGACTATTTCCGGCGTGACATCTGGAACCGGTTCAGTAACACTACCGGTTCCGATATGGTCTGAGAATGTTTCCCTGCCCACTGTTCATCAGGCTATCGAAAAAGCCGCTGTTTGTTGTATCGCATGCATGGGTTTGGTTCACTTTCATATTAAGCCACTTCCGGCGGAACACCCAGAACCGGTTCCGGAATACTACCGGTTCAGATATGGTCTGAGAATGTTTTCCTGCCTACTGTTTATCAGGTTATCGAAAAATCCGCTGTTTGATGTGTCGCATGAAGGGTTTGGTTCACTTTCATATTTGGCCACTTCCGGCGGGTCACCCGGAACCGGTTCCGGAACACTACCGGTTCAGATATGGCCCGAGACTATTTTCCTGTTTACCGTTCATCATGTTTTCGAAAGTGCCGTGGTTTGATGTGTCGCATGAATGGGTTTGTAGAGTTTCCATATCTGGCCCCTTCCTGGGGTACCGATCCGGAACACCTAAATGGCCATAACTCCGGAACGGCTGGATCGATCCGAACCATTTTCAATAGGAAACAATGGGACCAGATTCCGCGTCGAATGAACCATTGGTCATTAAAATCGGTTGAAGTTTACTGCCAAAAAGTGATGTGAGTTTTTTTTTTGTACACACACATACACACACACATACATACACACACACACACACACACACACACACACACACACACACACACACACACACACACACACACACACACACACACACACACACACACACACACACACACACACACACACACACATACACACACACACAGACATCACCTCAATTCGTCGAGCTGAGTTGATTGGTATATGTGACTCGACCCTCCGGGCCTTCTATCAAAATGTCATTTTTGGAGTGAACATATAGCCTTTCCAGTACACTTAGTGTACGAGAAAGGCAAAAAAACACAACCAGGAAGAAGCGGAGCACGAGGAAATGAAATTGACGTGAAGTTAATGAAAGGTGGAAGCAGCACTTCAATGGGAATCTGAATGGCACGGGATACCAAGGTAACGGGGGATACAACTACAGGGGATGGCCAAAATGTTTGGGATAGGCAACTTTTTTTCTCTCACAAAAAAGTTCAACATGCTGTAACTTTGCATAGAGTGCATAAAATATTCTCAAATTTTGACTGTTTGTCAACCTATTATATGTGCATCATTGGTACAAATTTGAGCTCGATTGGTTAATCTTTCGCGAAGTTATAACCATTCTGGTAAAACACTATTTTTCAGACTACTAATTTTTGAGCTGTCATATCTCGGAGACCAGTGAACCGAATTGAATGAAATTCTGAACTTTTATATACAATATATTAATGCTTGAAAATCATTTAAAACATGGGCATTTTTTAAACGTTGAAAAAAGTTATGATGGATTGACACTTTTTGGATCTTTTTCGAAAAAATGCATTTTTTTACATCAATGTCATAAAATTTTGTTTTTGATATCTAAAGATTTTCTACTTCTGTTTATAAGATATCTATAAAAAGATATATTAGAGCCTATTTGGATTAAAGGAAGAACACATTTAGTATTTTTTGTGCAGTATAGTAAATTTGACTCATTTTCCTCTAAATGGGTGAAAATGTCAAACCATCATAACTTTTTTCAACGTTTAAAAAGTATCTATGTTCTGATGAATTTTCAAGCATTATTATATTGTTGATAATCGTTCAAAATTTCATTCAATTCAATTCACTGATCTCCGAGATATGACAGTTCAAAAATGGATAGTCTTAAAAATAGTGTTTTACCAGAACGGTTATAACTTCGCGAAAGATTAACCAATCGAGCTCAAAATTGTACCACTGATGCACATATAATAGGTTAATAAACAGTCAAAATTTGAGAATTTTCGATGCACTCTGTGAAAAGTTACACCATGTTGAACTTTTTTGTGAGTGAAAAAAAGTTGCCTATCCCAAACATTTTGGCCACCCCCTGTATGTCAATGCAGCAGAGGATAATAACGATCAAACTTCAGCGCTGCGGGAAGTGAAGGATGCCATTCTTCAGTTCAAAATAACAAAGTAACTAGTAAAAATGGTATCGCAGCCTAACTCATCAAGATGGACCACCTGCCTCCACCGGTTGATAATCAGAATCTGGGAAACCGAACAGCTACCGGAGGAGTGGATAGAAGGGATTATATGTCCCATTCACAAGAAAGGCGACCATTTGGAATGTGAAAACTTCAGAGCGATTACCATTTTTAATGCTGCCTACAAAGTGCTATCCCAGATCATGTTCAAGAATAAATTAACATTCAAATTAAAAAAATGTCGATTTTTAAAAAATAACACATTTTTTCCTTTTTTTTGGAAATAATCGATAAATACAAGAAACACAATATTAATAAATCATTAAGAGGCATGTTAATGTTTAACTTCAGAAACTGAAATCATAAAAAACAATCATTTAACACGCTGCAGTTTATCTCAGAGGGATAGAAAAATAAAAACGCAAAACGATTCCATTTAAAATGCCACCTCCTCAATCACACTTGATTAAACACTCAGCGCCATAAAGATCAGAAAAAAGCCTTCTCGTTCGCCCAAGCATCCATCAAACTCCGAGCTCAAGAGCTGAAAATAAATACCGGGAACGGAAGAACCACTTCAACACAAAAAAAATCATTACCAAGAGGTTACCTTCCTACGATGACGACGACGACGACGAGGATGGCTCAAAAGGGGTAGCGAATCTTCTGCAGCTTCGTGCCGTGCCCAAGTGATAGGACGGACTGAAATGCAATAAAATAAAGAAGAATATGTACAATAAAAAAAGCGGCACGCGAAAGGCAACACCCCAGCAAAAAAGCATAAAGCCCACTTCACATCGCAGAATCGTTCTTTTTCCTCCCCCACCCGCCGTCGAACAACCAACAACGAACGACGGCACGTCAAGTCAAGCAGTCAGCGGCTTTTGACATGTTCTTTTCCACGAGGAATAATGGCACCGTCAGTCAGCAGCGGTGATGGTGTATGACCCCGGGACGGCCATAGAAAGGTGCAAAACTTCATACACCGTCTACCCATTCTGCCAGCCAGCCTTCTTCTGTAGACTCTAATAGTGCCCAAGCAATAGAATTACTAAGCGGTGGAGTGTGTAGCGTACCAATGCTCGCTATAAATTGAAAAAGCCTTCCGCTTGCATTAAATTTTCTGCTATCAAATCGAACATAATAATAATAACAGCTCATTCCTGGACAGGGCAAAACGTTGTTGGTTTAACTGCTTTGGTGAATAAGTATAATATACGCTTCACGGTGTGCTGAAACACCATTATTATCGCACTTTCATGAACCTAAAATCTTTTTTTGTTATAAGTTAGCCTTATCCGTATAGAAAAAGATTCGGGAGGGTAGAAAATCTTTCATCGGGGATAATTAAAATAAATTTGATTTTAGTATTCTACCATTTTTCTCATATAAACTAGTGTTACGCAAAAATAGTAAAACTGAACTTGTCTTAAAAACACACTTTTCTAATGATACATTTTTGAACCCTTAGAGTGAAATAAGCGTAGAAGATTTTTCAAAGAATTACAAGTTGTTTTCGACGTTCTATTTATGTGCCCAGCCCACTATAGTCTGCCAAAATTCATATACAGTGGGATTCCGTTTTTGGCATGCTCCATTTTTGGCATGTTCCGTTTTTGGCACCCCCCGAATTTGGCAACAAAGGATTCCGTTTTTGGCAACAATTTAAAATCTAATAAAAACATAGCAAATATCGATAAATAATTCTTCGAATAGACAACTTGTATTATATCAATAAGAAATAATTACAATTTTATGCTATTCCGGCATTCGAACAAAGGAACCAGCCCATTTATGTTTGCCACACATATCCTAAATACGTTATGTATGGGTCCATATTTCATTTTATATTATGTCCAACTGTTTATTATGTGCAGAGTGCACAAAACCGAGTAGATCTTTCTTCTTTGGCATAACGTCGTAACTAGGACAAAGCCTGCTTCTCAGCTTAGTGTTCTATGATCATTTCCACAGATATTAATGTGTATATTGTGCGCCAGGCACGAAGATACTCTATGCCTAAGAAAGGTAATTTCTTTTACAAAATGTTTCTGGACCGACCGGGAATTGAACTCGTCACCCTCAGCATGGCCATTGGCCATGGTGAATATCCTCGACTTATAAGCTTTGGCTTCGATATTCAAAGTATGTTTTTAAAATTCACTTTCTCACACACTTGTAGTCAGTCATTTGTCCACTAGGACTAGAACGTGAGCTGTTGGATGATATTTTTTCTTTATCAATAGCTTCGATACTGCTCTCTTTTCTACTTTTGACGAAGGTAGAACTATGAGCACGCGGTATTTTTGTTCATGTTGTTGTGAATATTGGTTGTCAGTCCAGTAGACAGTGATGTAGTCTAGGGGCGTTATCGAATTATCCTTTCGTTAGAGCAGTTGCTTAGAATAGAGACGAAAGATTGAATAATGTTGGCTTGTCTAAAAGTTGTTTGTGGCAAGGCTGGGAATTGAATCTCTGATCATTTACTTACAACAAGAAAATGTTGTCCTTGAGAGCACAAGGGTCCGCTGGAGGTACTTTTGTTTTAGAGAAATTGGTGGAAAATTGTTTTGAGAGAATCATTTCATAATCTTTAAGAGTATCACCTCACTATTTGTCTAATAGTGATAAATTTTGTGTGGTTGATTGTTTAGATCTGTTAATATCTCCAGACATCAAGAAATATGTAAAAAAAATAATCTCATTTATTCCTCGCAGAATCTATCAAGGAAGTGTTCAAATAAATTCATCCGGGACTCTTAAAAAAATTACAAGTTTCACCAGGATGTCCAAATGGTTCATAGACATACCTAAAAATAGAAGTAGCTAAACAACAGCTATATCAACCAATGTCCATCACAGCTCAATTGTGACAGGATAATCGATTAGCACCAAATTAAATATGGGTCATACCACAATACAGTTACTTCAGTTGAAGTTTTTGGCCCTAGGCTAGTTCATCTCGGAACCCACGCTGTACTTCCCTTCCTAAGGAAGAACTCACATTTATGTGAGTTTGTCGGGAGTTGGATTCGATCCCAGGTCCTTAGCGTAGTCACGTGTTCTAACCAAGTTAGGTGAACCTTCCGTAACTCTCACGGTTGGCCACCACCGTCAGCACCACGCTAATGCGAGAACAAAAAGCGAGATTATTTCAACGTATTGTTCAAAATACAGCAGCGCGATCACACGAGAGTAAAAAGCAGTTTATTCGATGCATATACGACCAAAATGTGGAGTACTGATTTCTGTCGACTTAGTGTTCGCTGTTCTGTTATGAGTCGTTTAGTCTGTATGGCTCTTTTCGAGAATTCCACAGATTTTTATGAGTTTACATATGAATTTCGCTGCGAAAGGGATTAAATCCACAAGATTCATTTTTCAGAAACACCTGCAGAAATTTTGCCAGAACTTTTTCAGAGTTGTGACAAAATATCACAAGATGGAATTTTTTCAGCAAATCCTGTTAAATTTCGTGAATATTATCCACATATTATGCGAATATGTTACAAAATAGATCAGAAATATCGAATACAGAAATTTTGAGAAAATTGTTGTTCCTTTATGACATTTTATCCTTGGGTTTAAAATGCCAAACTGACGTAATGTTTGCAAATGTTGCTGAATCGGATGATGCATATGCGGACATACACCAATTAAATTTCTGCCATTTTTTTCTTTTTTGTTGTCCCATTCTGTATACTATGCGGTCGTGTGTAGACTGGGGTGAATTTGTTCATGATTTTCATGTTTGTATCTTTCACAAATGATCTTTTTTTGCGACAACGTATATGCTGCCTCTTTGCTTTACAACTTAATTTTAGCACCTTTATATTTTTGAGGCCTCATTCAACTGTTAGAGACATTAAACGTCAAAATTTTCAACAGTGTCTTATTGACTGTTCTGTTTGTCATTTTACATTTCCAAAACAAAATTACACAGCGTAACAAAAATTAACTTTTTGTCTGTCTCAAGAGCAAACTAATGTGTCTCCGAAGGATTTTGGGCCGCTGAATCCGAATCCGGGCTCAGATTTGCTCCAACACGTCACAATTTTGAGCTATACCTCAATTTATAGGGCAAAATATGCGATTTTGAGCTTTTTTGACTGCAAGCCATTAAGCAATGAAATATTTTTTTAAGCAATCAAAAGGTTAATTGGGCAATTAACATCTGAATTAACGACGCATGCAAAATATTTCGTTTTACCACATCGAATTTGATAGTTTTAAGCGATTTATGTTAGGTATTTGGGGTCCTTTCGGATTCACGCTTGAGCGGGAGAAGATGATTAACGCGTGTTCTATCTTCTGTGGTCGGTTTATTACTCAAGCATATGTACAGTTATTTACAGAAGGTTGCTCGGTGGCTTCACTAGTGTGTGGTGTGCTGGTGTGTACCTAACGATCTTGGATCGGTTGTGTTTATGTGTGTGGTTCCGAGATCGGGTTGGCGTGTGGTACATAGAATGTGTTTAGGAAGAGAGTGAGTTAGCTGACTGGTGATGATGATTGTTCCGTGTTGCCAGGATCGCCACAGTACTCCCCCCTTAATCGTTCCAATATCGGCGGGGAATCCTCACGTGACGTCCTGATCGAGTTCGATATGCTGGAGCTTCGGGTTCATCATGGTTTTGGATTGGTGGTGGTTCGTCGGCTTCGATGAAGGCTGCTTTCAGACGGTCGATGGATATCGGAGATTTCTTGCCATTGATGTCTATGATGAAAACTTTCTTCTTCCGACGGAGTACTCGGAAGGGTCCATTGTAGGGTTGAGTTAAAGGTCGCTGGACAGATCCAATCTTCACAAAAACGTGGCTGCAGGTGCTCAATTCTTTTTGGACGAAGGTCGTTGGTTTGGCATGGTTGCTTGTTGGAGTGGGCCGAAGCTGGGCCATTTGCTTCTTCAGTTCGGTGACGAAGTCCGGTGATGATTGCTTGCTTGGCGTTTCGGTAAAAAATTCTCCGGGTAGTCGTAGAGTTGTTCCGTAGGTCGCTTCTGCAACGGAGGCTTGCAGGTCTTCCTTGAGGGCTGTTCTCATTCCGAGGAGTACAATCGGCAACGATTCTGTCCACTTGCTGTTGTTGTGGCACATGATCGCGGCCTTCAGTTGTCGGTGGGTCCGTTCGATTTGCCCGTTGGCTTGGGGATGATACGGTGTTGTTTTCAGGTGGGTGATTCCCAATATCCTGGTTAGTTCTCGGAACAGCTCGGATTCGAACTGCCTTCCAAGATCGGTGGTCAGCTTGACTGGTACTCCAAAGCGGGCAATCCAGCTGCTAACGAAGGCTTGTGCAACTGTGACTGCCGTCATGTTTGGAATCGGGATCACCTCTGGCCAACGCGTGAACTTGTCGATCATCGTCAGACAATACGCGTTCCCGTTCGATGGTGGTAGAGGACCGATAAGGTCCATGTGGATGTGGGCGAACCTTTCGTCTGGAGTAGCAATCTGGACGATGGGCGCTTTGTTGTGGCGGTGTACCTTCGACTTCTGGCAGGCGACGCAACGTGTGACGAAGGTCTTGCAGTCGCGTCGCATCGATGGCCATACGTAACGGTCGGAAACAAGACGAGTTGTCGCACGCACACCAGGGTGAGAAACGCTATGGAGCTTTTCGATTATCGGTGCTCGGAAATTCTTCGGGACAAATGGCCGGATTGCAGTAGTGGAAATATCGCAATACATTGGCGTCGTCGACAACGGTGATTGGAGTGCCTTCAGAGCCAAAGATGTATTGGTTGGTGGGTTCTTGAGAAAGGTGGTGAGTTCCGGGTCGGTCCGTTGCTGCTTGGCCATGGTTTCGAAATCGATCGGTTCTTTGGTGTTGGAGATGGCTTCGACTCGGCTCAGCATGTCGGCGACCTTGTTTGCCTCGCCGGGTACATGCCGAATGTCCGTCGTGTATTCGCTGATGAAGCTGAGGTGCCGTTGCTGCGTCGGGTTCGCTCGTTCGGGTCGCTGCCGGAATGCGGTGGTGAGGGGCTTGTGATCCGTGTAAATGCAGAACTCACGAGCGGAGAGGTGGTCCTTGAAGTATTTCACGGCTTCGTACATCGCATACAACTCCCGATCGTAGGTGCTGGCGCTTTGCTTGGCGGCGCTCAACTTACGAGAGAAGTACGCGAGGGGTTGACGACCATTCTCGGTGATTTGGTGTAGCACTGCGCCGATTGCAGTACCCGATGCGTCGACTTCAAGTGCTAATTTGGCATCAGCATAGGGGTGAGCGAGGAGAGCAACGTTGGCCAAATCCTGCTTGCATTGCTGGAAGGCGGCTGTAGTTGGCTCATCCCACTTCAACGGTGTTCTATCGTTGCGGACGTTCCCTTGAATCATGGCTTGGAGGATCTGCTGATTCACCGCTGCGTGGGGGATGAAGCGGCGGTAAAAGTTGACCGTGCCCAGGAATCGCTTCAATTGCTTCGCGACGACTGGCTGCGGGAAGTTCAGAATTGCTTCGACCTTTTCTGGTGTTGGTTGAATGCCATCCGGGGTGACGAGGTGCGCTAGGAATACTACCTGGGATTGACCAATTTGGCACTTGCTAGCGTTGATGGTCAAGCCGTTTGCTCTGAGCCACTCAAACACTAGCCGAAGATGCTCCCTGTGTTGCTCGATGGTGTCGGATGCGATGCAAAGGTCGTCGACGTAGGGGAAAACAAAGTCGAGATCGCCCAAAATGTCGTGGAGATGCCTCTGCAACGTTTGTCCGGCGTTCCGAAGACCGAACGCCATATACTGGAATTCGAACAAATCGAAAGGCGTGGTAATCGCGGTTTTCGGAATGTCCTCGGGTGCAACGGGGATCTGGTGGTAGGCCCGTTGGAGATCGATGCACGAAAACACCTTTTTGTTGTGGAGGATGTTGGAAAAATCCTGGATGTGCGGTATTGGGTACCGGTCGGGAACCGTAATGGCGTTTAGGTTCCTGTAATCCCCACAAGGACGCCATTTTCCGTTGGACTTCTTGACCATGTGCAGGGGGCTGGCCCAAGAACTCTTAGAAGGACGGCAAATACCTTGTTCCATCAAAAACCTGAACTCAGCTTTCGCTTCGTTCAGCTTATCGAGTGGCAGTCGACGAGGACGGGAGAAAACGGGTTGCCCTGTGGTAATAATTTGATGGACCGTGCTGGCTTTCGTGGGACGGTGGTTCATGTTCAGGATGGTGATGTCCTGGAATTCCTTGAGGATATCGGCAAAAGGCGAGTTCACATCGAAGGTGGTGATTGTTGGTTCGGAAACGGCTTTGATGTTGCTGATTTCCAGGCTGGTTTGGTTGTCGATCAGCTTGCTCCGCTTGAGGTCCACCAGCAGATCATAGTGCTTCAAAAAATCGGCTCCGATGATCGGTGACTTGACATCAGCGATGGTGAAAACCCAAACGAAGGGACGACGAAGGCCAATATCGATAGTGAGACGTTTGGTACCGTACGTTTGGATTGCGCTCCCGTTGGCGGCGAAAAGTTGGTTGGATTTCTCAGGGTGGAGGAGTTCACGCGGAGACGGGGGAACAACAGAAATATCGGCACCGGTGTCAATGAGATACTGCTGGGAGGTTTTCTGATCGTGGACGTGTATTCTTCGGATATTCAGGGGTTCGTGCAGGTCAAGGCTGGTTATTTCGGAGTTATTTATTGGTTCGGGCAACAGCTCGGCCTTTAGTTTTTTTCGGGACGAGTGTACACGTGCATCTTGTTGTCGTAGAAAATGCATGGGATGTTTTGATTCTCACCTTTTTGTTTTTCGCTCTTCTTTGCCAGCACTCCATGGCGGTAGTGGAACCAGCAAATCCAGCGGCGAGGGGCCCTCGGTCGGGATGGTTCGCGTCGACCGGGTGAACGTTGTCGATTGCGGCTTGCTGAACGTCCTCGGCTTCGGGGGTTTCCGGAGAACGCTTCCTCCAGTCGGCGAGAAAGTTGTTCGATGCGCTGCTCCAAGCTTGCGATGGTCGATTGCTCGGCTGATTTGATCACCGAAATTTCGTTGTGAGGGGCCTCCATAATTTTATCGGCGACTTTCGCCTGTTCGTCGAGCGGGGCGGACGGCATCGAAGCGATGATCGAACGGACGGTACTGGGCAAAGCACGGAGCCACAGGTTCGAGAGCACCGTGTCCGTACAACCATCTCCGCCCAGACGTTGCATTTCGGAGAGCAAAACACTCGGCTTGCGGTCACCAAGCGTCATTCCGGACAGCAGGCTCGAAAAACGCTGCATTTCCGATGGTCGGAAATGTTCCATGATGGCCGCTTTGAGCGTTTCATAGCGGTCATTGTTCACTGCTTCGTTACACTTGGCAATGGCGGTGTGAACAAATTTTGCACGTGGTCCAAGAGCCACAATCACTGCGTAAAACTTTTGCCTGTCTTGTTTGATTTGGTTCACACTAAACGCGGCTTCCAGGCAAATGAACCAAGTGTCCACGTCGTCCGGATCGAAATCGGGGTAATTAATTTTCGCGATCACTGTTTGCGACGCCACTGACGAGCCACTCGGGGCGCCGTCTTCACTTTGTTCACTTTTTGTCGCACCACCGCCATTGCCAATTTTCGGCGTTTCTTCAACCATGGTTGGTTCACAGGTTCACACGCGTGGTTTCGGGTCGAAATATTCACTTTCGCGGGGAATATTGCGCGGTTTCTTCTACGCGAATCGCAATTTGCGGTTTTAAAATCACTTTCGAAGCGAAACTATAACTTTTTTCCGTCGGGGTCACCAAATTTTGGGGTCCTTTCGGATTCACGCTTGAGCGGGAGAAGATGATTAACGCGTGTTCTATCTTCTGTGGTCGGTTTATTACTCAAGCATATGTACAGTTATTTACAGAAGGTTGCTCGGTGGCTTCACTAGTGTGTGGTGTGCTGGTGTGTACCTAACGATCTTGGATCGGTTGTGTTTATGTGTGTGGTTCCGAGATCGGGTTGGCGTGTGGTACATAGAATGTGTTTAGGAAGAGAGTGAGTTACCTGACTGGTGATGATGATTGTTCCGTGTTGCCAGGATCGCCACAGGTACGATATTTCCCATACAAGTCATCCTCCAAAAGTTGCATGCAAGTTTTCATACTAACATAAAATGCTTAAATCTATCAAATTTGAATAGGTAAAACGAAATATTTTGCATGAGTCGTTAATTTAGATGTTAATTGACCAATTAACCTTTTGATTGCCTAAAAAAAATATTTCATTGCTTAATGGCTTGCAGTCAAAAAAGCCTAAAATCGCATATTTTGCCCTTTAAATTGAGGTATAGCTCAAAATTGTGACGTGTTAGAGCAAATTTGAGCCCGGATTCGGATCCAGCGGCCCAAAATCCTTCGGAGACACATTAGTTTGCTCTTGAGACAAAAAAAATGTTGCGCTGTGTTATCTGTAAAGACTCTGAGAAGCAGTTAATATCTAAAATCAACATAATCATAGATTCAATGTTTTTAAGGCGTTTTAACGTCACAAATGCGGTTATAAATGCACAAAGGACATTTATGAAAAGAGTTCAGATAAAATATATACTATGTTTCAAATAGTTGACTTTAGAGATCCATTCATTTGTAGCAGTGTGATGAGGCCACAAACTGCTCTACGAAAACATGATCAAACTATTATTGTTCCGGGGTTAGATCGTCGGATTGGTCCCATAACGGTAACTAGGCATATTATGTAATCATTTACAAACAGAGAAATGTAAAAAAATGTTGACGAAAAGAGATTCCGTTTTTAGCACGGTTCCGGTTTTGGCAACTGAAAATATTGTTGCCAAAATCGGAACCCCACTGTATTTGCAATAGAGTGCTATACATACACCGTGTCCAATAAGTTCTCATACAAAATACAAATTTAGAACATATAATTTTATTTCTCATCTGTTATTAATATTTTCAAAATGAATGCATGTATTGAAGGGCCACATAATACTGATTCAATAAAGCATACGGTTTAGAATAACGATATTTTTTGTTTGTTTTTAGAAGCCTAGTAGTACACTTCCGTTTTCTGAAATCCGTTTGCTCCGGCACGCATGAAAAATGTTCGAAAAGTTTTTCATTCTACGGTAGCTAAATAGAGTCCATAAGGTTAAATTTTGAGTTTTTATCCCCAGTATTGTACCAAATGTATATACTAAGGTTAAATTTAAGAAATTTCAGTGATGATATGGTAAAAAATTTCCAAGTAAGCTCAACTTGGGCTGATTTCCTTGAAAATTACCGTTATATTAAAGATAAACATCATAAAACGTAAATTTTGAACAAAATTTACCACAACAGGAACACAAGCATGTTTTAGAAGTGAGAATAATGTGAATCAACAAGATAATATGCAGCCATGCTTCTTTAACACAACAAATTTAATTAAAACAGGTAGATGGACATTTTTGTTTAATTTACGATTTATTTTATACATATAAAACGGCTTCGTACTTCACCAATACAGAATGTTATATTTCTTCTCTTCTGGTCATAGTTGCTACTAGCAATGGCGAGGACAGCAACCTAATTTGTTTCAACCTAAAACCTTTACCCGTTAAAAAGACACAAAATACAAATGAAATGACGTGCGTGCCAGCTGAAATGGACTTACGACACTTAAGCGATCAACAGAGAAGGATAAAGGACAATTAATTCCAAATCATATGCTGTATTTGATCAATGTTAGTTGGCCTTTCGATAAATACACTTACTTTGAAAATCCTAATTACAGATGAGAAATGAATTCAATTTGATTTTGTATGAGAACTTCTTGGACACGGTGTAAATTGCATGATCTTTATGTGAAGGTGTTGCTTCTTATGTCTTGCGAGTTTCATCCAGACAAATTCGATCTCACTGTAAGGTCGACTCCAGTGTTCGCAAACTTCAGGAAGCTTGTTCGGTTTATGTTGCTGAGCTGGCAGCAATTAACTTCTCTTTGAGGATGATTTTCAACATGCCCGCAGACCATTTCTTTTTTTATATATCTGTATTAACGAGATTTTTAGCCCTAGGCTAGTTCATCTCGGGACCCACGTTTTACTTCCCTTCCGAAGGAAGAACCCACATTTTGTGGGTTTGTCGGGAGTGGGATTCGATCTCAGGTCCTCGGCGTGATAGTCAAGTGTTCTAACCATCACACCAGGGCCACTCCAGTGCAGACCATTTCTTCATCTTTTCGGATAGTCTTAGTTCTATTGAGGCACTCCGGTCGATGAAACCTGTAAGCTGTAAGGTATGTATCTTACTTTCCTTTAAAAATAAGGGAGCAGATGGGTGCTCTGGTCGAAAGATCATACAAGATTACCTATGTATAAGGTCCCCTTACATCGCTCAATTTATGACAATCAGTGGTGGAATTACTCTCATCATAAAGCAATTCGCGAGTGTAAAGCCAACACAAGGTTTACTCACGATTCCGAGAGTAAACTAAACAGTGTGTGAGTTTATTCGCACCCGCCTGCTTCGTGAGTAAGAAGCAAAACAAAAACAGAAACACTCATGAGTTTTTATTCGTGAAGATATAGTGGAGGTGCGGGAAGTGCATTTTATTGTGGTTATATAGCAAATCTAGTGATTGTCCAACATAAACTAATGCTTTATGCTTCATTGATCCTGAAAAGCAGCATTGCCAGTCGTTAAAATGCGTTTTTCGTCAAAATGCAAAAAACTCACGAAGCTTCGCGAATCACATGCGAGTGCTTGTCTGCTTCGTTTACTCACGAATAAAGAATGGCGAGTATTCTCGGGCCCCTGTTTTTCGCTGCAATCTTCATCATTTTCCATCTCTGATGACAATGAGAAGGCGGACTCTCTCGCGAGAGTGGGCGCACAGGACGCTAGACGCGCATTTACACAGAATTAATCTCGCGTTGAGCAATATTTGTGCTAAGTGCGGTTCCGGTTATGATGACATCGACCACTTAGTTTGGCAGTGTCCGACTAATGACGCCTCCAGAGCTCTACTTTTGGATACCCTTGAGTCCCGAGGTAGACAACCTTTTGTTATTGTGATAGATGTTTTTGCCTTTCTCGTACACTAAGTGTACTGGAAAGGCTATAGGTTCATTCGACGCGGAATCTGGTCCCATTGTTTCCTATTCAAAATGGTTCGGATCGGTTCAGCCGTTCCGGAGATATGGCCATTTAGGTGTTCCGAAACGGTACCCCAGGAAGGGACCAGATATGAAAATGCATCAAACCTATGCATGCGACACATCAAACCACGGCATTTTCGATAACCTGATGAGCGGTAAGCAGAAAAATAGTCTAAGACCATATCTGAACCGGTAGTGTTCCCGAACCGGTTCTGGGCGTCCCGCTGGAAGTGGTCAAAAATACAATTGAACCAAACCCATGCATGCATGCGACACATCAAACCACGGCATTTTCGATGACCTGATGGACAATGAGCAGGAAAACCATCTCAGACCATATCTAAACCGGTAGTGTTCCGGAACCGGTTCAAGTCGTCCCGCTGGAAGTGGCCAAATATACAAGTGAACCAAACCCATGCATGCGGCACATCAAACAGCGGCATTTCCGATAATCTAATGACAGGTTAGCAGGAAAACAGTATCAGACCATATCTGAACCGGTAGTGCTCCGGAGCCGGTTCCGGGGGTCCCTCCGGAAGTGGCCAGATATAAAAGTGAACCAAACCCATGCATGCGACACATCAAATCACGGCTTTTAGAATACCCTGATGGCCGGTTATTAAGGAAGTAGGCTCAGACTACATTGGAGACTGCCAGTTGTATTGCGGAACCAGTTCCGGGTGTCTCGTCGGAAATCGCCTTATATAAAAGTGAAACAAACCCATGCATACGACACATCAGAGCGGGGATTTTTTGATAACTTAATGAAAGGTTAGCAAGAAACTAGTCTCCGAGCATATCTGAACCGGTAGTGTTCCGGAACCGGTTCCGGATGTCCCACCGGAAGTGTCCAAAAATAAAAGCGAACCGAACCTATGCATGCGACACACCAAATCGCGGATTTTTCAATAACCAGTTTGTCAGCAAAATGTCTCAGACGCACATTTGGGAGAACCGGTAGTGTTGAAGAACAGGTAACGAGTGCCCGCCGGAAATGGTAAAATATAGAAGTAAACCAAAATCATGCATGAGGCCATCCATTAAGTACGTCACGATCCTAGGGGGAGAGGGGGTTGTAAAAGTGTGACAAGCTATTTTAACCCTCGAGCAGTCGCGTCTTTAGCCACCCTCAGCGACACTACGCACACGCTTTGTACTACAAGTGAGCTTTTTTCATGGTGCGTGTACTCAGTACACGACGCGACCGCTCCCGGGTTAAGTATAGGAAAAACCCGTACCAAGAGGGGAGGGGGAGCTTCGAAAATTCCCAATTTCAGCGTGACGTACTTAATGGATGCTCCCCATCAATTCGCGGCTTTTTAGGCAACCTGAAAATAAAATAGCCATATACAATATTTGGGACAACCAGTGGTGCCATGGAATCGGTTCCAGGTGTCCGCCGGAAATGGTCAAACGTAAAATTGAACCAAACCCAAGCATGCGGCACTTAAAATAGTAAAATTATGAAAGTGAACAAAACCAATGTTCTGCTATTCTATTCTGCTATTATCAACGCATCCCCTGGCTTTCGCCCATCTGTGATGTCTTTTCACTGGGCAATACGTCTACCAATTGATGTTTATGGGCTTGCCGGACCAAGTCATGTAGCTAAGCCAAACACCCCACCTACAACTGTTGGGTAGGCACCATTGTCCCGCCCACTGGTCTTTTACAGCTAGTTGTAGGTGCATGTGTGCGTGTAAGTATTGGAGTGTGTGTGTGTTAGTGTTGGTGTATTGTAGACGCCAACTCGCTCTAATCCACTCTGATTGCTAACACCCTATTGAACCATTACCCTTAAATTTGGCAATCTATGAAATATAATGAGTTAAACGCCTGTAACCAACAGTCAGTTAAATCAAACAAGGAATATTAGTATTAAAGCGAAGATACAACGAAGCAACGCCCCGAACCTCGAGAGCACAAACTCCAAGAACTAAATGACAGGCAGCGCCAATAAGTCGATCGACTGGCCACCATCAGTGAATAACCAATCAAGCAAACCCCCCAGCACAAACTGCCACCAGCTCTTCCGACCTGCGCCCAACAAATCCGAGGCACAGCCCAGCCTTAGCTTCACCTTAAAACCAAAATCTAGATTACAGAGCACAATACTTCCCAAGTAACCACGTAGCTCGAGCCGCAAATCACGCACAACACGGCACAAATAAGACAAACACTACCCCGCCCGTACAATCGAAACCAACTTAGAGTAGAGAAGGGTCTCTTTCCACTCCAACCCGGACTCAACTGCACCCACAGGGCAGCGCACCTGACCCACACCGCACTCATTCATGCATCACTGTCCGAGCCGCACGGTCACCTGGGTTGAATCTATCTGCATGACCTCGCCCAACCCATAACACAGAGTTAAAATCCCTCTCTTGCATTACAAAGTACTCCCTCTTCCCAAAAGTCTGTGCGTGGTATAAATGAGATCTTAAGGCTGAAGAAATCGTCACCACTACAACCGCCAACACTGAGCACTCAATGATGTCGGCCTTATCAACGACGACCCCCTCAGTCCCAAACCCAATTATCGCACACTACCCAAGTAACCACCCTGCACACACACACACACACACACACCGACACGCACCACCCCACACAAACCACCAAGGCCGAACAAAAGCGGAAAGCGGTGCCATCACTGCTGAATCACGACTTTTTCAGTATAATTCAGCAATCGTAGATCCATTCCTCGACCCTACTCAGCCCTAACGGTCCATAGCAATGCCTGTCAATATATGCGCCTCACACATGCAACCCCTACACCCTAACAGTATGGTCACTTGGGTATTCCTGGGTTTTGACATGACGGTCAGGGATCACAGCCATCAAAACGTTCCACACTCTATCAGGGCTTACGAACTGTAGACATGATGATTTCTCAATAGTTTCAAGCTCTTTCGGACCTTCCGCTATGGGAGACCATCATGGCTAGCGGTGTTATGAAAGTGAACAAAACCAATGTTATCAATAAATCAAATCATGGCTTTTTTGATAGCCTGGTAAACGTTGGGTAAGATTAAATGTGAAGAAATAGTCAAAGTCTTCATATATGTACAAGAGAATAAAATCGTAACCAAAGTAATATCACCGACGAACCGACGTGACAGCTAGAACAAATAAATTCAAATTTGTTGTCCCCGACGCCATGATGAAAAATAGCCGAACACTATCGCCACCTCTATAACGGCTCGCGATGATTTGATAGCTCGACACAAAACCCCCGTGTGTTCATATAGGAAACGGTTCGCGTCTGCGCTGATTTGACAGAAGCGATCGCTCGCTTCGCTGGTCGACCGTTAAATTAGGGGGGACAGTTTTGGATCGCCACTGTCACGTCGGTTCGTCGGTGGTAATATCATCAAACCACTCCTGTGGTGTTAATATAAAGTAGGATGGGAAAATTATAATGTGATCGCATCAACACTGAATAAAGTTTTTCCAATATTCTTTTGCGTCTAAAATTACTGTGCACAATTTGGTTCATAAGGAGGTCAAGTTTTACATGAATCGTATTAAGCGTATAAGTGTTCTCAGGATCGGCTTATGTCGACGTAAAGATCATGAGTACATATTCGACGAGAAAGGCACTAGCACCACTAGGTGGATTAATCTGGTTTTTTTTAATTTCTTTTTATTTGTGAATTTTAACTTAGGCTAATTCTTCACATGTGAGAGATGTGTTGGGGACCCGTGATGTCACATACATGGGATGTATTTTCGGCTTTCTTCGTTCTGCTCGTATAAAAGTTTAATTCGCTTGTGTTTTCTTCCCCAGTTTATTTCTTTGTTCTTGCCTTTTTTGTGTTGTTCCATCCGGCAGAAGAATAATCCACTCCCACTGCAATCTGGTATCCAATTGCTACAAAGACAACGAACATGCCATCAAGATATAACTCCCGGATGAGTTTCAGAGAATCCTTACCCCCAATACTTTCCAAGTGATTAAAGACTATTATTGTGACATACTACCCTCGAGCTGTCACGAATACCCAGGCTCCGACCCATATCAACTATGGTATAAAAGAATGTAATCATATGCAAAACTGAATTTTGAAAAAAAAAAGAATAAACATTCACGAGTATATATTCTTGTTAGTACTGAAATAATATCCTTCGTTTGGTAATTTTGCCAGTTACATGAAAACTTGAACATTATCAGTGATATTACTGATAGGCAAATTCACGTGGAAACTAGTGCAATTAGTTGCAGTTAGGATATTATTTCAGTAGTAACAAGAAGATTAACTCGGTAATGTTTATTCTCTTGTGACCTTGTTCTGGCCAAAATTCGCATTCTATTAACTTTTTTAGGGTTTTGTCTGGGTGAAATCCGCAATCACTTAATCAAATTTAAACCATCGCGCAACAATAATGACAATGCTGCAACCTGCATTTGTTACGACAAACCACCCAAAGCGACATAGATTTGTCCCAACTTGGATGGAATAGGATAAACATCGTACTCCACGAGTTTAGAGATTTTTAAGCCTTGCATTGTGATTTTTGAGAGGTAACTTCGAATCGGTAAACACTGCGACGCTGTTGAAGACCAACCATCAAACAGTTTCGATTTTGGGTTATCAATAATCAACAAAAATTTTCGTGATGATATATCTGTTGCAAATGCAAATAATCACTGCCCGCAAAAGATAAGGAGCAAAACCTTCAAATAAAGGTCATGCAATTTATGTATAGCGCTCTATTGCAAATATATGAATTTTGGCAGACTATAGTGGGCTGGGCACATAAATAGAACGTCGAAAACAACTTGTAATTCTTTGAAAAATCTTCTACGCTTATTTCACTCTAAGAATTCAAAAATGTATTATTAGAAAAGTGTGTTTTTAAGACGAGTTCAGTTTTACTATTTTTGCGTAACACTAGTTTATATGAGAAAAATGGTAGAATACTAAAATCAAATTTATTTTAATTTTCCCCGATGAAAGATTTTCTACCCTCCCGAATCTTTTTCTATACGGATAAGGCTAACTTATAACAAAAAAAGATTTTAGGTTCATGAAAGTGCGATAATAATCGTGTTTCAGCACACCGTGCGCTTAGTGAAGTGTTGGTATAGGGACGATAGTTCGCTGTGATTTCAACCTGAAGTAAAATTTGTGGGTCTTTCTCTGCGCACGAGTTAAGAACCCAAACAAATCTGTATGGGTTCGATACATAATCAGGTCTGTTACTCGTCAATAAAAATTGAAACGATTTCGTTATGCTGTGGCAGAGTTATACAAAAAATGTGTTTCTAGGTGTTTTGATAGAATTTTTGGACCTTTTGGAATAAGAACTTGTAGTAACAGGAAGAAGAAGAAAACCTCGACAGTAAGGGAAAAGTTCGCACTAGATTTCTGAATCTAGTACATGATTATAATTACAGAACCTTTGAAGCACCGTCGTGCGGGGCTACTTTTGAAATGCGGGGCTACTTTGGATACTTTTGAATATGGATTTTTTGTATTCAAAATATGGACCTTTTGGAATATGAACTTGTATTAACAGGAAGAAGAAGAATCTCGTCGGAGAATCGTTATTCCATAGTAGTTCGAAAGGTGCACTCGAATAAACAATAAACTACTAGTGCTTTTTGCAGAAAGGAACTTTGTCAAAACCTCGACAGAAAAAGTTCGCACTAGATTTCTGAATCTAGTACATCATTATAATTACAGAATCTGTGAAGCAATGATTATTTCGTATAGAAACTACTGTATATGTATAATATGTGAAGTATGCACCCTCAAATCATTCCGGATGAGGGTTTGAACTTAGTTTTGTAAGAAGATCAATTCTAAGGCAAGCATTATGTTTACCCATTTAAATAAAAAAAAAATGAAAAAAGGCTAAACACATTTTAAACTTTTTTTTGTCATCCTCGTAGTGTCGTTTTTGTTAGTTTTTGAAGGTTCATCTATTTTACCGGGGTCTTTCATAGCTTAGTTTGTTAATTCATAGTTATAATTCATCATCATACTGACAAGGGTAAGATTCGATTACGGTCCCGTTCAATAGTTTTGCTGCATATTTCATTTTTTTTTTCATGTATTTTGTACAACACGTATCTCTATGGTTACTCCGCAATGTATTTTGACAACTTCAGTAACGCTGGAAAGGACAGCCTTAGTTAATAGTTGTGGAAGTCTTCATAAAATACATTAAATACAAAAACTGGACACCGGGCCAGTATAGGGCAAAAGCTCGCATTGGAGTACTTGTATTAAAAATTGTACTACTAAACTACAAAAGGAACGCGAAAAAATCTAGTCCTACGTTTTGAAGCCAAAATGATAGGGACCCGTTTAACGAAGAAAAGCGATATTATTTTCTTTTCGTTTAATAGTTATTGTGTGAAGTCTGTTAGGTGCCCCGCATTACTCTACTTTTCCTAGATAAATCAACCACCCAAGTAACCAGTAAGCATTTAAAATAGCATTCCTTCAGCATTATAGTAGCCTTTACGACAAGGCGTTTAATGCTAATTAGCCGTATATGCGCCTATAGTGCTACCTCACAGCAGGTTTTGGCAAAATAACGGGCTGTCTTAGTGCTATCCCTTCAGGAACGTCGTGACGAAATGTCAAAGAAGCGTAACGCCTCGTCGAGCAAAAAAAAAACAAAAATGTATTGACGTCAGCTTCTTGTCGTCTCAGTCTGCTTCCCCGCTTTATCGTCCTTTCATATTCCAGCCGGTACTAGGTGGTACTTTTTTGCTGATTTTTGTAGTGATGTAGGTTTGAACTTACGATCCGAAGATTGATTAATCATATCTGCTTCGGATGCTGTTGCTCCTGAACCACGATGCTAAAGCTGTCCCGGTGGCGTGCGTTGTTTTAATCGCCAATATAAAGAATGATTCGATAACAGCTTCAGATTCAACATCCAAAACTTGTTTTTATTGAGATATTTCATTGTGGTAGAGCATTACGATCCCTTCTTTTAAATATCTGTGGAATAAGATTGTTTCTTCCCTCTTTCAAACAATCCTATGATCCACCAAAGCATCCACCTATTCGGCACATATTTTCCGACGAAATGATTAATAATTGGTGATTTTTTGATGGACAAGTTCCCAATCCAATCCAGCTGCAGTAATGTTTTCTTTGGTGCTTTTGGATGAGTAGGGGAAAATGAAGAAACAAATAAGATGCACAAATTTGTAAACAGAAGCATAGGCTCTGTAAGAGAGAGACAAAATGTGTTGCCAAATACGTAACATATCTCCCAACCTTTTTGCTCCTAGCATTTAAAGAGCAGTTGAAAAGCATTTTGTCTGCTCCCAAGTGAAACCACTTCAAGCAGTTGAAATGCTAATTAACAGCCGAAAGCTTTTGAACAGCACAGCTTATGCTAACTCAAGGCAGCTATGCATTCGAACTGCTTATGTAGGGCAGCAAGCAGTTTAAATGCGTAATACGGGCTGATACACGGCTTATTCAAATGCTTAGTGGTTACCTGGGCAGACACCCTTCCATTTTTCATGATTTTTTTCTGTAATTCAACATTTCAGCATTTTAATAGAGATTTCTTCGAAAATACTTCAAGAATGTATTTCTTCCTTGCCTCGTAAAAAAATTTCCCACCAATTTCCTCCGGGGACATAGCCAGAATTTCCTTTAAGGATTCTTTCGGGATTTGTCAATTTTCTTCCGCAATTCGCATAAAATGATTATTCTCGATTTCGTTGAATGATGTTATCCCTCTATGGTTGACTTTTCGGTCAGGTTTAGTTATAAGCGGGGTGATACTATTCCATCCGACGTTTCGACCCTGAAGAAGACCCAAACCAAGGGTCGAAACGTCGGATGAAATAGTATCACCCCGCTTATAATTTAACGTGACCGAAAAGCCCACCATAGAGGTATTGTTCTACGTATTTTATTTGGGATTATTCCAAAAATTCTTCCAGGAATTCATCCAAAGATTTTCCATGTATTATTTCCATAGTCCCATCAAGAATTCTTTCTCCCTTGAATTCCCCTCATTTTCCTCCTGTTATTATTTTACCGGTTTCTCTATGAATTCGTTAATAGATTTCTCCAGTATTTTTTTTCAAATATTTTCCGGGACATTTTTGAAGATTGCTTCACATATTCTTCCAAGAAATCCTTAGGAAATTGTGTTTCATTTTTTCCACAAATTCTTCCACAAATACTCTGATAATTTTTAAAATCAGTGATCAGTGATCAGTGATAATTTCCAGGATTCTAGGATTCCAATTGGGGGTATCTCCCGGAATGTTCCAGGAATTCTGCAGAATTCAGGATCTCCAGGAATCCAGGAGTTTTTTGAGGATTGCTCCTCAATTTTATCCAAGAAATCCTCAGGATATTGTGTCTTTTTTAGGGTATCTCCTGAACTTCTTGCAAGGAATACTCTAGTAATTCTGACATGAATTCCTCCGCAAACTCTCCTTTGGAAATTCAAATGGATTCTTTTTATTAAATTGAGATAGATATAGCTTTGAAATAACGACCAAAATATTTGAGTTATTATTTTTGCCCACCAGATCACAATACGCCATCGCAGTGCAACGAAGAAATCTTTCTTTGTAGTTGTGTAATACGATGTTTCGAATGCATAAAGCCCACGCATACATTTGCTTACATCCTTCCTTGGACAAAGAAAACTAGTTTGCTTACATTTTATCGACGAGAAATCAGTAACAAATTTTGAAAACGACGTATAATCAATGGTGTAGCATTGATTATACGTCATTTTCAAAATTTGTTACGGAAATAGTAATTTGATTATTTCAACAGCTTTTGTTGTATTCTGCAGCAGTCAAATCCAACTTTGAAATGCCAAATAGCTTTTGTGAGGTTGGCTCAACAAGTGAATTTGGCGAAGTGGAAATTGAACAATGATGAAGAACCACTTGGCAGCTGCTGCTTTGGTGTGGTTGCCTTCGTCGTACCCAAAACGGGAAAAGTGTTCAACTCGTAAGTGAAGTGAAATTTAAACGTGAAATTGCAAAGACCTAAATATTCCCACGCCTTCCGATATTCAAAGTCAATTCAACTGAAACAAAAATGCATTTTCACCCCACATTCCCAACAGCTGCCCGGGGGATTTTAGATTCAATTTTCATCGTAGGGTCTACCTACCTCACGCGCGGCATATTGGAAGCAACGAAAATCGCACCATTCGTTACTGACCTAGTTTTTATAACCCATCATCGTCCGGTGGTGGCCGGGTGCGATCGTGTTGCATCGCGTTAGGTCCGGTCGGTGTGATGCAATTTCAATTACGCTTGGGACAACGATGGGTGATAAACCCGAAAGAATGATATAGAACCGCGACATCATATTGATCGCGCTGGAACAAAGATTGTTTATTTTTATTTCGAAATCAAGGCGCCGAATTGGCCGGGTAAGGTTCTGAACTCAGGTGAACCTTAGCTGGAATGTTCTGAAATTGAGACACCGTATTGGCGGCATACGGCGCCGGACTTGTTTTGCACTCGATTTGTTTTGACTTCGAGTAAACTGAAAGAAAAGAATGTGGGGGTATAATTTCAACCAACATCCGCGGCCGGGGGCCGGCTAGGGTTCACTGTGCCCAAGTAAGGTACACTTCAATAACAAAGCGGGTGCTTTGTTTTGGAGAATTTGGTGCCAAATTCCAAAGACGATGAGGATGATGATGATGACGATGATGACGATGAGGACGATGGTGAAGATGACGATATGACACGCCCAAGCATTGAAGATGCCCAAGTGAGGCGGGGCTAGACGATGTAGGCCTTCGGGTAAAGATTCTTAGTAGGGGTTTTGCGAACACGCCCAAGTCAGGCGTGGTTAGGAAATTAGGTTTTTTTTTATCAGAACTAGGATTTTTGGTAGGGCTTGGGATACGCCCAAGACACGGCTAGGCTTGGGATACGCCCAAGAGAAAAGAGATTTTTCAAGAAGAGAAAGATGTAAAACACGATGTGGACAAGTAGGAAAGGTAGAAGGTTTTGGGACGTTTTAGTATTTTTTTTAGGTTTTTTGGACACGCCCAAGATGGGGTGGGCAACGTTAGGAATTTTCGTGACTTCTTCGGGTATTGCTAGGAAATTCAGGCTATAAATACGGAGGCTTTGGCTTCAGTCGGGGGGAGTTGTTGAAGAACAGAGTAATCGAGGAAAGTTCGACGTTAGAGTCGTTGAAGAACGCAGTTGTTGAGTTCAAAGATAGTCAGTGAGACAGTGGGTCAGTTTCAACGCTAGAGTGTTCAATCTTGGTTCAGAAAAGACAGTAGTTGTAAAAGTTCAGTTTTTCAACGTAAGAGTAAAAGTCCAGTTCGGTTCAGTTTTTTTCAACTTCGGTGAAGAAATACAGAAAGGTGATATAAGAAAAAAAATTGAATCATTGTAATATAAGTTAAGTGATGGTTTGTGGTATTTCAATATAGATTATTAAAAAGATATCGTCGGACTGTTATGAATTAAAAGATATCACATTCCGTGTAGTGTTTAGTTGAGCCCCTGGACGGTACAGGGCGCTTCATATGGTGACAGCGAAAAACTGTTCGACAATTAGAACAGCGGGACGCCAATTTTCTGACTGGAAGAAGAAATCAGTGTCAGCATCAGTGAAAACCATAAACATTGAACAGTTTTGAACAATTGAGAAGAAAACAATGTTACAGACTGGATGGAAAAGATGAAATTCGTGGCAGCGCAAGTGATAGTGGAATACAACGTAGCACCAAATTGGAAATGGCAACGCAACAACCTGTGTAAGGAACCGAGTGTCTGGACCAATGGACATCATTAAGCCTGCATTATTTGATGGTATCGTGAGTATTAACCTTTTAAATGATTAAGTGTTTGAGATAGTTTAAATTTTTTGTGAGTTGGTTTGAAATGATGAAAAATTTTAAGATGATATAAACAAAAACATTGTAATTGAAATACTGTTGTGGGAAAAATAAAGAAGTTATTCAAAAATTTATAAAAAAAAAGGAAATCATAGCGATTTTCAATAAATAATGGAAAAATATAACAAGAATAATTATTTCAAGAAGAACAAGTGGATGAAAAATACGAACAAATAACACTAGTTAACAAAATCAAAGCCAAGTCGCGAACTTCTGTTAACGATTAAAATTATTGATGCATAATTACGTGCTGATTTTGAGACCGTGTTTAGAACAAGGAAACTAAGAAGTACAGTTTTTTTTTAATTATACGAGACAATCGCAACCAAGTTTTTTTTTTTTTTTGAATTTACTAAAATTTAAATATCTCAAGTTACAATTCACAAATTTTCAATATCTTTTTGCAATAATAGGAAGCTGAATGTAATATGTTTTGAATATCTGATTTTTTTCTCGTCAGATTGGATATTGATAAGTGTAGGGAACAATCGCCTTAAATTTTAGCAAAATATTCAATAAATAAAGACAATTTGTATTTTTCTTTCAAAAAAAAAAATCTTTATCAATCATAGCAATGTTGATTCAAAATCGCCAGCTTTGCACGGGATATCGAAAACATTTTCAGCTCTACTGTATTTTTTCCCTTATGCTTTCGAACTTAGGGCATAATTTTACACTAAACATGATTTTCAGATGTAAACTAGCATTACAATGGAATGGAATCAATCAAAAGTTGAAAAAAAAATAATAATAATTTTGTAACTATGCAGCAGACCGGCGATAATAAGGTCGTGGTAATTTAAATTAAAAATAAAAAACTCAGTAAAAATATCAACATAAAATGGCCACGAATACAATGGATGAAATAGCCAACAATAGTGGAGCGAACAACGCTAGATTTGAATTTCCAATAAATTTTGCTATACAGTGTATTCCAGAATTTCATGGTAGTGCGTGTGAATTAGATGCCTTCATATATCAAATTAATTGTTTTTTGAAACCCATAAAACGGATAACTGATGCTAGTGAAAGGAAAAATGCAGAAACCGTTCTCATTCAAATTGCACTGTCTAAACTTAAAGGCCCAGCAGCGTTAAAATTTAAAAACATTCTTGCAAATACTTGGGATAAAGTGAAAGATAATCTCCAAAAAGAATTCGGAATTAGTTTACAATTGGAAGAACTGTTTAATAAAATAGAGACCCTTGAACAAGGCAAGTGTGAAAGTTTTAAAAACTACAAAGATCGCGTTCTTCAACTTAAGAGGAATATTGATGAATTCGAAAAAGATTATATTAAAGATCCTACAATTGAGTCATACGCTCAAAGACATTTAAGAATACATTTTCTAGCGGGATTGGAAGATATAAATTTGAAAATTTTTGCAAAAACGAAAAAAGAAGACTCATTTGAAGATTTGGTAGATTACCTACAAGAAGAATGCATCGATGTGGAACAACAAGAACGCATCGAGCAGAGATTGAGGGATTCCCACACTGCAGAATTTTACAGGCAACAAAATGAAAAACAGAAATTCAGTAATCCACAATGTATTGATCACAACTTCCATTACGATAAAAGTAGATTCAACCAGAGCGAAATAGGTTATGAAAAAGATTTTAACAATTATAGAAATCTAGGACAACAAGAAATTTATCGTGGTGATTACCAGATGCCTTATTGGACCAACAGAACCAACAGAACTGATGAACGCAACATGGGAATTCAAAACAATAACATTTGCTATGATGAGCGAAAAAACTAAATAACCGGAGGTTCGTTAATTGCGTCCGATCACTCCGTCAATCAGAAAATAATTTAGAAAGGCGCTTATATGCTGCAAGTAATAAGAAAATGATGCCCATGAACATAAATAAGAGTTATAACATACCACAAAAACAAATGGTTCAATTTGATAAATGCATTCCAGCACAAGAAAAAGTATTTATACATTGGACGGGCAATAATCAATTTATGTTAAATATACCCACTGTAGAAAGACCATACACAAAAATCAATTACATGATAGACACAGGCTCGCAACTAAACATATTAAGATGGGATGCAGCCCCTAGAATCGGAGCAACAGACATAGATTATTCTGAATCTGAAAAGTTTTTGATTTCGGGATTCAATGAAAGTCAAACAAGAACGCTCGGATCTACTGAAGTTAGTCTAATAATTGGGAAGTCTAAGTATAAGATAAAATTTTATTTAGTTCACCACTTAAATGTACATGGTATCATAGGAGCAGAATTTTTGAAACAGCATACATTATATATTAGCCAGAACTTTGATTACATAGCCCTACGCAAGCCAGATAGTGTAGAATATAATATTAAAAATATTACAACAACAAAGTACGTAATGGTATCAGATAAATCTTGTCAGACTGATCTACAAGATAATAGTAATTGTATACAATATAACAATGACAAAAGCTGTCAAGTAAATTTTGATATTGATGAAGTCATAAATGATGAAATAGTTACACAGCCACCGAAAAAAGATTATTCATGCAATATGTGCCATTATGAGAAGTATTATGAGGACGAGGAATGTATAAATCAACATTTTGATGAAGAATATGATAATAATGGATGTTGGAATAAGAATGTACAGGCCGGGAATCAATATACGCCGGAGGATTTAGATTCAAACCAAGATCTAAGTTTGATAGATAATTTGAATTATGAACAAATACAAGGTAAAAATCGTATCGAAAAATTGCTAGATACAATTGATTTGAAGCATTTGAAAAGCGCTAATTACGACGCAATGGAAAATATAATGGCAAGATATTGTGATGTATTTTATTTGAAAGGGGATCACCTGACAGTAACAGATGCAGTAGTACATGAAATTGAAACAACGACTAATGTGCCAATAAATAAAAGGCAGTATAGGTTCCCTGAATCAACAAAGAAACAAATTAATAAGGAAATTGAAGAAATGCGTCGGCAAGGGATTATTAGGCCCAGTAAAAGTCCTTGGAATGCACCTGTTTTATGCATACCAAAGAAAGATTTAGACGAAGAAGGAAACAAAAAGCATAGAATTGTGGTAGATTTTAGGGCATTGAATTTGATAACTAAACCATTTGTATATCCGATTCCACAAATAAATGAAATATTGGATAGCCTAGGCGATAGCAAATACTTTTCAACAATTGATCTGAAATCCGGATTTTATCAAGTTCCTATAGACCCAAGAGATGCTGCAAAAACTGCATTTTCTACACCCAAAGGTCATTTTGAATTCACGAGAATGCCTATGGGGCTTAGAAACAGTCCCTCGACTTTTCAAAGACTGATGAACACAGTTTTATTTGAAATTGAAAATGTTAAAGCAATCGTTTATTTGGATGATATCATTGTTTTTGGAAGAACAATTCAAGAGCATAACGAGAATCTGATTAAAGTTTTGAAAGCTCTTCGTAAACATAATTTAAAAATTGAACCAACAAAATGCCAAATTTTGAAAACCGAATTGAAATTTTTAGGACATACAGTTGATAAAAATGGTATTCGTCCGCTTGATGGTAATATTAAGGCTATACGAGAAATGGCAATACCAAAAACTGTAAAAGGAGTGCGATCATTCCTAGGAACAGTAAACTTTTATGGTAAGTTTATACCAGGAATTGCAGATAAACGAAAACCTCTGAATGATCTATTGAAGAAAAATGTAAAATTTAACTGGACCCCAGAGTGCCAGAAAGCATTTGAAGAATTGAAAAACTTTTTAACGTCTGACTCTTTGCTAGTGAGACCAAATTACAAGGACACATTTGTTTTAACGACAGATGCCAGTGAATACGCTATTGGGGCAGTTTTATCGAATGAAAAATCAATTGACAGACCCATAGCTTACGCTAGTAGGGGACTTATTGGAGCAGAACGAAAATATCATGCAATTGAGAAAGAATTACTGGCCATAGTATGGGCAGTGAATTATTTCCGTCATTATATTTACAATCAGAGATTTATTGTTTACACAGATCATAGACCATTGATCTCAATATGGCATCTAAAAGAAACTTCATCAGTCCTCACACGTTTGCGTTTGAAATTGCAAGGATTGGAATGCGAAATTCGATACAAACAAGGAAAGGATAACGTTGTAGCGGATTTTCTCTCTAGGTTAAATCCAGACAATGAATCAGAAGAGCAAAGTCATCCAGCCGATGAAATTAAAACCACAAGGTCGAAATTAATTGCTGTGGTCACACGACAGCAAAAGAAATTAGCAGAACAAGAAAACGTATCCAACCCAAAGCACCGCGACCGCGATCTTCCAAACAAACAGCTGATGGAAAAAGACACCGTTCCGTGCCGCAGTAACGGGGGCGCGATCGCTGACCGGGACCCTGAAAGCGAGGGAACCAAAACAAAAACGCAAAAGATGACCTATATGAATGATAGCGTAAATAATAATTGCACAGGTTCCGACCTACGCGGCATAAACAAGGTGTCAAATTCACCTCCAGCAAGTACGAGTGCGATATCGGACGAGGCTGAAGTTGAGGAATCCATTATGGCCGACGTTTTCGATTTATGCAATAACACGCACACTAATGACACATTTGCGGCAAGCGCATATGATGAATTTTTAGAGATGTCCAAGAATAATCCAAATGATGTAAATCGATTGAAAATTTCTAGGAATTTGAAAAATGCAGATGCTGATTGTAACATTGTAATTTTAAATAGCAGATCAGCATTTAATGAAATTTCAAAAATTATTGATTTACCCCATGGATTGAAAGATTTTTGCGAAGATGGAGTTGTTTCTATTCCAGATAGTAATTTATTCGGAATTATTGTGGAAGGCAAAAGTAATTCAATGATTAATACAAAAACATTCTTTTACAAACTAAGTAATTGCTTGAATCAAAATAAAGCGCCGATAACAGCGTCCAAAAATATTCATTTGATTTCGTTCAGAAAGATTAAACAATTTGAAGTACTTGAGATGATTCAATTTTTAGCTTTGAAAAATCAAATTACGTTAAGCCTTTATAACGCGGATTCGGAACGCACAGAAGTACGTAATGAAGATATCGAAACAATTCTTCGAGAGTTCCATGATGCTCCTTTAGGCGGACATGTTGGAGCAAGGCGAATGCGGAAACGCATTGGTCTCATTTTTAATTGGAAAAACATGAGAAGAGACATCGAGAATTACGTAAAACAATGTGATTCATGCCAGAAAAATAAAATTTGTAAATCCAACAGAATTCCGTTAAAAGTAACTACAACGTCATCCGAGCCATTTGAAAAATTATATATGGACATTGTTGTTCTCCCAGAATCCGAATGGGGCAACAAATATGCGCTGGTCATGCAGGACGACCTTACGAGATTTTTGGTAGTAGCTCCAATGGACAATCAAGAAGCGGAGACTGTATCCAAAACTTTTGTCGAAAAATTCATTTTTAAATTCGGTACTCCGTTGGAACTTGTGACAGACCAAGGAGCAAATTTCATGAGCAAATTTTTTAAACACGCATGCAAAATTTTGAAAATCAAAAAAATCAATACAAGTGCTTATCACCCACAAGCAAATTTAGTAGAACGATCAAACAGAGAATTAAAAACATATCTGCGACAATTTGTCGGAGGAAACCCGCAACAATGGGACCAATATCTTGATTACTTTACTTTTGAATACAATACTACAAATAACAGCTCATCCAACTACAGTCCGTTCGAACTTTTATATGGAAGAAAGGCAAGGATTCCTACCTCCATATACACTCCAACAGATTCAGATCTAACATATAATGACTATTTTTGCGAAATGAAACAAATTCTTAAAAATTTGCATGAAAACGCCAAAAGAAATTTGATTATTTCCAAAGAGAAACGTAAAATTATTTATGACAAGAAAACCGAAGAATGGCAACCTATGTGGGGCGAATTGGTTTTAGTACAAGCAATCCCAACAGGAACAGGTCAAAAACTTCAAAGTAAATGGAGAGGCCCATACGCAGTAGTTGACCTACCCAGCGAACAAACTACAATTATTAAAAATGGAAATAAATTGGAAAAAGTCCATAACAATAGATTAAAAAAATATAACGATTGATCAGCTCTTACGCATCAGAAAAAAATGTATAAAATTCTGTAAATATAATATTTTCCATACTTTAGTTACTACATGTTTTGTTTGAACACAAAACAGTAAAAAAAAAAAAAAAAAAAAAAAAAAAAAAAAAAAAAAAAAAAAAAAAAAAAAAATAAATATATATATATATATATACAAGTGTAACGGTTAGCATAAGTCAAGCGCAGGTGTCGATTAAAATAAACTATAAATACATTCAGTAGACAAGGAATACAAATGAAATCTACAACAAAGTGACTGATTATCAAAGAATATATGAGGAATATGTTGAATGATTGAAAACATGAAACAAATCAATAATGACATATTGAGAAGATGGAAATACATCATAAAGGATTAAAAAAAAAATGCGAGGAATAAAATAAATGATTTTTGGGGATATTTTATACAGCTAAATTAGAACAAAAATGCGTCCATCATTTCGGCGTTGATTTAATGCAAAAACGACTTGAATGTACCGAAGAGCTGAAAGAAAGGGTAAATTGGGATGGGGAATCATAATAGGAAAAGATAAATCGAAAATTACTAGGGATACAAAAATATATCAATAATGAAGAAATTATGCACTGTTTATCAGGGTCGTGTAATTTCGAAAGGAAAACATGACGTGCGAAAGCCGTAGCAAATCGTTTCCCATACGAACGGACTGCTGTGATGCTTCATCTCTCACCCAACAACACACTCGTTCTCTGCTGCTACAGAAACAAGTGTGTATGAAACATGGAATGATACAGAGGATATAGGATAACAAATTCGACCACTTAAATCAAATTAATCGGCGCCTACCGAGTGCCACGATGAGCGGAAAGATTTTTTTTTATGAAACAGTTGAAGTGACTCATTCAATGGCCATATAATCACCCTTATAAATATAGCTCAAAACATATTATTAATGAACAGAGAGCACGAGATGGAAGTAGGGTACCTACTAAGCTCAAAAGAGTTTTTGGAGTGCAAACACTTGGGTAATACAAGGATTTGCGATATCAAAAAGGTACAAGAAAATCTTAGAGAAAGTGATTCTTGTCTTACAGAATTATTGTACAGAAATTCATCGTCAAACTGCGAGACGAAAGTTTTAAAATTAAATCATGAAATATGGTTAACAACTCTAAAACCAAACATATGGATGTACGTGGCCCCGACTTTAACTAAACTGAATATTTTACATGGGCGAAATTCGACAATAGTTGAAATATTAGGAACGGGAAAAATTCATATCGAACCAAACATGAAAATCTCAACTAAACACGTAACAATTTACTACTTCAATACAGAAGTCACAAATAACGATATACTTGTATATCAGCCGGAACTTAATTTAACCAGTTATAATAAAAATCACCCGGAATACGATAAAATTCCGAACTTAAACGAAACTAATCAAGTGTATTCTTTTATGAATAAAAAACGTTTATTTGATATAGGCATTGATGTTAAGGAATTGAAAGATCAAAGAACAGTTCTACAAAATATGATTTATGCTCCTTTAGAAAACCCTTGGTTTACCACAACAACTATAGCAATTATAGGAGGAATAATTGGAATATTTTTCTGCTGTTTTAGAGGAGAAATTTCGTGCTGTGCGCGAAAACTTGAATTCAGTCCTCAGAAACAAATTAAAGTGGTAGAAAAACAGAAGAAATGCGACAAACAAAATAAAGAGAATCGAAAACCCAAACAAAAGAAAACAAAAACAGAAAAATTTCATCCCAACATAACGGAACAGGAATCATTTTGCACAAACAGTCCCAAAACTGCAGATAAAGAGGAGAATATAACAAAGGAAATTATTAATAAGGAAAAGGAGAATACTAACACAAAGAAAGGCAACGAACCTCATACAGAAATAACAATTGAACATGAAAAAATCAAAGAAGAAAAGACTAAAACGAAAACTAAGCGACAGGGAGGTGCGTTTTACTGAATCAATTTCCACGACCTTAGGCATGACCAACGTACGAAGAATTGACGTCACAATGCACAACAATTTTGAATGGACATCCATCAAAACCTTAGCATAAGACGAATAGGTATCCTACGACGGTTAAGAAAAGGTAAATGTGTAAATTAAACGAAAGAAAAGGACTTGTGACAAAAACGCGAATTAACAAAACGGCAAATTAACAAAGAGAAACAATATGGAGTATAAGGGAAATATATACAAACGAGACAGTTAAAAGAGTAATGGCGAAAAGTGTATGAAAATGCTTGAATTAAGGTACAAATATAATACAATCTTTTAATAATTATATATATTTTTTTTTCTTTTTATATCATCTCGTTTTAGTTTTTTTTAGAATAACCATAATACATAGTATTTTATTACAGAAGTAGATCCCTCATCAACCAACCGTAGCAAAGCCTTCAAAAGGGGGGAAAGGAGGAGTGATTTTGTAGCAAAATCTCAACCGCAAGCCTTACCCACGGAACCGGAAGGCGCAGACAGGAGATGCGTAAAGGAAAAGCAATAATGACACTTTTTATTCCGCACAGGTAAACAACAGTAACAGAAAACAATGAATTTCTTCAATTTAAGCCAGCCCCAACTTTTATTCAAAAATCTGAAGTTTGCAATTGAATTATTCGGTAATTGCATCTCAGTAAAATTCCAGAGGATCTACCTCACAATATTATAAATGCAATAAAAAAATCTATTACAAGAGTCATCATCAAATGGGTTAATTTTGTGGTCCTATGAGAAATTGAAAAAAAAAAAAAATGTAATTAAATGAGTATACTGAGCAAGAAACAAAAAAAAAACAACGATGTTATTAACGATCTTTTTCGATGGAATTTAATGTCATGTTTGAATAAATTATTTTGACAAAAATCTAAACATAACTTCCTCGAGAGATGACGCGGGAGGACAAGACGAGAAGGCAACATCCGGCGAGAGCAACCAGAGGAGCAGTTTCAACGGTACCTCTATGAAAACGTACCACAGTCAAATTGGTACGAAGACGAGAAATAACAGATCGAATGGAAAGTTGAAGGTCAAAGGTGCTGGTATGGCAGAGGAGAGGATTCAGCGAACATAATTTTTTACCGGAGACGATTCAAGGTCAACTCGGGTGGCACATCGAGACAAATATTATTGTACATCTGCGAATCTGCTAATATGAACCAACACAATGCAGAGCATCGGGAAAAACTACAACAACAACGACAACAACAACAAAAACAACAACAACAATTCATACAGACATATGATGAGAGAAGGACGTCTTCAAAGTTTCCCAAATTAACCGACATAATGTAATGTTCACCAACCGCATTACATTCACCATTGAGAAAGCACTTACCCCGTGCTTCTTACAACAACAATTAACAGTAATCATAACCCGGAATGCAACATTTCGACATCATCAAAAGGTTTGGAATTTAAGCCATCTAATTACAAACTCTTTAAAGAATGTGCAACAGTTCCACAATTTGCACCAGGTCAAAGACAACAATATTCGCATCACTATTGAGATCCAATACCAACAAAATTCAGAAGGAGGGCGATAATTAATCAACCACAACACCGTAAACGACAATGATAAACAATCCAGTTCGGAAGGCACTTTTTCGAGAAACAACAGAAAGCAACAGTAAAACTAGTTCTTCTGTCTGCAAACGACAGCGCGGAAATTACCAGCAGGGAAATACGATTCAACCGAGGAAATATCCGGATACCAAAACTTCATGGTCACGTCACCATAGGAGACGACATCAACAGAATCAACTACATCATCTTCAAGACAAACCAGTACAACAGAGAAGCAACGATACCATTCATCTGAGACCTGAAACTAACCAATTGATCTGGGCATTTAACAAGAAGAGGCAAATATCAATGGCAGACGAACAACCCCTACGACGAATCAAGAGGAGCAGCAGCGAGTACCAATGAAGTCAATCTCTTGAGGAAGAATGTAAGAGAGTTAATACAAAATTTAATGTTAATTTGGGAGATTTAGATCAGCTAACTGTATTGGAAAACATTTAGAGACACTTTACAGGAAAAATGGAGAATAGTATAGCAGTTTCAGTTTATATATTAACAATCATCGTTAGCATCATCATTTAAATGCTGAGTTTTTTTTTTCGGGGGATACATTTTACCCACATACTTACATTTGAACGTGATTTTATACACGTTCAAACTCCGCTAAGTGGGAGGGCATGCAAAGACCTAAATATTCCCACGCCTTCCGATATTCAAAGTCAATTCAACTGAAACAAAAATGCATTTTCACCCCACATTCCCAACAGCTGCCCGGGGGATTTTAGATTCAATTTTCATCGTAGGGTCTACCTACCTCACGCGCGGCATATTGGAAGCAACGAAAATCGCACCATTCGTTACTGACCTAGTTTTTATAACCCATCATCGTCCGGTGGTGGCCGGGTGCGATCGTGTTGCATCGCGTTAGGTCCGGTCGGTGTGATGCAATTTCAATTACGCTTGGGACAACGATGGGTGATAAACCCGAAAGAATGATATAGAACCGCGACATCATATTGATCGCGCTGGAACAAAGATTGTTTATTTTTATTTCGAAATCAAGGCGCCGAATTGGCCGGGTAAGGTTCTGAACTCAGGTGAACCTTAGCTGGAATGTTCTGAAATTGAGACACCGTATTGGCGGCATACGGCGCCGGACTTGTTTTGCACTCGATTTGTTTTGACTTCGAGTAAACTGAAAGAAAAGAATGTGGGGGTATAATTTCAACCAACATCCGCGGCCGGGGGCCGGCTAGGGTTCACTGTGCCCAAGTAAGGTACACTTCAATAACAAAGCGGGTGCTTTGTTTTGGAGAATTTGGTGCCAAATTCCAAAGACGATGAGGATGATGATGATGACGATGATGACGATGAGGACGATGGTGAAGATGACGATATGACACGCCCAAGCATTGAAGATGCCCAAGTGAGGCGGGGCTAGACGATGTAGGCCTTCGGGTAAAGATTCTTAGTAGGGGTTTTGCGAACACGCCCAAGTCAGGCGTGGTTAGGAAATTAGGTTTTTTTTTATCAGAACTAGGATTTTTGGTAGGGCTTGGGATACGCCCAAGACACGGCTAGGCTTGGGATACGCCCAAGAGAAAAGAGATTTTTCAAGAAGAGAAAGATGTAAAACACGATGTGGACAAGTAGGAAAGGTAGAAGGTTTTGGGACGTTTTAGTATTTTTTTTAGGTTTTTTGGACACGCCCAAGATGGGGTGGGCAACGTTAGGAATTTTCGTGACTTCTTCGGGTATTGCTAGGAAATTCAGGCTATAAATACGGAGGCTTTGGCTTCAGTCGGGGGGAGTTGTTGAAGAACAGAGTAATCGAGGAAAGTTCGACGTTAGAGTCGTTGAAGAACGCAGTTGTTGAGTTCAAAGATAGTCAGTGAGACAGTGGGTCAGTTTCAACGCTAGAGTGTTCAATCTTGGTTCAGAAAAGACAGTAGTTGTAAAAGTTCAGTTTTTCAACGTAAGAGTAAAAGTCCAGTTCGGTTCAGTTTTTTTCAACTTCGGTGAAGAAATACAGAAAGGTGATATAAGAAAAAAAATTGAATCATTGTAATATAAGTTAAGTGATGGTTTGTGGTATTTCAATATAGATTATTAAAAAGATATCGTCGGACTGTTATGAATTAAAAGATATCACATTCCGTGTAGTGTTTAGTTGAGCCCCTGGACGGTACAGGGCGCTTCAAAATTTCGCATATATATTCGATTCCCAGTGCTATAGGAGCTGGTTGTTGATATTCTGCATCTTTTGCATCCACCTGATGAGCCGTTTGCAAAGGTTAGTTGGAATATCTGTAATTATTGGCTATTTTACGCCTTATATAACGGGAATTAACGCATATGACGAAAACGATTTCTATCCTAATGCTAAAGGCATCTAAGTCCATTACAGCGCAGTGCGCATAACATAAATCAACCGTATTAACTCATCAATGCCACTAACATAAACAGACTAATGGTTTGTCGTAATGCGTAAGTACATATCTCAAAAACGAATTTGTCATCATCTGTATTGTCGATAAATGGATCGTGAATTCTCATTCCACTTAACTACTAAAGCGATTGCTTTATCATTTTGTCATCCAATAAAATGCTGTTTTTTTTCTCGAAGCTTCGCACATCAACATTATCAAATGGCTCCAGGGATATCGTCATCGTCCTTGAAGGTGTCCGACATTCGCACCAAGTTGTTTCCTGCCCGCTTGTCTGACATGCCATTTAGCGTTTTCGTCTTTTGTCGAATGTACCGGAGAAAAATTCATTCGGGAGACGACCATTCACAGGTTCTTGAGAAATAGGAAAGGAAAAAAATGAATAAGAGATCAATATCGGTCGGTTGGTCCGTGCCCGTCCGTGGCATCCGACGACGCCGGGACTGGACATCCAGCCGAGATTTCTCCTAACCTTATATTCAAATAAGATTCCAATTCGGTTATATTCGTGTGACTTTTTTTTTCCTTTTTTCGATTGCTTTGAGTGAAGTGGAATCCGATCCATTGACGTGGACCGTTTCAGCTGGGCTGCGAGCTGCAATGTGATTTTCCACCGAAGAACTTGATAACGGTCGATTTGGGAGGGATTGTAGCAAATCGAATTATTGTCACCGCTGGCTAGCTGGCTGGCTGGTCTTGGCTTTCGGTGGATTGGAAAATATAGATTTTGGAGTTTTCTGACGCCAACGTGGTCCAATTGCTCGGTGAACCGTGTGGCATCGTGTCGATCTAGATTTAGCTGTGGGGAAGAGTGCAAATACATATGTATTTCTGTTACTTCGGATACTTAGAAAAATATAAAGGTACGATGTCCAGTATGCGCATCGTAAAAGTTAACCTTACAGATTAAGTAGGGAACCTTGGTGTTCGTAAAACAATTTCTCTTTGAAGGCGTTCCTCAAGAAATACTAGCATTTTTGGACATGACTCACATAATTTTAAAAGAATTTTTTTTCTTGAAATCGATTTCAATTTTCCATAGATTTACAAACTTTTGCTATTTTTTTTTATCGGACGAAAGTGGTTTGAAAGTCAAAGCAAACTTATTCAGCAAGAAGATGTTCGTGTATTTATTTATTCTATTTTTCGTGCTCTCAAATCTATATTGAAATATCTAGCATCAACCATCTCAGGTTCTAAAAGTTAACTTAAATTCACAATGATCCCGTACATTCTTTACATTCTAGAACTCATGAATCATAGGTATCACTTAATCTCCTCAAATTGAACTCACAAACAAAAATTTGAACCGCATCGCCTTTGTTATCGTTCCAGCGCCCATTTCCATTGTGTGTAACGTTGATTGGCGATTTCCACGCAATTTTCTGTTCCCCCATCGTTGTCCGGATTATTCTCCGACCAAATGGTATAGTTTACATGCCGCCCCGTGGTAAGCCATACGAATTACGAAGGAACCCTCCTTGGAAATATCACTCGCAGTTTTGCTCAGGCATCGGTTCGGTTCGGTCGTTTTGAACTTCGCTCTTCATTGTTTGGATAACCACATTGTTTTGCCGCCCATGGCAAAAACTTTAAAAGTGGATTTCACTAACTTTCTGGTTCGTCCTTCGTTTGAAGAAATTCAGTCCTTTCTTCACAACGTTGTCGGTTTACAACTACGTGATGTGAAAAGGCTACAAATGAGCCATGCTCAAAACTGCGCGTATGTAAAGTGCGTCAGCCAACAAGTTGCAGAAAACGTTGTTGATCGTTGTGGTGAACAGCATCAAATAGAAGTGAAAGGTGTCAAGTATACTGTGCGCCTTGCTTTAGACGACGAAAGCATACAAGTGAAAATACACGATCTATCGGAGAGTATTTTGAACGACGAGCTTGCTGCCTATTTACGGCAGTACGGAGATGTACATTTTGTGAAGGAACTGGTTTGGGGACCATCGTTCCTCTACAAAGGAGTTTCAAGTGGCGTCCGAGTATCGAGGATGACACTGCGAAGCCACATCAAATCGTACGTGACAGTGCACGGCGAAGAAACTTTGGTTTCATACAAAAATCAAGTGAAATCATGTCGCCACTGTATGCAGAACATACATCCGAGAAAAACATGTTCTAATGCCAAGAAGGAAACCGCCAAAGAAAGCCCAGCTAAGCCATCATCCACATCGCCGATGACACAACTCAGCACACCATTGCAGAAATCATCGCACATTGCAACCTCTATTAGTCATCGAAACGGACTGCTAATGCTGATAACACCAACCAGGCCAACGGATCACAAACAAAATCACCACCAAGGAAAAAAAAACCGATCGCAAGCAGGCAATAAAAATCACCCCAACAAAGCAGTCCGAAGAACAATGCATGAGTGAAGAAACGGATAGTGATATGGAGACCGTTCAAATCATCAATATTAACTCACCGATTGTCTCAATTGGCTAAGAATAACACTACGGACCGCCTGTTCCGGAGGTAAGAGTCCACCAACAGGTGACCCCAAATTCATGGTGTGATGCGGCTTCATGCTTACCGTGCCTAAGAATGAATGGCTAGGGGGCCTAATAAAAACCTAACCGCAAACGGAGCCTGTGGAGTACTAGGGCGCCCTCCACAGTATGTTGCCCTTACTGCGCTAACCGGAGCAATGGTGCAGTGGACCTTGTGTTTCTCCGAGACAATCGGCTGCCCTTCTTTAGTCTCACTTGAGGCTAAATAAGGGCGGGATTATGAAGATGTTGTTAATTAGTTTAAATTTTCACCTATATGGTTTCGCATTATGCGATTTACAGAGTGTATTCTGTGTATCCTCGCCTTTGGCGTTTTTCAATCGATACCGATCTGGTTTTGTTGCTGCTGTTCTTTGTTGTGCTGTTGTTGCGAAGAGTTTAATCTTGCCTAGTTTAGGTAGTGGCTACGGTTAGGATGGCTCAGATCAATCTTCAGCATAAAGAACAGCAACAATCAATCTTTACAGACTTATGCAAAATGGTACAGCCCAAGTGGCCTTGGTCCAAGAACCTTACTTCCGTAAGGGGAATTTCTATCTAGGAAACCTTGTGAACCCGGTGTTTGCTATTTTCAGTAAACATGAAATGGCAAACTCGCGTGTCATGCCTCGAGCCTGTGTGCTTGTCAACAACGCAATAGTTGTTACACTCACCTCTGAACTAACCACCAGAGATGTATGTGCTATCACAATTGATGTATCTGTTGGAAACCTCAACAGGAAATACGTCTATTGTTCTGTGTATTTACCGCATGATGAATCATCCCCTACGGATGCTTTCAAACAAGTCATCGCATACTGCACTTCAAAAGGCCTTCCGCTAATTGTTGGCAGTGATGCTAATGCTCGACATTGCGTCAAGCGGCGATTAGGAAATTGAGTGTTTGTGGATGCCCCCAAGGGGGAGTCTTATCACCACTTTTGTGGAATCTCGTAGCAGATACGCTATTGAGGCAACTCAATAATAGCGGTTTTCCTACTTATGGTTTTGCCGACGACTACCTTACATTGTTGGTCGGTATGTGCATCAGCACCCTTTTCGACCTGATGCAAAACGCTCTTCAGGTAGTTGAGGGTTGGTGTCGCCAATATGGCCTTTCGGTAAATCCGAATAAAACATCTATTGTTTCGTTTCACGGAAAAGTGAAACCGTAATGGTGTTCGACCTTTACGTCTCTTTGATTCTGAAATCAATGTGACTGAACAGGTAAAGTACGTTGGAGTCATTCTTGATTCCAAGCTTTCCTGGGCACCTCATGTTGAGTTCAGAATCAAGAAAGCTTGTATGGGCTTCGGGGAATGCCGGCGAACCTTTGGTACAACTTGGGGTCTTAAACCCAAGTATAGCAAACGGATTTACACAACTGTTGTTCGTCCAATATTGGCTTATGGATGTCTTGTGCGGTGGCAAAAGGACGAAGTGAGAACGGTCCATTCAAAATTAGGCCATCTCCAAAGGATGTGCTTAATGGCGATGTCTGGAGTGTTCTCTTCAACTCCTACGGCAGCGCTCGAAGTTCTCTTTGACGTTGCCCTACTACACATTCATCTCAAACAAGAAGCACTTTCTTGCACTTACCGTCTATGGGTACTCGGTTCACTGGAGGAAACTCTTGTGCACCGCAGTTCAACACACACCTTGTTGTTTCCACTTTTAGTGAATTGGGACAAAGTTGTCCTTGCTCCAAGTGATCTTACAATTGCTTGTAATTTTCCATATAGGACATTTTCCACGAAATTCCCTTCCCGGGAAGAGTGGACATCTGGTTATCTGGAGAGAAGTATTTCAGACGGCATCGTATGTTACACTGATGGCTCCCTTCTCGAAGGTCGAGCAGGTGCTGGTGTTTATTCTCGTGAGCTAAGGCTGCATCAATCTTATTCACTTGGTAGACACTGCACCGTTTTTAAGGCCGAAATCTTTGCTCTATGTGCGGAGTGCAATCAGCACTTCAGCAGCACGTAATGGGCAAAGTAATATCCTTCTGTTCAGATAGCCAGGCTGCTATTAAAGCACTTGCTTCGGCCAACTCCAGGTCGAAGATAGTTATCGCTTGTCGAACTCAAATCGAGGAGCTGAATTCAGCAAACGCTGTTCACCTTGTATGGGTACCTGGCCATTCTTCCATCGCTGGAAATGAATTGGCTGATGAGTTAGCTCGCACTGGAGCATCACATGACTTCATTAGCCCTGAGCCAGCTATTCCGGTATCCAAGTGTTGGATAAAGCTTCAGATTGACACCTGGGCTGCCACTCAGCACAAACAATATTGGAATAGTTTGAGGTCATGTCGTCAAACAAAATTGTATTGTACTGAGCCATCTCTAGGGGTGGCAAAGTATCTAACAAATCTGTCAAAGCTGAATTGCAGCATGCTGGTCAAAGCATTGACTGGCCACTGCCGACTCAGTTATCACATGGTGAATATTCAGCAAGCTGATTCATTTGCCTGTGAATCCGATTATGGAACTTCGTATCATTTAATATGTAACTGTCCAGTTTGTGCCAACTGCGTTTCCGAGTACTCGGAAAACGCTTATTAAGTGAAACTGACTTCATAAACCTGAATCTTCAGGACGTTCTGTTGTTCTTGACCCGCTGTGAGAGCTATAGGCTCTCTTTATGCTTTATGCGTTATCACAGTGCCCTTCTCAGGGCGCTGTTTGAACCCATTGTGGTATGCTTATGCGTTATTACAGTGTCCTTTTCAGGACGCTATGTGAACCCATTGTGGTACGCTTTTGCGTGTATGACGATCCTATTACCTTACCTGTCCTTTCCCCTGTCCTATCCTTTTTCCTTCCCTTCTCCATCAGGTAAATGATGAATAGGCTCGTGTTCATGGCGATGGCACAAATTTCCCAAATGGAGGAGAACGTGCCTCTGGAGTCGACCTACTGATACCTGATACCTGATGGTGAAGAAGGTGATGATTCTGCGAAAATACCGGTAAGTCCTCAGCAGAAGAAGGCCGTTCCTGACGATGATGATGATGCTGAAGTAGAAGCTCGTATGAAGTTTGGAGTAACGGAAGTAAGTGGAACCGAAAATCGGAAACCTTGGGCCGGTACGGATTTTGAACCGAACAAGAAGCTGAGAATGCTGAAAGCGAATTTGTTGCGAAGAGCCATAATTGTGTCTGGATGAAACGAAAAGAAAATGGATGTATTTAAATGCCGAAAGCAAGAGAAGTCCTACTCCCAGAAAAAGACGGAAGCGATGTGATGACATGAGGAAGCTCAACAGCATCGTACCAAGTTTCGCGAAATGAATAGGAGAGCAAGGATCGATGGATTCTACGATTGACAGGGGGTGTTGAAGGCAAAGCAATCGTGGTCGTGAAAATCACTATCATAGTAGTCGGCGATACTCTACATTTTTTAAGTTGATCATTCCTATTCCAATTGTCATTAAAGCTAGTTCATTTCATTGGTTTTATTGCTGAGTTTCATTAGTTGTTCTTTGGACTACCAGACTGCAACTCTACAGTGTCGAATCTACTGAATGTTTCCTTCTAGTTTTTGATGCTGAAACTGCTGATATTCAATTCATATTTTTTATCTTCTAAATATAGGCTATTGTTAGTTTCATTGTTAAAAAAGTTTTTGGCAACAATTGTTGAAAAAGGTGAAAACAACGGATCCGTTCCCAATTTCATAACTACTGAATTGCAATTCGTCCTGATGACCATTCGACCTAATGACATTCGGTCTAATGACCTTCGGCCTTATGACCCTGCATCGTTTAAGTCCTAGAACTATTAAAAAATAAAAATTGCGTGTTATAGAATATTAAAATTTTCTTCGGTAATTATTTCGAACATTATGAATTATTAAGGTTTTGATTAGGGAAAATTTTAAATATTTATTTAAGATTTTTTTCGGTTACTCCAACAAAAATCCCTAAACGATTCCATTCAGGAATCGAGTTCCATTGGCGTGGTTTGGTCGTGTGGAACCCAGAGGCCGGTGCTGTTGAATACGATTCAGTTTTTGTTGTTGTTTTTCGTCGTAATGTCATTCGCGTGTGCCGGGGTCTTTCCATCTCGCGTCGTCGTTTTCAGTGCTAGCGGCGGATCGGGAGTGACTTTTGTGAGGGTATTCACGTGGTACCAGTGAAGAGTGTTTCGTTCGACGGCGGAGAACCCTGCGAGTGATGTGAAGGAGTGAACATTCGTAACGACTCTATGGACGTGTTGGTCCTGCAGACGGTGATGACCACGAAGAGTCAGCTGAATGAGATCATCCGGTGAGTTTGTTCCTGGTTGTTCCTTTTTTGCATGTCGATCTTATCTTTATTTCTCTATATGCTCAGTCTCCTACCATAGATAATATTTTGTATGTATATGTATATTTTATTTCTTCCATCAAATACATCGCAAGTTTCGCGCGAGAATATTCGTGTATGTGCGTGAGTATATTTGGATATTAAGTGACCACCTGACGTGGGTGATCGATAGTTTGTTTACAGCGTGAAGCGAACAATAGCGCGGTACTCCGGTAGGCATTATGAATCAAAGGTCATATTATATATCGAAGTGAATCCCGACCCAACGATACTTTCCTTACTAACAAGCACTCCTTCCTGCAGCCTTTGGTGGAGACGTGCGGTAAACGCCAACTTTCACATTACAAAGGTTGTTACTAACATTCCTTCCTTCTTCCAACCTGACTGCAAGGACGTGGCCGGCGCCGTTATTGTACCGTTAAAGAGAGCCTCTGACGGTTGCACAGTGAGAATGTTGAACACTTCCAGTCAATTAATCAGTTGATTCATTGTGCAACTGTCATTGGTTCGGGTTAATCACGGAGTAGCAACCATAGATATCTGCAGTCAGTCTAAGCTAAAAGCTAAGCAAAATCCCTAAATGATTCCATTCAGGAAATTTTGGGATTTTTTTAGGAATTCTTTTGGAAATTCCTTCAAGAATTTCTCCGGTAAGCATTTAAAATGCGATCGTCAATTTATTAAGGTCCCATTACACATGACTACTTGGCCAAACAAGCCCGACAAAAGGCCAACACAACGAGAATCATGTCAACCTTGGATGAATATCGGACTACAATGACAAATATTTGGCATTAAGACACAGTCTAATGACACCTTCAGAATTTTCCGAAAAGATATTCAAAAACATTGTTGACAATCACATCGGAATTCCTTCATTGTAATTTCATTGATAATTCTATGGAATACTGCTTCGGCGATTAAAAAAAGACACTACACTGTTTTTAACCAGAGGTTGTACAGACTGAACAAGCACTAACATTAGACAACGGACAACACACACAACACCCAGTGGCCCAGTGGAGAATTTTCCGTTCGACGAAAAGTTTTACCCGACTGGAGCGGGAATCGAACCCACACTCCGAGGCTTACGAAACGCCTAGATTACTGACACCTCTAGCCGCACGGCCACGAAGCCCACGAGTTCATTAAAATTCCTTCGTTAATAAAATGTTTTTTTTTTTCGGTAGTTTAATTGGAATTTATTTTTGTAAATTTCTGTTTGAAGAGCTAGCAAGTAAGTAGAAATTCACAAATAAAAAAAGACTCAAACAAATTGGTTCTCTCACCGGAAATTTCTTTGATAATATTTTCAGTAAGTACTGGATACCATGACAGACGATATTTGAGCCACACCTCCTAAGTGAATAGACGCTTGGGACGTACCTCTTCAATCTAGCTGAAGTCAGAAGAACATGGACAACAAGTGCATACACACACAGTTCTAAGCTGGCGATCTTTGTTATCGATTGACCCGTGGAAGCGTGAAATAAGAAGTTCTTCGGGAACTCCTTCTGCAATTTCTTCATAAATTCCTACAGCAATGTTTTTTTTAATCCTATGGTACCAAATTTCAAATTTATTTCGAAAATTTCATAGACAGCTAGCTGCTTTGGCAATTCAACTAGAAATTCTTTACGCTATCTCTTTGAATTCCTTCCACAATTCTTTCGCCACATTCATTGATAATTCCTTCAGCAGTTCCTTTGTGAAATTTATCATGCAATACCTTTGGAAATCCAGAAATTTCCAATTTTAATTGTTGAAGGAATTTTCTGAGGAATTTATTTCTGGAAGAATTCACAAAGGAATAGCTTTTTCTAAAAGAATAGTCGCAAGAATCTTAAAATGGAATAGCAAAATCAATTTCCATGAGAATTAATGTGAGAACTGTCACAGGAAAAAATCCGAAGAAATGTTTGAAAAACTTACTAAGAAATCTTCAATTGAATTTTCGAGGGGACTTCGACACAGCAGTTGCCGAGAAAATTTCAAATAAGTTGCTGGAGAAATAAAAACCTATGAGAATTGCTACATTATTGAAATAATTTCTTAATACCTATGAGAATTGCCAAATAAATTAGTAAACGAATTTTGGAAAAGATTTCAATGGATTTGTGCAAGAAACTCTAACAGAAATTTCTGCAAGAATTCACAAAGGAATTTCGGAAGGACATCTCAAAGAACATGCTGAGGGAATTTCGGAAAGAATTTTTAAATAAATGGAAATGCTCGAGGAATTTTAAAGTTATTTCCGAACGTTTTTAACAGACAATGCCAGAGAAATTCGTTAATAAATTGCTGATGGACTCCTCAAAATAATTGCTAAAGGAATTTCCGAAGGAATACTCAAAGAAATTTCAAAGGAATTTTCAATTTAATTTGAAATGTTTTTTCAATGTTTGCTCTAGCGTAAATTCCACTTAAACTCTTTGCGTCACCCTTATCAACCTTATCAAAGTGATCGACAAGTAGATCACTTTTTACTTGGGAAATCATATCCCGGAGAGATGTTTCAAAATGAGCCCCACCCCAGAATGGACAATGTCTTGTAGATATAAAAAACCTGCCTTCGGTGATTGTCCTTGGTGTAATACGCACCCAGCTAACACAAAGTCGTAAATGATGTTCAATAGGATGCTAAAGTGGAGGCCATATACGTACCTGCTTCCATTTAACCGCGTGTAAAGTGTACGCATATCGCCTCCACTTTTGCATCCTATTCAACATCATATGCGATCGTGTGTTGACTGGGCAGTGTACTGACAGTAGGTAGCAGTCATAATCCAACGACCTACCTATGCCTAGGATATTTTCGTTGAAACATTGTAACAGAGTAATATTTCCTGTGTACAGTAAACATTACAGCATACGTCGAAATGCTAGGAATCGAAAGTGGAAAGCTATTTGCTCGTTTCGCTATAACTTGCTTGCTTACATTCAGTGAATACAAAACAAGGAATCACACAGCACTCATGAGACAAATCTTTAGAACGGCTCGACACATGCATGCCTACATGTGATAACAGAAGCAGAACAGCATTTAGCGAGCAGGTATAAATGTGCAGTTTTGCGCAGTCTTGTCACAGTCTTGCAATAATGTTTCGTAGCGGTTTTGCATTGCTTCTTACTGTATTGTGTGCTCTCAGTCATGGACATAGCCCAGGCTGTGAGAAACCGACGTCTTTCTACATCCCAATCATGAAGGTAAGCCTACAGTAAGAATATGTTCTATAACAAATTGATATTACTCCACTGTGTTCTACTCAGCTAAATTGGATCGGAGCTGTACAATATTGCAATCGAATCGGTATGCGGCTGGCAGTGGTTAATAGTGAGTCGAAGAACCTTGCAGTTCTTGAGGCAATCCATGCAGCCAACGAAGACGGCATCGATCTATCTAACGCGTGGATAGGAGCGAGCGATATTTCCAAAGAAGGTACCTTCGTATGGCTTGCTACGGGCCGGCCTGTCAACTATACCAATTGGTCGGAAAATAATCCGAACAACGATGAGGGAACAGAAAATTGCGTGGAAATCGCCTATCAACCTTACACGCAGTTTAAATGGCGCTGGAACGATAACAAATGCGATGCTGTTAACAATTTTGTTTGTGAGTCCAATTTTTGAAATGATATGAATCAAAAGTACTAGAATGAAATTGCTGTAAGCTACGGGATCAATGTGAGTTTAATTAAAATTTTAATTCAAGACTATTTGTGTTTAACAACTAAAAACGTTACATTAGAGTGACATTAGCAGAACTGGAAGCAACTTTCCCTGTGATGACACTGGATACTGAAACTTATTAGATGTGAGAATACGGAAAATTGTATTAATATTGCGGAGATTCCACCTGTTTAGACTTTTGCGCGAACATTAGTTGCCTGGCTTTTTCTTGCGTGGGCCCACAGATATAAAAACAGACTGCGTCCAGGTGAATATTTTACGCTGCGTTGTTAATACACATTTGGCGATAGTTTTTTGAACAAACATTTATATGTAATGCACATACGCTGAAAAAAAGCCTTATCATTTTTTGCCTTTCTCGTACGCTGAGTGTACTGGGAAGGCTATATGTTCACTCCAAAAATGACTTTTTGATAGAAGGTCCGGAGGTTCCAGTCACATATACCAATCAACTCAGCTCGACGAATTGAGGTGATGTCTGTGTGTGTGTATGTGTGTGTGTGCGTGTGTGCGTATGTGTGTATGTGTGTGTACAAAAAACTCACATCACTTTTTGGCAGTAAACCTCATCCGATTTCAATGACCGACGGTTCATTCGACGCGGCATATAGTCCCATTGTTTCCTATTGAAAATGGTTCGGATCGGTACAGCCGTTCCGGAGTTATGGCCATTTAGGTGTTCCGGACCGGTACCAGACATGAAAATGCAACAAACCCATGCAAGCGACACATCAAACCACGGCATTTTGGATAACCTGATGAACGGTGAGTAGGAAAATAGTCTCAGACCATATCAGAACCAGTAGTGTTCCGGAACCGGTTCCGGATGTCCCGCCGGAAGTGGCCAAATATATAAGAGAACCAAACCCATGCATGCGACACATCAAACAGCGGTATTTTCGATAATCTGATGACCGGTTAGCAGGAAAACAGTATCATACCATATCTGAACTGGTAGTGTTCCGGAACCGGCGAAGTCATCTGTATGGGAGCCCCCGTTCCAGAGACCGGAGAGGTCCCGCACCAAGCTAAGAACCTTCCCCGGACCCAAAAATACCCACATACAAAATTTCACACCGATCGGTCCAGTAGTTTTCTAATCCATAGTGGTCAGACAGACAGACAGACAGACAGACAGAAATTCATTTATATATATAGTGGCAGAATTGCAAAACAAGTGTTTATTTTTATGTAAGTATATGTCATACTGATCAACTTTGCCAAAAACACCAACTTCCTAAGTTATCAGGATTCTGGGCTATGAGATTTCTAAAATTTGCAAGTTCACTAGCGCCTCCTAGTGGCAGAATTTTGAAACAAGTATTAATTTTTATGTAAGTTAATGTCATACTGATCAACTTTGTCGAAGACACCAACTTCCTCAGTTATCGGGATTCTGAGATATGAGGTTTTGAAAATTTACTTGCTCACTAGCGCCGCCCAGTGGAGGAATTTCGAACTTCGCAACTCATCGTCAGTAAGTTATTGGCGTACCCAACAACTTTCCCGAAGACACTATCCTTCCAAATGATCAGGGTCTTGAGCTGTCGCATATCGTAACGTTTGCTTGACAACCTGATATGGTTCCTGTATTGCAATTTAGCATCAAATTGTTGATGGTCCCTCTAGCGGCCAAATTGCTAACTAATCATATGAACCAAAGTTCTAAATGGTCGATCTTATCAAGCCCTAAAACTTTGCCGAAGAAAGTATTGCGTTAACTCTTAAGACACCCGAGATAATAGGCCACACCCCCAAAATGCCGAAATCCCATAAGCTCAGTCTCCTATAACGCTCACCCCTGTCTAGTAGGAGTTCGTTTAGTAGGAGTTCGTTTAATAAGAATTCGTTTAGTAAGAGACTCGACTGTATATAGATCTTCATTTGATTTATAAGATACTTGTAGGTTTTAAATTGTTGTAACTACAATGTATTCTGCTGTCTGTATGTTAGCTTTCAGAGTTCTTGCGTTCTTCTGTTGTTTTTGTTTTTATAAATACAGTCGAGTCTCTTACTAAACGATCTTATAAGAGTCTCGACTATAGATCTTCTGAAAACATTCATCGGGCTGCTATGTATTGCACTCTGAATTTGAATTAGCTAAACATTTGCAGAAGTAATTTTCAAAGTGTGTGTACCAGGAAAGTCACTGAATTTCTGGAGTTTCAAACGTGTTTCTTCAATAGCAAATTAGACATACATTATATATCTTACGGAGAGTTGGCATACTGGAGAAATTCCAGATAATAAAATTTCTTTCAGAGCACCAACTGAATGCAGAATATTCTAATGATTATAGAATCTAATCTTACCAAATATATCTTACTATAAATATTTTTTGGTCACAAACTACAACCCCTCTCAATCTGATTGTTCGCATGTTTTGTATGATACATTTTTCGAGCTTTCTTCAAATACCACAGATGTTATAATCTTGGGTGTAAGTCAAGAATAAAACAGACACATTTCGTAGACGTGTTACTGATTGCTCTGGACTACAATGTATCAATACATAGTCAATATGTTTGAACTTTTTGTTGATTGTTTTTGCCATAACATGATCTGTAGAGTTTATTTTACGTGTCATTAACAATGTCAGATAAGACTAGTTCAGATTTATAAACAATTCAGCGGTGATCATTCAATATGCTATGTTACGAATTGAGAATTTTTCGCTTCCCCTTCTTTTCCCTGTTCCCTTTTTTACGTAACATATTTTTATATAATAACTCAAAACTTTTTGTATAGGTTGTATTTAACGATCGGGTTTACCCTTCTAAAGCGTTACGAAATTTGTCTACGGTCTTGCTGCTTCCATTTTTTTAGTTAAATCAAAGTTTTTACATCGCCTTTTATGTCTGTATTCCAAAAATTGATGTTTTTTTCCTAATGTCTTAGCGATGCAAATCACTTTGCTTTGATAAATGAATCCTTCGCAACCCGATTTCAATTACTTTATGGCATGTCGAACAGATTTTGGCATCGTTCCGTCCCATTAAGTTCCTACATCCCGATACAACTGTCATTTGGCAATCATAAATTTCAATTTTGACCCTTCTTCAACGTCCCACATCGCTCCCTAATTGCTACCGCACACAGCAGCAAGATCTCTGTGCCATCGAGTCACGCTCTATATGAACGGAAGTCATTCCTTCAAGATTATCATCCATCATAAACCATCCGCCCAGCAAACGGCAGTCAATTCAAATAAAACTTACAAACAGCAAGCAAATAAAAACCCGAAATTGACATATTCCTTCGCAAAAATGTAGCAACGGAAGTAAAACAACTTCATCCTCCAAAGTCCCCGGACGACGACGTCTTCACAAATCATTAATTATTTAATATTTCCTCCTCGTCTCGTCGCACGGGACCGGGTGAAGCGGACGTTCGAGAAAAAGGAAATTCCGTCTTCAGGGCAACCCGAGTGGCGTCGTCGTTCTCTGCACGTTCTCAGTAAACAATCATAAAAATGAATCAACTTCATTTCCTCGTCCTCCTATCCTCGTAGATCGGGAGGGTCTGGGTTTTCCCGAGTAGTTTCCTACTGCCCGGGAACGGGGAACGTGCTTCCAAGGATGATGACGACGTTACGCCACGCTATATCCTTTGCCATGATCAGAATCCATCGACATGGAGAACGATGAGTAACGATTGGTTTCAGTTCGCCCTCTGTTGCCGCCGTGTTGGAATCAGTGTTGCTAATGCAACTCGATGTTCTCGGTAACGAGGCAGTGACTATCAAATTTGAGCTGGATTGACTCGAGTGATTGTGGGAAATTTTCACCTAAAATTTACCAATTCAACATCTTTCCATCTGTTCATCTCTTCATATCTTCATATCTTCATCACTTCATCTCTTCATTTCTCCATCTCTCTAACTCTTCATTTCATCTCGCCATCTATTCATCTTTCCAGCTCTTTATCTTTCCATCTCTCTCCATCTCCCATCTCTCTATTTTTCTATCTCTCTATCTCCCCATCTTTTAATCTTTCATCTTTTCATCTCCTCATCTATTCATCTCTTCATCTCTTCATCTCTTCATCTCTTCATCTCTTCATCTCTTCATCTCTTCATCTCTTCATCTCTTCATCTCTTCATCTCTTCATCTCTTCATCTCTTCATCTCTTCATCTCTTCATCTCTTCATCTCTTCATCTCTTCATCTCTTCATCTCTTCATCTCTTCATCTCTTCATCTCTTCATCTCTTCATCTCTTCATCTCTTCATCTCTTCATCTCTTCATCTCTTCATCTCTTCATCTCTTCATCTCTTCATCTCTTCATCTCTTCATCTCTTCATCTCTTCATCTCTTCATCTCTTCATCTCTTCATCTCTTCATCTCTTCATCTCTTCATCTCTTCATCTCTTCATCTCTTCATCTCTTCATCTCTTCATCTCTTCATCTCTTCATCTCTTCATCTCTTCATCTCTTCATCTCTTCATCTCTTCATCTCTTCATCTCTTCATCTCTTCATCTCTTCATCTCTTCATCTCTTCATCTCTTCATCTCTTCATCTCTTCATCTCTTCATCTCTTCATCTCTTCATCTCTTCATCTCTTCATCTCTTCATCTCTTCATCTCTTCATCTCTTCATCTCTTCATCTCTTCATCTCTTCATCTCTTCATCTCTTCATCTCTTCATCTCTTCATCTCTTCATCTCTTCATCTCTTCATCTCTTCATCTCTTCATCTCTTCATCTCTTCATCTCTTCATCTCTTCATCTCTTCATCTCTTCATCTCTTCATCTCTTCATCTCTTCATCTCTTCATCTCTTCATCTCTTCATCTCTTCATCTCTTCATCTCTTCATCTCTTCATCTCTTCATCTCTTCATCTCTTCATCTCTTCATCTCTTCATCTCTTCATCTCTTCATCTCTTCATCTCTTCATCTCTTCATCTCTTCATCTCTTCATCTCTTCATCTCTTCATCTCTTCATCTCTTCATCTCTTCATCTCTTCATCTCTTCATCTCTTCATCTCTTCATCTCTTCATCTCTTCATCTCTTCATCTCTTCATCTCTTCATCTCTTCATCTCTTCATCTCTTCATCTCTTCATCTCTTCATCTCTTCATCTCTTCATCTCTTCATCTCTTCATCTCTTCATCTCTTCATCTCTTCATCTCTTCATCTCTTCATCTCTTCATCTCTTCATCTCTTCATCTCTTCATCTCTTCATCTCTTCATCTCTTCATCTCTTCATCTCTTCATCTCTTCATCTCTTCATCTCTTCATCTCTTCATCTCTTCATCTCTTCATCTCTTCATCTCTTCATCTCTTCATCTCTTCATCTCTTCATCTCTTCATCTCTTCATCTCTTCATCTCTTCATCTCTTCATCTCTTCATCTCTTCATCTCTTCATCTCTTCATCTCTTCATCTCTTCATCTCTTCATCTCTTCATCTCTTCATCTCTTCATCTCTTCATCTCTTCATCTCTTCATCTCTTCATCTCTTCATCTCTTCATCTCTTCATCTCTTCATCTCTTCATCTCTTCATCTCTTCATCTCTTCATCTCTTCATCTCTTCATCTCTTCATCTCTTCATCTCTTCATCTCTTCATCTCTTCATCTCTTCATCTCTTCATCTCTTCATCTCTTCATCTCTTCATCTCTTCATCTCTTCATCTCTTCATCTCTTCATCTCTTCATCTCTTCATCTCTTCATCTCTTCATCTCTTCATCTCTTCATCTCTTCATCTCTTCATCTCTTCATCTCTTCATCTCTTCATCTCTTCATCTCTTCATCTCTTCATCTCTCCATCTTTCCACCTTTCCGTTTGTCCATCTCTCCATATCTCCATTTCTTATCCACTCCATCTATTAATCTCTCCATCCCTTCATCACTTCATCTCTTCATCTATCCATCTTTTCAACTCTTCATCTCTGAAAATCTCCATCCCTAAATATCTCCATATCTCTTCATCTTTTCATCTTATCTATTCATCTCATCTGTTCATCTCTCCATTCAGCGGTATATTCTCTGTATGCTGTCTCTTCCTATTCTCCGTCTGTTCTTTGACTGTTATCTGTCTGTTTTCTATCTGTTTTCTGTTTGTTCTGTGTTTATTTTCTATCAGTTGTCTGTTTGCTCTCTATCTCCACAAACTCTATCTGTTCTGTTCGTTCTCTCTATTCTGTCTGTTCTATCTGTTCTGTCTGTTCTGTCTGTTCTGTCTGTTCTGTCTGTTCTGTCTGTTCTGTCTGTTCTGTCTGTTCTGTCTGTTCTGTCTGTTCTGTCTGTTCTGTCTGTTCTGTCTGTTCTGTCTGTTCTGTCTGTTCTGTCTGTTCTGTCTGTTCTGTCTGTTCTGTCTGTTCTGTCTGTTCTGTCTGTTCTGTCTGTTCTGTCTGTTCTGTCTGTTCTGTCTGTTCTGTCTGTTCTGTCTGTTCTGTCTGTTCTGTCTGTTCTGTCTGTTCTGTCTGTTCTGTCTGTTCTGTCTGTTCTGTCTGTTCTGTCTGTTCTGTCTGTTCTGTCTGTTCTGTCTGTTCTGTCTGTTCTGTCTGTTCTGTCTGTTCTGTCTGTTCTGTCTGTTCTGTCTGTTCTGTCTGTTCTGTCTGTTCTGTCTGTTCTGTCTGTTCTGTCTGTTCTGTCTGTTCTGTCTGTTCTGTCTGTTCTGTCTGCTCTGTCTGCTCTGTCTGTTCTGTCTGTTCTGTCTGTTCTGTCTGTTCTGTCTGTTCTATCTGTTCTGTATGTTCTGTTTATTCTGTCAGGTCTTTCTTAGAAAAAGTTGAGAAACCCTGCACCAAGCCATTACTATCCAGTACAACACTGTTCTTCTTCCGGAGCGCCCCAGGCAAAACGCAACAATTCTCCTTCACTTCATCTTCACCATGTTTACATTCACTGTTATGCATCTTTAATGCTGTTAATGATATAAGCGATCGTAAATGCATAATTTATTGCAAGCTTTATTGAGCACCAGGACTAGTGGTGGTGGCACAGCACGAATAGAGGGGTTTGCAGGAATGGTGACAACAATACGGATTCGACGGGACGCTTTTTTTGTTGCCGTTAACTTTGCGTTTGCTTCGGAAACTGGCGAGTCATTGTCTTGCGGTGCCAACTTTGTGCTGCGTTTTACGACTTGGTGAATGTGCTGCGGTTCATTTTTATTGTAGTACTTAAAAAGTTGGTACCTTTTGTGCTTATTTCTTTGTTTATGTTCTATGAAGTTGAAACTGTGAATACTGGAGTGATTTCCACTTTTGAGCCGTTTAGTACAACTTCTTTGATTTGATGAGGACTTCTTTGATTTGTGTTACAAATCACGCGAGAAACCTATATATTCACTGGTTTACATTTAAACAATCCGAATCTACTTTCATCGGTGAATGCACTACTGGGTGTATCATACTGTACCTCACTTCCTAGCGATTTTACAGTATGTCATCTGTCCCCACACCAGTAAATCACTTAAAGAAGACAGCCCGACTAACTGAAATCTCGGTCTTACCAGCAGGCGGCATTGGTAAACCAAGGCCACCGAGTGACATCGTGCGGTCCTGAGGCAGAAAGATAAATGCCGGAAACGTTTTGTACCGTGTGGGAACAGGGCAACACATCTCCTCCTACAGCAGCACCCAACAGAATGGTTTTCTCCCGAGAAGAAGCACCTCGGAGGCAATGCTTCAACCATATTTCTTCATTGTCTGGCAAAAATTGCACTTTTAGCATTGGTTTATGGCTTCGTCTCGCTTTCGGTGCCATGACTCCACTTCGCAAGGTTTTCTTTCATCTGTTTCCCACAAGCGTTGATATACTGAAGCGATTCATGTATGCAAAATAGCGTGGCTTCCTTTGCGCGGCCCCTTGAAAGCAGGCATGAAGAACCACATCAATTCTCCCAAGAAACAGCTTCAACATCTTTACACGTACCACCTATGCTGGTCTAGGGTTACTTTGGTGGAAGGTTCAGAAACAGAATCAATTTTATTTACGCTTTGAGCGCCGTCGTTTCCGATATCGTTCATCTCGAGTCAATGTGCTGGTGAATATTACTCTCAGTCTGTACTCCAGCCCGATTGTAATGAAATATCAAAATTCGTTTGAGGTCTCACGCCACGCAGTCTAGATGAATGAAAACTAGTTGTTATTAAGCACGGCGTTTCGACACTTTGGATGGTGCCTTCTTCAGGGGAAAGATATGTTTCATTAGTCGTTAGTCGTTACTCCTGCATCAAGTCAAATTCTATAGTTCTTGCCATTCCTTTTCGATCGAAAAATTGTAGTCGTCAATAAAATTATACGCTTCCGGTCTGAGAAATAAAGATTTGCTAGCCAACCAGCACGTTGTCGATCAAAAAAAGGAAGGGTCATTCTTGTATTGTTTTGAAAACATCCACAATTGTAATTCTTCTTAAAATATCCCGAAAACTCTCCATCATTACCTCCAAGGGACACTGCCAAATGATCCTTTGGGTATTCTTTGAGAATTTATTTAAAATAATCTGGAAGGTTTACCGAGAGAAGATTCTCGCTGAATTTCTTAAGATTTCCTTCAAAATGCATCCCTGTCCATTGATTTCTTTGAAAATTTTGCAAGGGATTCCTCGAGACATTCTTTCGGAAATTCCCTTAGAAATTTTCCCCGCAAGTTCTTTGGGAGTTTCTCAAGAAATGTCTCAAAAGATTATTCTTGAAACTGATTAACGGGAATTCCTTGAGGGGTTTTGTAGGAAATTCATTCAAGGTTTGCTGCATAGGTTCATGTTTATATTCTTTCAAGTATTTTGTCAAATATTTCTGGAAGAGTTCCTCCAGAAATTTTGTCAGATTTTTTTTCCATGGGTTTTCTCCGAAAACTCTACGAAACATCTACGAATTTCTCCAGGGATTTTTGCAGAAATTCCTCCAAGCGTTTCTTTTAAAGATGCAACTCAAAGATTCCTTCAGTTTTTTTTACGAAATTTGGATTTTTGTTTTCAAGAAGCTTTCTCAGCAACTATCTAATTTTTGAACAAATATAAGAAATTCTAGAGAAAATTTCCGAAGAATTTATCGATTGAATCCCCAAAAGAATTGCTTAAGTATATCCTGATGAAGTTTCAGAAGGAACCAATAAAAATCTACCTGAAAGAGTTCTTGGACAGAGAATATCTGAAAAAAGTCCTGGAGTAATTTCTAAAAGAATTCCTGGAAGAATTTATTATAATATTAAAAAAAAGCCAGAGAAATTTCTTTAGGAACCCTTGTAAGAAAGTTCTGAAGGAATCTCTGGATGAATTTAGGAAGAAATCCAAAGAAACTTTGATTGGACTTAGAATCCTTGGACAAATTAAAGAAGGATCTCATTAGGAAGTTGCGCAGGAATCTCAAAATCTTCTAAACAAATCCCTGGAAGAATTTCTGGAGGAGTCTGTGGAAGATTTTTCAAGAAATTCTTGAAGAAATTTCCGGAGGAATCTTTGATTTTCTTTAAGAATCGCCAAATGCATTACTGAAGGAATCCACGGATGATATCCTGAAAAAATTCTGCACGGATTCTTAAAAAATCTATGGAGAATGTTCACGGAAGCCTTCCTAGAGTTTTTTTTTTGGAAAAATTGAATCCATTATTGGGTGATTCAATAACAAACAACAAGTTTTTATTTTAGGGGCGCAACAATATCGGTTGAATCAAAGAAGTGATATTCTTATACCTGGGAAAATGGAAGAAAAATTTCAAATTTCCCATTACATAAAAGATCTTTCTTGCATACGAAACACCACATAAGAGATTTGCTTATATTTGGGAAAGCGAAAAAAAAGAATTTAATCACTGTAAATTTTACATAGGGTGAATGTAGGTGTTATTGTCAGGTTTGTTTTCTTCACCATTTGTCGGCCAAATTGCCTGAAACTCAGTCGTATCATTCAGTATGGTTGGAAAAAAATTGGGGCCAACTTTTTGATGAACAGGGTAAAAAACATGACGAAGAGAACAAAACTGCTGAAAATACATAAGTCCCTCGATATGAGGATTTCCCATAACCCAAGTTTCATATATGTATTAAGCGTTCCTCTGTCTCTTAATGAGATTGCGAAAAATCCTCTATTTGCCTTTTTTTCTGAATTGAGAAGTGTTATTTGTCGATACCCTTTCAAAAATAGAGAACTAATAAGACCATCCAACCAACTAGCAGGAAATTCTACCTCTTCCCATATTTTTAATATAATACTGTGTAAAACTTCACACAGCTGCTCACTACCGTGCTTGGGAAGCTCGATCGGAAGTTTGTCCTTCCCAGCAGTCTTGTTTTTCTTCAGCTCTCTAATGGTTACCTTAACCTAGTTTAGCGTTGGAGGACACACAACCTGTCCGTCCATCGACAATTCGAATTCTGTCTGTTTCTATTGCATCCCCATCATTCAACAATTCCTAGAAGTGCGCTTCCCACCTGGCAGCCACCATTGATTGTTTTATCTGACAGTAAGTTTCCATTTCGGTCATTGCATATGACGGGAGAAGGCGCTGTTTTTCTCCGCAAGCCATTGACAGTATCGTTAAACCTTCGCATATCATTCTGTTCCATACTCTCTTGCATATTTTCCTCGTGCTCCATTTTCTTTTTGTGATGGATTCGTTCTCGGCTACTCTTGCTCGTATATTTTTCGCGTACAAAGTAGGTGCTATTAATGGCTATCTTACTGGTAGCAGCATAGTTAACTAATCTCAGGCCTTTGTCGTTTGTGACAGAGTGATGATTAGCCGGAGAAAGTCCTCTCTTCCGACCGTCTCGTTGGCAATACGGACTACAATCTTGACGTCGTATTTTAGGAATTCTTGATAGGTTATAGGTTTGTGAAGATATTTGTAAAACGCATCCTTCGCCTCCTCAGTTTTATCGTTGGTCGGCGCAAAGATATTGCTCCGGCTATTTTCAGCGATTCCTCCAGGAATTGCACCAGATATTCCTCCAGGAATTGCTTCAGGGATTCCACCAGGAATTCCCCAGGAGTTCTTCCAGGAGCTTCTCCTGGGATTGCTTTAGGATTTTTTCCTCGGATTCCTTCAGAAATGCACGCAGGCATTCCTCCAGGATTTCATCCAGGAATTTCTCCAAGGTCTCCTCGAGGAATTTCTCCAGGAATTTCTCCAGAGATTTCTTCAATAACTCTTCCAGGATTTACTATAGGAATACTTTCAAAATTTTTTTTCAGGAATTCCTCCAAGAATTCTTGCAGATTTTTCTCCAGAAATTGCTGCGTGGGTTTCTCCAGGAAGTTCTTCAGGGATTTCTCCACTAATTTCTCCAAGAATTCCCCCAGAGATTTCTTCTAAGAATTTTCGAGGATTTCTCCAGAAATTTCTCTAGAATTTTTTCCAGACATTTCTCAGGGGATTTTTACAGAAATTTCTCCCTGAGTTCCTCTAGAGTTTCCCTCAGAAATTCATTCAGTAATTTTGGCAAAAATTTCTTCAAAGATTCTTCCAAGAACTTCTTCAAGGATTCCTGCACAAATTCTCGAAGGAAAACCTCCAGGAATTTCTCCTGGAATTACCTCAAGAATTTCTTTAGGAATTCGTCCAGTATTTCTCAAGGATTTGATCCAGGAATTGCTCCTGGACATCCTTCAGAAATCATGTTAGCAATTTCTCCAGGATTTTTTTTAGAAATTCTTCCAGGAAGTTCTCCAGGAATGCCTTCAGGAAAAGTTCAGGGATTCCACCAGGCAGTTTTTTAGAAATTTCTCCTGAGATCATTTCAGGGATTCCTCCAGGGATTTCTCCTTGAATTTCCCCAGGAATTTTCCCAGGGATTCCTCCATGAAATTCTCCAGAAGTTCCTCCAAGGATTCTTCCAGTAAATCCTCTAGTGGTTTCTTCAGAAATTCTTCCAGGAAAATCTCCAGAAATACCTTCAGTATTTTTTAGAAATTCTTCCAGGTATTCCTCCAGGAAAATCACGGGAATACCTCTAGGAATTCTTCTATGCATTCCTCCAGGATTATATCCAGGAATTTCTCCAGGAACTCCTCCAGAAATTCCTCCAGGAATTACCCCAGGACATCCTTCATAAATTTTGTTAGCAATTCCTCTAGGGATTTTTTCAGGCATATCTCCAGGAATATCTCCTGAGAATCCACCAGGAATCTCTTCACGAATTTCTCCAGAGATTTTTGCATGAATTTCTCCAGAGTTCTCCCATGGATTCCTCCAGGAAATCCTCCAAAAGTTTCTCCGAGGATTCTTTCAGGAAATCCTCTAAGGATTTATTCAGAAATTCTTCCAGGACGAGATCTTCCTGGAACACCTTAAGGAATTTTTCAGGGATTCCCCAAGATATTCCTTTAGGGATTTCTCTACAAATTTCTTCGAAGATTCCCGCGGGGATTTTTTCAGAAATTCTATCGAGGATTTCTCCAGGAATTCCTCCAGAAATTCCGATCCAGGAATTTCCTAAGGGATTTTTCAGATATAGAAATCTCCAAGAATTTCTCTGGAGATTGCTCTAGAAATTCATCCAGTAATTCTTCCAAAAAAATCTCCAGAGATTCGTCCAGCAATTCTCGCAGGAATACCTTTGGGAATTCTTCCAGGATTTTATCCAAGAATTCCTGAAGAAAATACCACAGTTTTTTTTTTAGGAATTCCTCCAGGAAATTCTCTAGGAATTGTTCCTGAACATCCTTCAGAAATTATGTCAGCAATTTCTCCAGAAATTTCTTTAGAAAATCCTTAAGATATTTCAGGAATTTGTCCAGCAATTCCTCCCAGAGTTCATCTTGAGGTTTCTTTAGTAATTTTTCCAGGGATTGCTCCAAGAATTCATCCAAGAAATTTCTCAGGATTTCCTGTTGGGTTTTATTCAATAATTCTTCCTAGAACTACGTCTGGAATTTGTTCTAAACTATCTCCAGGAATCTCAACAGGTAAAGTACGTTGGAGTTATTCTTGATTCCAAGCTTTCCTGGACACCTCACATTGAGTTCAGAATCAAGAAAACTTGTAGGCCTTTAACATAACATAATGCCGGCGTACCTGTCAAAATTTGGAACAAACTTGCATCGTACAAAGATTCCAAAAAACCCCTAACACATCTTCCCACTCGGATAACGAAGAGCTCCTAGCAAGTTCCAGTTTATTGCCGATATGAGAGAACACTATTTCTCCGACCCCGTCGCCACCGTCTGAGACTCATTGTGCACCATTTGCGCTTGATTTACGGCGACGGATTTTTACAAGGGTCCCCAACCACTCGTGCACCGTGAAAAATCAATTACACGAACATTTCCACCGATTCGACGGGGCACTTCTCGAGCGTCGAAACCGAATTTACATAAAAATCAAATAACCCAAATGTGGCACCAACCGATCCCTAGTCTCTTTTTTCCTTTTTTTGGAAGACGACCAACAAGACTCATTCGTAACCGAAATTCCCCCGGTCCCGGTGTGTGTGGTGTTCGCAGTTTGTAACTCTTGTTGGCACGCGTTTTTTTCGCTTTCCTAGTAGGGGAACAAAGCCCAAAATGCCAAGATGGGGTAAAATGGCCCAACTCATAAAATCATTCCTGAATGGGGCTTGATCATTACTATAGGTGAATGTTGTGAAGCTATGTTTGCATCGAACATTCTTCTAGAAGCTAGGCCACCAAACCCACGAAAAATCTTTTGATTTCCCAATGAAAATTGGCAACTTCCGGTTTTTCGTGCTTGCAATTAAGGTTTTCTGGTGATTTTATTACCAACTAGATTGAGGCACGCATGGAGACGCATGGTTGTTGATGTCTACGTTTTCCATGTTAGGGGTCATTCAAATATTACGATCATCGTTTTGCGGGGAGGGGGGTAACACTCCTTTTATTGAGTATACGAAAAAAGCGGGACGGAGGGGGGAAAGGAGTCGGAAATGCCCGAAAACTGATGGACGTAATTTTTTAATGTTTTCATGAAGTGGCATCTTACCCCATGGCAGATGGTCGTTTTGCACCACTTCCGTTTTACGAATCAGTTTTTAAAATCGCTAAAAATCGATGAAAATGCAATAGTTTAGTGAATAGTTTTACTGAAGTATCGAGCAAATATTGTCTAGTTACTGTTACCACTTTGAAAGCCTAACAAATGAGGCTAATTATCATTGAAAACGATGAAAGTTTGAAAAATGGCATTTTACCCCACTTGACCCTACGTACAATTATTGTCGCACTGCTCAATCTCTCCTCAGTCCTCACTGAGGCTCACAGGGTGGATCAGCTTTCGAAAAATAAACATCATATCGATGTGTTCAACAAGCAAATATCCGCCACTTGAGACCTGGCTTCGGCAGAGGGATAATCGAAAAATAACACTGATCCCTTTTCTTTGGCATCGTGCCGTCGCCGCCGTCGTTCATAGGGAGCAACAGCCGAGCTGCGACGACGGCGAGGTTCCTTAGGGAGCGAAGCCAGAGAAAATCGAAAATAAATACCTTTTGGCAATAATAAATATCGAGAGAAGTCTCCGAGGGGACCAAAGGACATTCGTTACCACTACTGTTGCTATTTCGGGGGGTGAAACAACTCTCGCGCAGTTTATCCAATTTTTGCTTTGAAAGCAAAATTTCAAACGACGAGCAGATTGCGAGAAGGGGACGCGTCGAATGTAATATACCTGCTTGCTTCGACGAAGCTAGTTTGGCGAAGCGAGCACCCCTCGCAAATAAATTGAATCGTTTACGCACCCTACCCTTCTCGACCGTACTTTGTGTCTTGTGTGTGTGTTTACAAGTGAAAATAATGTTTCCTTTTCTCGCTTTTCGGTGCTGAGATTGTTTGGATCCCAGTCAGTCAACACAATTATGAGGATAAATAAATTATCGCAATTTCTGATTCATCGAGATTTGCTGGGAGGAAACCTTGGCAATTAGGTGCGCGAAGAACTGTTCGTGCTGTTTCGATAAGATGAGGTTAAGTGATGTCAGTACCTATTGGTGTTTATGTGAATGTTTATAATAGTTTTTACGAAGAGTTTTGCCTTACTCAAATTCATAACTAAAGTTGTCCCAGACAATGACCAACAATCAGTTGAAGACTTTTTGGAGTGTTTGAAAGCATCTGTACACTGCAAAAAATCCACTATTTTTTATTGGCAAAAATCTTGGATTTGTTTCACAAACTTTATATGTGCACCCTAACACGTTCTCCATTTTAGATTATGTACTAATAAAAGCTATCTAAATAGAATCTATTTCATAGAACTTATAGGAATGTAGCAATGAATGCGTTGTTACCCAGACAACCAGGAATCGCATAAGGATGCACGCTGTACATCGTATAAAGTACTATTTTAAGTCACTATCACATATATGTACGGCTGAGGGACAATTTTCATCGCATATGATGTTATTTTTGAACTTACTGCGATGTATCTGGTAAAATCATATAAGAGTGCAAATTAACTTTTATAATGCATGACTACATCGTAGTAGACGATATTCCGATGTTATGTTGCGACGAACTTTGCTTATTCGCAAGAGCGTTCGAGTGAACTCGCAAAGTGTCAATTGAATTCGCATAATTGCGTACTGCGATGATTATACGACTTCGCTTGGTGCTTTTCTAATTATGTCAGTTTAACTCGCATTGATGTAAAAACTAAATCGCAAAAAGTGAAAATAAACTCACTCAAATGTACATACAAACTCGCATAAGCTAGAATCGTTAACGTTGGCATATTGCGATGTGATATGTGATAACAATGAAAGAGGTGCTGTTGGAGTGCCAAAAAGCTAAAAGAAAGTGAAAAGCCATCATTATGGTTACAAAACAAGTTACAAAGTCATCATTTTTGTTTTGTTAACTTTATAATTAACATTGGTGGTGCTAGCAAGAGAGGAGTAGTGATAACTGTGCGGGAAATCATCCTGCATCATTTTGATTTCCAAAGAGCCTGCCGAACACGTACAGCGCACGGAAATCAAGTGCATTCCAACATGCACTGCGGTGAGTTAGAATGTCATGACATTTAATCAGTGTGTTTCATACGTAGTGTTTGGTGTAAAGTGTGAAGTGCGGCTCGATAACCCAAAGGTTATTAGTTCGATACTTAGGTGACAAGATTTTTTTATTTCGAATATTTTAGGTCACATAAGGTGCTATATTACGTGCATACCGTACATGGCATAAGATATCACTTCAAGTCATATAGCGTCATTATTTTCCCGTCAATGCACGTATAGCGCCTCCACTTTTGTACGCATAAGGCGCTTTTACTGCATCTTATGCGATGTAACTTTACCGCATAAAAGTACGTATAACTATCATTAAAAACGGCTACGCAGTCTCGAAATTAGCAAACGATGTTTATTACTAACTAAACTGGTCGTTACTAACTAACTAATTTGGTCGTTTTTGGTCTTGTGTTTCGTCTAACTGTAACTGTCCTGTCATTAATTTGTTGGTACATGACTTATTTTGCTTGTTATAACTTTCAACGGACATTTGCCACGTATTATGCAAATTGGTTGTCTCGGTACTAAGTAAACATGCAACACATGCAAAATTGCCAATTTATTTTTAATAAATGCAGCATTGCAGCATTCAGATAACTGGGGTCTCCAGTTAGCCTAATGGTTAGGGCTATGGATCGCCAATCCGGAGACGGCGGGTTCGATTCCCTGGGCATAGTGTATCATTGTACTTGCCTCACAATATACAAATTCATGCAATGGCAGGCGAAGAAAGCCCTTCAAATAATAACTGTGGAACTGCTCAAAGAACACTAAGTTTAAGAGAGGCAGGCCAAGTTCCAGTGAGAACGTAGAAGAAGAAGAAGCATTGCAGCAATTACCGGGTTCACAAGATCACCAGGGCTGACCAGATCATGAGAGCAGTGTTGCTGCCGGATATGAATAGCACTATGAATCACCCGATTGGGGGGTAAGTGTTCCGACAGATTGCGTAGACGTTTCAAAAGAGGTTTCAGGGACATTTCAGGGGCTTTAAGGGCGATTCAGAGGAATGGAGTTTTTCAAGGGCGTTTCATGGCATTTCAGAGAGTTTCTTGGGGTTTCATGGCGCTACCGAGGATGGAGAGCCGCAGCCACAAACCGAGTATTGTGGCGTACTATTGTTGATTATGTCTTGTCTTAATGATGTTGATCAAATAAATGTATGTACGATCAGGAGTGTTTCAATAGGTAGTATAATGCGTGTTGGCCACGCCAACTGGAGGGATCGTCTTCCGAAAAAATGAACCAACGCACGCTTTTGGCTGGGTCTGTTTAGACGGGTCTTTGGGGGGTTCTTTATTAACTGACCTTATACTAGGAGGAGACTTCTGCTGCTTACCTTTGGTCATATTCGCAGCATCCATACCTGGATCCGACATCGTTACAGGGTAAAAGAAATTTTAATTTGTTGGCCGCGCCAACTGGAGGGGATGTCTTCCGAAAGATTGAACCACCACAGGGATTTTTGGTTGGTTAAAATTTCCTTCAATGAAATTATAATTAGTATTATGCGATTTGGATGATAACAATACTCTTACGTTTAGTGCCTCCTTATATCATCTACTGCCAATCTCCCCGATGGTTTCTCCTCCTAGTAGAGGCAAATTGCATGTGCATGTATCTATTATTTTAACAAATTTAGGATAGTTTTGAACAAATTCACTGCATGTTAGGTTTTAATTCTTACCCTTGAGCTTAGAATAATAAATTGTAGAATAGAAAAAAAATTGGTAAATACTCGACCGTACATCAAATGCTAATAATGATCTGTGATGAACAAAACTTATTAGTATTAAGCCACAAATGCACTATATCTGTTCATGCATTACTCCACCACTAGTTGATTACTAGGTGCAATCAATTAGGGTGCGTGTACCAATTATGGCACTACCTAAGGATAGCTATTTATACAAAAATAACGAGAAGACCAACGAATGTCATCAATAAGTTAAAAGACAGCTTAGTTTCCATACTTTACAGGAAAAATATAGAAACGGAGTCAAAACTACTTTTAGTATTTATTACAGCGTATGCCAATGATAGGAACCCTGTACCAGTTATGGTTACATTTTTTAACTTCGGTTCCTTTTCGCACTATTTGCATGCATTCCTTATGGGGTTAGCCATAACTGGTACACTATGGCGAAAAAGGGTGCAAGGAAGCCGAAATTTTAAGGAAATTGATTTATTTCTTCCATGATTTGAGCAAAATGTGGGATTTAATTGAGTGCGGCCATCTTATGTGAACGTGATCTGTTGTTCACAATTTTTTTCTTGTTGATTTACATCGTTAAAGGGTGAAAATCAACTATGGCGAATAATTGGTACTATAGCCATAACTGGTACACTTACCCTATATCTAATAAAAAAGCTAATTCACTGTTACAATAGTTTATACGCACTTCAGCTCACTTATATGATTCAGCATTTTAATCTATCTCGCATTGTTACGTGAGAACGGTCTTGCGAACCCCTGACCATTTATCGTGGTTATTGTTCCACTCGAGTTTGAATACAACTAATTATCCGGAATGGTACGCTTGTTGGAAAACATTTGGGACATGCATTAGCGATAATCCGCAAAAAACCCTACGGTGCAAATGTGTTTGCATGTAAATCGGCCTGCTGCAGCTATCTTCGCGTCGTCCAGTTTTCAATGATAGCACCCGGTAGTTGTTCTTCAGTTTTATGTGAAAACCATTCTTCGCCTATCCTGAACTGCTGATTGAGGTTACCATCGGCGTGATGATAGTGAACTTTCGAAGTTCTTTGTAGCATGCGGTTTAATAAGCTGTGTTTTATTGGCCCTGCTGGAAGAGCGGTGTTCCCGTCCTGTTTTCAACACGCATTCTAGCTACCTATTGTTTATGGAGACGTCAGTGATCAGTGGACAATGTCACGCTGGCTGTCCATTATATCGACACCGTTCGGAGCAGGTTGTTCATATGGTAGCAGGGGCGTACAATTTCGTTTCAATGATACACTTTCATGCAACATTTGAATGAGTCACTTCAAGTGTTTCATACATTTTTCTAATGACTCGGTCGTTAAAAAAAACTTTTCCACTCATCGTAGCACTCGGTAGTCTCCCACCCGGTCGCATTGCTTGTGCTTCACCCGTCAGAGCATTAGTGTCTCACTGGTGCGCGCTAGTCTCTCAATGGTTACAGGCGCCGGTTAATTGGATTTAAGTGGTCGAATTTGTTATCCTCTTTCATAAAACAAAATTATCATTCTATTGGCGTGCACCACTATTTAAAAATGTGGTTTAAATAGTGTTTTTAGCATGTTGAAGTATTTCAATGACTCATAAATGAAACGAAAATCCAAGTGTATCATCCCATATTTCATACACACTTGTTTCTGTAGCAGCAACGAACGAGTGTGTTGCTGGGTGAGAGATGAAGCATCACAGCAGTCCGTTCGCATGGGAAACGATTTGCTACAGTCGTCGTACGTCATGTTTTCCTTTCGAAATTGCACGACCCTGATGACATCACAATGCGCTCCTTAATTCATCTGAGATTCCCTGAAACGTCTCTGAGACCTACTAGTACCCTTTGACATCTCTTGACACATTCCTGAGACCTCCGATTACCCGATGAGCGCTCAACGCATACTGAGTTTGCACCGATCAGATGGTTGGCGACGAAGTATGTGTCAGCCGAGCTTCAATATCAACATTCTAAAAATAATACACTCACACTTGTTGTTCGTAGGCCACGAGAGTGCGGGATATTGACATCTAAGAGCCGAAGGAGAGCCAAAGTTGTGAAAGAGTGGTTAGGGTGGCGCTTTGAATCCAGTTTGGCTTTCTATTCCGCAGAATCGTAACTTGTTCAGTGGCTTAGTTGGTAAAAGCGTCGGACTAGCAATACGGAGTCGCGGGTTCGAATCCCACCAAAACAAGTGGTATTTTTCACAAATGTATCTCTCAATTTGCCAATTAAACGTACTTTAGTCTAGTCTAGTCTAGTCAACACATACACAGCCATTCATTGAAAGAATCCTGGAAAATGATAGAATCGACTACTTCTACCATTTTTCTTGTCATTATCAATACTTGCAAGGCATCGAAGATGCATTACAAGTATTGAAGCGGCCAGGCCTACTGTGCAGCGTTATTGAATACAATTGAACAAAACTATGGAACGGCGACATCTCGTCAGCCGCTCCGTATCGTGTGTGTTATAAATGTGAAGCAAAAACGTTGGGGGTGACGTGGCTAAGAAAGTAAATGCCACTTCGTTGGCGTCCCTCTTCCTGGGATGGGACATAGGTATTTGCCCCTTATGTCCTGGCTCGGAAGCCTAGGCTTAGCGCCATTGCTCGTTCTCTGAAACGAGAAGAAAATATAACAATCCCTTCCTCGGGTGAATTAAATAAACTGCATTATAAAAAGGAAAGTTTTTCTTCTTCTTCTTCTTTATGGCTCTACGTCCCCACTGGGACTTGGCCTGCCTCGCTTCAACTTAGTGTTCTTTGGACACTTCCACAGTTATTAATTGAAGGGCTTTCTTTGCCTGCCATTGCATGAATTTGTATATTGTGAGGCAAGTACAATGATACACTATGCCCAGGGAGTCGAGAAATTTTTCCCGACCGGAACGGGAATCGAACTCGCCGTCTCCGGATTAGCGATCCATAGCCTTAACCACTAGGCTAACTGGAGACCCCAAGAAGGAAAGTAAGCAGTATGATTTCCACCGGCTACATTTAATAAAGGTGTGCTCTGTTTGGAAAAATAGCATACATCAATGATAAATTAGACAGATCTTACCAAACATCTAAATTCAATACCCGGTAACCTTTGTCAACGAACAGTAGTATATAGTTGAAATGTATGCTCAAAAATGTATCGTAAATCGAAAGCATGAAACGGACTCACCGTAATTCAAAATCCAATTCTCTCCCTCCTGGCCAACATTCTTCACTACTCCCATGCAATCGCTGTGTATCCGCTATGAGGTTTCTTCGCCCGAATGAATCCCAAACCTCCACGTGGCTCTGAACGCAGCTTTTCACTTCTTCCGTTTGCAGCACCGGTAGATCCAGATTCTGCCAACTGGAAACACTTCCGATCTTCGCATTTTTTTTTCTTCTCCCTTTTGCTCAACACTTCCTAATGCCCCCACTGATTGACTACACACAGACATAATGCTCAAGGGCACTAAACCAATATATAAAATACTGTGAAACTTTTTGGGCTGCAAAACGGTGAGTCGATAAAGAGAGCGTCCAATATAGCTCTGGTCCTCACGGCTTAGGGACAAAACGTCGAAAGACAAAACGTCGAATGCCAAAACGTCGAATGCCAAAAGGTCGAATGCCAAAACGTCGAAAGGGACAAAACGTCGAAAGGACAAAACGTCGAAAATGAGCAAATAGTGAATTCTTTATTCTTTTTAGGGAAACTCATTCTTTCACTTGTACCAGCCAACTAGTTTACAGGGGAGCCTTTCTGAGACTCCCTGAAACGGCTTAGGGACAAAACGTCGAAAGACAAAGCGTCGAATGCCAAAACGTCGAATGCCAAAAGGTCGAATGCCAAAACGTCGAAAGGGACAAAACGTAGAAAACGTCGAAAACGAGTAATCTAAGCAAATAGTGAATTCTTTATTCTTTTAAAGGATACTCATTCTTTCACTTGTATCTGCCAACTAATTCAGAGGGGAGCCTTCCTGAGGCTCCTGAAACAACAGCTCAGGGTGGGCATGTTTCTTGACCAGTTCTTCGTGGGTAGGGAATATTCGCACTGTCGTATATAAAAACTCACATCACGTCACGTTAAGTATAGGTATGTAACATTATTTATTCCCGGAATTTCCCGGCCTTTTCTTCTCTTACTTATTTGGAGCCCCTTCTACTGGCACCCAGTGTTGCAATTGAACTAAACCCGAGCCAAAAATGAACTGAGCTTGGATGTGTCATCAAATCTTATGTGCGTTCTGACCAAGGTGCTGCCCTAGGACTTTGTGACGCATCTGCATACATGCGTTGTTGCGCAAAAATATGCGCCACAATGAAGTGGGATATTTTGGCATCGGGCATACAGTGAAATCCGGATTTTCCGGTAATCCACTGTGACCGAACCGGTTCCCCCTCTCAATTGAGGAGGGTGAGTTTCTGAATCGAATCAACCCAACATTGCTAGAATCGGTGAAAAAATGGTAGAAACATGACCATTTCAGTTTACCAGGTACCAGGGTACCATGTTGGCATGTTGGCATTCTGCGGGTGCAGTTCTTGCTCAAGTTGCGTTTACTTTCGAGCTCACGTGCGTTCCAAATTTTGAACTGAACAATGTTCAAATATGTTTGATCGTAGCGTGCCGTTTTTGAACTTCAACGCAAATTGATCGCGTTCAAATGCAACACTGCGAGTGGCACAATGCTAGTGGTACCTTCCACAAATTTTCAGCATTACGTCATAACTTCCTTCAGGGTGGCTACGATGGCGGCCTCTAGCTATCGTCGGCCGGATCTTTGGCACCTTTAGGGTGGCAATGGGGATAATCGGGCGCATTACTCCTTCAAGGGCGTCTGGTTTGGTTACGGCTGTCCTTCTCCGCAATTCATCCGGTATTCCAGAATATGGTACTAGCACAACAATGCCAAGTATTCACACAATAATCTTTACACAGCTGGTGGTTTCAACTCGGGTCTGAAGCATCATAGAGTGCATAATGAATCATTGACCTTCAGCGCTTGGGCAGTAACCCGATATAATGAGACATAATGAGTGTGTCCCCGTTAATTAGTTCGTCATCCTGTCATCTTGATGGATCTACCGTATTGCCACCCCTCTCAGGCTATCAGCAGGATTAAATCGATCCACACAAATCTCAAAAAAAAATTTCACTGAACTGAGAACAGTTACACACTTTTCGACGTTTTGTCCTTTCGACGTTTTGTCCCTTCGACGTTTTGTCCTTTCGACGTTTTGTCTTTCGACGTTTTGTCACCCATTCTAGCTGGTAGTGCAGCCTGGGCACTGTTGTCCTTCTGACTTCAGCTAGATTGAGGAGGTACGATTCGAGCGTCTGTTCACGAAGGAGGTGCGGCTCAAACAGCGTCTGTTCTGGCATCCAGCGGCTGAGTAAGAAACGCTGCACCACGCCCAGCTAGATCCAAGGTGGTAGCCCCATCAGCGTGGTTGTCCTAGTGTTGGTTGGGACGTTAAACAGAACTGGCACGATGGCCCTCCGGCGAGACAGGAGTGTTGGCGTAGGCCCAATAAGCCACCCGTAAAAATCCCCATTGCGAATAACATAGGAGAAAATACGACTCGATACAATCGGCAAAGACCCACGCGACGAAATAAGGACTACGATTGGAAACTTGGAACATGGAATTGCAAGTCACTAGGTTTCGCAGGATGTGACAGGATAATCTACGACGAACTACATCCCCGCAACTTCGACATCGTGGCGTTGCAGGAACTTTGTTGGACTGGACAGAAAGTGTGGAAAAGCGGGCATTGAGCGGCTACCTTCTACCAAAGCTGTGGCATCACCAATGAACTGGGAACAGGATTTATAGTGTTGGGCAAGATGCGACAACGTGTGATCGGGTGGCAGCCGATCAACGCAAGGATATGCATGTTGCGAGTTAAGGGCCGTTTCTTCAACTACAGCATCATCAACGTCCACTGCCCACACGAAGGGAGACCCGATGACGAGAAAGAAGCGTTCTACGCGCAGTTAGAGCAAACATACGATGGTTGCCCGCCGCGTGACGTGAAAATCGTTGTCGGCGACACGAACGCGCAGGTAGGAAGGGAAGAAATGTACAGACCGGTAATCGGGCGAAACAGCCTGCACGCCGTATCAAATGATAACGGCCAGCGATGCGTAAACTTTGCAGCCTCCCGTGGTATGGTAGTCCGAAGCACCTTCTTCCCCCGCAAAGATATCCACAATGCCACCTGGAGACCACCCGACCATCAAACAGAAAACCAAATCGACCACGTTCTAACCGACGGTAAATTCTTCTCAGACGTTGGTTATGTCCGCACATACCGCAGTGCGAATATAGATTCGGATCACTACTTAGTAGCTGTATGCATGCGCTCAAAACTTTCGACAGTTATCACCACGTGTCGAAGTCGAACGCCGCGGCTCAACATCGAGCAACTTGTAACGTTGAAGTGGCTCAAGACTACGCGTAGCAGTTAGCAGTGGCCCTACCAACGGAAGAGTAGCTTGGCTCAGCTACACTTGAAGATGGCTGGAGGGACATCCGATCCGCCATAGGTAGTACCTCGGCTACAGCACTAGGCTTCGCGACTCCGAATCACAGAAACGACTGGTACGACGGCGAATGTGAACAGTTGAAAAACGAGAAGAATGCAGCATGGGCGAGAATGCTGCAACACCGTACGAGAGCGAACGAGGCACGTTACAAACAGGCGCGGAACAGGCAGAACTCAGTCTTCCGGATGAAGAAGCGCCAGCAGGAAGAACGAGATCGCGAAGCGATGGAAGAGCTGTACCGCGCTAAGGACACACGAAAGTTCTACGAGAAGCTGAACCGCTCGCGCAGAGGCTTTGTGCCACAAGCCGACATGTGCCGAGATAATCACGGGAATATTCTCACGAGCGAGCGTGAGGTGGTCGAGAGGTGGCGGCAGCATTACGATGAGCACCTCAATGGCGACGTTGCAAGTACCGAAGGTGGCGTGGTAACAGATCTAGGAGTATGTGCACAGGACGAAAGACTTCCGGCCCCTGACCTCCAAGAGATTGAGGAGGAGGTTGGCCGGTTGAAAAACAACAAAGCCGCTGGAGCAGATCAACTACTAAGCGAGCTTCTAAAATACGATGGAGAAGCACTGGTCAGTGTACAACACTGGGTCATTACCAAAATTTGGGAGGAGGAAATATTATCGGAGGAATGGATGGAAGGTATCGTATGCCCCATCTACAAAAAGGTCGACAAGTTTGATTGCGGGAACTATCGCGCGATCACACTACTGAGCGCTGCCTACAAGATACTCTCTCAAATTTTATGCCACCGTCTATCACCGATTGCAAGAGAGTTCGCGGGGCAATATCAGACTGGATTCATGGGTGAACGCGCTACAACGGACCAGATGTTCGCCATCCGCCAGGTGTTGCAGAAGTGCCGCGAATACAACGTGCCCACACATCACTTGTTTATCGATTTCAAATCGGCGTATGATACAATCGATCGATAACAGCTATGGCAGATAATGCACGAATACGGATTCCCGGATAAACTGATACGATTGATCAAGGCGACGATGGATCGAGTGATGTGCGTAGTTCGAGTATCAGGGACACTCTCGAGTCCCTTCGAATCTCGCAGAGGGTTACGGCAAGGTGATGGTCTTTCGTGGTTGCTGTTCAACATTGCTTTAGAGGGTGTAATAAGGAGAGCGGGAATAAACACGAGTGGGACGATTTTCACGAAGTCCGTTCAGCTGCTTGGTTTCGCTGATGATATTGATATTATTGCTCGTAAATTTGAGACGATGGCGGAAACGTACATCCGACTAAAGAGTGAAGCCAGGTGAATCGGATTAGTCATTAATGTGTCGAAGACAAAGTACATGATGGTAAAGGACTCCAGGGAGGAATCACCGCGCCCGCCACCCCGAATTTATATCGACGGTGATGAAATCGAGGCGGTTGAAGAATTCGTGTACTTGGGCTCACTGGTGACCGCCGACAACGACACCAGGAGAGACATTCAGAGGCGCATTGTGGCAAGAAATCGTCCTTACTTTGGAATCCGCAGAACTCTACGATCGAATAAAGTTCGCCGTAACACGAAGTTAACCATCTACAAAACGCTGATTAGACCGGTCGTCCTCTATGGGCACGAAAAATAGACCCTACGTGCAGAGGACCAACGCACCCTTGGAGTTTTCGAACGGAAGGTGTTGCGTACCATCTACGGCGGAGTGCAGATGGAAGACGGGACTTGGAGAAGGCGAATGAACCACGAGCTGCATCAGCTGCTGAGAGAACCAACCATCGTCTACACCGCGAAAATCGGGAGGCTACGGTGGACGGGTCACGTCATCAGGATGTCGAATAGCAACCCGACTAAAATGGTTCTCGAGAGTCATCCGACCGGTACAAGAAGACGTGGAGCGCAGCGAGCTAGGTGGGTCGACCAAGTGGAGAACGATCTGCGGACCCTACGCAGTGTGCGGAACTGGAAACAAACAGCCATGGACCGAGTGGAATGGAGGCGGCTACTATGTACAGCAGAGGCCACCCCGGCCTTAGCCTGATCGGTAAGGTAAGGTAAGTGAAACTTTTACTAAACCATCCGGAATCAAATCCGGGGTAAAATCTGCGGGACGAGCTCTTCCTACATGCTGCGTTCCTTACTATGGGGAAAATGCACAAAACGATAATCCTTCTTCTTCAGATGGGTGAATCTTTGTATTGTGACACTACGGACACTAACGGAACGCCAATTAAACGTACTTTGCCTAAAAATACTTTTTTATAAGTTTTTTTAAAATATTTCTTTTCGTTTCCGATAACTCTGATAACTCTGATACTCCCTAAAATGCCACTGAGACTCCCTAAATCAGCCTTGAGTCCCTCAGATACGTCCATGGGACCTCTTGAAGCGCCTCTGAGACCCTTCAGAACACTCGTGAAACCCCCTGCCCCATAAAACGCATTTGAGAATCTTAATAACCACTCTGAAAACCCATAGGGGTCTCTAAAATGCCCATAAGACCCTCTGAGACTCCTTCGAGGACTCCAGAATTCCCCTGGGACCCCTTGAAGTGCCACTAAAGCGCTCCAGAGCACCTTGGATGAATCTCCTGAAAGTTCTGAGACGCCATTAATACGTTGAAGGCCCTGAGATCTCAGGGTACCCTCTAAAGCCTCCTAAACCCCCTGGTACCCTCTTTAAACGCTCCTGAAATGCCCCTGAGACCCTTTGAAACTCCCCTGGAACCCCCGAGACCCCCTGGGACCTCCTGGTCTGACCTGAAACCCCATGGTATCCGCTTGAAAAGCCCCTGAGAGCTACTGGTAATTCACTGAAACCACTTGGGACTCCCTGAAACGGCCCTGCAACTTCTTTTTGTTCTTCGTACTAGCACTTTCCAGACTTCGAAGAGTTAGTACAAAGATACATATGACGACCGTGCTGACAGGGTGAAGGTCGATGATAATAGCGGGTGACTTCGGTACCTGGGCCGTGGAATGGGGAAGTCGTTTTACGAATCAGCGGAGCCGGACCCTGTTAGAGGCACAGGCTATGCTAGATGTCGATCTGGCTGATGTCGGTACCAAAAGTGTCTTTAGTTAGAAGACGATCATCGACGTTACTTTTTTAGTTCTGGCCTAAGAAGTCGTTCAAGCTGGAAGGTAGATGATGCATATACTCATAGCGGCCACCTAGCGAACTGCTACAGCATCGACTATAACAACAACAGGCAGCGGGCCGAAGAAGGGCGAAAGCCAAGCCCTCGTAGATGGAAGGCATCATACATCAAAAGCGAAGTATTTAGGATGGCGCTATATGTGCATGTGATGCCGCCACCTAGTCCACTCCTGGAACGGGATACCATTGCAATGATCATTGTTCATGTCGTTATCGTGCGACTGGATAACCTGGATTCCTGGATCAACCGGGAATCAAATCTGTTACCCTAATCTAGTCATGCTGAATATCCGTGCACTTACTGCATCGGCTATATGGGCCAAGAACCCACCCCCCCCCCTTTCCCTAAGAGCATTGCGTAATTTGTGAACGTTCCCCAACTAACTCTCCCGTACTACCTCATCATCGAATACTTGTTAATTCATCCGTCGACGAAGAATGATTACGATCGCTGAGCCCCTCGACAGGTTTCGCTCCTGCGGCACGTACCGAAGCGATAATAAACTGCCAACCAAAACGACACACACAGCACCGCTCCAAAACGGAGTTCTCCAACTTCAACAACCCTGCAACCATCGTCGTAAGCACCGTCGTATACCATCATCCAATACAAATGGTTCTGAGTTCGTTGATATTGGTTGACTCCACGGTGCCTAAGCAGAGCCGTTCGCGACATCCCCCGTCCTCACACATATGCTTAGGCCCCCACACATAGGACGCGAGCAAAACACGTTGATTGTCTTTTGGAAAATTGCGGTGGAAGAAGGAAAAATTAAAAATTTATTACCCTTATCGGAGCACCGCGCTGCGGTCGTTGATGTTGTTTGCTTTGAAATGTCAGACGAGGGAATGAAAGTGAATGACACCCCCTCCTCGGCTCACATACCTACCCTGGAAAACCGCGAGGCTGCCGTCTTCCGCCCGTAAAAACCTTTCATCCAAATTGATCCATCAGAAAGCTCCCCCAAACGCAACAACACGTCCGACACAACAATGACTAAGCAATGCGACTTTAAATCACATTCCGTCGTTTTGCAAACGTTACGTTACGATGACGAAGGACGGACGAAAGTGTGAAAAATTCCATTCCGATGTAAAAGGGCAGCTTTTCTCGTTTTTCCGGTGCGGGTGGTGGTGTGACGCATTGCATTCCCTCTTGGAATCCGGTTTTTGCCCCTTAGCTCGTCATGTTCCCTCGCCTTTGGCGGTTCGGATCACCGTTCCGTTCCGTTCGAGCTTTTTTATGACCCAGTGCCCGTAACAACATCCGCTCCGTGTGGAATAAAAAGCGATAAAAGCATCCCATTCAGTAAATTATAAACTGGATGAGAGATTACTACTGCTGCTGCTGCTTCGTTTCTGACTAGACTCAGACCATGGTCGTCGTCGGTGTCCTGTGAACCCCGCTGGTATTGGTGTGGATAGCATTACGGCGGACCAACCAACGAATGACGACCCGGGTGATGTGTGTAAGGTTGCTGGCTGGTTATTCAGTCAAAAGCTCCTCTACATATCATATCAAGAGAAACGAGCTCTTGTTATCACACCCACGCATCGTTACTCACAGGCTGCTGGCAGGGGTTGAAAGTGGATTTCAGCCGTGACAAAAAAGGGCTCGTTTAGGAATGTTTTATGTTATGGTAATCCTACGCGTTGAAAGAGGTTGCATTGAAAGAAGCGATGTGACGGCGATGCAGAGTCTTACTTTGCTGAGCAATACGTTGGATGGAACTTCAGTCGCTATGTTTTTTGAATACTAGTAAGATTGTCTGTTATTTTTCTTTTAGGCAGCATCCTTTCGTATAGCATTGTACTTATAACATGAACTCACAATTCACTCAGTAGTAAGATACAAATAGCTAAGTCTCCTTTAAAACCCAGACATCTACTTTACATATACCATTATGTCTTGATTGTGGATCCCATTGAGCAGATCTTTAGGTATATGGTTAGCAAATTAATAAATTTTAAATTCTTGTGGTTACTTGGGCTATAAGCTGCACCAGAAGGTTGCTGACAGTAGGGTCTCCACCTGCTCCGACCCTTACCGGGGATCCCTCTCCAACCGCGGGCACGGATCCAACCTAGTAGATCGACGCCACGACAGCAACACTATCAGGACTTCCTCTCCGCGGCCACTTAATCTCTGTAAGGGTCGATTTCGACCGCAGGACCACCTTTTGTACCGCATTTGAACTAGCCATTCTCCGTGCCTCAGGAGCCGACCTACTGATGGCCTGAAAGGACCTGTGTCAGGTGGAATGTAACTTCCACTTGATGTCTATTAATCCAACTATCTACCCTCGATATCAACCTATGGATCCACTTCGAAGCACTGCATGTCCTCACTGATATAGATGCCGATCGGCACCATAACAGTAATGACGCAGAGAGCGTCGTGTGACACGGTACGGTACGCGATCGCAACCCTCAGGCACATCAGCCTGTAAGTACTTTCCAGCTTACCACGGTAGCTTTCGGTACTTAGCGCAGTGCCCCACGCTGGGCCACCATACCTTAGTATAGACGTTACGACACTAGCCAGAAGCTTGCGCTTACTGGCGTACACCGCAGAGCTATTTGACGTCATCCGGGACAGTGCCGCAATAGCTGTGGAGGCTCTTTTACAGGCATAACCGACGTGGCTACCGAAGGTGGGCTTATCGTCGATCACCACGCCCAAGTGTTTGACGGAGCGCTCCGACGTGACAGTGCAATCGCCTATATTGATCACCGCTTGCTGCTCCGACTTCCGGTTGTTCACAACCATCACCTGGAGAGTCAACTCCTGTGGACCGCATCCACGCCTCCACAATCCCGATCGAGTGGGTAGTAGTCAACTACACTTCTTGGATCGTCTCACCATATACTTCGACCGTTATGTCGTCAGCAAAGCCAACAATCTCCACTCCCACTGGGAACTCTAATCTCAGCACCTCGTCGTACATGACATTCCATAACACCGGGCCCAGGATGGAACCTTGCGGGTCTCCTAAGGTTATATTTCAGCACTACTGACCCAGCTCTGTGTCGTAAACTAGTACTCGATTCTGGAAGTAACTTTCGAGAATCTTGTACAGGTACCCGGGAACTTTATAGTTTAAAGTGACGTAAATAAAAATGGCTCAGACGCAAGAGCGCATTGGCAATAGCTGACCAACTGGCGCTATTGAACGCATTCCTTACATCCAGAGTCACTACTGCACAGTGGCAAATTCCTCCCCTCTTACGCTCGATTGCTTTCCTGGCGGTTTTTGAAACCGACAGGATAGCGTCTGCAGTCATTGTTTTGCTCTTGTCTGAATCAGACGCAGTAACAGCTTGTCTGTAATACCCGGATGAATAGCGCCCGGTAGTGCTTTGTTCTCTTTTGTGTAGCAGTTTGCACTTTGTTAACCCTCTAATACCCAATCCCGCCTTTAGACGGGGTATAGTTTGAGCATTTTTGTAATTTTTGTTTCGTGGAAAATCAAATTTTTTATATTTTTGGCTGATATTTAGGACTGTTTTGTATATCTCAAAATGGTTTTGGTGTATTTTAAAGCGTATTTACATTTTTTAAAAATCATTGAAAAATTGATGTTTTAGTCACCTTTTAGAAGTCATTGTTTATTTTGTATTGAATCGCTACAATTAAAATTCCCCAAATTGGCTTCCAGGAAAAATATAAAAGTGTGGGGATGTTCAAAAATAAAAATTAGAAAAATCAAAAATTGAAATTCACGAAATCGAGAATTAAAAAGAATCATCTTCCAAAACATGTTTAAATCGATTTTAGATGACGAAAAATGATATTTAGATCAAAATCAAAAATTTGGGTATTAGAGGGTTAATCTTGGCTTTGTTTTGGTTCTGTGGAGCAAAATGATCAGGAACACGATCAAATTTCGTTTCCCTGCGTCGGCGCCACGTCCAACATGGATTGAAATGGCTGACTTCTTGAAGCAGCTGAAATCCAATGTAATGCATATGGAAACCGTCTACAAGATAGAGGAGGACAGAAGCCTGTCCACAAAGCCCACAACGGCAGTCGCAATGGAGGAAGCGTTGCGATCAAATTCAGGACCCGTCCAATTGTATTATTCCAATGCGAAAACGGTTGACGTTACCATGTCACGAGCCGGAACCAACGTAAGGTACGTGCGGATATTTGATATTCCCCCGGAGTTATCCGATGTGGATCTGTTCTTGGTCCTTGGAAAATATAGAAAAATCAAGAGTGCGATCCGAGAAAAGTTACCACCGAACTTAGGACTCGACCATATGTTCAACGGAGTGCGAGGTTTGCACATCGACGTGGAAAGCGAAATTCCTCCAACAGTGGAAATTCACCAGTGGAAAGGAAAGGTGTTTTATGAGGATCTTAAGAACAAGTGCTTTTTGTGTCAACAGGAGGGGTACCGTAAAAACGGCTGCTTACAACGTCCAACCCGGAATCAAAAGGCAAAGGGAGTGGAAATGGTTACTAGTACCTATGCTAGTGCCGTGATTCACGGTGGTGTAGCACTAGCTCAGCAGGAAGCCGTGAACGAGGAAAAAGAAGTCATCGAAGAGGATTGCGAAGCGAAAGCGGAAGCGAATGAAGGCGGAGAGTAAGGTACATTGCAAGAAACGGAACCAATTGTGTATCGAAGCGAGTATGAGAAGACTATGGCGGAAAATTGGGCAAAGCACGAGGCGGAGAAGCGTAAAAGACAAGAAGAATATCGGAAACAGGAGAAGTCAATGCAGCGATGACATCAAGAGAATCTACGGGCGAAAGAAGAGGAGCAAAAGGAGCGGTGGGAGAAGTATGAAGCGGAGAGAAGAAGCAGGCAGGAAAAATTTAATCGGGAATCATTTCAACAGCAGCAAATGCTTCCGACGGAAAGTCTTTTACAGTCTCCACCCAAGAAGATCGCTCGAAAGCAGTAATATTGTTGTTTTGTATTTTTTATTAAATTACTTTTTACTATTATATTATGTACAACATTTATTTCGACTCTGTTATGCTTCAAGGCGCTCGAGCCTTCCAAATAAACGAAGATTGAATAAAAGGATAGTGTCTGCGGTCGGCCTCCCCTTCCGGAAGCCATACTGGCTACTCGGGAGACCATTTTCACCCTCGGTGTGCCTCAACATTATATTGAGGATGATCTTTTCGAGCACCTTCCCCGCCGTGTCAATCGAGCATATTGGTCTATACACTAAAACCTCCGTTTAGGTAATGAGTCGGGACTGCCTAAATAGAATTTTTACCTAAATGGATTCATTACCTAAATGGATTCAGTTTATTACCTAAATGGAGTACAAGGTTGCAAAAAAGTTTAAGAAGGGAGAGTTACTAGGAGATTTAAAGGAAGTCATTCGGAGTTTCAGATGGCTTTCAAGAAGTTTCAGGAGGGGAGGGGCCTCAGGGGTGTTTTCGGGGATTTTGGGGGGTCTTAGATCAGAATAATTCTGTATATATAATGACAATTATTGTCATTCAAATGACTAGCTTGGCACGAAACACGAAAAACCCAGCAAAATTCCGCCAGACTGAAAAATTATTGAATGTCGGGTCAAAGTCAGGTCAATTTTTATCGTATGTTGGACCATTAATGGACCAACATCGAGCAACTGTTGGGTCTATGTTGGGTTTGGTGGCCAAAATAAAAACAGGTGAATGATAGGTTGATGTCGGGTCTGACGTCATCAATGCTGGAGCTGATATGAATTGAATGATGGAAGGATGGTTGCTTATCTCAATTTCAGCTGGAAATGACGCTGGATACTGACACTTTTCAACACTGCATGGAAGAGGGGGGGGGGGTGGTGAAGGGGCAACCCAACCTTAACGCCACTCAGTAATTCTTACCCACTTACCCATAAACCAACCTTATACCTAATCTTAAGTACTCCAACTGATCTGAACACAATCAAATTCCATTTAGGTAACGTTACCTAAATGGAGGGACCTAAATAGATTTTACCTAAACGGATCCTACCTAAATGGAGGTTTGAGTGTATGCCGACGAGTCTACGGGTGGTTTCCCCGCCTTTGGTAATAAAACCAGACTCTGCTTCTTCCAAGCTTCTGACCTTCCAAGCATAGCAGACCTGAATATCTCTGAAGCCTCTGCAATAACTACTTTAAAGGCCAGGTTCGCAACTCTGGCCGGACCTGGGGCCTTACCTACGCTAACGGACTTGGATATCCCCGCAAGGTCCACATCGGTGACCCTACCCAAGTAACACAGAAAACATCTTTTGAAATTGCATTCAGAAAAGATGTATTATAAATGTATTATAAGCGAGATTCAAAACATCTTTAGTTGAAAATATGTTTTTACTAAGTATAGCGACAACAAGCTGATAAATAAAGTCATCCACAATTTTCGAAGTTAATTTTACGTTTAAAATACACCGAGTAAACATGTTGGAAGTATTATCGTTTACCTTTTGAAGGGCGTATACTGTGAAACATCATTCAAACAAAATTTATCCTCGACTGTTAAAATATGTTATATTAACGTCGCAAGTACGTTGATGATACAAATATCTCCATGCGTCCTCAAATGAGATATTTCCTAATTCATCACCATCGTTTCATCATCACAAGGGAATTTGGACCTAGTGGCACTTTATATTCATGCTCAGCTCCAACATTGGCCAACGTTGTAACGCCAGTAGAAGAGCTTGATAGCCTGGAAAGTTGAGTATTTTGACATCAACATTGTGGCGTGTATCCGATGACCGAAAATTTAGCATAGAATACAACTCGATGGCAGGTGTTTGATTAAACTCAGGTACTTACCTGGAGCATACTTTCCTCGTATATTTTCCTGGATAATTATTTACACTCACAAACTCAAACTAAAAGGTAAAAATGATCTAAAAACTGAATCTTCAGTATTGACAGCAGATCGGTTTGTTTTGATTTTGCTACAGCTGCCTTGCACATACAATTTTGTTCTATTGTTGTTGAAACAAAGTATACAGCACCAAGAAAATACAACTCTCAGCTGCGCATTATAACTTCTTTTGCTGGTTGTTCAAAATACATCAAAATGATGTTATTTCAAGGTATTTAATGACAAACGAAATAATATGTTACTAAGATGTTCAAAAGGTGTAGTTTAAACGTATTGCAGTCATATCTTCCTTTATTAGGCTATTAATAATCAATTTAAGTCTAAACTTACAGTGGCTGCTAAAAAACACACACATTTTCATCATATTAAAGAAAAAATATGTCGAAAACTCATTGTTATATTGTGGGAGATAAAATTTGGAAATTATTTTTATTTTCTATATTAAAAAATATCACATAATCAACGTGAAATTTCTATACTAAATGATATTTTTGGAAATATTTTCATGTTAAAAATATTTTGACGGCACTGTATTAGAATGTCGCCATGTTGCCTTCACGCAAACTTGGTTGAAAAGTATTCAAAATGTAAAAAATAAGCTGAATATTTGTGACATTAACCATTTGATTAAAAGCGCATGAATTTATGGCTACTGAAGACTAATACTTCACCATAAATCTGGTCTCGCACATAAGATTTGATTACGGTACTAGGCAATGACAACATGAATATTTTATTTGATAGCTTCAGCATTTCGTAAAGGAGGAGCTGAAAGTAAAATTGTATATTTTTGGGCTGTAGCTGTCAGATATTTTGAATAGTTTGCAATTGGTAATAATTTACTTCCTGCTAACATGATCACAAAATGAAGGTATTGGCGATGTTATAAGATACTTCTGAAATACATAAAACATGTTCTAACGATGTATTGAAAAACATTTTGTAAAACATCAAAGATGTTGTATAATCCGCCATTTTTTGCGCTTTTTCGGTGATATAAGTGTATAAATTTCAGTTTTTTGTATTCGTGATCTTACATGGGGATTTGTATGAAGCGTGTATTTTATACATTTATATAACAAAATGTGTTGCTTGGGTATCCTCATCGCCAGCCCCAGTCCCCGGCTGTCCTACGAAAGGAGGCCAAGGACTAGGATCATGACGTGGAAAAAGCCCCTCGATGATCCCTTCCAACATCTCTGGAGATTGCTCTGTAGGAGCCATTACACCTCTTGTCTTGGCCATAACGATCCTGTAGGCGTCACCCCATGGGTTCGCATTGGCACTCTGACAGAGACCCTTAAAGCAGTCCTTTTTGCTTGCTCTTATCTCGGTCTTAAGCGCGGCTTTCGCAGCGGTGAACACCACCCACCATTCGATTCGCTCTTCCTCTGATCGTGCTCGCTGCATCCGCCGCCTAGCCCGTAGGCAGGCGTGGCGCAGGTCCTCAATCGTTTCAGTCCATCAGTAAGCTGATGGTCCTCCATTTCTAGGGTGGACTCGCCTAGGCATGGCCGCATCGCAACTCTCTAAATACCCCCTCGTCGAAGTATGATGTCTTCCACCTGCGAGGGCTTCGCCTTGGTCGAGCCGCTTCTTCCTTTACCCGCTGCCGGCTGCTGTAGTAGTCGATACTGTAGCGAATCGCCAGATGATCGCTGTGAGTGTACCTATCGTCTACTCTCCAGTCCGAACTACTTGTTAGGCCAGGACTACAAAAAGTCACGTCATAAGTTGACTCCGCTCCGTTTCGACTATAGGTACTCTTGGTACCAAGTCGACATCTAAGATGGGCAGTGTTTCTAGCAGGAGCTGACCCCGCTAGTTCGTGAAGCGGTTTCCCCATTCCCCGGCCCAGACATTAAAGTCACCCACTATTACCACCGGCCTTCGCCCTGTTAGCACGGTCGTTATGGGGTCCAGCATTTCGGTGAACTGCTCGATCGGCCACTGCGGAGGCGCATAACAGCTACAGAAGAAGACCCCGTTTACTTTGGCGACCACGAAGCCCTCATAGCTAGTGGACACCAGATCCTAGACGGGGTATTCACCCATCGTCCATATCGCCGCCCTTTTTCTGGACCCATCCATTGGGTCGCGGATGGCAGTTGCAGTTGCCGGTATGATGGCGGTATCCGTCTCTCACTCAGACACCGCCTGTCAAAGCAGTTGCTGAGCTGCGTCGCAGTGGTTCAAGTTCAGCTGCGTTACCTGCCCTGTGATTTGTTCACTGCAGCTTTCTTGAAGGCTGGACTTGACACCTTGGACCACCCGTTGGATGCCTGTTGTTCATGGTAGAGATCAGACAAATGAGTGGACTCGTGCAGCCTTGTGCCTTATGACCTTCAGCGCCATATCTCCTACACAGTTTGTGCCTGTCAGGGCCTTTGCAGTCTCATGACTTGTGTCCTGGTTCCAGACACCTAAAGCAAACCTCCGGTGGTTCGTGGAATGTCATGTGACATACGCACCAGCAGACCTTTATTCGTCCTACTTAAACGGACCTTTTCAAGTCCACCACAGGTAGCTGAACCAAAGCTATCTGTGTCCCTGCTGGCACCTTCCGTAGCCTAACGGCTGCGGTGGCCATCTGCTCATCGCACTGTTCCCGCAGTGCCGTGACGAACTCTTCCACTTCCGTGATCTCGTCTACGTCTTTGACCTTCAGAGCCGCCTCACCTCTACTCCGTCACCAAGGACCTCTTCTGCCAGCCTCTTATAGGCGGCACCCTTGTGATCCTTCTCGCGCTTCAGCTGCAGGATCATCTCGCCCGTACGAGTACGTCCAATGCTGAGCACGTCGGCTCTCAGACCCTCGAGCTTGGCGTCGCTTCGCATCGCCTCTAGCATCGCCTTCAAGACGTCCGAGTACTTCGACTGTTCGGTCTTGATGACGAGCGCGTTGCTTTTCTTGCGCTTGGCACCTACTCGTTTACGCCTGCGGCTTCGTCTTCTTCTTCGGCTGCTCTACCTTAGTCCAAGGGGGGTCCTCCCCTTGGTTCGCCCTACTCTGTGGCTGCTGTGGGCCTACCAACGGTCGCAACCCCTTGCTCCCATCTTTCCCTTTTCAGGCCCACCCTTCCCAGCTTTCCGGGACACCTGACTGGGGTCCGACTTACCGGCATTGCTGCCGACCTTCGGGGTAAATATACGCTTAGCTTTACGGGCACCACCAGACAGCTCCTCACCTGACGGCTGCTTCGTCCGCTTCTGAGAGTGCACGAGCAGTTGCATTCACCACACTTTTTGGACTACCTGTAAAAGCGAAGGCCTCCGTCTGGATAGACTTCGTATCCTTTTCTTGCACAGGTTCCGCCGCTGCTGCAGTCTTCGCGAGTATCGCGTGTTCCTGCTTGGCATCGTCTATCGACTTACGACGTCGCAACAAGACCGTGCTCAGGTCCTTACTAATGTAAGACTTTGTGGACACAAAGTCGATCATCTTGCCAAGCTGCTGCTCAGCCAGCTCAATTGCGTCCATCACTCAAACGTCGGCACGGGTCGCTTGACACGTTGACACCTAGAATTGGGGTTAGTAGTCCTATTCTTAGCCGACGACTACGCAGCTGACTCGCAAGCGAGGGGGTATGTCAGGCTCCGGGACTATATTCCCTGCTGCCCAATCTGATGTCTGTGTGTCTGTGTGTATGTGTGTATGTGTGTATGTCTGTGTACAAAAAAACAAGGCACTCATTTTTAAGGCACTTCCCATCGGCCGATTTTTTTTTGGATTTAGTACGATAGCGAGCTGAACTTTCATCGCATTACTTGTAATTAAAAATGGTTCGGATCGGTCGGGGTGTTCCGGAGTTATGGCCATTTAAGTGATCCAGACCAGCACCGGTAGAACTGGACGAATATAAAACTGAACCAAGCCCTATCATGTGATCATCAAACTGCGGCAAATTTTATAGCGAATGTTATGTGGGCATCAACACTGGAGACCAGAAATCCCACGATGTCGGCCCAAAATTCAAGATGGCAATCTAATATGGTGACTCCAAATTCAAGATGGCGGCTGTTTAATGTTGTTTTAGGCTCTAAAATCATGCAGTATGGGTATATTTCGGGCCAAACATGTCTAAAGGTCCAATCTGCAGAAGAGAGGCTCTCTTTGGTTTCTCTCTCTACCGTTAATATCTCAGCTGTTTATTTGTATTTTGATTGCCTGCTTGCATTGAACGATGGTCAAAAAAATCGTCTTTTTATTTGTACTGCAAAAATAGTTGAAAAGTGTACCATTACATTGCATTAATTGAAAGAGAAAGTAAACAAAGAGAGCCTCTCAAATGCAGATAGGACCTATTGAAATGTTTGGCCTGATTTGGTATGGGGAAGATGTCTGGAGTCCAAAAATGCTCACCATTATATCCAAGATGGCGTCTCAAATTCAAGATGGCGGAAAAGGGAACGTCTTTCCTGTGAAGCTTAGCAGTTTGTGTTGCACAATAATGTTCATACAGCCCCGATAAGCATCTATATCAGGTGGAGCGGACCTGATGTTATGGTTAGAACACGTGACTATCACCGCGAGGACCTGGGATCGAATCACACTCCCGACAAACTCAAAATATGTGAGTTCTTTCTTCGGAAGGGAAGTGAAGCGTGGGTCCCGAGATGAACTAGCCTAGGGCTAAAAATCTCGTTAATACAGATAAAAAAGTACCTATTCTTGAAGCATCAATCGTAGCAAAATCAATGAAACCAAATAATAAATCTTGATGAGATTACGCCGAGAGAATGGCTTGTTGAAATCTTTAACCATAGTTGATAAAGCACTTATAACCCAATTACCAAAACGATTCCTATTTTCAAGGCTTTGTTATGGAAGTTGCAGAAGTAAAGAAACATTTTCCAAGCCATCCTCATATTGATTCGCACATACAATCGCCATTGGCAATAAGAAATTTCATATCTTCTTTTCTCATTTTCGAAGATCCGTACGAGTCGTCGACGATTTAATTTGTTGCTGATAACGATTCTATTACGCGAATCGGAGTAATAGACCGACTGTGCCCTAAGGGGGGATAAAAGCCTTTCATTCCATACACTCGGCATCGACGCTACTGTACAGCACACAGTGCAGTGTTGCCACCGCTCCAGCATGAGGGGGTGAATCACAATCTGTTAATAGCAGTATCGTATCGCCAAAAGTGCCGGGAGGGGAAGACTGACAGAAATGGAAGCCAACCAACCGAACAAAGAAGATAAATTGAAATGGAAAAGAAAAATAAGCAACTGCCATGGCGCGGCGCTCCCTCCACCATCCTAGGAAAGTGAAAGTTGCCACTGACTGCCACGGAATGGAGAGAGAGTTGCCAAAGCACCAAGATTGATTACTGCTGATAATGGGGATGTAATTTTCTGTCCCATTTATTGGCATGAGTCGTTTGCATTGTCATCGGGATTTTTTTTTTTCAATTTCAGGCCGGCGAAAAAGATCGAGGGAAAAGAAATGCGAAAGAATCTGGAGGATTATAAACAAAGTTGGTCGGTTTATTTGCCTATTATTGTTGTGTGATAAACAACGGGCAATGTGCGAGGAAAAGTTGCTGACAGGGCGTGGATAATTTAAGATCTTGTTTTATTATTCCTGGAAATATAAATGGATAATACCTTCCAGTTTTGAAAAACCCAGACTAATCCACCTAGTGGTGATAGTGCCTTTCTAGTTGAAAATGTACTCAAGATTTTTCGTCGCCATAAGCCGAAGTGTTCCTGAATCCTGAAAACTGAACTCTAGAACGGAACAAATCTCATTTTCTTCTTTGGTCACAGCGCTCGTTGACTCATCAATGAGGGGGGTGGAGTGGAGTTGATAACTAATAACTGTATTTGATGTAAAAAATACCCAAACAATTAAGCAAAACCGCCTCATCGCCTCATCGGATTTGGTAAGAAATTTTCTGGAGGACTCTAATTTCACCTTAAAATTTAAAAATTTATTGAGTTATTTATTTGTGCTTCTCAAAATGTTTAATTCCGACCAAAATTTTCCAAGGGGGACCCCTCTTGACTTAAGAGAAAATCGAAATTTATGTCAGCTTTATTTAGAAAAGCAAGACTTTATCAAAGGCATAATCGAATTTGGAAACTTATTGATGGCTCAGATTCCGACGTTATGTAAACGTATAGGCAGAGCTATAAATATCAAACCTCTCAGTTGACTGCTTGACCACCTTCACTAGAACAGGATGCCGATTATTATCAAGACATTTCGGCAAAAATTCATCCTAACGCGTTTCGGTCGTGTACATGTACTCCATACCATGTGGGACAGACGACAACAAGGAATACATAGGGCAAACGAAGAGGATGTTGGAAGTGAGGGTTGCGGAGCACCAAAATGACTGTAGGAAGAGAAACCCGAAGTCTGGCTTAGCAGTCCACTTGATGGAGGAAGGACATGTGTTCGACTTCAACAAAACACGAATTCTGGATCGCATACAGGACCAGGCGACCAGATGTATTGCAGAGGTATTCCACATAAAGAAACGAGGAGAAGCACACACGGTGAACCTACAGCGTGAGTGTGGGAATTTCAATTCAACCTACAACGGTCTATTGGCGCAACTGAGAAAGCAACAATGAGAAATGACGTCAACCATGAGAGGAGACGACGACGAAAGAGAGAAACTTGTAACGTACACGCAGAACTCGATGTACACAGCGCAACGAGTAACTTTCACGCAACGACCGAAAAGACAAAAGAATTTTCACGCAGATTTGTGTAACACCGGATCAACACAAAAAATGTGCTGATCCGGTGTTACACAAATCTGCGTGAAAATTCTTTTGTCTTTTTGCTCGCTGCGTGAAAGTTACTCGTGCGCTGTGTTGTTTCATTTAAGGGTGTAGACTAGGGGGGTAGTGGGATATATATAGAGAAAATTGACCAAAAGAAAAATTAGTATTAATCGTCTGACGTAATTGTGAAGTAAATCAGCTGAATGTAAGTGTTGTTTGTTGAATGGACTGTTTGTATGTGAATAATGTTTGTAACAAATAAATGTTTTTAGGCGTCTGATGATGGTCGAAGAGTAGTAGACCGAAACGCGTTACGCAAATAATGCTGTTTGTTGATCATTTCACCGAAAATAGCCAATCATCCTACTGTATAATTACGCCTCAGGAATCTAAAATGGTTTGATCTGACAAGGTCATTTAAATTTGTATCAAGATTTTGTTCTTTTATGCATATTTATCGCTTGCATCGATTTTGTTCACCTTCGTAATTCCAGCGATGCATCTAATCCTGATTCTGCAACACTGCCGGTATCTTAGGTGTGGTCAGAGACTATTTTCTTGCTGCCCGTTTATCTGACACACATAACACGCGACGCGAGATAAGACATAACACTTATCTTTCTTACAATCGTCAAGAAAAGATTAAACATTACCTTTACGTCGACTAGTTTCGGGCGTGATCTAGCCCATCTACAGGACAGTGTCCGACTGACTGCGTTGTGGTCGTATGACATTCATACACATCCAAAGTGAAAAGAGAGTTACTCTATCGTCAAGTCTGCTATGTCGAAGAAGCACGATGCGATGGGAGGGTCGTCCTCATTCATCGATGACTTTTTCGTACCTCTGATGACCATGGACTCTAATGCTTTCAAATGTAAAGCTTTATTGACACATTTGAGCAGTTTCGCTTCTCCCAGTTGATGTTGTGGTTCGTGCTTTCGATGTGAACTACCACGCTGGATTCATTTGGATTGTTTGTGTCAACGGCATTCTCGAGTTCTAGTGTTGAATTTACGTCGTGTCTGGCCTAGGGAAGTGGAACCATCTCGACAGGGGTCCTATTTTGGGCACTTTTCGGCTATAACTCAGCCAATTCTGAACCAATTGACACAATGTTTGGAACGTATATGTATACGTATACGTATAGTATTTAGCAGTGTACAAAATTTTAAGTCAATTGGTTTGGAATAGACTGAGTTATAGCGAAGAGTACCCAAAATACCGGCCGCTGCCCAAGTAGTTCACTACCCTATGTGGAATTTGATAAATTCCTGACTGCTCATCCGGAGGAACCTTATCCTTCAAATTGCACAGTAGTTCACGCCACGTGTTGGTGCTTTTGTGTATTGCGCATTGCGCGGTTATAAGTGCGACGACGAAGTGCGGAATCTCTAATAAAAGTGCGATTTTGCGTCAGATCGTTCCGGTGTCTTCATCAGCTCGTGATGAATAAGTGCGGTGAAGACACCGGAACGATTTGATGCAATATCGCACTTTTATTTGAGATTCCGCACTTTGTCGCAGTCCAGTTAGCAATGCAATAAACTATACTACTTGTAATCCATGTCGTCTGTTATTGGTTCCAATGTCATTATATTCTGGCGGTGTATTATCGGTGACAAATATCGGAAACAGCTTGTTTAGCGTGAGGCGTTTCGACCTACTATTCTTCGGTCATCATCAGACGCATTTAGCTGGATGCATTCCTTCAACTTCGACAGTTTAATATATAACCGGTTCAGATATAGTCTGAAACTATTCTCCAGGTACACCTTGGTGTACGAGAAAGGCAAAACACGATTAGCTTTATTTTATACATGGGTATAGATCACTTTTACATTTGACCACTTCCAGGAACACCCAGAACTGGTTTCGGGACACTACCGGTTGTCTAAAATATGATCTGAGGCTGTTCTTACAAATCGATCATTGTGTTATCAAAAAATCTGATATTTCATGTACTGTCAAACCCTGTGTATTCATCACTCTTTAATACGACATTATTTAATTCGACAATGTCACAGTGTAATACACTGTAAATACGAATGATCCGATATTGTGCTGTAACTCACACCCACAGCGGCTCCTCGTGCAGCTGCTTCCGGAAGTTCAAATTTGCTTTCCGACACCTGATCCGTTTTGTGATCAAACGCAGTGAACTTCGGAAGCCAACAAATGTAAAAGGAACAAGCTATCAATTCGTATACCACAATATCTGTAGGATTTGTGCTCAAAAACAAATCCTACAAACTAAACAAAAACTGGTTAGTTTATCGAATTAAAAGTTTACCCAGGTAATTTGACAGCAATTATTGGCGTGGTTTTATGGTACGCATGGGTTTGGTTCAATTTCACATTTTACCACTTACCGATTGCCCCTGATGTGGTCTTAGACTAGCTTCATGCAAATTGTGAATCAGTTTTCCTAAAAGTCGTGGATTGATGCACTGCATGTGGGTGTGGTTCATTTGTGCATTTCACCGGTTCTGGCGAGACACTCGAAACTGGTTCCGGAACACTACCGTCAGTCTTGAATCAGGCCAAACATGTCTAAAGGTCCTATCTGCAGAAGATAGGCTCTCTTTGGTTTCCCTCTCTTTTGTTGATATATCAGCTGTTTATTTAAATTATGAATGTCTCCTTGCATATAACTATGGTCAAAACTATCGTTTTTTGATTTGCACTGCAAAAGTAGTTGAAAAGTGTACCATTACATTACAATAATTGAAAAAGAAAGTGAATAAAGAGACAGATAGGACCTATTGAAATGTTTGGCCTGAAATGTGGCCTGAAACTATTTTCTTGCTGACCGTTCTTCGCGTTATCGAAGAAGCCGCTATTTAAGATGCTGCGTGTATGTTGGGGCACCCGTAATCGTTTGCGGAACGCTATCGGTTGTCCCAAATATGGCCGGAAACATTTTTTTGACAAATCTGCGATTTGATGTGTTGCAAGCATGAGTTTGGTTCACTTTTATATTTGGCCATTTCCGGCGGGACACCCAGAACCAATTCTGGACACTATCGGTTTAGATATGTTCTGAGAATATTTTCCTGCTTACTGTTCATCAAAATATCAAAAACGCCACTATTTATGTCGCATGCATGGGTTTGGGTTATTTTTATTCTTGGCCACCTCCGACGGAACATCTGGAACCGGTTCCGAAGCACTACCGGTTCTTATATGGTTTGAGAATGCTTTCCTGCTTACTGTTCATCAGATTATCTAAAAAGCCGCGGTTTGATATATCGCATGCATGGTTTTGGTTCAATTTTATGTTTGGCCACTTCCGGCGGGCAAACGGAACCGGCTCCGGAACACTATCGGTTCCAATATGGTCTGAGAATGTTTTTTGCTTACTGTTCATCAGATTATCGAAAAAGCAGCAGTTTGATATGCCGCATGCATGGGTTTAGTCCACTTTTATGTTTTTCCACTTCCTGCTGGACACCCGGAACCGGTTCCGGGACACTACCGGTTCCGGGACACTACCGGTTCAGATATGGCTTGAGACTATTTTTCTGCTTTCCGTTCATCAAGTTATCGATAATGCCGTAGTTTGATGTGTCGCATGGATGGGTTTGTAGCGTTTTCATATCTGGCGCCTTCCTAGAGTACCGGTCCGGAACACCTAAATGGCCATAACTCCGGAACGGCTGGACCGATCCGGACCATTTTCAATAGGAAACAATGGGACCAGATTCCGCGTCGAATGAACCGTCGGTCATTAAAATCGGTTGAGGTTTACTGCCAAAAAGTGATGTGTTTTTTTGTACACACACACACACACACACACACACACACACACACACACACACACACACACACACACACACACACACACACACACACACACACACACACACACACACACACACACACACACACCACACACCCACACAAACACACACACACACACACACACACACACACACACACACACACACACACACACACACACACACACACACACACACACACACACACACACACACACACACACACACACACACACACACACACACACACACACACACACACACACACGAACATACAGACATCACCCCAATTCGTCGAGCTGAGTCGATTGGTATATGTGTCATGTCGCTCCGAGCCTTCTATCAAAAAGTCATTTTTGAAGTGAACATATAGCCTTTTCAGTACACTTAGTGTACGAGAAAGGCAAAAAGATAACACTGAACGAAGAATAACTGTGGAAAAGTCGTATTGCAATGAGCTCTACAATACTTACCTCCCTTTTTCCTCTTATATAGATTTGTAACCAGAGCGCATATTGCTCGAGTAGCTATAGCTCGAACATATTTGATCATTCCTATATTTTTTTTTTTCAGCTCAATCAGTGAAGGGGAACAAAGTTACAGCATGTCAAAGTTGATCATTTGGTATGGGCAGAGAGGAACCAGCCAAGGGCTGAAAGTCTTTATAATGAAGACAAATCAATCAATCAATCATTTGGTTTGGAAATCAGTTTTCACTGCTATTTTATGTTTTTGCCTTTCTCGTACACTAAGTGTACTGAAAAGGTTATATTTATGTTAATTCCAAAAATTACTTTTTGAAAGAAGGCCCGGAGGGTCGAGTCACATATACCAATCAACTCAGCTCGACGAATTGAAGTGATGTATGTGTGTGTACAAATAAACTCACATCACTTTTTGGAAGTTAACCTCAACCGATTTTAATGGCCAACGGATCATTCGACATGGAATTTGGTCTCTTTGTTTCCTATTGAAAATGGTTTGGATCGGTCCAGCCGTTCCGGAGTTATGGCCATTAAGGTATTTCGGAAAAGTACCCCAGGCAGGGGCCAGATATGAAAACGCTACAAACCCATCCATGCGACACATCAAACTGCGGCTTTTTTGATAACCTGATGAATGGTAGGCAGGAAAATGGTCTCAGAACATATCTGAACCGGTTGTGTTCCGGAACCGGTTCCGGGTGTCCCGCAGGAAGTGGCCAAACATAAAAGTGAACTAAACCCATGCATGCGGCATATCAAACCGCGGCTTTTTCGATAACCTGATCAACAGTAAGCAGGAAAACATTTTCAGATCATATCGGAGCCGGTAATGTTCCGGAATCGGTTCCAGGTGTCCCGCTGGAGGTGGGCAAGTGTAAGAGCTAACCAAACCCATGCATGCAACATTTCAAATGATGACTTTTTTGATATCCTGATGAACAGTAAGCAGGAAAATATTCTCAGAACATATTTGAACCGGTAGTGATCTGGAACCGGTTCCAGGTGTCCCGCCGGAAGAGACCAAATATAAAAGTGAACAAAACCCATGCATGCAACATATCAAACCGCGGCTTTTTCGAAAACCTTATGAAAACAAAGCAGGAAAATATTCTCAGAACAAACCTGAATCGATAGTGATCCGGAATCGGTTCCGGGTGTCCCGCCGGAAATGGTGATCCAAACCCGTGCATGCGACACATCAAATCGCGGCTTTTGAGGTATCTTGATTTATCGAAAGATAGTTTCCAATCATATTTAGGACCACCGGTAGTGTTTCGCAGCCGATTACGGATGTTTTTAGTCAAGAAAATCATAAGCAAACATTCAAATTTTGGACAACCTAATTTTCTCTCCGAATGGTTCCATGGGATCCAAAATTCCAATTATTGATGTTATATTCCATTTCGCAGCATTTTCGTGCTTCAACGTACGTTCCGTAGCAACCCCGCATGGGAGCCATTTAGTCACATACGCTTGAGCACACATCGCTGCATTATTCATCGCGTTTCCGAAAACTGATTTAAAATGCGATGCCCGTACCGAAGCTTCTGCTTGCCATTATTTGTCAGATCGGCTAATAACTGCTCCGTTCTCCGTTGGATAGATGCATGGTGTGCAAGTCCGAAAATTTAGTTTTGGGTAAATCGACGGACAAACGTGACAAGCACCTCACGTGATGTGCCAAACACAAAAGTGTGTCGCTTCTGGTAGTGTCCGGGGATCTAGGAGCGCTTTTGAATGTTTTATTGGGCTGGTGCCGGCCGGCCGACGAGGGAGACTGATATCATCGATTGCTTCCGGTCGAGAACGCAATTCATTTTTCAAACGAGTATGCATGTTTGCTCAATTAGTCAGAGGTCAGTTTCAAAACCCTCGTCCACAATTGGTAAAACAAACCTTAGGTAAACAAGTCTCAACGGACAATGCCCCACAAACCCAACTTAATCAACTTGACGCAAACAAGCTGAATTGCGTGAAGAAACAGCTGCCACTAGTGTTTTCACGAATGGAATATGTCTACCAGCGAGCAGACAGACAAAAGTGGTTTGCGTCTCGAATAAATCAAATGCCACCGTCTGCCTGAGCCGCATTGCAAGGATTCTACTCTGACTGGTTACGAAAGGCGAAGAAAATCAGCAGATGGTTGTTTACGACTTTTTGCGCGAAACAACACATTTTCGCCATGGCGGGTCGAACAGACGGTTTTGTTGTTTTACCACAATCGCACTTGGAGGCACATGTTACTTGGGGTACTACTGTGGAGAATACAAAGTTATGTCGATGGCAAGCATGTTATAGTGCCAGTGAAGTGTAGTAACCATTTTACATACATTTACTGGAAAAGAAAATGATTTGAATAAAAAGTAGGACAAATTGACAACTTGAGCTTTATACTCTGCATATGATATATTTTTTGTCGGTAACGACGGTCATCTCGATACGACTTAGGACGATTGATACAACCGGATATCGCCGCAGCATACGCGCAGTTTAAACAGCCATTAACAAAACACATTGGTTCAACGAGGAGTATAGATAGATTTTGGATAAGAACGTAGTGGGAGTGGTCATGCTGCAGCATGTGACCCGGCAGAGCATCGATCGTTACAAGCCGAAGAGGAAGTAGCAGACCCATCTCTTGCGGAATAAGAAACGCCACCTGGAAGAATCGGGATGGAAATGGAATTACTGTTTCATTCTCAAGAAGCTCAACGCATCCCTCAATAGCTTCATGCCGCGTGCCGATATGTGCCGGGGAAGGACGAGAGCTTCGTGACAGACCAACTTAGAATGATCCAAAGATGGGATTAGATACGGAAAAAATGGTTTGTTTCGCATTTCGAACGACCGTGCTGGACAACCGCCTAAAACGGGGTAACGTGAGCCGTAAAATACGAAGACGTAGAATACAACACTGAAACCTTCATAAAGGTAATGAGTCGCGCAAAATATAATTTTTCACTAAATGGATTCAGTTTCAGGGCATTTCCGGAGGTTGCTAAGGGGTTTTGAGGGGCTTTATAGGGTCTCAGATGAACTCCATTGGGAGAATGTTGGTCGTTGGAGGGGGTTCAGAATCGTTTTAGGAGGTTTTAGAGGAGCTAGCCTGTGAATCCCCCACAAGCTCTCAGGTGAGCTTCAGGGAAGTTTCACAGGTGTTTCAATGAGTTTCATGATGGTTTCGAACGCATCAGAGGGGCTTCATTGATTCTCAAGAGGGCTTAAGAGTAGTTTAGACTTCTAAAAGCAATCCAAGGCGTTTCAAGAGGCATTAGAAGGGGTTTTCTAGCGTTTCATAGGGTCTCAGGCGAGCTTCAGAATGTTTCAAAAGGTTTCAAAGGGATTTTAGGTGGTTTTATGAGATCTCTGATGTCCTTCAGGGTGGAGTTCCAGGGGAGTTTCAGAGGAGTTTCAGAGTCGTTTCAAGGCGTGTCAATGCGTTTCATTGCATTTCAGAAAATTTCAGAGGAGTTTAGGTAGCTCCACAGGCTTTCATCGGTGTTTCAGAGGTGTTTCCATGTGTTCTAAAACCGTTCAGAGTGTTTCAAGGCGTTTAAAGAGGATTTGGAGGGCTTCAATTGATTTTCAGGGGGTTTCAGGTCTGATGCCGAAACACGGAAGGAATTCCCATCCGTTGAAGGAGCCTACCCGTGCAGGAAAGAATAACTGACACACAACTGGAGGACACCAATGTCAGGTATCATACCAATACAAGGTATTGGTCGGTTATCCTGGTACTGAATTTTGGTATTTTGTAGGTATTGATAGTTATTGGTTTGTATTGAGGACTGCTTGAGGTATTATGCAATTGTGAAAAAAAAACATAATTTGTATGGAAAAATGACTGATTATTATTTAGGCATTGCAAAACCTGATGTCATTATTCACGTGGTATTCGTAGAATTCACATCAGTAATTATTTTAGGTATTTTATCTCTTATGCAGGTCTTATTCAGGTTGTAGTTATTGGGTTTTGCAAAACTGAGTTTGGTATTCTGCAGCTTTTTCCTCATACTCGGGTACCGATCGAAACATCGAAGGAGAAGGAACCTGCTACCGTGGGAGGCAGAGCACATCTCGTCATTGTCGCTGTCGCTGGCCGTTAACCTGCGACGAACTTCCCGTCGTGGCAGTGGCTTGTCATCGCCAGTCCAAGGAAAGACTACAGAAAGTTCAGCAGCTCAATATGTGTTCTAGAATTTGAGTTTATTTCACCACGTTGAACTTCAGGTAACAAATACGTAGAAAAAATCGCTTCATCTCGTACACGTGAAAACATCATCGGTTCGACTCAGTCAATTCAGCGGTTTGATGAACAATTCAACATTAATCAAGCCAATCTGGTCATGACACATTCCACGCACTTCTACACCGTGGTTTTTGAACTTCGTTGGACGATATCTTGGTGCTCCAACTGTCGATTTTGGTTCTTTTTGCACCAAAATGAAGATAACTATTTATTTCCAAAGATAACTACTTATTTCCAAATTTCCAAAGTAACCCCGACACAAATTTTCGATAGAACTTTTGACTTTTTTTGAATAACTATGGAATAGTTTCTGAAGATATCGCTGAACTTTTTATTAAAAGAAAATAAATCAGAATAAATGTCTAAAGAAATTTCTAAAGGAATCTCTTAACGATTTTTTTTCAAATCCCTGGAGGAATTTCTGCTCAATTAATGGATATTTAGAAAAAAATGAGGAATTTCGGAATTACGCAAAATGCTTTGAAAGAATTCTTTGTGGAATTTGTAGAATAGAAGGATTAGCCAAACAAATGAATCCATGTAAGAGTTTTTTTTTAAGATTCCGAGGCTGGATACTAGGACCAATTCCAAAAAAAAACTTGGATACATTTTTTGAGAATTGCTGATTTTTTTCAGATTTTCTAAAGGAATCTCCAATAGATTCTCCAAACGAATGTCCAGAGATATTTCTGAGCAAATATCCAGAGTTATTTCTGATGTAATTGCTGGGCGAATTTCTCAAATAATCCCTGAAATGAGTTGTGAAAAATCATGGAGGAATTGGTGAAAAATTTTCGCCAGATTTCATAGAAGAATAATTTTTGAAACTTCGAGAGGAATACATGGAACATTTTTGAAACAACATCTTGATTTGATTTGGGAAGTTTTTCTTTGGAGACAGTCTCAATAAAGTTGAAAATTCTGGGTTCACTTACTTTTATTGAACATCGCGGGATTGCAACAGAAGGTGACCGAGCAGATAGCGGTATAAACCTACACTGCTCGTGCAGAAAAATCGTTCGGAAAAAAACAGCATAGCCAGTAACCACGCTCTATCAAGTGCATGTCACAAATATCTAAATTTCTATAGGAACCCCTTGCAGAATTTCAGAAGGAATCTCTGGGGAACTTCCGATTAATCTTCGAGAACTCATTGTACACGACGGTTTATGTGAACTACCAAGAAAAAGCTATAATAGACAATCGGGCATTGTCCCTCAAATTCATATTCGTAATCAAAAATCTCAAATTTTGGCTGCTTATCAACCTATTATATGTGAATTATTGGTACAAATTTGGGTATGATTGGTTAATCTTTTGCGAAGCTTGAACTATTCTCGCAAAACACTATTTTTAAGACAACTAATTTTTGAACCGCCATGTCTCGGACACCAGTGAACCGAATTAAATGAAATTTTGAATGTTTCTTAACAATATATAGATACTTGATACGACGTTAAAAAATGTAATATTTTCTCATGACGAATAAAGTTATACCGGTTTGACATTATCATCCATATAAAGGACAATAACATAAAATTACAATACCACACAAAAATTACTATGTACAGTTGAAATTGAGGGGCCCAGAATCAAAGGGGTCACACTGGTTCCAGCCTCATATAAGGGCGGTCATAAATATGATTTTCTCGAGTTTTTTGATGAAACCGCTAAATTTGATGCATATTTGCATTCCAAATGCATTATTCTATTGTTTATTGAAAATATTCTCAATCGAGTTTTTGGCTTTACGGAGCCGAAAATCGTTATTTTGCAGTTTGGGCTACCAGCTCATTTGGATGAACTAAAATTAGTTTAGGTCAGTGATTCCCAAAGTGGGCGAAATCGCCCCCTTGGGGGCGAAAATCAGGCCCAGGGGGGCAAACATACTAAAAAAGGGGGCGATTTTTTCAATGATTGGTAAACATGTAAAGTATTGAATAACAAGTCGAGAATGTGAACTGAATCATAAAAACACCCTGACATTCAAGCTTACAGTTCAAGGTTTGTCTAGAATAATAATAAAAATTATTGGTATTTATGTGGACTTTTTGGCAAAATTGCTAGACAAGACTGCTACACGTATTTCTGAAGGGTTTGTGTGATTCTAATAATCTGAATAACAATATATTTGGAACTCCTATAATGAACATTCGTGAATCGTGATTAGTTTTTGTCAAAATTATGAAATGAACATAGTTTTTTTTTCGCGAATTGATGAGTAAAATTGTGTTTCAACTCGTAGGCGGACTTATTCATGAAATTTCCAAGCAAAAACATGTATATCAGACGAATTTCAGAACACTTTTCTGATGAAATTCGTAACACAGTGTTTACAAACAACTGTGTTTGAAAATATTTCAGAGAAGCTTCTCGGAGGAATCCCAAGCTTTACTGAAGTCAATTTTAAAACATGAATGCTGCATATTTACTTATTTGAAAATTTATTTATAACACAGAAAGCATTCAAATTTATACGAAGCTCGTTGATTTGAAGCTGTATTTGAAGAAACGTTAGTTTGAAAAAACACTGATATTTATTATTATTTTTCTTTATTATCGAGATTACCAGTCTTCAGCAACACAGACATTTTTCTGAGTTGTACCTTTTTCATATTTGTTTGTAATTGTTTTCAAATTCTCCACCTGTCTTATTTGACTACTAGTGACCAAACATTGACTCTGCAACCGCCCCAATCTCGAGCGATTGTAAAAAAAATAAAAAATGTATTTTTCGGATGTGATATTTTGTGGAAAAGCTAAATGAATCCTTAAAATAGGTTATTTATTAGTTCTTATACTTAGCTGCGTTTTCCATGTCAGATTTTCAGGAGCTTAATGATTACTCTTCCTGTTTTCTTCTTTTTTTTCACAAACAAAAAACAAACTTCCTAGTCTAATGCTATGTCTTCACTATACACTTTTTTTTTTTTTTTTTTTGTATTTATTAACAAAACAAAAACAGTTTTACATTTTTACTATTACAGTTCAAATGTTTAGCCTACTTCTTAGCAAATATTAAGGTAACTACCAAAACAATGGTTGAAAAAACTTCTATTTTCCCACCTTATTTCACGGATTTCTTTTTTAAATACATACAAACTTGGTAATGGATACCGTTTTAAATTGAAAGAAATTGTTCGAACTGCTAACCATAAAGCCGCTTTTTCATTTTCTTTAGAATCATCTATCTCGTAATGTAGAATATCTTCTAGGTTACTCAATTTAATTTTATACTGTTTTAATATGATGGTTTTTGTCCAGTTTGAGATAATCTGAGCTGAACCGCATAGTTCTAATCTATGTTGATTACTATCAGAAAGAGAACACTGGTCACAGACGCTATTATCAATCCTTCCAATATTGTATGCCACGAGTTTCTCCTTGTTGGATATTATATTATTCCAAAATGCAAAGCATGTAGATTTGTCTTCAGAGCAAATGAAATTATAGTTAAGGTTTTTCCAAACAATGCCCCATTGAATGGTAGGGTAATCAAATCTTACTGCTGGAATAATGTTTTTCTGTGAAATGTAGTATCTGTAAATTGAAGCTGTAGTACTTATATCAGACATTTCTTTTATCTTTTTTGTTTCAACGATCAATTCTTTAAACGCGAGTGGTAAATTTTGTGTTTTCAAGTTTTTAATGATGTATTCTTCGGATGAATTGGGAATTCCCCAGTCTAATGCATTTTTAATAAACAGAGCTCTTGTTTTTGATTCTGGATCTACTAGCCGTAGTCCACCCTGGTCATAGTCTAAGTAAAGTTGTTCTCTGTTGGTTTTAAATATAAAACCTGACCAGAAAAATTTTCCGATACAGGACTTAATTTCTGCAATGTGCCTTTTTGTGGGCGGAAACACCTGCGCTAAGTACCAAAATTTAGACAACACAAAAGCATTGATAAACCAACTTTTTTCCCATAAATTTAGGTTTCGAATACTGTGGACCTGCAATATTCGCTTCACATTTTGTATTATCCTATCATAATTATTATTGATAACGCTGGCTACTTTAGATGAAAACTGAACTCCTAATATTTTAAGGCAATTTACCTCTGGAATCTGTTGTGGGCCTAAAACGCATCTGTTAAATCTCATGTACGCGGATTTATCAACATTAACTTTAATTTTCCCAAACGATTCGAAGGAGTGCAAAATTTGTATAAGCAAATCGAACTCTTCATCGTTTTTGATAAAAATATTTATGTCATCTGCATAAGCAATTGTTTTGATGAACTTATCGTAGATAAGGACACCTGAAATGCTATTGTTAATTTTACAAAGAAGTGGTTCAACGTATAATACAAATAATAACATGTTTAGCGGGCATCCTTGCCTGACTGAGCAATTAATTTTAATGTCGTTAGTTAAAAACCCATTAAATTGAATTTTTGAATATGCATTTCTGTACAAATTTTGAATACACTCGATCAACATTTCCGGTAAATTAAATTTTTTCAACACTTTCCAAAGATAATTATGATCAACTTTGTCAAAAGCTTTCTGTAAATCTACGCTAACCAAGGCACCTTTAAACCTTAATGTGTCATTTGAGCGAAGCAGAATCCTACGAATATCTTTAAGATTGTCTGTACATGATTTCTGTGGTAAGCACGCTGTCTGACCTGCACTTAATAAATCCTCCAAGAAGGGTGATATGCGATTAGCTATGATCTTGGTAAACAATTTATAGTCACAATTCAAAAGACTAATAGGCCTGTAGTTTTCTAAATGATGTTTACTGCCTCTTTTGTGAATAAGAGTGATTACACCGGCTGAAAACTCTCTGGGAGGGCGTTCAGCTCCAACAAGATAATCATTGAATATTTTAATCAATTCTTCTTTAATGATTTCGAAATTTTTTATATAAAATTCATAGTTCAACCCGTCTGGTCCTGGACTTTTCTTTTTCTTACATGATTTTAGTGTATTGAATATTTCCTCTTCTGTTATGGGTCGAATCAAAAGCCTTTGCTGCTCAGCTGTTAAACTTTTCCTAACATGGTTTAAGGGGTCATCTTCTAAGTTAAGGGGTGTATTGACAATGTTTTCTGTTTCGAACTGCGTTGAAAAATAATCAAAAATAATCTGTTTTAATCTAACTACATCACCTGTGATCACATTCCTATCCACAAGCCTTATATTTCCTGCTTTAGAGTATCTCTGTATTTAGGAAGAAACTTGGAAAATGCTTATGTTTTCCTTTTGAGCCATTGAGTAGTCTGGAACTGTACTGCAAAAATATTTCATTCTCTCGTTTTCTATCTCCATTAACCTTGACTTGACAATTTTCATATCCCTAAGAACATCTTCTCCACGACATCGTCTGTTGTGTAAATCGTTTAAAACTGAATAAAAATATGATTTTTCCTTGCTTACCTGTTGATTTCTTGACCAGTTCTCGGATTTAAAGAATTGTTTCGTTTTATTTTTGAATACACAATTCCGCCAATTATCTCTACTAGCGCAATACGACGAAAAGGCTTTCCAAGAATTATATTTACCGGCAAAATTATCTAAAACACTGTTGTCGTTCAAAATTGCAGAGTTTATTTTCCAATAACCCCTACCTTTTGTAGGGAGATTGTTTGAGTCCACCTTAACTTTCAATATAACCGCGCAATGATCAGAAAATGGAACTGATAATGTTTCCGCATCAAGAACTGATGCGACAAATTCAGTAGGACCATAAAAACGATCTAACCGAGATGCTGATCCAGATCTAAAAAATGTAAATTGATTTTTCTTCAGTTCTTTCATAACGTCTTTCCATTGAAAGGATTCCACCAAGCGTCTGAGACCAGCTGAGTCGTTAAAAACTCCCGAACAATCCGACCGTTCGAGGACACAATTGAAGTCCCCACCAAGAACCGAATAAGATACTCCAGATTTGCTCAAATGGACAGCCAAATTGTTAATAAAAAGCTCATCTCGTTCTTTTTTCTGTTTGTGCCAGAGTAAGCGTATATGTTTATGTAGTTGATTCTGTTAATCATGATTGATGATATTCTTCCATTTGGATCAAGAATAATGTTATCAAATTCGAACAATTTCCGCAGAAGGATACCAGTACCCATACCGTGTTCATTAATATTGACTACAGCAAAATGAGATGGGAGAAAAGAGAAGTTTTCGTAGCAAAGCTCCTGTAGGAATACTAAATCTATGTCTCGGTTCCAGATAAAATCTCTTAATAAATTTTGATTAATCGTTGTTTTTGTACTGTTTAAATTAATTGTAGCTATCTTCAAAACATGATTCATTTTGGAATTGTATCTAGCATAGATAGTGATCTATCTCAAAAAACTAACAGACTCCTTTCGAAGCCTGAGAGGTTCAACAAGAAAAAAAAACTAAGAAAAAATATATAAAATTGATAGTAATCTATCCCAAAAAACTAACAGACCCCTTTCGAGGTCTGAGAGGTTCGTCAATAAATTGAACAATTCGAAAAAACTAACAGGCTTCTTTTGAAGCCTGAGAGGTTACACAACAAATAAAAAAAAAACTCTGTGACTTTTTCACTTTAAACGCTATTCTCCCGTTTTTCACTACCCTCAATAATAATTTTTTTAGATCTACCCCTTGTTAGGATTCCTTGGCTCATTGCAATGCCAAAAGGCTGCCTTGCAATTGTCTGTACTTCCCCTTTATCCGAGTCTGGTGACGTTTCGGATGCTGACCTGCTATCTTTCTTGCACAACGCACGTCCGCGTTTCTTGTTCTTCCCTACCATCTGAAACTCACCACCTAAGTCCCTATCGCTCATCTCTACCGCAGAGTGGTCGACGGACTCATCCGATACTTTATCACCACTACTAGCTACTTCAGTGTGTTCAGCTATCGCTCCCGACTCAACACACCGGTCGCTCCTTGAGCAACTACCCACGCCATCAATACATACAATGTCCGATTTCGGTATACCACTCGCTTCAGTAGCACTCACCATGCTACTCGTTTTACCTGAAGGCTCTCCATCATTCGACGATAGAAGCTTATTCAAAACGACCATACCTCCATTGTTTTCTGGAACTTTTGTCTTCATCGGCCGGCCCTGCCATCGTCCAGAGGTGATTTCGCTGAACGTTGGTACTGGAGCGTCGACCATCGCACTCGTTGATGTTCCCCCCGAACTAGATGTAGGCGCACACGTGGTTTCCGATGCTGAGTTGGTCACATCGAGCCTCTGGTTGATGTTCACACGCTTAGGACAGTTCACTTTACGGTGTTCTGTGCTGCCACATAGGAAGCACTTGTTTTGCAATCCTTCGTAGAATACACGTGCTTGGAAGTTTCGCACGTGCAGTGTCGCTGGAATGTCGCTTTTGATTTCCATATGAACACCTCGCACTGACGTCCATATGGGAAATCCCGTTTCTGCTCCATACTTTCCCCTGACCATCCTTTGTATAACACCATACTTGGACAGCACCGATGAAATTTCTCTGTCGTCAATCTCCGGAGGGAGATTGAAAATCCGGACATACCTGAACACGGTAGACGCAGCAGAAAACGTTACCCTTGTCGACTCGTACTTGCTGTAATCGAAATCCATAGCAGATGGGAGACGCAGCAGAGCGGCCTTGAGATGTTCCTCTGTCTTGAACTTAATGAACAAACAGTTCTCCCTAGGATCCTTGTACATCGAGAGCAGATGTACCGGACTCAAGCTCATCTTAACCTTCATGAAATGGAAAATTTCATGATCGGTTGGTTCCTTCTTTCCAGGTCCGAAGTAAACTCGCATGGAATTTGCACGAGCTTCCTCCATATTGCTTCTCTTTCCGTTTTTTTCCGATTTATACGAATATATCGCCTATTGTTCAACTGAACAAAAGGGGGTTTTGGTTATCAGTAGCCTCAGCTACACAGCAGTTTTAGAGCACTTCGCTAGAGACACTATCGACCGACTCGCTCGAAGTCTAAACACGAACTGTTAAATGAAATTTTGAATGTTTCTTAACAATATATAGATACTTGATACGACGTTAAAAAATGTAATATTTTCTCATGACGAATAAAGTTATACCGGTTTGACATTATCATCCATATAAAGGACAATAACATAAAATTACAATACCACACAAAAATTACTATGTACAGTTGAAATTGAGGGGCCCAGAATCAAAGGGGTCACACTGGTTCCAGCCTCATATAAGGGCGGTCATAAATATGATTTTCTCGAGTTTTTTGATGAAACCGCTAAATTTGATGCATATTTGCATTCCAAATGCATTATTCTATTGTTTATTGAAAATATTCTCAATCGAGTTTTTGGCTTTACGGAGCCGAAAATCGTTATTTTGCAGTTTGGGCTACCAGCTCATTTGGATGAACTAAAATTAGTTTAGGTCAGTGATTCCCAAAGTGGGCGAAATCGCCCCCTTGGGGGCGAAAATCAGGCCCAGGGGGGCAAACATACTAAAAAAGGGGGCGATTTTTTCAATGATTGGTAAACATGTAAAGTATTGAATAACAAGTCGAGAATGTGAACTGAATCATAAAAACACCCTGACATTCAAGCTTACAGTTCAAGGTTTGTCTAGAATAATAATAAAAATTATTGGTATTTATGTGGACTTTTTGGCAAAATTGCTAGACAAGACTGCTACACGTATTTCTGAAGGGTTTGTGTGATTCTAATAATCTGAATAACAATATATTTGGAACTCCTATAATGAACATTCGTGAATCGTGATTAGTTTTTGTCAAAATTATGAAATGAACATAGTTTTTTTTTCGCGAATTGATGAGTAAAATTGTGTTTCAACTCGTAGGCGGACTTATTCATGAAATTTCCAAGCAAAAACATGTATATCAGACGAATTTCAGAACACTTTTCTGATGAAATTCGTAACACAGTGTTTACAAACAACTGTGTTTGAAAATATTTCAGAGAAGCTTCTCGGAGGAATCCCAAGCTTTACTGAAGTCAATTTTAAAACATGAATGCTGCATATTTACTTATTTGAAAATTTATTTATAACACAGAAAGCATTCAAATTTATACGAAGCTCGTTGATTTGAAGCTGTATTTGAAGAAACGTTAGTTTGAAAAAACACTGATATTTATTATTATTTTTCTTTATTATCGAGATTACCAGTCTTCAGCAACACAGACATTTTTCTGAGTTGTACCTTTTTCATATTTGTTTGTAATTGTTTTCAAATTCTCCACCTGTCTTATTTGACTACTAGTGACCAAACATTGACTCTGCAACCGCCCCAATCTCGAGCGATTGTAAAAAAAATAAAAAATGTATTTTTCGGATGTGATATTTTGTGGAAAAGCTAAATGAATCCTTAAAATAGGTTATTTATTAGTTCTTATACTTAGCTGCGTTTTCCATGTCAGATTTTCAGGAGCTTAATGATTACTCTTCCTGTTTTCTTCTTTTTTTTCACAAACAAAAAACAAACTTCCTAGTCTAATGCTATGTATTCACTATACACTTCAATATCACTTTCTAAGAACTCCCTACATAACTTCCCTAAGCTCTGTAACGACTCAACTTCCTCATAACAACTCTTGAAAAAAAATTCTAAGCACTTCCTCGATCAAGGGTCCGGCAGCGGTTTTTATATCCTGAGATCCTACACATCAACTCTCATTACAATACATATGCACTACACTTTCCAATCATCCCCACTCTGGAATAAGAAAAGAATCCTGGAGTTCCTGAGCTGGAAAGAGATGTGCATATATCCTTCTTTCAATTGTGCTGTTTCCCCATATGATGTCTTTTTGAATCAAAGAGATTCATTTGACCAATCATATTCATCATATTTCCCCTTTTGGTTGAAATCATGAACTCAAACGGTTCATTTGACCAATCGCATTCCAAAATTTTCCCCCCGAACTTGCATGCGTTTCAGTCCCTGCGCCTAGAAAACATCTTGAGCTCGGGATGAACTTTGATTTTTCATGGCGAGTTAAAAACAAACATTGAATCTAATGTAAACTTCGATTCTATTGGAACCCAACCCGTTTCTACACACCAAAAGTATATTTTCAAACCGATAGTTTTTCTCGTCCTTAAAAACTAAACATCATTCCATATCACTTGTGTTCCCATAAAAATCGAACCCATCATTTTATAATTTGAAGGCAAACCATCCTCATGAAGTCCGACCCTAAAGGGGCCTTTTTCTATTTTTTTCAATCCGACCACGTCCGAGATAATTATCCATGACGAAAAAAAATTTTCGTTCAGCATCGGGATAATTCGGGTCCCCAAAAAAAAAAAAATGGTGGGGAGAGATCGTTGACCCGGAATATCAACAATATCGGAATATTTATCCGTGACGAATGGAAGGGAGAGATCGGATCCACGATCGGTCTTGATCGGGATACGGGTCCTACAGAATATCCCTAAAGAGTGGTGGGGAGAGATCGGTTCAACTTCGGAATTTTTATCCGTGACGAATGAAAGAGAGAGATCGGATCCACGATTATTCTTGATCGGAATAATACGGATCCTACAAAATATCCCTAAAGAGTGGTGGGGAGAGATCGGTTCACCTTCGGAAATATTTATTCGAAATATGGTGGGGGGGTATGATATTCCAAATTTGCAACCCCTACCCATAAATAAAATTTTCACACACTATCAATATAAAGTGGTGGGGATAAGATCTAATTCGTGATGAAAATGAAGTTTCCCAATTGATTGATTCGTACTCAAATGTATGAAGAAAATGTCTCGTACTCAAATTCGTTCGAGAACCCCTGTAGTACGAATACTCATAATCACAGTTGGATCGATTGTTCCTTACCCCAGGCTCTCGCCTTGAATAAGTGGCTGAATCTATGCCTTGTATGAATCATTGAATGGATTCCTATCTCCATCTATCGAAACATATGCCATGTTCCATAAGAGGTAATCTGTTCTAAATGGAAGAACAAAAAGAAAACCCAAGACGGACTGTCGCTTGCAACACGCATTGCGTTTTGATCGCGCGTCCGATCGATATTTCTCCAAACATAAACAACTCTCAGCTAAACGCCATACTATCGGTGGTTGTTCTAGAGAAAGAGTGTTTATAAATATTGTCGCATATGGTGTATGCAAAGTTTTCTCCCCTTGAACTTGAAAAATATTCAAAGTCAGGGCTATATGTGGCTTGTTATGCTCGCAGTGGCGAGTGGATCTAGGCCAAATCGATTCAATTCTAATTGATTGGTCCAAAGTAAATTTGGACACTCAAAAACACTCAACTACTGCTTTTAATCAAATATGCCAACTTGTAACAAACTGCCTTTTTACAATGGGCAGTTTGTTGCAACTCTCAGTTGTTGAAAAAGCTCTTCAAGGACAATGATAAAACATCTGGTTGGGAATATCGAGTGTTCTTCACAGCTCGTTCTATTTCAATTAATATATGTTCAATTTACAACGGTTTGAGAAGTAGGCATAAACACCATTTCAATATTTTTGTAAGCACGATTAAAATTCACTATATTTTTTTCAAATGCGAAAAATCAACGCATTTACAAAACAATTTATTGAAAATTAGAATGCCACAGATTTAGATACACTCAATGGCACTGCTAGATTTGCCACAGTAGCGCTTCTTAAAGTTTTAGCTAAGCACAGTTTCAGCATTCTACTATAGAAAAAATAAAATCTCATCTAGGGGGGCGAAAATATTTTTTTGAAGCTCTAAGGGGGCGATATCTTCTAAAAGTTTGGGAAACATTGGTTTAGGTGGTCCACGGTAGTCAAAACTGCTCAAGAATAGGGAAACACACATAATGTGATGGATAAGATTGTAAAAGTTAGGAAAAAGTGATCTCTGCAAAGCAATATGGGAGGTATTTGTTAGTTTTTGAGTATATTGAAGGGACGACACATAAGTGACTAGCACCAATCTGGTCGCAAACGGTCGCAGCTAAATTTTCCAGTAAATCATTGCATATGATTACATGGAAGTTTTATAGAAGAACTTCCGAAGGGGTCGGAAGGGGAAACATTTTTTCCAGCTTGTTGAAAATTTTCAGTTTTTGTACTTTGAGGAAAAAGCATCTAATTCAGTCACACTTATTCAAATAAAATTATAAAGAATGATATCCTCATTTATGATAAACATCGATTCCAACTTTGTAAGACTCAAACACAATCAACTAAATACATGTTGAATGGATGAGACTTTTTAATAGAGTGGTGAATGCATAGGAAGGACTGAAATTAGAAAAAAATCAAATAAAATGTCTACTCAAGAATATCCACTTTCATGAGCTCTGCGGAAAAGTTTCGGCATACAGATGATAAAGGTAATGATTGATCCTAGTTATTTAAGCATTCAACTTGATGTTACCGCAATGATATCACAGTTTCATTGAGGACAAATTTTGGGATTAAGGTTGAAGGATTCATCATTGACATAATCGTCATCATTGAAAATTCGAAAGCAGTGTTTTCGTTCAAAACTGAAATTACAGCAATAAAAAGGTATTCACTGCATTGCGGGTGGCGAATGGAGTACAGTGAACACATTTTCACTGCGGAAATTTCAGTTTTGAACGAGAAAACTGCTTTCGTATTTTCAATGATGACGATTATGTCAATGACGAATCCTTCAACCTTAATGACCTACGGCGGAACCACTGTGGGGTGTAATTGACCATTTTGTCGATTTTCAGCTGAGCATATAAAATAATTTTTCACATTTCAAGCTTTCAGGAACTTTCAAAGATCATTTAAAAATTATCAAGATCAAAATTACAATAAATCTTAGAAAATTGGGTTGAATTTTAAACTACATACATTTTGTATGGGATGAAAAATTGATGAAAAACTTTAAACCTCATTTACTCAAAAGTGGGTGTTTGTCACTTTGCTTCTAACCACCTTAATTTGAGATTTTTTTTATGCACTCTATGAAAAGTTACAGCTTAGTGAACTTTTACGTGAGAGTAAAAAAGTTGCCTATCCCAAACATTTTGGCCACTGTAGATCCAATAACTTATTTTCAAGAATTTTTTGAGGACCCTTAAGTAATCTTGGTTCACTTCATCCCTCATCCTTGAACATGTCCTAAGCTTCCCTGAACTCCTTCTGATTATCCTTCTCGTAATCCAATTTTATCCATAACCTTAAAGCCTTCAGTACACACTTTGCCAAGTGTGCAAATTTTTCCGCACGCATAATCCAACAGGCCAACAGTGGTCTCAACATTGATAAAGCATCGAAAATGTCAAGCGTATGCACACTTGGCAAAGCATGTACTGAAGGCTTAAGTACTCCAAACTGCTCTGAACACACTTAAATTCCATTTGAGTAATGTTTCGCCCCCCAGTGTGAAGTCAGGGCATATCGTGATATCCCGGGCAGAAAAGAATTACAAAACAATTGCAAGTTTTACCATTCAAAGAGAATTACTGAATGGTAAAATTTGCCATTGGTTTGTTTGAAATAAGTGACAAAAGGGCAAAAATAATAACTGACATTGTTCTATGAAATAACTGAAGAATGACAAATTTTGATATTACAATGGCAAACCAAGAACAAAAAAAATTTAAGGTCGAGAATTGCAAAATATACCATTATTGAGTTATTAAAAACAGAATAATATCAAAATAAGTTATTCGCCTGTCAACTAAAAAAAACTATTAAAAGTCACCATTAGAATAACCAAAATTCGAATTTTGTCATTATGTTGTTCTTGATAAGTGCCGAACTGCGATGGTTCATGAAACTCGTAAAAGGTCAACAATATCTCACCAATTGCAAAATTTGTTATGATAGCAAAATAAGACATTCAGTAGTTATTCTTCCAAATTTGATAAATGACAAGCGAATGGCATATTTTGATATGACATCATATTATGCTTTTCACATGTTGTTTTAAGCTCTTCATGAAGAACTCATGAATGACAAAATAAGTTATGACAATAAAATTTGTTATTCTTTTGTTTTTGGTTTGCCATTCACCTCTACCCGGGATATCTCCGTCAGCTGAAATGTACAATATCGACGACGGTTCCGGGTCATTTAGCCGAACCCCATTTGGCCGATTTGGCAGAACGCCATTTGGCCGAATGCCGTTTGGCCAAAAACGTACTAATGGTCTCAAGTGATCACGCTCGAAAGAAAAACCTATGATTCAAAGAAGGAAAAATCGTTGATAAAATAGAAGGGGGATTCACTTAACTGCGTATACTGATTCAACTGATTAAACGTCGCGATTACCAAGGCAATCTTTGATTATTTAAAATCATGAAACATTTCAAATAAGCAGAAAATCATGGCTTACGCAGCAATTTAATCTGTTTAGTGAGTACCCCTAGTGGCAGTTTTACCGCTAACTAATCCTTGAATGGCAAAACTAGAAAGAATTGCCTATTTATGATTAAAAAAAAGAAAAATTTCCGATGATCATATTGGCAGTTGGATTGTCAATAACTTCCTCTGAATTATTTTGATCATAATTCGGCCAAACGAAAATCGGCCAAATGGCCGGACACCATCGACGACCACGTCGGTACGACTGAAGCATCCAAATTTCGATATTGCATACGGGCAGAACGCCAACCCAGCGTTGTCATACGAGAGTAAGTGAGAACGAGAAACGACAGAAGCGAGAGAAGCTACGGGCACGAGGAGCGGAGTATGGATGGTGAAATTCCGCAGCATGTAACCCGACAGAACGATGAATACCACATCTTAATCTGTTCTGTAGCATCCGACAGTCAGTTCATTCGGATCTCTCCGAAGGTTGCGACAAAGTGACGGACTCTCATGTCTATTCCTTAACATCGCTGTGGAAGGTGTAATGCAACGAGCGGGCTCTACAGCTGGGGAACATTTTTCACGAAATCCGGTAAACATGAAGATTTGGAAGGATGGTGGAATTGTACACGCACCTGAAACAAGAAACAACTGAGCTCGCACTGGTGGTGATCCCGTTGTAGAAGTCATACGGTAAGGGAATAATGCTTTTACTGGCGTGATTCTTGAAATACTTGAATATATAATCCTTTGCCAGGAACGGTACCAAGAGAGATTTAATTGAGGGGGTTAGAAGCAAAGGGGTGTAAGTTACAAAAACTCACTTTCGAGTAAATAAGGTTTGAAGTTTTTGACCAATTTTTCATCCCATACAAAATGTATGGAGCTTCAAAATCAACCCAATTTTCTCTGATTTATTGTAATTTTTCCAATCATCGTAGAAACAATCTTAAAAAAGTTCCTGAAAGCTTGAAATCTGAAGGATTTTATGATGTGCTCAGCTCAAAATCGACGAAATGGTCACTTACACCCCTTTGATTCTGGGCCCCTCAATTCATTTCTATAAACAGATTTTTTCGACAATCCCTGAAAAGAGGAGAAAAATCGAGAAAATGCAATCACGGTGTCGAATCTGCTGAAAATAATCAATCACGCAAGCTAATTAAAAATACCCTTGGGGAATGCACCGGCCAACTGCGACGAACCCCCTCTGAATGCATTATTGCGATGAATGGCCAGGTCATGCTGACGACAGGCCACTCTCGGCCCGGCCAACACATGTAGGCACCCATGGACGACGGGCAGCCAGCGTGCGTGAATAAAATGCAAGAGGGAATGAGCTTGAAATCAACAAGCATTCATTAAGTTAATGAGAAAAAATTGCGCAATTGGAAACGAAGAAGAAATTTTCCCTCCCATTCGGCACTGATTGGTCCCACACTCCATGTGCATCGCCACACCAATGATGATCGGTTGTCCATTTTGGTGCGTGAGTGGGTCGTTAGGTTGGTCGGTCGGGTCGCGCGCTCCGTTAACTTCCAGAGGGGCTGCCAGCGAGAAGCGTTGTCAGAGTGAATCGTTTCTCTGTTGGAAGTTGAGTAATTATTCCGGTATGCAACGGATGCTCGAGATGTGCGACTTTCACATATAACATTGAACGCAATTAACTATGAACACATGAGCACATCTGAGGTGTGGGCTATTTCAAGCCATACAACATTTATTTTACTCTTGGTGCTTAGCACTAGCTTGTCTTCTATTAGCACACACAAAATTTTCACGACGAGTTGTATAAAATCTACAGATGAACGTCATATGCTAGTGATTAAGTTCTTGATTCATCAGAATTTATTCCAACCAAGAGAACCTTGTATAGTATTAAATAGCTAACGAAAAATAATAATGACGTATTCAACAAAATTACGCCACTGCTTACAGGAAATAAAAAGGTCTCTAACACGAGTACAGTCAGTTTAGGTCATGCAATCCAAACCATATATGCATTTTAATTATTTTTTAACCCTCTACTTCCCATGGTTGCTCTAGAGCACCATCGATTTTCGACGAACTCGAGACAAACGAAGTTAGATTAATATGATGCAATAGTTTTTAAAATATGATTGTAATCTCATTAGGTAAACCCAACTCCCAACTACTTGTTTCAATAGTGGAACTATTGATAAACAATCAAAATACTATTGATTTACAACAAAAAAAATTTATGTTGATTTCGAAAAATTTGGCCAATTTGCAATAACTTTTGTTCAAGCACTTTTTTCAGAAACGCTTTTTTGGCATAGAAATAGTCGTTTAAAGTCGTGGGAAGGAAAGGGTTAAATTTTATTGCATATTTCTAACATCGACATAGGTATTTCCAAATAACCTATTGAATAAATTGATATTTATATGTACCTACATAAATTCAACTGTATACTGGCTATTGACCCATTGCACACCAAATTGCTCATACCATTCCATCACCGTTACTCATCACCCCTCCAGGAATGAACGTGGTTCCATACACACGCCCACACACCCCCATCTCCCTCTCCCATACATCACTCAAATGGGCCTCATATTGATTGAATTGGAAAAATTGATTGAGCGGAAAAATGTGTCCATCGCGTCGGGGTAGGTACCCGGGGCATTCACACCACTTTCATCGTTGACACGTTGGAGGCCGCGCGCCAACGTGGCAGGACAAAAATCAATCACATAATAAGCAGCTGCACCGAACTGGAATGATGAAACTCGTTAGCAGTTAATTTAGAATGAGTTTGAATTTCAATCGCGGAATCAAAGAGCCAGAATAAACACTCTCGCAGCACCAGCAGCAGCATGTGGCGCGCGTGGCGTCATCAAATTCATCGAAATTTACGTACGCTTGGTCTCACTTTGCTGTTTGTTCGACGGTCCGATTTGAATATTGAAACTTTTTCCAGTGAAAAACTGGGCGCAAAAAAAGCAGGAAAAACTAATGCAAAACACAGTACGGTGACAGCAATAATAACCATATAATAAACCAAACAAATACAAACTCTGTCCGCCGCAGTTTTTACCGCTTCCCGAGACGGACGGTTATGAACTTCCCAGATGCGCCGGCATACGGCGGCCATCCGAACACAGTGTCGGATTTCTGTTTTGAGGGAGTTGGGTTCGCTCTCGTACAGGATGACGGACTTCGTGCTGTCTGTAATGGTTAGAGTACTGATTCCATTGTTGTGGAAGTGCTTACTGTTGCGGTATTGAATAAATAACCCTTCCGTTACCAAGGGATTTTAGAAATGGCCACATGGTTCCGGAATTATTCCGAACTCAAAATGGGTCATTGGAATTGGCCATTTTAGAAAATAGGTGAATTTTTTATATGGGAACAGTTCAGTTTGCAGACCTAAGTGCACAAGACTGATAGAAACATTTGTCTGAAAGTCCATCCCGGTGACTAAGTGCCTTGGAACCCATTTTACGGATGTCCAGGGAAACCGGCTACAGTGTCAATTTTTGAATATCCAAAATACTTCCTCCATGGATTCCTCCTGGAATATATCTGTCGAATCTTCTAGGGAATTCTCTAGGTATTTTTTATGAAACTTTTCTAAAGATTGCTGCAGGCATCCATGGCATTTCTCTATACATCCTAATGTGATACCTTCTAGGATTCATCCGTTTGCAATTCCTTCCTTTCGTGGATTCTTCTCGGGATTCCTTCAGGGATTTTTTAGGCATTCCATCAGGGTCTAGTCTCTAGGGATTTATTCGGGATTCCTTCCAAGAGACCTTCAAGGATTCCTTCAGGCTCATGTAGGGATGCTTTCAAGGATTCTTCCCGATTTTTTTTATTGAAAAATTCTTCTTCAATTCCTTTGTAGATTCCTTCATAGATTTTCGCCGGGACTTCTTCATTAATTCCTTCCAGGATTTCTGAGTTCCATTACATGTATAACTTCTAAGGTTTACCAGGAATTTATCCGGGATTCTCTCTTCGGACATTTTTTCAGATTTTTCTCTCGAAATTAATTTAGGAATCCTGCTGGATTTTTTCAAGGATTTTTTTTTGAATTCTCTCATTATTGCACTGGTGATTTTTTTTGAATTTTTCTCAAGTATTTCTCCCTGGATTTATTCATTGATTTCTTCCGAAATTCCACTCTATCGATTTGTTTCTCGGGCTTCCTTCCGGTATTCATTGATTAATCTTTCGCAGGTGTAGGGGATTTTTCGGGAGTTTCATGAGCCATGTTCGACAGAGGCTCAATAAAGTGCCCCGGAGACTCCATGGAGTCTCTCCCTGAAACCTCCGGGTGAAACGCCCCAAGACCCCCTAAAATCCTCAAGGAGCCTCTGAAACTCCTCAGAATCTCTCTGAAACGCCCTTGAAACCAGCGTTGAGAATATTTATTTGCATTACTATTTCAGTTCAGGTTCAGAAGCATGCTATACAAACAGTTTATGAGGACATTTTATACATAATGTTATCCAAAATTTATCTCTGGATAAATTAAAAGTCATACACGCATACTGAAGTCGTGAGACAACCGTGAACCCCCTGAGATTCCTTGAAATGCCCCTTTGACCTTCTGAAGTTCCACTGAGACTCCCTTAAAAACCCTCCTGAGACCCTTTGGAACGCCCTTAAGACCTCTGGTACCCCCTGAGACTACTTGAATCGCCTCTGAGACCTCCAGGTACACTCCTGAATCCCCACGAGATCCTCTTAAACCCCTCTTAGATCTCCTAAAACCCTTGAGACACCTTAGAATACCCCTAAGACCTCTTCAAATGCCCCCAAGACCTAATGGTACTCCCTGAATGAAACCCACCTAGCCAACACACGATCGCATATGATGTAGAATAAGATGCTAAAGTGGAGGCGATATGCGTACATTTTACACGCGGTTAAATGGAAGCATGTACGCATATGGCTTCCACTTTAGCTTCCTATTCTACACCATACCCAGACCAGTGTCTAAAAAATTCAGCCCAATGATGTTCAATCAGTGCGAAAACGAACACAAATAAACGAATGCAGTCTACCACCAACATGACGCCGATAATGAACATGACAAAGAGAAAGCAAGACAATGAGCGCGACGCCTCGTAGTGTAATCAACGGTAGCTGAAGTTTTGTTTTGATCTTCAGCCCGAGCTCGGTGAATATGAATTTGATTTTTTTAATTTGGAAATTACTTTTTCTGATTTTAGGCTATTTGGGGCACGCAAATGTCGATATGTTGTCCTAATTCTATTTATTATGCTTGATTTAGGTGAATGGTATGCACCAGAAGCACTTTTTGCTTCTACATCGTGCTTAAACCAAAAATATCAATTGAATATGAATATGCTGACTTTGACTATCAGTAGGTGGGCGAAATTCAGCAGACAGCGAGGTAATGAATTTTTCTTTGCTTGAACTTCAGAGAGTGGCACACAGGTTGTCAACATGACAATCAAAACAAAAACAAATCTACAACGCAGGAGTAACTGGGCGTCGGTGGTGGATGACTGTAATTTGACAAATTAAGACACTGACCCAGACCACCAATTTGCACGTATAATGAAGTTTATGTTCATGTAATATGTACTTTTATGCGGTAGAGTTACATCGCATAAGATGCAGTAAAAGTGCCTTATGCGTACAAAAGTGGAGGCGCTATACGTGCATTGACGGGAAAATAATGACGCTATATGACTTGAAGCGATATCCTATGCGATGTACGATATGCACTATCGCGACGTAATATAGCACCTTATGCGACTTAAAATATTCAAAATAAAAAAATCTTGTCACCTAAGTATCGAAATAATATCCTTTGGATTATCGAGCCGCACTTCACACTTAGCACCAAACACTACTTATGAAACACACTGATTAATTGTCATGACATTCTAACTCACCTCAGTGCTTGTTGGAATGCACTTGGTTTCCGTGCGCTGTACGTGTTCGACAGGCTCTTTGGAAATCAAAATGATGTAGCATGATTTCCCGCACAGTTACCACTACTCCTATCTTGCTAGCACCACCCATTGGGAATTATAAGGTCAACAAAACAAAATAGATGACTTTGTAACTTGTTTTGTAATAATAATGATGACTTTTCACTTTCTGTCGAGAGCACAGCGAGCAGCAGCACGACAGAATTGGCCGTTGGATGATTCCCCAGTAGCAATGAGAGTATATTACAGGTGAGGAAGAAGAAGAGATGGCTATGTATTAGTAAGCAAAGAAAAATGTAAACACAAATAGTGACGTCACTATTTGACACGCGTTCTTATGGGAGCTCGCTTTACTTGTAGTAGTGATATGTTTTGCACCAAACACGGATCTCACGCACACGAAGTTGTCTCTTCCACACCTTCATTAGACTCTCATTGCCCCAGTAGTCCTGCAGAACGGTTCTTGGCTTAGTGATGGCGAATGCAGAAAAATACTGATACACACGCGTTACTTTACAAAAAGCACTGTTTTTTTTTTGGTTAACTATATGCAACTTAACTTTATTTCTAGATAACTAAATAGTTCAAAAATTAATTCAAGTATTGAAATTCACTTTAGACTTTTCCACAATTTTCCGTATACAGTTATTTTACTTCTCGTGATGGCTTCGAGATGGTGTTTCGCAGCAAGAAAAAGAGCGATATCGAAACGTCCCGGAAGAAGGTTCTACGCCATGCTGAACTTCTAGATGCTTCTTTTGAGCCTTTATCGCTGTCGATGGATGTGGTGGGCATTGATTGATGGTGTTGTTGTGGCTGAGATATAGGTGGCGAACTTCTCTTTTCGTGTATTTCAGGGTATACACGAACACTTTCTTTTAGCTTTTTGGCACTCCAACAGCACCTCTTTCATTGTTATCACATATCACATCGCAATATGCCAACGTTAACGATTCTGGCTTATGCGAGTTTGTATGTACATTTGTACGAGATTATTTTCACTTTTATGCGATTTAGTTTGTACACCGATGCGAGTTAAACTGACATAATTAGAAAAGCACCAATCTAGGGGCGGGACAGCTCTAATATTGATTAGCGGTATTAGGCAGTATTAAGAGATATTAATCCCAGAGAAAACCGTTTTTTAACGAAGTAAGCCACGCTTATTAAACTTGATTGACTCGAAACGAAATGTCAATAACAAGAAATGCGTGCTTTCATCGCTTTGTGATTGTATGAATGAATCTTACCAGAAAAGTGATTGGAAATCGGCTCAGTTTGCTGGAGGACACGGTCGGGGAAATGTGGTATACCTCGTATACAATCATTCGGTAATGGCGGCGGCGACGGGCACATGTATTCGATTCGAATTTTAACGATTCTTGGGGATCGTAATCGGTTGGCGCCACCGAACGGTGGGTGAAGGGGTGAGGTGGAGAATGAAACCGCTCTGACTTCCCTCCACGTTAGTTCCCAGTTAGTTTAACCCGTCGCTGCTGCCATCACCGGTCGCGGATAAGTGGGTATCATATCTAAAGTTTTATCATCTTCAAAATGACACAGATCGTTCCAAGTTGTTAACTCAGTGGTACAATTCTAAGAGTCTACCTTTGGATCAATTGTCGATAGCCAATACCCAATTAGCTGAACCCACCACAATCCCAAAATGTCATTGACACTATGCACTCACATGACCCTGTTATGCTAATGCCAATGTTTTTCCATAATTGAAATAAATATGATCGATGAATGTTTAGAGACGTAGTCTTTAATTCAATACAGTTTTTATTTACGTGTATTTATTTCATGTCTACATTTGAAAACAACAGTTATCCACGAGCTTCATGCTTAGGACCTGTATTGGAACCACGTCTAATCACATTTGATGTAACCACACTTTGATTTTTATGCGTTCAGCAACATCGACTTTCGAAAGTCGTCGTCTATGAAGTTCACTTTATTTTCACAGCTAAAATAATGAAAAGAAATCAATTGAATTTGGTAATTATACATTCAATCGAAAAAAAAATGATCGAGTATAGACAAACCCTATTTCCACCTTTCGTTTTCGTGACAGTTGATTGTTGTATGAAAAGTCATGACATACTACACAAAAAATGTTATGGTAAACGGTGAAGATTAGGAAACTAATATTTATTAGGCGGTATTAGAGTTGGTATTAGCCACTGTCCCGCCCCTAGGCACCAATCGAAGTCGTATAAACATCGCAGTACACAATTATGCGAATTCAATTGACACTTTGCGAGTTCACTCGATCGCTTTTGCGAATAAGCAAAGTTCGTCGCAACAAAACATCGGGATATCGTCTGCTACGATGTAGTCATGCATTATAAAAGTTAATTTGCACTCTTATATGATTTTACCAACTTACATCGCAGTAAGTTGAAAAAATAACATCATATGCGATGAAAAGTGTCCCTCAGCCGTACATATATGCGATAGTGACTTAAAATAGTACTTTATACGACATACAGCGTGCATCCTTATGCGATTCCTGGTTGTATGGGTATACGACTTCGTGTTGGCTGGACACTTACGCATCCCTGAGACCTCCTTAAAATCCCCGGAGACCCTCCGGAACTTCCTCAGAACCCCCTGAGATCTCTTGAAGAGCGCCTAATGTTTCCAGGTGTGGTATATCCAGTATTCCTGACAACACTTGCCATGCCATGCTGCTGCGATAAGCATTCGATGGAGTTGAATGTTTATGAACTGATCGAGTTTCGTCGTGTCAGCATTGCATGTGCGGTGCGGTCCCACGGTCTGGACTGACCGCAGTTCTAAGACACATCGATCGTATGATCGTCCAAGCCCCTCCCCAATCCAACTTTGTATGTGTTAGTAATTAAGTAGGTCTAAGAAATATCATGAATAAAGCACAAGCGATTATGGTCAGAACCAACGTAGAGTGAAGTCCGATTCTTCAAGAGAACTCCCGTGGAAAACGTAAACTACCTCATGGCGAACCGTGAAAAATCGTAGTGAAAAGTGTTAGAAGCCACCGTTTGATAGTGAAGAAATAAACTATAAACCATTATGTGACACTTGAAGTATAGTGCAAACCAAGGCCGTTGTGCAATTAGTGAATCGCAATTGAAAACTTTTACACCGAGCCGTCGTCACCATCAAAATGGGTAATCAAAAGTCCAACCCAAAGACTGAACAAAACGGTGATTCGGATATTACAATCATCAATAACCAGGATCAGCACACAGAGATGTTGTTAGCACACGAATGGAAGATTGTAGTTATTTTAGTGATCGTTGGACTACAGTTGGCAGTTACGTTATACGTACTTTTCATGAAACGTGAAAAACGAAGAGCATCAAAAATAGCAGCAAGGTCAATCGCGGCATTGAACCAGGTGTAGTCCACATGCACACGAGCAACGAAGTTGAAACGGAGCCCCCAATCATCAATTACCAACCATGGTGAGTGGAGAAAGTTTGCATGGGTAGGCGACGACATTCCGGTGAGTGACATTATCGGTCAGGGTGATGGTCGAATCAGAGTTAAGAAAACTTCAAACGATTTTGGCAAATTTTAATAAATCGCCAAACAGGCGTTATTTACGCTCAACACTGCACGAAAAGCAGAAAATTACTGAGCAAATTTATAAGCAGATCTTATTGTTAGTGAAGATTTAAAAAATAGCATTATTACTTTTATTGAAACAAGATTGAACCAGCCAAGTTTGCCTAAATTCAAAACAATCGCGAAAAGCTTCATTAAATTTACAACTCTTTTCAAAAACAGCCACCAAAAAATGGCATTCGACATCAAACAAGCTTCAACGCTTGTGGAAGTTTTTGATGGAAACCCTGAAAAAACAGAAACATTTGTGGATGCTGCCAGGGATGGCATTCACCATTTGCAAAGAGTTACATTCACTTGCTACTATCTCAGTTCATAAGCATGCTATCAAAAACAATGTATGGATGACTTTTACCTTGTAGTTTTATCTGAAAGTTTGCCGAATATTATAAGGGTCGCACACGCATGCTTAACTCGTGAGCGAGCTGTGAAAGCAACTCTCCACGCCGTGAATGTAAATTACATTCACGGCGTGGAGAGTTGCTTTCACAGCTTGCTCACGAATAAAGCATGCGTGTGCGACCCTTATGATATTCCGCAAACTTTCAGATAAAACTACAAGGTAAAAGTCATCCATACATTGTTTTTCGATAGCATGCTTATGAACTGAGATAGTAGCAAGTGAATGTAACTCTTTGCAAATGGTGAATGCCATCCCTGGATGCTGCTAATTTGCTAATAGAACTGACACCAGCAAATCAGCATCCCACTTTGTTCAAATTTCTAAAAACAAGGCTTGCTGGACAAACAAGACAGGCCTTACAAGGACAATTAAATGATGATCCAGCTTTATTGGTACAGTCGGTAGAACAAAAATGTGTCTCTCGTCAAACACCGGAAACTATAATAGCCAAGATGAAAAATGTCAAGCAAAGAGGTCAAGCAGATACTTTTTGCAATGAAATCGAAACGTTAACGACAAAGCTGAACAGTTTATACGTTCAACAGAAAATTCCCGCAGATGTAGCGTGCAAAATGGCTACAAAAGCAGGGGTTGAGAGTTTAATAGCTGGGACCAATAACCCAGAAATCAAACTAATTTTAAAAGCATCGTCTTTCAACACCATTGGAGATGCAATTCAAAAAACTTTGGAAAATTGTGTCTCGCCGACAAATTCAGTGCTCCATTTTACTCGAAACAGAAATGGACCAAATGGTCGTGGTCGAGGCAATAATTTCAGAAGCCGAGGAAGACGTGGTTATTACCAACATGGTCAAACACGTTCTCAAAACAATCATCGTGAGTATAACAATGGTGATTACAACTTTAATCGTGGACAAAACCGTGGACGAAGAGGAAATCACAATCACTCCTGTGATTACCGAAATGTTCGTCAGATTCAAGCAGAAAATGACCAGGAAAACGCTCAGGCACCTCAGCGAGCAAATCAAAATGCATTGCCGCTGAGGGAAGCCAGACAACAATAAAGAATATATACTCCATAGATTTTGCTGGAGGAAATTTTGTGAAAGCATTTGTTGAAATTGCTAATACTGAATGTACTTTCATACTAGATACAGCCGCAGATATTTCAATACTAAAAGCAGATTTAGTCGATCAAAATTACTTAATAGATCCCTCAACGAGATGTATTATTCGTGGTGTTACAGACGGAACCGTCAATACAGTTGGAATTGCAAAAACTAATTTAAATTTTGATGGTAATATTTTAACTAACTTTCCTTTCCAATTAGTTAAAACAAATTTTCCCATAACGTCGGATGGTATCCTGGGAAAAGATTTTTTGAACAATTATAAATGCAGTATACATTTTGATTCATACGTATTAGAAGTGCGGACCAGAGAAAAAGTTTTTGAAATTCCAATGGAAGACACTATTCACAACCAAATTGTTATACCTTCCCGTTGTGAAGTCATAAGGAAATTTAAAATAGACAATATCAAAGAAGATTGTGTAATTAAATCAAAGGAATTGATTCCTGGAGTATTCATTGCCAATTCTATTGTGAACAAAGACAATACTTACGTCAAAATTGTCAATTCTAATTCATATTCTGTAACTATTCCGGAAAATCCACAAGTTGATTTTGAAAGTTTAAATGATTATTCAATATTGAACATAACAAAAACCAAAAATGTTGAAGACAGGTCAAAAGAAATTTTTCAAAAAATTGATACAGACAATATTCCGATCAATGAAAAAGTAAAACTTACTCAACTGATTGAGGAGTTTTCTGATATCTTTGCACTAGATAATGAGAAATTATCTGAAAATAATTTTTATCAACAAAAAATTTCTGTAACGGACGATACACCGGTTTACATTAAACCTTATCGTACCCCGCATAGTCAGAAAGAGGAAATTAATAAGCAAGTGAAAAAATTATTAGATAACGATTTAATCGAAACATCTACTTCCAGTTTCAACTCTCCTATTTTACTTGTTCCGAAAAAAGGTACAAATAGCGAGAAGAAATGGCGTTTAGTTGTCGATTTCCGACAGCTGAACAAACAAATACTTGCCGATAAATTTCCGTTAACCCGTATTGATGACATTCTTGATCAATTGGGTCGAGCAAAATGGTTTTCCACATTGGACTTAATGTCCGGATTTTTGCAAATTCCTCTTGATGAAAAATCAAGACAATATACAGCTTTCAGTACTGAAAATGGACGTTACCAGTATAAACGTTTACCTTTTGGTCTAAAAATTTCACCCATTAGCTTTCAAAGGATGATGACCATTGTTATGACAGGTCTGAATCCGGAAGTTGCATTTTTGTATATTGACGATATCATCGTCATAGGTTGTTCTACAGAGCACCATCTGGATAATTTGCGTAAAGTTTTTGAACAATTACGTAAATATAATTTGAAACTGAACCCAAGTAAATGCAATTTTTTCAAGAAGGAAGTAACCTATTTAGGGCACAATATTTCCGATAAAGGCATCCTCCCTGATTCTTCAAAGTTTGAAGCAATTATTAACTATCCAGTTTGCAAAACTGCAGATGATGTGAGACGATTTGTTGCATTTTGCAACTATTATCGTAAATTTATTAAAAATTTTGCGCAAATAGCAGCACCTTTAAATAAATTATTAAGAAAAAACGTTAAATTTGAATGGACGGAAGAATGCCAAAGTTCATTCGACAAGTTGAAGAGATCACTTACTGAACCAAATATCTTGCAATATCCTGATCTCAAACAACCTTTCATTCTAACTACAGACGCATCGGATAAAGCGTGTGGAGCCGTACTTTCACAGAAACATGGTGAAGATGAGTTGCCAATTGCTTTCGCCAGTAAGTCATTTACTAAAGGTGAAGCACATAAACCAGTAATTGAAAAAGAATTAACTGCAATTCATTGGGCAGTTAATCATTTCCAGCCATATTTGTTTGGCACACGTTTTACAATTAAAACTGATCATAAACCTCTAACGTATTTGTACACCAAAAAGAACCCGAGTCAAAAGTTAACTAGAATGCGACTTGACTTGGATGAATATGATTTCGATATAGAATTTATCAAGGGTCAATCAAATGTTTGTGCGGATGCTTTATCCAGAATCAATCTAAGCTCAGATGATCTTAAACAAGTAGCTATCATGGCAGTACAAACCAGAGCGATGACCAACTCAAGTGAAAACGGAATGGCCAACCGTATTTACGAAGTTGTTAATCCCGAAGAAACGCATAACCTGCCTAAGCTAATAACGAGTACTTCAAAAAGGGGAAAAAACTATGAAATTAATTTTAAATTGACGTCAAAGAATCGAAAAAAGTTAATTAAAGAAATGACTAGTCATATCAATCCAAAAGAGGACTTAGCATTCGAGCTAATGTTTTCAGGATTAGAATCGATGCTATGGGACTGCAGCCCGAAAGTAGCATTAACAGATAGTGACCCCATATTTGAAATTATTCCATTACCAACTTTCAAAGAAATAGGAACAAAATTTCTCGAGAAAGTTGAAATATTGATTTATAAAGCGCCCAAAACAATTGAGCATGACAATGAAATTCAAGAAATATTGTTTAACAATCACAATACAAAAATCGCAGGACATCCTGGACAACTGAAATTGTATAAAAAACTAAAACCTTTTTACTATTGGAAAAACATGCGACAAAGTATACGAGAATATGTACAGAATTGTTCATTCTGTCAACAAAACAAAACTTTCAAAAATCCAAAAGAACAATTAATAAAAACCGATACACCTCCACAACCTTTTCATACAGTTGAAATAGATACTGTAGGACCATTACCAATCACATACAATGGTAATAGATATTTATTATCGCTACAGTGTGAATTTAGTAAATACATCATTCTAATACCAATGATGGACAAGAAAGCTTCGACAATAGCTAGCAAATTTGTTGATAGCTTATTTCTTATATATGGACCCATACAGTCTATTAAAACAGACATGGGCACAGAATTTAAAAATGAAATTTTCAAAGATGTATCAACATTCCTGAATATCGAACACAAATGTTCAACAGCATATCATCCTCAAACTATTGGTATGCTTGAGAGGAACCACAGAACATTAAACGAATATCTAAGAACATTTTTGAACGAATCCAAAAATGACTGGGATGAAATAATCCAATATTATGCTTTTGCTTATAATACGCTTCCAAGTATTGACACAATATTCTCACCTTTTGAATTGATTTTTGGTAAACCATGTCCAATGCCAAATTCTGTACAAAACAAACCAACACCAATATATAATCCAGAACATTATTACAAAGAATTACATTTCAAACTTAGCAGAGCTTATCAACTGGCACAATCTTGTATTGAAAAAAGTAAAAAGAAACGAGTGAATAATTACAATGTTAACACAAAACCAATACAGTTAGCAGTAGGAGATTTAGTATGGTTAGAGAATGATGCACATCATAAATTAGGAAATTTAAGAATAGGACCATATGAAGTTACAAAAATAAATACACCAAATGCAACCATACGAGATTTGAAAAGTCCTAATAAAGAACAGACAGTTCATAAGAACCGATTGAGAAAATATTGTGGAACAACATTTTTGTGAGGAAGGAGGATGATATCCATCTATATAAATTAAAAATTACATTCCTAAAAGTTATAATTTTATATTTTTATTCCAATTTATTATCTCTTATAGAACTATTTGTTGTATTACCTATGATTCAATTTTATCCAATTTTTGTTTATCTAACTTCTGTGTAAGGAACTATTTTATAAAAATATCGAATACATTTATAATCATTTAAATAATATATAAAATACAATACATTGTAACATATATAATAAGAGAGGTTTGGACGACAACTTAATAATAAAATGACTACTGTACCATCCATCATTTTCATAAGGGGGAAGGTGTGGTATATCCAGTATTCCTGACAACACTTGCCATGCCATGCTGCTGCGATAAGCATTCGATGGAGTTGAATGTTTATGAACTGATCGAGTTTCGTCGTGTCAGCATTGCATGTGCGGTGCGGTCCCACGGTCCACTGACCGCAGTTCTAAGACACATCGATCGTATGATCGTCCAAGCCCCTCCCCAATCCAACTTTGTATGTGTTAGTAATTAAGTAGGACTAAGAAATATCATGAATAAAGCACAAGCGATTATTGTCAGAACCAACGTAGAGTGAAGTCCGATTCTTCAAGAGAACTCCCGTGGAAAACGTAAACTACCTCACAGGAAACCCTGATACACCCCTCCAGGAATCCCCCTTTCAACTCCTGAGATCCCCTGAATTGCCATTGAGACCACCTGAAACCAGTATTGCATTTGAACGCGATCAATTTGCGCTCAAGTTCAAAATTTGGATCACGAGCGACCTCGAAACTGAACGCACTTATAGGATTTGATGACGCATCGGACGTTATTTCGCATAAAAGCGCGTCATGAGGACCGAGGCGTTGTCACCCCGGATTCGCTCCCTTCCCTACCCCACAATGCAATTATTAGTACAATAGAGAGCCATGTCCCATGAAATTTGATTTCTACGGAACCCTTGGCGACCAAACCAATTCATTAGCATTAGGGTTTTTTATCTCTGTAATTTTCGTCTTCCTTAGCACCGACCAGTAATGATCGAGTTTATTCTTGCACCTCGCCTAATGCCTCATTGCCAATTTGGTATCATTTGCTAATTTATAAGTTAGCTTTCACATCACGTAAAAATAGATTGAGAAAGAATTATCCTTAAAATAATAACATTGAATAGCTGTCCCTTGAATTCTGTTTCCGTCTTGTCCACGTCTATTTCGGGCGAAACCTGAATTTAATTCCGGGCACACTTTCTACGTGACACTATGGTACATAGGATGGTCAAAAATTATGATTTGACCGTAGGTGTTTATTCGAAAAGTCGATCGCTACGCAATCCAATACATGTTTTCAAAGGGTGATTGAACAGAAAGATTCAAAAAAAGGTGGATGTAGTTTGAGAACACGAACGACCAAAACATTTCAATTAATATTTTTGCCTACCATATTATTATACGCCAACACAGTGCAACGCGGAAATCATTCTCTGTGAAATACGATCTTTCGTATACATAAAATCCACGCACACTTTTGCTAGCATCCTCCCTAGGCGATGAAAGCTTGTGTTTACATTTTACCGATGGGGAAAAAGTGATTATTTTGAATAATTGAACAGCTTTTGCTGCATTCTGCAGCAGTAAAATCCAACTTTGAGGTGCTACAGAGCTTTTGTGGGGTGTGAATTGAAGGTTGGTTCAACAAGTGCATCTGGGGAAGTGAAAGTTGAACGGTGATGAAGATCAGCTAAACTAGCTGCTGCTTTGGTGTGGTTGCCGTCGTCTAATGCAAAACGAGAAAAATTGTGAAGTCGCAAGTGGAGTGAAATTGAAACAGGAAATTTTGCGTAATTTTTTGATTTCCAGTGCTAAGGAGGGTGTTTATCGATAGTCTACATCTTTTTGCTTCCATCTAATGAGGCATCGGCAGAGGTAAGTAAGAATATCTGAAATGATTTGTTATTTCCATTCTGAGAAGATGAATTTTAGAGCATGCGACGAAGTAAATTTTTACCCTACATGTCGATAGGAATGTGCATAAGAACATTGAGCCGGGCGTTCTAGAGCAGTGAAAAGCTCTGACACACAAGTTCAATGTTTACTGCGTTCAAGTTCAAAAAATTTAACGCGTTCAGTTTATTTTTAGCTCGCGTTCAATACAAATCGCTGGATTAATTCTTCAAGCAATTAAAAAAGTTTTCTGGTAATCCTGAAAAAATGTTTGGATGTATCCCTGGTAAAGATGATAGATTTTTTCCTTAAATATTTTTTTGAAAAGATCCCGAAAGGAATTTCTAAAGGAATTACAGCAATTCCTGAAGCAACCCCTGAAAAAAACTCCCTGGAAGCATTCCCTGAAGGAATTTCTGGAGAAACCCCTAGAGGAATTCCTGCAGGTATGCCTGGAATAAACGCTGTAGGAATCCCTGGAGAAAATTCTTAAAGTATACCTGGAGGAATCCCTGGATGAATTCCTATAGGAATCCTTAGAGCAATTCCTGGAGAACTTTATGAAGGAATAGCTTGAGGAATTCCTGGAGGAATTCCTAGACATCCCTGGAAGAATTTCTGAAGGATTTCCTGGAGGCCTACCAGGAGAAATTTTTGGCCGAATGCCTGGAAAAATCCCTGTATGAATTCCTAGATGAATTTCTGATAAAATCTCTAGAGGAATGCAGGGAGAGACCTCTGAAAGTCCCTGGAGGAATTCCTGGATGATTTTTTGGAGGAATTTGTGAAGGTATGCCTGGAGGACTTCCTAGAGAAATTCCTTGACGAATTCCTGGAGCAAACTCTGGAAGAAATCCTGAAAGAATTCCTAGAAGAATTCCCAGGGGAGTTTCTGGAGGAATTCCAGAAGAAATTCTTGGAAAAATTTAAGGAGGAATTACTGGAGGAATCATCGGATATATTACTGCAGGAATCTCTGTAAGAACTTTTGGAGGAACTCCTGAAGAAATCACCGAAAGAATTTCTAAAGAAGGATTTCCTGAAAAAATTCTCAAAGTATTTGCTGTAGGAATTTCGAAAGGAAACTTCGGGAGGAATTTCTGAAGGATTCCCTTAAGAAATTGCCGCAGTTATTTCTGAAGGAATTCATGGAAGAATTCCTGGATCAATTCTTGGAGGAATTTCTGAAGGAGTCCTGGGGTAAGTCCTGGTGGAGTTCCTAAAGATATTCCTGGAAGAATCCCTAAATGAAACCCTGGAGAAAAGTCTAAAGGATTCCTATATAAATCCTTGGTGCAACTCCTGGAGAAATACCTGAAGATATTCCTAAAAGAATTTCTGGAGGATAACCTAGAGTAACCCCTAGTGGATTTTCTAGAGGAATTCCTGAAGAAATGCCTGGGGAAACCCATGAAGAAATTCCCGGAGACATGCCTGTGGCAGATATTCCTGGAGGAATATCTAGAAAAAATTCTTGCTGGAGAAATCCCATAAATTCCATGAGGGATTCCTGGAACAATCCTTAGAGAAATTTGTGAAGGATTCTTTGAAGAAATACCTGGAGGAATCTCTGGAGGAATTCCTAGAGGAATCTCTAGAGAAATTCCTAGGGGAATTCTTGGACGAATCTCTGAAATATTTTTTAAAGGAATCTCTGCAAGAATCATGGAAGAATTCCAGGAGTTATGTCCCGAGGAATACCTTGAGGAATTATTGGAGAAATCACATGAAGAGTTCTTGAACAAATCCAAAGATCAATATTTAGAGGAATTCCTGGAGGAGTGAAGGAAGAATACGTAGAGAAACTCTTGAAGGAATCCCTGTAGCAGTTCCTGAAGAAATCCGGTTTAATCCCTGGAGGAATTATTGGAGGTATTTCTGAAAAAAAAAAAACAAGAAGAATTACTTAGAGAATCTCAGGTGAACTTCATAGCGAATTCCTGCAAACATTTTTGTGGACGTTCCTTGGAAAAAAAAACCTGTTGAAATCAATGTCTGTAGTAATTTCTGGACGAATTATTGACTATCTTAAATGAACTCCTAAAGAGTTTTTTTGTACAAAATTTGAAAGCAATTCCTGGATTATTGTTTGAGTATTTTCTAGTAAGATTTTCTGACAAAAATTCTGGAAGACATTCTTGCAGAGATACTTCGAATAATTTCAGATAGAATTATTGGAGCAATCTCTAGTGGAATTCTGGGAGGAATGTACAGAGAAATCTCTGAAGGAATACCTGCAGAAATACCTTAAAGGGTATCTGGAGAAATGCCTGAAGGAAACCTCGAAAACGGCACTGAAACTATCACTGGAGGAACCTCTATAGATATCCCAGGACAAATTCCCGAAGAAATGACTGGTGGAATCCTTAAATGAATCTGAATGAATCTCTGGAGGAATCCATGATGGAATCACTGCAGCACGCTATGGAAAAAAAATCGGAGGAATTGTTCATACTCATATACCTAGTTTACGTAACTAGGAACAAATCTAAAACAGTCATTTTGATTCCTCAAAACTGCAATGCCGATTTGCATATTCACATATAGGGTGTCAAAGTCATATCTCAAGTCAGCCCCCTGGGCCCCCTCCAGGAAAAAAATCCTACGCCGATGCACCTAAAACGTCCCTGAGACCCTCTGTAACTCTCCTGGAACCCTATGAGACCCATCCCTAAGTCCTCTCAAACGACCCCCAATCACCCCTCAGACATTCTGGACGGCTTCGATTCCCGATCGGTTCAGGAACTTTTCGTAAAAAAGTATAGACATTTTATTATAAGCGATATTGGGTGCAATTGGATTAATCTCATACTTATTTTTTAAAAAAGACCACACCGTCTTCGGCCAGTGGCCGCACAGACTGAACATAAGTAACATTAGACAACGGACAACACATATAATACCCAGTGGCCCAGTGGAGAATTTTCCGTTTGACGAAAAGTTTGCCCAGACTGGAGGGGAATCGAACCCACACTCCGAGGGTTACGAAACACCTAAACGACTGACGCCGCTAACCACTCGGCCACGAAGCCCACTCATAGGGTCTCTACACGATGCTGAATCTGTCTCTCATTAATACCTGCTTCTCATTTAAAACCGCTATCCGAATCCAAATCCTGCCCTGCGTTCAGGATGATAGTCAACGGACGAGGATGACGATACCCGAAAATTGGAATGCATTGAAAAAGTTCCTCGAGCACCGTCCGGCGCTGCACCGCCATCCACCACTCTGTCGCCTTCCTGTGGAATGTATAGAAAAACGCCAAGTCACACAAGCTGGCTCCAATTGGAAAGCATGAAACCGAGGAAAAACTGTTCATAAACTGCCAACAAATGTTCCTCCCTTATCTGGTTGTTGGTGAAACACAGGCATGCTGCATCCCATCTATCTCTACCGCCCTGGCCTGGGAGAGGAGAGTCGGTGCACGCCATACGGAGATGTTGCATTCCCACAGCTCAGCTCGGCAAGCCGGTTTCCCTAAGGCCCTGCACTGCACTGTCTGGAGGTGCGTGTGAATGTGACTGACTGGGCTGGGGTAACAAGTGCAGTTTGTCGTCTGAGTATTTATTCAGTGGGAAACGGAAGCTACTGACTGGGTGGACGAGTGCCTTTGCCGCATGTGGAGGGCTGCTTTCTGGGATGAGGAGAGTACGGAGAGTACTGAACGCATAACGTCAAGTTGGTGGTTGCAATCTGAGCTGCTCCAGACAATTTTGTCGAGTTCACTGGAATGTGCGGCAGAAGCGCGTTGAAGTGTAATGAAGTCAGTTAGTATTTTTGTATGGAAGGATGGATTAATTTGTAGCAAATGAATGAGAAAAAAAAAATAGAAATTGTGTTGAAATTATTTTTGTAATAAAATTATGTGATTGATTTGTAACTCCAATGAAAGTGAGACTGCTTTAAGAATATTATAAATGATCCAACAACCAAACGCAATGTAAAACGATTTTACATCAACACCTTCAATAAGTAATGAAACCCATCTTGAGGTGCTTCACAAACTAATTGAATTTCGTCTTTCAATTTCTGCCCCACCAATTTTTCTATCAATCTCCACTTAAGTGATTCACACCCACTTCCTTCAACTTTTTTGCCCTTCATCTAAAACACTTTGATTCATCTTGGAAGGGCAAACAGGAACCACTTTGTGCAGGAAGACTGAAAATTGCTTCGCGCCCCAGACATGAAAGCGTTTTCGATCCGCGTTCCGTCGTCGATTCCACTCAAGATTATGCAACTTTTCTCTTGATTGCATCTCAATTTAAACGGGCGAAGGACAAAAAAAAAGCAAGCAGAACGAACGAGAAGCGAAAAAATGTGATCCTACCGCCCCGCGTCGATGTCGATGTCGTTGATGTACCTAGTAGTGCTCCAATGGGAGTGGCAGCACCCGTTACACAACGACGAACAATTAAAAGGTAATTGAATAATTTGAAAGGAAGTGATGATTGGTGCATTCTACTTTTTTTTTTCTCTATGCGCCAACCAACGAATCAGGGATGCGGGAGTATGTACATGGAAAGAGTCAGATGAAAGTGGGTTACAACCCGTAGTGAAACGAACAAGTTTCATGCACTATACTGCAGCCGCCATTGAGCGATTGTTACGGATCGTAAGCGGCAGCAGTGGCACTTGGCTCGTTGGCATAATGGGTACAATTAGCAATTTGACTCTCGATTGTGGTGAATTGTTTTTGGACTTTTGTGTAGGTTAATTGAAATGGAATAGTAAATTTTGTAGAACTTTAGTTGATGTTGGAGCGGAGACGGATAAGTGAAAATACAATTTTTTGCAGTCCTGGCGAGATTCAAATGAATTGGATAGTTCACAAGAAACCTTCGCGCGGGTTCGCACACCATATACCGTTTCATTGATCAGCTTCCCAGGAAAGTTGCTCTCGCCAATAATTTTTTATGCAATTCAGTATCATAATTCACATTTTATATAACTCATTTTGGTATCATAATGGCCATTTTTTCCGAACCGGCTCATTATGCAACTGAAATGGGTTGCATAATGAAAAATAGTTGTATAATGTTCATAATGCAACTCATTTGAGTTGCATTATGAACATTATGCAACTCAAATGGGTTGCATTATGAAAAAATCATTGCATAAAATTTTGTATGGAACTCGTCGCAAAACTCGATTTTTTCAGCACTCTTCGTATTTATCCAACTCGGCAAGCCTCGTTGGATAAATGTACGACTCGTGCTGAAAAAATCAACTTTTTGCAACTCATTACATAAATAACTATTATAGTTCCGAGCAGTAGGGGTTTTGTGAATCGAATCAGCCCAAGAATGCTAGAATTGGTGAAAAATGACAGAAACATGACCATTTCAGTTTACCAGTTACCAGGGTACCATGTTGGCATTCTGCGCGTTCCAAATTTTGAACTGAACTGTCAGTGACACCTTCTCCAATTTTTCAGCATCACGTCGCAACTTCCTTCAGCGTGGCTACGATGGCGGCCTATAGCTATCGTCAGCCGGATCTCTGGCACTTTTATGGTGGCGATGGGGATTATCGGGCGCATTGTTCCTCCAAGTGCGTCTGGTTTGGTTCACGGCACGACTTGCCGGTACTTTTCATTCCAACGTAAGGGGTGGGAGGGAATGCCTTCCTCATTCAGAATCAAATTTGTGCCTAAAATAGCTGTCCTTCGTCGCAATTCGTCCGATATTCACAGAATATAGTACTACTACAACAATGCTAATTATCCCTGGCCAAGTTCGCAGGGGTTGACGATATTAAAGTGAAGGAGTTTCATTTTGATTATTGTAATGTAGTGTTCTTCAGTGAAACATATCACCATTTTAACACTTTAAGGCGCCTCCAACGGTTCATCACGAACCGGCTGCTGCAGATGGAGTATGGCTGACACACTTAGAAATTCTGAAATTTGCACGAAACGGAATCACCAAAAAACGTAAACGTTTTCAAGACTGAATCACAAATTGAACTTAATTTTACGCGCATCATGTAAGTGCTGGTTGGTTGCGTTAGATGTCAACAAATCCGTTACACCAGAAACGTAGAATCAGTATCACGTTCGTCAACCACCTTTAAACTCGGTAAATAGCCGAGAGGTAAGAGATGTGGCTCACGATCTGCAGATCCGGTGTTCGAATCCATGCATGGCAATCTATCTATATCTATATCTATATCTATCTATCTATATATATAAAAATGCAGTGGCATACGTGGGACCGCGCATAACTTGCGAACGGATGGTCCGATTTAGGTCGTCTGAATTTTGTTCTGTTAGTTTGCACCCAAGGAAGGTTTATGGGACAAAAAACATGGAAAAATTTTGAGTTTTTGAAAATCGGGCTCTCATACATTTTGAACGGGGACTTGGACTTGGCTAGGAACTTGAAACGTCAAAAAAACGCAGTAGGCAAGACAAAGTTTGCCGGGGACAGCTAGTATTTTATATTTCTTTATTATATCAGTCAAATCGGTTTTAGCGATTGCTAGATGCTAAGAAAAAAATACGTTTAATTTTGGGGTGTCTTGAAAGACGTAAATTTACATGTTTTAACCTTTAAATTTGTGTTTTTAAAGATGCTCGTATATGTCAGGTTCAGGACACTTGAAATTACATGATATTTTCTAGGTGTGGATCATATGCATCAGACATGCTCGATAAACATGGAGGAACCGCCGGGGCTCATTAGAATCTATTCCCAAGCAATAGTTCCAAGTCGGTTGGATTTGAGAAGGTTTTGATGATCGTTGCAAATCCTAATAAAGACATTATAGGATTTGTGACAGGTTTTGCAACCTTTTACGGCCTGCTGACTTCAAAATGTTGTTTGGGCTCTATTTTCCACGTTTCTCGGTTGATTTTGATTAGTAATATTAATGTCATAGTCGCTTTTTCGATTTTTTACAATGTTAGTTGGTCATATTTTCTTTAAATAAAGGAATTAAAATCGACCGAAGAATTAATAATGGGAAGGAGATTTGCAGCACTTAATTGTGCTGATTAATTCGAAGCTAACGTGCGAACACTTAAACGCATTGTTGACGTCAATGCGTTGGACGTGAAGTTTTGGACAAAAACTGACTGCTTTTTATTAACTGAACAACGTTACTTGTGTATGACTAGGTTGACATTTCTAGGCTACGCTTGAGAAAATGACATGATTTATCTAAGTAGGACCGATAGGACAATTGAACGAATTTGAACATTTTTCGTAGTATTTGTAGGGGGACGAATCTATATATATATAAATAAGTTTGAAGTTCCTTTGAGGCAACAAAACTCGAGAACGGATGTACCGATCAGCATGACTCTTACACGGTTCGGTTCGTATTCGTGGTGGCTGTGTTTATATGCACAAAAAGTTAGGAATATCAACTAGAAAAGTAAGAAAATTGATAAAGTACTGATTTGTCATGAGCTGGGAAGCAAATGAACATGATCGAAATGAAACCAATCTAGAGTGCGCTGCTATTTTGAGTTAAACAGTTGTCAAACCACCATGAGACGGCAAGACAAAGTTTGCCGGGACAGCTAGTACATAATAGTTGGCAAGCAATCTTTATTATTTTAAAATTTTATTGCAACCAACTGACCAACTTGACGTATTTTTGTTTATCTCTTAGATGGTATTTTGACACCAACAGACAAATATCAGAAGTTCAGTTACATGTTTCTGTGGGATTTGGACCGATGACAATTTAAGGAAACAAGAGATGAACACAGAGAAGTAGAAAACGATTAGCGAAATCAAGAAAACAATTTGACACAGGATCGATTATATTTTAACATACAGGGTTTGATTGATTCGATGAAAAAAAACAAAAATACGACAACTGACTTAACGAGAAGAAAAACATATTGAACCATACCACAAAATCGAACAAGACGACAAACACAAACCGTGTGACCATAACACTACATAGGCAAATCCTGACAGACTGACCAATTGAAAACTTTTCAACCTTCTACCGAAATTTTCTGAGTCAGTAGGCAACAGTGTCTTAACCCTCTAATACCCAATCCCGCCTTTAGACGGGGTATAGTTTGAGCATTTTTGTAATTTTTGTTTCGTGAAAAATCAAACTTTTTATATTTTTGGCTGATATTTAGGGCTGTTCTGTATATCTCAAAATGATCTTTCGTGTATTTTGAAGCGTATTCACATTTTTTAAAAATCATTGAAAAATTGATGTTTTAGTAACATTTTAGAAGTCATTGTTTATTTTGTATTAAATCGCTACAATTGACATATTTTAAATTTTTCCCAAATCATTCTATCCTTGTTTAATAGTTTAAGGGAATCGAATACACTCTAAAATTATTTTCCTTAAAATTACACGGAAAATAAAATTTTCTGTGAAAAAAAAATTAAAATAATAATATTTCAACAATAATCATAAAATCTCAAAATGTTTTCATCTCATAAAATCTGTTCCCCAAATTGGCTTCCAGGAAAAATATAAAAGTGTAGGGATGTTCAAAAATAAAAATTAGAAAAATCAAAAACTGAAATTGAAGAAATCGAGAATTAAAAAGAATCATCTTCCAAAACATGTTTAAACCGATTTTAGATGACGAAAAATGATATTTAGATCAAAATCAAAAATTTGGGTATTAGAGGGTTAATGGATATCATTTACCGCGTACGGCTGGCAAACTGCTTCTGAAAGATTACGTACTCTTTTCTTTCTTCGGGTCTAGTGTAGAGGTTTTAACTCTATTCAGAGTGCAGCTAGAAACCTAGCAAAAAAAAAACTACAACAATGCTAATTATCCTCATAATAATCTTCACTCAGCTAGTGGTTTCAACTTTGGTTTGAAACATCATAGAGTGCAAAATGAGCCACTGACCTTCAGCACTCAGGCAGTGTCCCGAGATAAAGAGACAATGTTCGTGTATCCCAGTTAATCAGTTAATCATCATGGCATCTTGGTGGATCTAATGTATCGCCACCACTCTCAGGCTACCAACAGGATCGATTTATATTCACACAAAATCTAAAAAAATCCACACTGAACTGCGATCACTTACACATTTTTCGACGTTTTGTCCTTTCGACGTTTTGTCCCTTCGACGTTTTGTCCTTTCGACGTTTTGCCATTCGACGTTTTGGCATTCGACGTTTTGTCTTTCGACGTTTTGTCACCCATTCGTGCAGGGCTTAGGGACAGAACGTCGAAAGACAAAACGTCAAATGCTAAAACGTCGAATGCCAAAACGTCGAAAGGGACAAAACTTCGAAAGGACAAAACGTCGAAAACGTCGAAAACGAGTAAATATTGAGTTCTTTATTCTTTTAAAGGATTCTCATTCTTTCATTTATATCTGCCAACTAGTTCAGAGGGGAGCCTTTCTGAGGCTCCTCAGGGTGGCCATGTTTCTTGACCAGTTCGTCGCGGATAGGGAATATTCGCACTGACGTATATAAAAACTCACGTCACGTTAAGTGTAACATTATTTATTCCCGGACTTTCCCGGCCTTTCCTTCTCTTACTTCTTTGGAGTCTCATCTAGATCTACTTGCACCCAGTGTTACAATGGTCCACTGCACGAATGTATGCTGGCCTGTTCACTCTCTCAGAAAATTTGACGTTCAGGCGGTGCCGACACCGCTCAAACGTCAAATTTCGTGTGAGAGAAAGCATACCAGTATACATTCGTGCAGTAGTCCATTGAACTAAACGCGAGCCAAAAATGAACTGAGCTTGGATGTGTCATCAAATCTTATTTGCGTCCTGACCAAGGTGCTGCGATAGGACACCCTAGGACTTTGTGACGCATTTGCAAACATGCGTTGTTGCGCGAAAATATGCGCCACAATGCAGTGGGGTATATTGGCATCAGGTCATTAAGATTCTGCAGCGAAATCCGGATTTTCCGGTAATCCACGGTGACCGAACCGGTTCCCCCTCTCAATTGAGGGTGAGTTTCTAAATCGAATCAGCCCAAGATTGCTAGAATTGGTGAAAAATGGTAGAAACATGTCCATTTCAGTTTACCAGGTACCAGGGCAATGTGATATAAAGGAGGTGTGGAGGAACTGCTCGTTCACTTGTGTTAGTAAGAATCGGAAAGTAAACAACTTTTGAGGGGAAGGGAGGTGACGTCATACAAGTTCAATAATAAACGGCTGCACTGCATGCTATAACATACAGCGATTAGTGGGATCGAGAAGTACATACTTGTGGGAGCAATACAAAATCTATAAGATCTTAAGATTACACAATCCAATCTGAAGTCCCCCCTAAGAGCAATTTATATACTGAAATACGTTGGGAAAGTGCCAGGAAAGCTGCCGAAGAAATGCTCAGAGAAAACGTCAAAGGCACCTCAAATATAATTTTCGTGGGCATTCTGGAGTCATGTAGTTTTACAGGAGTAGCTGAATGGTTTTCTGGACAAATTACAGCATAATCTTCAGAGCCATTTCTAGAAAATGATGAGGTAAAATTGCCTCGGGTAGTGAAAAAACCTCGATGAATCTTCTTTTAGCATACCGGAGAAGGTATTTCTGCCTATCAAACGACGACCATCAGTGTTTCGTTGAATCTTCGCACAATTCTACCGTAAAAAATATGAAAGTTCCAGCTCCCAGTTTTTGTCAATTCTGCCTTGAGCGTGCCCTATTGCCTTTTATATCCAGATCGCAGCTGGTTTCTCAAAGTTTCCAAATGTCAGTGCTCACTTTGCTGGTACGTTCATATGGAAATGGCTTCAGTGTTGTGCCTTGGGAACTGTTTACGCATATTTGTAGTCAGAACCAATAAGTTCGGATTATATTAACCAGACTGTAATGCATCCATAACGCAATTGCACTCACGATCTCATAGTATTTGTAGTACTTTCCCGCCAAATACGACCACAATGTAGAATTGTCTTCCAGTAAAAGGTGAGCGACCTTACCATAATAGCCTTTAGTAATCATCTGTAGACAATTAGCCATTACTAGTCATTATTCAGTGTTATCCTATATAAGACATTATCGTACTATATTCCAGTTAATAACAGTATAACCGTTCATCAGTAGCAACCGTTTAGTAGTTAACAATGTCGTGTCCCAGTTCGTTAGAAATACAAACTATCAGTAAAGCTAAGTGTCCAATAAATCCAGTCGTTATTACCGAAGAATAAGTTTATACGTTTTACCGCCGATTAATTGTTGTAAACGTTCTGAACATTATGAATCCATTGCCTTATCAGTGCTCATTATCATCGCGATTATGATCGTTCAGTGTCCGACAGATTCTGACTCCTACTACTGACGCTCTTATGTGCGAAAGCAGGAACATCATTTGGATGATTTTTTCGTAAATTTGACGATAATTCTTTGGAAAAGGAAAACACCATCAAGAGGAACTAACAATACAATTTGTGCCACAGCTTTGTAAAATGTTACTGCTTCTAAACGCTGTTACGCCCTATTGAAATGTTGGTGCTGAGAACATCAAACCGAGTAAAGGGTCTAAATTTTATTCATTATTTTTTATTTTTGTGGTGATTTTTTTAATTGTAGTTCATCGGAAATTCCCTAAGCCATGCTTTCCCATACTGTGGGTCGCGACCCCCAGAGGGGTCGTCGGCCTTTATCCAGGGGGTCGCATAGGACAGTCGAATATTTTACTGTAACAGACAACAAATGCGGGAATTTCTATGGTTGGTCGCGAAAAGTACGTCAGCTGGCAAATGGGGGTCCCGCACCAGTAAAGGTGCCATTAGACTGTTTGTCATTATGCCAAATATTTGCCATTGAAGTCCGACATTCATCCAAGGTTGCTGTGATTAACGTTGTGTTGGTCATTTGTTGAGCTTGTTTGGCCAAATATTTGTCATGTCTAATGGGACCTTAAGTTTGGGAACCTATGCCCTAGGCCATAACTTCCTAAACTTCGTTAGGCGACCCCAACAACGGCTTACAGGTACGGTTTCTTTGCTCTTCGTGAAGTGAGGTGACCATAAACTGGGGAGTTGTGAAAGCCATGTTTGGAAAAAAGCCCAATGCTGTATTTAAACTCGTCATAATATCTGTCTGTCTGTCTGTCTGCCTGTCTGTCCGTCGGACCCTACTGAATCGATCGACGTGAGAAAAAAAAAAAAAGAACAGGGCTTTGGGACCCTAGAAGTGTCATAGTGAAAGAATTTTTGAAAAATATTGAACCGAGCCTTCACAGTTCAAAACCGAAGTTGTATGGAGCAGTCCTGCAAAATATCAGTCTCAGTGCCTGCTTTTCAGCCGAAAATGAATGACTGCGGCGGTCGTTTTCAGTTCCTCGAAGTGAGAACTGACAGAGTCCGAGAGCTCCATTCGTGAGCGACCCAACAAGACCAATTCTCAATCATCCACACACTACTCATGCTGAAAGACCATTCGTCTCAAGCGGTGGCTTGTGAGAGTGAGTGCCCTATACGCTACCACGGGTGAAAACACTCAACTACAGAAAATTGAATGGAAATTTAGCCCTGTCAGCTCTCGCTTTCAGCACGCTGCGTGCGAGTGTGGGTACCTATTTCATTTCGCTCTCGTGTTGCTGATCGGAAAGCAACATTGACAGGAAAACCAAAACGGAGAAAATTAAAAAAGCAAAATATCGCTATCATAAAGGCCTGTCGAAAAATTGCAGCACTGGTATGGAGAACTTATGGTGTTCAATTGATATGTGCATTAGAACGCGCCGTGCATATATTTAGGCGTTAGACAATAACGAAACTAACACAAATACCGAAAACGCCTAAAAATATGCATGGCACGTTCTAACATATCAATTGAACACCCCAAGCTCTCCATACAAACTTCGGTTTTAAACTGTGAAGGCCAGGTCCAATATTTTTCAAACATTCTTTCACTATGACACGTCTAGGGTCCCAAACCCCTGTTCTTTTTTTCTCATCCCATAACACCAAATTTTGTGAAATTTTGTCGAGCAGTGTAATCGCATACAGTCAGGTCACCCTTTATGAACACCTCTACCTTTACATTCCAGTCAGCCAACGACCAAAGCTCCTACCGGGATTGTTTACCTACCTAGTAGAGCTAGAAGTTGCTGAGTAAAGGCTAATGGATGGTTATTTATGCAAAATAATAAGCCTTCACCGTGCGAACTATAAGGGATACTAACCTTACCGATCAGGCTAACGCAGGGGTGGCCTCTGCTGTACATAGTAGCCGTCTCCATTCCACTCGGTCCATGGCTGTTTGTCTCCAGTTTCGCACTCTGCGTAGGGTCCGCATATCGTCCTCCACTTGGCGACCCACCTAGCTCGCTGCGCACCGGTCGGATGACTCTCGAGAATCATTTTAGTCGGGTTGCCATCCGACATCCTGATGACGTCACCCATCCAACATAGCCTCCCGATTTTCACGGTAGGAACGATGGTTGGTTCTCTCAGCAGCTGATGCAGCTCGTGGTTTATTCGCCTTCTCCAAGTCCCGTCTTTTATCTGCACTCCGTCGTTGTTGGTATGCAACACCTTCCGTTCGAAAATTCCAAGGGCGCGTTGGTCCTCTGCACGTAGGGTCCATGTTTCGTGCCCATAGAGGACTACTGGTCTAATCAGCGTTTTGTAGATAGTTAACTTCGTGTTACGGCGAACTTTATTCGATCGTAGAGTTCTGCGGTGCCTAAAATAAGCACGCAATGCCACAATGCTCCTCTGAATTTCTCTGCTGGTGTTGTTGTCGGCGGTCATCAGCCCAAGTACACGAATTCTTCAACTGCCTCGATTTCATCACCGTCAATATAAATTCGGGGTGGCGGGCGCGGATTCCTCCCTGGAGCTTTTTGCCATCATGTACTTTTTCTTCGGCACATTAATGACTAATCCGATTCGCCTGGCTTCACTCTTTAGTCGGATGTACGTTTCCGCCATCGTCTCAAATTTACGAGCAACAATATCACCCAGGTAACCAATAAGCAGTTAAAATAGCACTAATTCGGCACTATATGCGCATTTACAGCAGGTCTTTAAATGCTAATCTGCCGTATATGCGCCATTAGTGCTAATTTAATGCAGGTTTTGGCCCAATATACGGCTGATTAAATGCTTATCCCTCCTATCCCCCAGATTGTCAAAAATAAAAACAAATATTTTCCCCTGCCCATTTCACGGCTTCCCTTTCTTTTCTTTTTTTCACTCTCCTGTGGAACTTTTGAGGCTTGGGACACGTCATGAACTGCTGTTGCTGTTTTTTTGCTGCTTTCGGCCAAATTGGGATTTGATTCCTCGATCCTCGGGTTGACGATGGTGCTGAACCGCGCTACAGGGTAAGCTATAGATGATTAGATAAAGCGCGTTGGATTTTTGATCTATTTAAGACATGGGTATTACACCGGCGGCAGTTACTTCGTTATGTTTATGAGCTCGGCAGGTGCTGATAATAAAATCGATCATAGGAAACCAACCATGGAATTAATTTGTCAAAGCATGTTTTCCCATTGATTTTCTTCGTTGTTGACTGGACATGCGAATAATGATGGCTTCTACAGCCGCGGCACGTAAATTAGGAAGTGGAAATGTGTTACATATGTTTTTAGCATCACCCATCTTTCTCAGCAGTTTCATGGCAATAAAGTAGCCGTTATGATGCCTGTTGACCAAAACATACAGTGCATTTGAAATGCTACGAAACTGTTGTCTGATTTTAAGTAGCATTTGAATTGTTAATATAGGGCAGTTTAGCAGTCGGACTGCTATGGTACGGCAATAAGCAGGCCGAATGCAGATATGAAACATAAATACGGCTTATTCAAATGCTTATTGGTTACCTGGGCAATATCATCGGTGAAACCAAGCAGCTGAACGGACTTCGTGAAAATCGAGCCACTCGTATTTATCCCCGCTCTCCTTATTACACCTTCTTATGCAATGTTGAACAGCAAGCACGAAAGACCATCACCTTGCCGTAACCCTCTGCGAGATTCGGAGGGACTCGAGAGTGTCCCTGATACTCGAACTACGCACATCACTCGATCCATCGTCGCCTTGATCAATCGTATCAGTTTATCCGGGAATCCGTATTCATACATAATCTGCCATAGCTGTTCTCGATCGATTGTATCATACGCCGATTTGAAATCGATGAACAAGTGATGTGAGAGCACGTTGTATTCGCGGCATTTCTGCAACACCTGGCGGATGGCGAACATCTGGTTCGTTGTAGCGCGTTCATCCATGAATCCAACCTACAAGGGATGCGTACTGCGAATGATTGTAGGACTACGACAAACACTTACACACAAAACATCATTTTCTACAGCATTGCATGACGCTAACCATTTGTTTCCAACTTCCCGCGTTATTAACTATGTGTCTATTTGAAATCGAAATCTATTATTTTAAGTTAATATTCAATGCCCAACTACCTGTTTATTACACCAGATAGGGACAGTATAGCATTGACAAAACTTTGACCATACAGTTAAACCAAATCCACTTACCACTGTCTCTCCAGTCCGTTATCCTAACTACTCGCAACACTGTGGTCACACTATTTGCATTCATATTTTATCACTGGCGCGTGCTAAAATGCGATTACTGCGCGACACGAACAACATATCTGTACTAGAGCAGCGGTTACGTGCCACATATGTATGTATGTTACTGTTCCAACTTCCGAGTGGTAAGTAACAAATTTTAGAGAGCGTGTGTGTGTTCAATTTAAAGAAAAAATCTATACCTATCCCACTGCAATGAGGTGATACTTTTCTGTAAAACATCTTATTTTTGTCGGTACAAAACGTCTTTTGTTTCTCTTTGAACTTTAATAATCGAACATACGGGAAGGTTATTTTATTCATTAAATCTGCTAGTGTATGACACAGAACTTCCATCGAAACCAACCTCGGGAACGACCTACACTGTTCATATTGTTTACCTACTATGATTCACGTCGTTTTGTACCATACAAAGGTTATTAGTTGGCATTCTTGCAACATGCCCTGCCTACCGTTTCGAACGCTAAATTTGCCTTAGAGAATGACGAGTGCAAGGTTAAGCCATCACCTCATACACCGTTCTTTTACATACCGCCGAAATTTGTTCTTAGCATGCGCTGATCGTATACCTTAAGAAGTTACAATTCCATTTCAAACATTCTCAAATTCGTAAGAAGATAACACCTTCATTCTGAAATTACGGAGATGTCCCTCGGATACCATTCTGAGTATCGACTACTCACTTCTCTGCGCTCTTTCTCGCCTCATATATTTAAATAAATTCTAAATAATTTTTGCTTTCCGCAGATCAATTAAGCGGCGGCAGCGGCATCGCCTCGGGATCAATTTGCCCGTCCACTCCACCATGCAAAACCCCTAACGAGACATGTCGCCTTAAATCAGTGGCCACCTCCACCACCACTTTCTACACTGTTGGCTTAGCTAGCAAGCTGGAAGCATTCCGTTTGAGTTATGTTCTGTGTCCACCGGAGCGTGGCGTGTTTATGGCCAGTTCGTGATGGACAAATGCTTCGAGGAAGATTGAAGGTGCCCGGTTCGTTTTTTACGAGCCTGAACCTGCGCGACAACGACGACGACGACGATGGTTGTTGGGTGGTGAAGACTGATGAGGGAAAGTGAAAAATACCAACGACGTGCTAAACGATGGGTGGCTGGCAAGTCGACATTCTTTTGCAGAGGTGGAGGACTTTCCCGCCATGTTGGTTGGGTCGCTAAGGATAGCGGTAGGTTACGCACTGTGACATTTTCTGACTTCCGCTTACGGAAGTGGTTGGGCGGATTTTTCTTTTATTGCATAGTTGGTACTACGGGGGAAAATGAAATTATGCGTTTAATCAGAGCTACACTTGAAGGTAATGCATCATATTGGTGGCGTTGATTACATTTTCAGGAATTTAAAAAACTTAAAAATCAAGAATCAGCAAATCTATGGAGTAAATTGTCATCCAAGGGAGGAAGACATTTCAAGAAGAATAATATCTTTGGTTACGTAACAAAGAATAATTCCCGAGATATCCCTACTTGAATCTTCATTATAACAAAATTATTCTTGAATTCTTGAATTTCTTTTATGAGTTCGGCAAGACTTCGCTCACAAACTCCTTAAGATTGTATTCGTATCAGTGTATTTTTTCTACTAGCTGTCCCTTCTTCTTCTTCATCATCTACTTTCTGGCTTTAAGTTCGTGTTGGATCATGGCCTGTCTCTCTTTAACTTAGTGTTCTTTGAGCACTTCCACAGTCATAAATTGAAGGGCTTTCTTTGCCTGCCATTACGTGAATTTGAATATTGCGTGGCAAGTGCAATAAGGCATGGTACACAAATAACGTAACGCTACAATCGGCGATTTCAGACTCCCTCCTCCCCCTTGTAACGCTTTTTGTATGAAAACCAAAAATATTTTGTATGGGTTGTAACGTTATAGCGTTACGTAATTTGTGTACGATGCCTAATACGCTATGCCCAAGAAGTCGAGAAAATTTTCCCGGCCGGAGTGGGAATCGAACCCGCCGTCTCCGGAATGGCGATCCATAGCCCTAACCGCTAGGCTAATTGGATCTAGCTAATCCAGAAAACTTTGTATTGCCATTGTTGTAGTGGTTTGAAATTTTTTTAGTCCATTGGAGCATCGCACTCTAGGTAGGTTTTATTGTGCCTGTGTTGAATTTCTTACCAGTTTATGAAGAAAGCAGTGTTTTTATTTATTTTTGCCTTCCTCGTACACCAAGGTGTACCGAAAGGCTATATGTTCACTCCAAAAATGAAATCTTGGTAGAACCCCCGGAAGGCCAAGTCTTATATACCTATCGACTCAGCTCGACGAGTTGAGATGATGTCTGTGTGTGTGTATGTGTGTGTGTATGTATGTATGTGTGTGTGTGTGTGCGTGTGTATGTGTGTATGTGTACAAAAATGTCACCTCACTTTTAAATAGTAAATATCATCCGATTTCAACGCTTTTAGTTTCAATCGAATATTGTCCCATTGTTTCCTATTGAAAATGATTTGAATCGGTCCAGCCTTTCCGGAGTTATGGCCATTTAGGTGTTCCGGACCGGTACCCCAGGAAGGGGCCAGGTATGAAATTGCAACAAACCCCATCAAACCACGGCATTTTCGATTATCTGATGAACAGTAAGCAGGAAAATAGTCGCAGACTATATAGGGGCCCATATAGCCGAGGCGGTAAACGCACGGGTATTCAGCATGACCATGCTGAGGGTGACGGGTTCGATTCCCGGTCGGTCCAGGATCTTTTCGTAAAGGAAATTTCCTTGACTTCCTTGGGCATAGAGTATCTTCGTGCCTGCCACACGATATACACATGCAAAATGGTCATTGGCAGAGGAAGCTCTCAGTTAAAAACTGTGGAAGTGCTCATTGAACACTAAGCTGAGAAGCAGGCTTTGTCCCAGTGAGGACGTTACGCCAAGAAGAGAGAGGAGGACTATATCTGAACCGGTAGTGTTCCGGAACCGGTTCCGGGTGTCCCGCCGGAAGTGGCCAAATATAAAAGTGAACTAAACCCATGCATGCGACACATCAAATTGCAGCTTTTTGTATAACTTGACAAACGGTAGACAGGAAAATAGTCTCAGACCATATCTGATCCGGTAGTGTTCCGGAACCGGTTCCGGGTATCCCGCCGGAAGTGTCCAAATATAAAAGTGATCCAAATTCATGCATGCGACACATCAAATCGCAGCTTTTTCTATAACCTGATGAACGGTAAATAGGAAAATAGTCGCAGACTATATCTGAACTGGTAGTGTTGCGGAACCGGTTCCGGGTGTCCCGCCGAAAATGGCCAAATATAAAAGTGAACCAATCCCATGCATGCGACACATCAAATCACCACTATTTCTATAACCTGATGAATGGTAAACAGGAAAATGGTCTCAGACCATATCTGATGAGGTAGTATCCGGAACCGGTTCCGGGTGTCCCGCCGGAAATGGTCAAATATAAAAGTGAATCAAACCCATGCATGCGACACATCAAATCGCCGCTTTTTCTATAACATGAGAAATGGTAAGCAGGAAAACAGCCTCAGATCATATCTGAAGTGGCCGGAAGGGGCCTAATTCATACATGCGACACATCAAATCGTGGCCTTTTCGATAACTTGTACGATCAGCAAAAAAATAAGCTAAGCCCACATTAGAAACTACTGATAGTGTTCCGGAATCGGTTTGAGGTGTCTCGCTGAAAGCGGCCGAATGTAAAAGAGAACCTAAAAAATATTCGCGACACATCAAATGGGTTTTAATGTATCCTGATGAATGGTTACCAAGAAAAAATATCATGCTTGGGAAAACTAGTAGTGTCCCAGAATCGGTTCCCGGTGTCCCTCCGGATGTGGTAAAATGTAGAAGGGAACCGAACTCCATGCATGCGCTTCAACAAATCGCGGTTTTTTTCGATAAGCTGATGAACGGTTTTCAATCAAGAAAATCAGCTCAGATTACGTTAGAGACCACCGGTAGTGTTGCACAATCGGTTTCAGGTGTCCCGCCGGAATTGGTCAAATGTAAAAATGAACCATGTAAATTTTCCGGAACCGGTTAAGGGTGTCCCACCAGGGTGGGGCTTATTTCAAAAAATCTCTCCGATATATAATTTCCCAAGTGGAAAGTGAACTACTTGTCGAAATAAGTGAGCTGTACAAAAATGAGCGATTTCGGTTTATATTTAGGGGTGGCGCAAAGGGTTCAAAGATAAATTTTTGCTAGGACAAACTTTCAAAAAACATTTCAAATTTAATGTTCAAACTTAATGTTTGTAGACTAAATCGGTGATTCTAGAACCCAATTGGGCCAAATTTGTGCTCAAAATTGTGATATCTAAATTTGAAATGTTTTGCCTTTCTCGTACACTAAGTGTACTGGAAAGGCTATATGTTCACTCCAAAAATGACTTTTTGGTAGAAGGCCCGGAGGGTCGAGTTACATATACCAATCAACTCAGCTCGATGAATTAAGGTGATGTCTGTGTGTGTGTGTATGTGTACTCACATCACTATTTGGCAGTAAACCTCAACTGATTTTAATGACCGACGGTTCATTCGACGCGGAATCTGGTCCCATTGTTTCCAATTGAAAATGGTTCGGATCGGTTCAGCCGCTCCGGAGTTATGGCCATTTAGGTGTTCTGGACCGGTACCCGGGGAAGAGGCCAAATATGAAAATGCTACAAACCCATGCATGCGACATATCAAACCGCGGCATTTTCGATAACCTGATGGAAAGTTAACAGGAAAATATTCTCAAAACATATCTGAACCGGTAGTGAACCGGAACCGGTTCCAGGTGTCCTGCCGGAAGTGACCAAGTATAAAAGTGAATCAAACCCATGCATGCAAAATATCAAATCGTGGTTTTTTCGATAGCCTAATGAACGGTTAGCATGGAAAAACGCGTAGGCCGCATTAAAACTATCTCTCCGGAATCGGTATTATTCAGGAATCGATTCCGAGTTTCCCGTTGAAAGTAGTCATTTTATAATTGGCGAACCAAATTCAAACCCAAATCGCGGCTCTTTCGATAACATGATTAGCACGGTTAGCAAGAAAATAGTTTCAGACCATATTTCGGACAACAGGTAGTGTTCCAGAACCGATTCCCACCAGAAGTGGATAAATGTATAAGAAAACTAATCGCTCTTGATATGGCTTTGGTCACCGTTTACTTGATCCACCTTAAGGATAAGCGCGGAAGATTTATTCAGAGATTCTTTCAGGATTTCTCTAAAATTTTCTGGAATGTATGCCCACAGATTCTTGCAGAAATTCCTTAGGTATTGTCGGAAAGAATTCCTCAAATGATTCCTTTTTTTTAGGGATCTAGGTAAACCTTGCAAAATTCCATAAGAAATAAATTATTTTCCATGATTCCTTCAAGATTTTCACAGGATTTTTTCAATTTTTTTTACAGGGTTTTCTTCAGAAATTTCTCCAAGTATTTCAGGGGTCTTTAAGCAGTCCTTCAGAAACTCCCCAAGAGTGTTGTTTGGAAATTTATTTAGGATTTCACCAGAATCTCCTTTAAAAATTGATACGAAAATTCCCCCAGAGATATCTCCTGGAATTCCTCCCTGAAATATACCTTAGAATTAGTTGCAAAATTCCTACAGATGTTTCGCATGAAACTTTTCAAGCAAGCCCATGCACAGAAAAGACAAGGGAAGGGATTTTCCTAATTTTTGTAAACGGCAGGAGGACGCCTTGTGAATGAAAAATCGGTAATGCAAATCGTTTAACAACACCCCCCCCCCCCCCCCCTCAAACCCTTGTGTACAGGCTTGTCTTCAGGAATTGAGCGGCCAGAGTTATCTTAAGGAGTTCTTTCACATGTGCTTTGAAAGATTACTTCCCGAATTCTTCCATGGATTACTTAAGAAATACTTTTGGACATTTTATCCGGTAGCCTCTCCCGACAAATTTATTCTAGGAATATCCAGAGGTATTGCCAGGAGTTCTTTTTTCTTAATTCTCTCAGGGATTCGATTAATGAGTTTTCTGGAAGAACTTTTAAAAATATTCGTAGAGAAATATCTGAAAGAATTCCTGGAGTCTTCTATGAAGATATTTGTTATGGTGATGCCGTAGAAATTTAAAAATGAATGCGTTTAGGAATTTCCGCAGAATTTTCTGAAACAATTTCTCAAGGAATTCTTAGAGGAACCTTTGGAAGAAAATCCGACGATTTTTGAAGGAATTCCCAGAGAAATTTCTAAAAATTAATGGAAAACTTTTTATAAAATCTTGATCATGATGGAATTCCTGAAGATTTTTTTTCAAATATTGAAAAAGTCCCTGGAAATAATTTGAGAAACTTTGAGAAATTTTCATTCAAATTCCTGCAGAAATTCCTGGAGGTATTAATATTACCAAGAGGGATATTTGCAAGGATAATTGTAAGATTCCTGGGTATATCAGCAACGAAATCCGGAAGGAATTTCCGAGAAAGATCCTCAAGGAATTTCTTTAGAAATTCCTTCTGGATTTCCTTCAGAAACATTCGAATGTTTTAATCTTCGAAAAAATGTGCTTGAGAAATCCCAATATTAGGCATTAAAAAAAATCTAGAGAAAACCTTTTATAAAATAACTGGAGAACTTTCTGAAAATGTTTGTGGACACATTTCTGGAAGAATTCCTTTAGTAATATTTTGACTAATATTATGATTTCTGGAAGGATTGTAGAAAAATCTCTTGAGAAATTCCTGAAAGAATTCATATGAGAAATCTGAATTATTTTATTTTAAGAATCCGGGAAGAAAGTAAAAGAGGTAACCATGGAGAAAATTTTCGAAAAAAAACTGCATGTGTACTCGAAGAACCACCTGAAAGATTTTGCAGAAATCTTTGCAGGAGTTCTTGCTGAAACCACCCAACGTAATAATATTGGAATCTCTGGAGGAATTCCTGCTGGATTTCCTGGATGTATCCCTGAAAAATTTTCAAAAAGTATTCCTGTGGTAGAAATTTCCGAAAAAACCCTTCGAGACATTTTTTTATGGAAAATAAAGAAGAGATTCCTGGAGAGATTTCTAAAGCAATCTTTTTAGAATTTTCTAAAAAAAAACTGAAATTTCTGAAGGTTTTTTTTAAACTTCTCAAAGACATTTTAAAGGAAGTAGTTTCCTTCTGGAAAAATTTCTTTCAAATCATCTGGACGACTTTCTGGAGAAACCGCCTTCAAAGATTTAATGAACGAAGAAATGTTTGGTGGAAGCTCTAGGGAAAACTCTAAAGGAATTGTTGGAATTTTTTTCAAAGGAACCTCTGAATGAATTGCTGAAAGAACTTTGGAGTATTTTTTAAACAAATCCTCAGAGAAATTTATGAAGGCATTCTGAACTTTTGATTTATTGAAGGAATCGCTGAAGGGATTTCTAAAAGAATCAATGGTAGATTTTCTGAAGGAGTTGTTGGAAAGTATTCAAAAAATAAATCTTGGGGTAATTCCTAGAGGATCCTCTAGAAAAATTTCGACGAAAACTCTGGAAGAATTTTTGAACAATTTCATAGAGAAATTTTGAATAAAGTTACTTTCAGAAGGAATTTATGGATTCATTTTTTCGAGAAGATTCGCTGGAGGGTTTTCTTAATAATGAAATAATTCATAGAAGGTATCACAAAGGAATTCCTGTATAAGTAAGTGGAAGATTTCTGCGGAATTTCCCAAAGGATCTATGGAATATATCTATTTAAAGGAATCCTCATGAAACTACCTGAAATAGCCCTGGAACGTCCCTGAAACCTCTTGAGCACTCCGGGAGTACTTTTGAAGCCCTCTGAAATCTCTTGGATTACTCTTGGAACACAATTGAAACCTTTTGAAGACCTTTGGAATCCCTAAAATGACTCTGAAATCCCTTAAATGCCTCTGAAACGCTTTTGAAATCATCTGAAACTCCACGGAACGTCCTCAAAACCCCCTGGAACACCCTGGAAACACCTGGAGCACATCCCAAGCAAGAAACCGTATGGAACGCCCATGAACCTTCTGAAGCCTCCTCGAACACTTCTGGAACGTCCCTGGGGCTCCTGAAATGGCTCTGAACCCACGAAACCGCCCTTTGAAACCGTCATTTAAAACCCTTTCGAACACCCCAAAACCCCAAGAATCCCCTAGAACTTCCCTGAAACCCTCTGGAATAGCCCTGGAATGCATCTAAAGCTCCATGAAACCCTAGCCTCTGGAATACCCCTAGAACGCCCCTGAAATCTCTTGAAAACTTCTGGAACGTTCCTAAAACTCTGAAACTTCCCTGGATCACTCCTGGGTCGCTCTGAAGACGTGTAGATCCTCGCAAAACACCCCTGGAACGCACATGAAATCCCTCCAAAACCCTTGAAACACCCCTTAAACCCCGTGAAATTCCCTGGAGCACTTATGACGCCCCTGAAACCCTTTTAAAATCCCTGTAACGTTCTTCAAACTCCCTGGATACCCCTGAAAAGCCACTGAATCAATCTGGAACACTTCTGAAACACCTCTAAGGCCCTCCAAAACCCCCATCGAACGCCCATGAACCTATTGAAAGCCTATTGAAACCCCCTGACACCCCCTGGAAACCCCTAGAAATCCCTGAAGCCATCGGGAACACCCCAGGAATGTTTCTAAGGCCTCATTAAATCTCAAAGAACGCTCATGCAACGCTCCTAGAATGCCTCAGAATTCCTACAGGCAAATTCTCCAAAAAGTTCTTCCTGGACTTCCAAAATTCTACCTATGTTAAATTGTACGGCCCATTTCCTCGTTTAAACTCACCGACTGTATGTGGTGGTCCAATTGTGTCAAAAATAACAATATAACTCTGTAATAATAGCAGAAATAGTCTCCATCACCACACCACTTCACATAGATGTCCCATACCAAGCTCGACCCATTGACCACCGAACGACCGCCGCTGGGAAGCAATTTGACTAATGGAACATTTATTTGGTCACCCCAGCCTGCCAGCGTCCATCTGGCCTATCCGAAATGGCTCAAATTAGCGGCTGCCAGGTACCCGCAAACGCACGACGACGACAACCATCATGGATGCGATAACGATCTGTCTCCGCAGTAGCAGCAGCAGTTGCTGCTGGCTGATAACAGGGAAACTCTACTCCACCTACCCTCGTCGTCGTCGCCTGCCTGTCCGCTTGACCTGCTTTGCTTGGATGGTAAATTGTACCGGAAGGAGTCGTAAAGATGCCACCCAAGCGATAGGAATCCCGCTTGTTGTTGGTGGTGTTGTCCCCGTAACAAGCTAGGGAACTGTTGCCCGTCGCCGCGCCGCCGGAGTCATAATGCGTTGTCACAGAGCGTACCAAACTGTGCGATGGATGAACAACGAGGACACAAAGGAGAGTGGACGTGGACGAACAGTGAATGATATTCCCTGGGGGAGGATGAAAAGCGAAAAAAGCGAGACGACTGTTTTCTTCACATACGCAGTTGAGCTTTTATATCAATTAGGCGAGTAGGTAATGGGGGAAGTAGGATTATGTGGGTGAAACACAGGCTGTTTTACCTCACGCAAGTCTGCCAGGAAAAGGCCTACTGCCTACTTTCCCACACCACATTAGCAGTGCTATAATAATTCATTACAGCACTGATTTGCGTTGCGTAATGAACCATTACAGCACTGTTTTCAGTTTTGATCAACTTCTTGATGCTTTCAGGACGTACAGTGTATCAAATAATTCTCCGTACAGCAATTTTTTGCCAAAATAATTTTTCATTTAAATGTTAATAACTTTTTTATACGTCAATCAAAAACGCTGAAATTTTGACCAATTATAACTCATATAATAAAGCTCCATCGGTTAAATTTTGAGCGAGATCGAATAAGTTTTCTGAAAGTTATAAAACTTTTAGTAAAACTTATAAAATTTTTGAATACATTTTTAAAATATTATATCTCAATATGTGCTAGACGAAACTTTTTCAATATTTTTCGTGTTACAGCTTATACCTAATGCTTTCATATGCAGCTTCTTTTAAGGTTTTATATTCACTACAAAAATTATGAAAAATCTGTATATCTTCAGAGTGTCATTTGGAAATTTATCATATTTTGATCAATAAAAGTGCCAAGTGTTTTCAACTTTTTTAAACTTTCTTAATGATATATTTTTATACAGGACCTTCTAAACTACATATGAAGAGTAGGTCCTATGGATTTTTCGTTCAGTTAATGCGCTTTTATTGGTGGAAAACGTTTGGCAGATTATATGTGCAAAATATGGTAAATTTTAAAACATCGTCAACTACATACGCATATTTTTCATATTTTTTGTAGTGAATATAAAACCCCAAACATGGCTGCATATGAAAGCCTTAAGTATAAGATGTAACACAAAAAAAATGAAAAAAGTTCATCGAGTACATATTGAGATATAATGTTTTAAAAATGTGTTCAAAAATCTTATAAGTTTTACTAAAAATTCTATAACTTTCAGAAAACTTATTCGATCTCGCTCAAAATTTTACTACTGGAGCTTCAATATATGATTCATGATTGGTCAAAATTTCAGCGTTTTTGATTGACGCATAAAAAAGTTATTAACATTTGAATGAAAAATTATTTTGACAAAAAAAATGCTGTACGGACAATTGTTTGATACACTGTAGTTTCGAAAAAAATTGACACCTGCACAGTATAACCTCCTATGATCAGACTTTCTTAGCAATGTCTATGATCATCAGTGTGCAGTTTGATGAAAGGTTTTGGTAAAAACTATCCTCAAGCGGTAATTTATGAAATTGCAAAAAATGTTGTACGCATCTCGGTGCAAAACTCGATTTTTAGAGCGCTCGTCGTAATTGTCCAACTCGGCAAGCCTCGTTGGATAAGTGTACGACTCGTGCTGTAAAAATCTTCATTCTGCACCTTGTTGCGTAAACTACTATTTTTAGATACGATTTTTTTTTCTTTTTGATAGGGGATCAAATTTTGGAGAATAAAAAACAATTTGGGAACTATCTTGGTCACTAATCAAGAAAAATACACAAAAAAATATTTAAAATACCGTCACTTTACTGAACCTCAATTTAACCTCAAAACTTTCGACGGTTATTACCTACCAACGTATCTAAATACCAAGGTAAGAAAATATCAATAACGAGTCCCACTAAAACTACTGCGTTAGTTATGAAAAGTTGGAATTTTTACTCTAAAATGTAATTATGTCTGCAATGTTTGTGAAGTTTTATTAGTTTGGATGTTTCGATAAAGGTAAACATGCGCATTACCCCCTGACCCCCATTTTGTTCTCGTTTTCAAAGTTTACCCGGGTAGAGGTGAATGGCAAACCAAAAACAAAAGAATAACAAATTTTATTGTCATAACTTATTTTGTCATTCATGAGTTCTTCATGAAGAGCTTAAAACAACATGTGAATAGCATAATATGATATCATATCAAAATATGCCATTCGCTTGTCATTTTAAAATTAGGAAGAATAACTACTGAATGTCTTATTTTGCTATCATAACAAATTTTGCAATTGGTGAGATATTGTTGACCTTTTGCGAGTTTGATGAACTCGCAGTTTTTGGCACTTATCAAGAACAACATAATGACAAAATTTGAATTTTGGTTATTCTAATGGTAAATTTTGATATTTGTTTGCAATTACTTTCCATCCAAAAAACTTATAAGTTTTCATTTTGTTATTGGAATAAACAACATAATATACCCTTCTTTTGGATGACAAGGGAATAACGAATTTTGATATTGTTCTATTTTCAATAACTCAATAATGGTATATTTTGCAATTCTTAATCTTAATGTTTTGTTCTTGGTTTGCCATTGTAATGTCAAAATTTGACATTCTTTAGTTATTTTATCAAACAATGTCAGTTATTATTTTTGCCCTTTTGTCACTGATTTCAAACAAACCAATGACAAATTTTACCATTCAGTAATTATTTTTGAATGGTAAAACTTGCAATTGTTTTGTAATTCTTTTCTGCCCGGGTATTAACTTCAATTCGTGATGGAAATTTTGATTTGGAGCCGTGGTAAAATTAGCTAAACTGGTTTGAAATAATGTTTATTCTTTTCCTCGTTTTCCAGTTGACGAAGTGCATTTTGCCATACGTGGTTTTACTTCTTTAAATTATTTTTTTAAATATCTTGATGTAAAACTTTTTGTCAGTAGGAATCGTATAAGAACAGTAGCTGTTGGAGCAGTGAGAGATCGATAGCGATATTTTGGCAGCGGCAAATACAGACTTCGTTGCAACCTTTCCTATTCTTTCCGAAGAACCAAGGGTAATTTATCTGGAAATTTGTTGATTTGTTGATGTTCCGTTTAAAACTTCTCCGGTTATTTTTTTTTTGTTTTTTTTTGAGAAATTTAGAAATTTTTCGGCAATTTTTTGGAAAATACAATATTTGTTTTTGTGAAGTGCTTCTTTAATTCCTATGGAAGTTCTTAAGTCTTTACTAATGATTAGGGGATGTCTTCGACGATTCTTTTGAGAACTGCTTTGAACATTCCTTTGTGTAAATGATTGGACAATTTTTTAAAAGTTTCTTTGGTAATTTCCTTGAATATTCCTTGAATATTCCTTTCGGTAACTTCTTTGGGACTTTTTTCGGTAACTTTTTGCAAACTTGCCAATGATTCTTCGGAATTTTCTCGGTCATCACTTCGAAAATTCATTTGGAATTTCCGTAGCCTATTTTTCCTTCTGTAATTTATTTGGATTTTTATGTACCATCTCCATAGGATATTTTTCTAGAAACTCTTATTTAAACTCCATCAACAATACATTTGGAAATATCTCTAGTCATGTCGTTGGTTAGTTGGATCGGTAATTATTTTGGAAAATTAGAAGTTTCGTTAAAAAAAACCCTTAAATTTCTTCGTTTTTTATCAGATTACTGACAAGATGTGTGATAAATTATTTCCAGTGTTGTCATGGTAAAATCAGAAAGTCAAGGTTCCCCGATTTGAGCGCCCCTTCACTGGTGCATTTCAATGCATGAATTCCTGGAGGAACCTCTGAAAGAACCACTTGATCAATTCCTGGAGGAACTGCTCGAACCACTTCTGAAAGAATCCATGAAGCAACTTTTGAAGAAATCCCTGCTGGAATTTCTGGAGTAGTTTTAGAAATATTGAAGAAGTCTATAAAGATATTCCCAAAAGTATCGCTGAAGAAATTTCAGAAGGAATTTAAAAAAAAATCTAACGAAAATTTTTTTGAAAAATCACTGAAATAATTTCTTAAAAAAAAAACAGATTTTTTTTAAGAATCCATGGATGGATTCTCTTAAGAAATTCAAGAAGGAAAACCTAAAAAACTTGCTAAAAAACACCTGGTGGTCCCTAGTGGAATACCCAGCAAAACCTCTCGAGATATTTTTGGAAAAAAACTTCCTAGAGAGATCCCTTAATAAAATCCTGGCGGAATTTCTAACACAACCTCTGTATGAATTTCTGAAGGAACCTCCGCAAGGATGTTTTCCACCATATCCATAAAAATCCTTATAAGAATCTCTGAAAGAATCTGTAGAAACATTTCTAAAGAAATCCTTGGAGGATTTTCTAAGACATTGGGAGCGGACCTGGAGTGATGATTAGAACACTTGATTATCACGCTGAGGACCTGGGATCGAATCCCACTCCCGACAAACTCACAAATGTGAGTTCTTCCTTCGGAAGGGAAGTAAAGCGTGGGTCCCGAGATGAACTAGCCTAGGGCTAAAAATCTCGTTAATACAGATAAAAAAAAAAAAAAAAAATTCTAAGACATTCTTAAGAAATCCTGCGAGCGATTTCTGAAAAATTGGTGTCTTGAAGGTGTAAAGGAATGTGAAGAAATCTTGGGAATTTCCTTGTTAATCTCTTGTAAAGCAATCCTTGGAGAAAATTCTTCAGAGAGCTTCTGAGAAAATTTTGAAGGAGTTCTGAATTTCTGAGTCTCAATGAACCCGTTAATTATTCTCTAATAGAAGCCCATTGAGTATTTTTGAGAAATTTAATGGAGGATTTTATACATGGATGCTTTTAAAAATTTCTGGAGGAATCCATGACAAAAGATCTCAACAAATTCGTAGATGAATCTCTAGAACAATCTATGAAAGATTTTTAATAGGAATTTTTGAAGAATCCCTGGAAGATTTTTCGAGGAACTCGAGAAAGATTTTTAAATGAATCCCTGGTTGGATTCAGGAAGATTTCAGCAAAAACCTGTGGATTTTTTTTAAGCAATCCTTGGAGAAATTTGTAAAGAAATCTGTGGAGGAAAATCTGCAGATATTTCTAAAGAAATTATTATTTGAATTTTTTATAAAAGCCGTGGGAGATTTAAATTAAATGTGAAGAAACCCCTAGGACAGTTTCTATTGGAATACTTGCAAAAAAATCTCGACTGGATCTCATAAACATTTTTCAAAAGAGTCCCTGAAGAAATTTATAAGGAAATTCCAGGAATATTTTTTGAATGTAATTCAGATTTTGCAAAACAAATCTTTGGAGTAATTTCTAAAGCAAACGTCGGAAGAAGTTTTATAAATAAACCTCAGAAGATCGTTTTAGAGAATGCGTAAAGGAATTTCAAAAAAAAGATTTACCGGAAAAAAAAATCTAGGAGAATCTCGAAAAAAATAGGGTAAGTCTCTAAAGGGTTTTCTAAAGAAATCCCTGGAGGGATTCCTGCAGAAAATCATAAACTTTCTTACTCAACTCTTTATAAACTTCTAGTAATCTTAGTGGGATTGCTAGAGAAATTGGAAGTTGTTGTGGTAATTTCTGGTGAAATCTGTGAAAGAATATCCACACAGTAAAACCGCTCAGCACTAAAATGTGTAAGCCCTACTCATAAGTGCATAATTTCCAGACCACACAAAAATGTGTTACAGTTACACATTCTCAGCTCGTACGCTCGTCTAGATGCGAAATGTCGATATTTTTTTTGTTTTCCAAGGTCACTAGTAAACCTAGCTAGATTGCTGTACAAAAATTTTTGCGAATTTAACGATTTGGCGGACACAGGGGCTGATTTGTGAATGTGCAAGGGTTACACATTTTTGGTGTAGTCTGGAAATGATGCTGGGTAATGACCGCCGAAGGTCATTAGGCCGAAGGCCATTAGGCCGAAGGTCATTAGGCCGAATGGTCATTAGGCCGAATGGTCACTAGGCCGAATGGTCATTAGGCCGAATGGTCATCAGGACGAATTGAAAATCAGCCGTTATGAGCCTGTAAAGAGATCTGTTGTTTTTACTTTTTCCAAAAATGTTTTGCCGAAAACTACTTTAACAATGAAACTAGAAAGAATAGCCTATGTTTTAAAGAAGGAAAAATTTATGAATTGAATATCAGCAGTTTCTGCGCCAAAAACTATTTTAGCAATGATACTAGAAAGAACAGCCTATGTTTAAAAGAAGGAAAAATTCATGGGTAAAATATCAGTAGATTCAGCATCAATAAAGTATCTTCGTGCCTGTCACACGATATACACATGCAAAATGGTCATTTGCCGAGGAAGCTCTCAGTTAATAACTGTGGAAGTGTTCATAGAACACTAAGCTGAGAAGCAGGCTTTGTCTCAGTGGGGACGTAACGGCAAGAAGAAGACCCAATTCGGCCTGATGACCATTCGGCCTAATGACCATTCGGCCTAATGACCATTCGGCCTAATGACCATTCGGCCTAATGACCTTCGGCCTAATGACCTTCGGCCTAATGACCTTCGGCCGAATGGCCTGACACCTCTGGAAATTATGCACTTTAGTGCTGAGTGGCGTTAGCGTGCAAAGTAACCCCAGCAGAAATTTTTGAAGGAACTTTTGAAACTCTGGAATAGTTTCTAAAGGCATCGCTGAAAGTTTTATTAAAATAATCTCTAGATAAATTATTGAATAAATGCTGAAAAAGTGTCTGAAGGTATATCTGAACGAATTTTTGAAAGGATTCCTTGATAAATTTTTGCACAAATTCGTGAATATATTTTGGAAAAAAATGGAGAATTTTCAGAAGCAAATCATGCAAGATTCTTTGAAGAATTTTTTGTGGATTTCGTAGAATTGGAGGAATTTCGTAACCAATCCTTGATGAAAATTTCCAGATGAATCAATGGAAGCTTCTTCGCAAGAATCCTTGTGGGAATTTCCGACCAAATATTTACTTGGAGACAAATTTCCGAAAGTTTTTAGGCAGATTTTTTTTGAAGAAATTATCTAAAATTTTCTGAAATTTTCGGTAAATTTCCTAAAGGAATCTCCAAATAGGTTTACCAAAAGAATACCTAGAAAAATTTCTTAATAATATCCAGAGGGATTTGTAAAGTATTCTCTGGGCGAATTTCTCAAACAATCTCTGAAATGATTTGGGAAAGATCATGGAGGAATTGGTGAACCAATTTATGCCAGATTTCATAGAGGATTTCGTTGTGACACCTCTGGAGGAACACATGGAAGATATTCTCAAATAATCTGTAACGTGATGATTTGACTTAGGAAGTTTTTTTCGGAGACCGTCGACAAATTCTGGGTTCCCTTACTTGTATTTAATAGCGCATAATTGCAACAAAAGGCGACCGAGCAGAATGCGGTACAAACCTTCACTACTCGTACAGAAAGATCGTTCGGAGATTACAGCACAACCAGTAGCCATGCTCTATCAAGTGCTTGCCACGAATCTCTAAATTTCCGAAGGAACCCCTTGAGGAATTTCAGAAGTGATCCATAGAGGAATTTCTGAAGCAATTTTGGAAATAAATATTGGAATAAATTCCAGGGTAAATAAATACTGGGAGCCATTTTCAAAGGTACATATTCCTGAATGAATGTATGCCAATAACGTCATTGTGTACAGGGTGCGTGCGGTAATTTTGAACTAACCTCCAAATAGGGATATTTCATCGATGGGTTGTGATAAAAATATAAATCATACAACAAAAAATACGTCCCATTTCTAGTGAACTGGGAAAAATATAGATCTTGTGATAATCAAAAAAGTGACGGTAGGCGAAAGTCTTTTCACATCCTATGTTTTACACTAGCGCGCCCAAGAGTATTTCGTATTCTACTTTTTGTTGTATAAATAAGGCGAAATCTGTAAAATGCATTGTGTAAAAGCCTTTCAATGATACATGTGGCGTAAGTATGCAGATATGCTTCAAGAGTTATTTTTTAATTATTTTTGAATTGGTTATTTCAGCAAACAAAGGAATAGTATCGTTGAAAAATGTCTGTTTTTCGATATACTATATAGGGTAAAGTGACCAGACGTCCCGCGTTTAGCGGGACAGTCCCGCCTTTTGACCAAATGTCCCGCGACAAATTATGTCCCGCGAAATGTCCCGCGTTCGTCTCAAATCGTAAGAATGTCCCGCGTTTGAAAAAAAAAAATTCAACAAGCATTCAAAATATTGTACTAACTTCAAAGCCAAAATAGTCAAACCGGTTTTGTACAAAGCACAAATCACATCAAACATATTAATTCTCTTCGTGTGTTAGGGTCACTATGACCCCTAGGGTAACCAATATAATTTGGACCCCTATATATTTTGGACCCCCTGGGTCGTATTATCATAATTTTCACAGGTTTAATGAAGAGATGATGACAATTTTTAGAATCATTCGCTAAATTAGATTGTTCTGCACGAGCAGCAATCATTTCCTCACTGGAAATATCATTATTTGCCTTGATTTCTTTTTTTGTTAATCACGTCATCCGTGCGAGTGTCGCGGCATGTTTACGAAAAGAGAAAATGGTGCTGGAGAAACTTGCAGATGTAAACAAAAACTTTCATCATTCTAGCGCATTAAATTCGCAAAGTTCGTCTAATCAGCCTTTGTCAATCATGTAAGTAGGATGTGATCCAGCATATCCTAGTGGCAGATTCTTCGAAAATAGTTTCAAGTGGGTTTAAACACCGGGTGTCCAGAATATATACTTACGAGGGTCCAAAATACATTGGGGTGTCCAAAATAGTGAAAATTGATGCTTCAAAAATAATTTATTTTCATCAAATTTTCAGCCAGAAATGACCTTGCGGGTATTTTTGACGGACAGTGGAGGCTTTGAAGGTCATATCAACATCATCATTATGTGTAATACCCTCTGAATCTGTTTGATTTCAGCTTAAATTCAAACTAATATCCTCTAGGGGTCCAAAATTCGACCGTTACCCTAAACGTGCACTAGGTCAGCGAGGTACGCGCAAGCTAATGCACGAAGAAGGTTAACGGAACTTTCAATATCAGAGTTCAAATACTGAAAGATTTTGGCGAGAAAGTACATGAAGATTGTGGGTTACAGTAAAGTTTGATCTATTGAAAGCTTTTTTTTTATCGAGCGATAAAAAAGTCCCAGCATTTTTATTTTATTTTAAGAGAAAAAAAATTTGAATATCTGGTTGATTTTTATGCACAGTCAGACAGCATCATTTTACAGTTCGGTGAGGAAAATAGAGAGTTACAAGAGTACAATTACAAAAGTAGTAGACGAAACTGCCTCAAGTTCAAACTTCAGGGCAAAAAACTATGTAAGTGCGCACTGCGCACAGTCAGATGAAAAATCTGGAGGGAATTCGTTGCTCGAAGTTAAAATCTTTCCGAACCCAGTATAGTAAACTTTTATTGGAAATTTATTTTGACTGTGTTATTTTTTTTTCAAATGGGTCAATATCAAAACCTTCATTGACTGGTACGAGTACGCTCGTAAATTAAATTCATCCAATAAGTTAATCAATGTTGACAGAGAAGCATCCAAGCTACTTAAGGAAATAGTAGGCAAATGACAAAATTGGACAAGCAGAGGCTAGATTGCACAGTGGTCCACGAACCTCGATTTACGAGGAAAGATGCATGCAACGCCTTCAAATGAGTTTTTAGGCAAATATGGTCTTCTACAAAGTTGTCCCTAATGATGAGGCCCTCTTTGAAATGTGCATGGAAATTAGGGTGGTCCATATTTTCAAAGAAATTGGTAACCAAACATTTTTATTTGCAAGAATAACTGTATACATTCTTCGGGAAAGTTGTAGATCTATCAATTTTGAGCAAGTTTGCTGAAGACACTTTTAATGTAGCTTTAGAATTGACCGCTCTAGAGGTATTTTTCTGAATAAGCTTAGGGTGGTTCAAGAAAAACCGGTTTTCTGGCGTTAATTTTTTCAGTTTCGATTTTTCATCAAAGTCGCCCAAGAAACACTTGTAGAGCATTTGAAGACGCGTCGTTTCGTACGCTGAGATGGTCTTTTGGTTCAAAAGTTACAGGCGTTTTCCTTAAAAAATCATAGTTTTTTAAAAAGGTGTTTTGACGGGTTGGGGCAAACATAAAAAATATCTTTTGCCCGCATTCAAAAGAAGAAATGTTGTTTTAAAAAATATCAAAAAATTAGAGAGGTGTTATTTTTGTAACTCAAGTGAAAAATACTTGAAAAGTGCCTATTTTTTCTAGAAAATCATCAATATCTTTTGAACGGAATGACGTAGCAACATTCTCAGCGCACAAAAATGCGCGTTTTTGGAAGCTCTAAAAGTGGTTCTTAGGCGGCTTTGACGAGAAATTTGAAACAAAAAAGATAAAGCAATAAAACGATTTGTTCTAGTGTCACCCTATGAAAACTATGGGAAAATGCTCCAAATTTGGTCAAAACAGTTTAAACACTTTATCTTTTTTGTTTCAAATATCTTTCACATCACCATTTTTAGAGCTTTAAGAAACGCACATTTTCGTGCGCTGAGAATGTTGCTACGACATTCCGTTCAAAAGATATTGATGATTTTCTAGAAAAAATAGGCACTTTTCAAGTATTTTTTACTTGAGTTACAAAAAAACACCCCTCTAATTTGTTGATATGTTTTATAACAACATTTCTTCTTTTGAATGCGGGCAAAAGATATTTTTTATGTTTGCCCCAACCCATCATAACACCGTTTTAAAAAACTATGATTTTTTAAAGAAAAATGCCTGTAACTTTTGAACCAAAAGAGATAACGACCATCTTAGCGCACGAAACGACGCGTCTTCAAATGCTCTTCAAGTGTTTCTTGGGCGACTTTGATGAAAAATCTAAACTGAAAAAGTTAACGCCAGAAAACCGGTTTTTCTTGAACCACCCTAAGCTTTTTCAGAAAAATACCTCTAGATCGGTTAATTTTAAAGTTACATAAAAAGTGTCTTCAGCAAACTTGCTCAAAATTGATAGATTCACAACTATCCCGAAGAATGTATTTAGTTATTCTTGCAAATAAAAAAGTTTGGTTACCGTAAAACGGGGTATCATTGATCAGCGGGGTAATATTGATCGGCTTGACCGACCTTATGAAATGTTCAAACAAGCATTTTACATTGAACCAGTTTATGCTATCGATTGGTATATCGTTATCTGCTATTACTTAGCATATAAATGACATGTTGTTCATGAAAATTGAATTTCATAAACATTGAAATAAATCGATTTTTCCATAACTGTGTTTCGTAATGCAATGAGATACATTGTCAAACATTCTTAAATGGCATGAATACTAGATACTACATGAGGTTCGAAATCACTGTATTACTTCAATATGATATCCTAGAGTTGAATTTAATAAACGAAACGTTTGTGGAAATGCTATTTTTCAATAAAATAAACGATTTAATAAAAGTAAGCTAACAATTCCTTAAGCAATTGTCTACCTTTAGGCGCTATTCGCCGTTTGGAGGATTTTAATCCTAAAAAAAACTCAAAAAGTGCATAACTTGTAAGAATTTGGACAACATATTCAAAATCAGCGACCCCGAATTTAGTAAGTAAGGGTATTTTCAACACAAACGAAGATTGATCACTGACATGATCAATGTTACCCCAAATCAACAAAATCAAAAATTAGATTAAAAAGCCTGTTTAAACATGTTTTAAAGTTTTATAATACTATTTCGAGTAGCTTAACACAAACTCAGAGGGCTAGTACTTCTTTTTAAAATATAAAACATGTAACGTTTGCTTTACAAAGAGAATTATTCAAGAAAGATCGAAAATTCTGATCAATGTTACCCCGGATTACGGTACCAATTTCTTTGAAAATATGGACCACCTTAATTTTCAGGTATATTGAAAAAAAAAAGACAATTACACCGTCTTCGACCTTGCGGCCTCTACAGACTGAACATTACTAACATTAGACAACGGACAACACATATTACACCCAGTGGCCCAGTGGAGAATTTTCCGTTTGACGAAAAGTTTTCCCCGACTGGAGCGGGAATCGAACCCACACTCCGAGGCTTACGAGACACCTAAACGACTGACGTCGCTAACCGCTCGGCCACGAAGCCCACAAGAGGGCCTTATTTTTAGGAACAACTTAGTAGAAGACCATATTAACCTAGAAAATCATTTGGAGGCGCTGAATGCATCTTTCCTCGTAAATCTGTTTCGTGGACCATTGTGGATTGGTTAAAATTTTCAGGCAATTTGAGGGTAATAATAACCTTAAAAAATTGTAGAGTTCACGTCATGATTGTCAGCCAAAAATGTTGTAATAAACGATTTTTGTTTCAGTTATGTACGAAGCACCTAAATTTTAATTTTGAAAGCAATTGAGAGTTGAAATATTAAAACCATTTTTGACAGCTAGATTCAATTATCAGGTTGCTTTTGAAGACTGTAGAAAAAATGTTTATGAGTTTGTCCCACTTCTGCGAAGCTCACAACGCAGAAAGATATGCTTGGTAGAAGAAATGAGTGCTTCGTATTCTAAGAACAAAAAAAAAATCGTTACGTATTCGTCAACAAAAAAAATAGATCATGATTTCACGTTACTATGCATCTTTCCAAATTAATGTCCCGCGTTCGAGCTCTGATCATCTGGTCACTTTAATATAGGGTGACGATGAGTATTATCGCCAGGTATGTTCTCTTCGTCATGAGGGGTTTTTTCGGCCAAATTTCCTGAAACTTGGTTGTATAATTCAGCTTGGTTGGGAATGAACAAAACTGCCGAGAATACACAATTTCTACTACTCATAAGTCTTGGATATCACTTTTTTTTTTAAAAGCATCGGATCACTATGCTGTGTTCGACAAAGGTGTTGTGCATAGAATTCACTTAAGCAATAATAAAAATAGTTGTGTTTCAATGCTTCTAGCGCCACCTTGCGGCGGAAAACTGAAATCAGGATTTTCTTAAAAATCTTAGGGTTACCTATTGTTCAAGTTGGATTTTCTGTAATAGGGTGGGGCGGGGCAAGATGGGTCAGTGCCATTTTCGGGCGCATTACTCATGTTTTGATTATGTTAATAATTTTGTTAGATGACCAGCGTGAATATACAAATGTTTGGGGCATTGATTTAAAAATTATTCACTCTCATTGGAAATAAAAAATAAAATGGTTTTTAGCCATTTTTCTTATGCTATACATTCCATATAATCTCCATATAATCGGCCGCGGGGCAAGATGGGTCACCTTCAATTTTGAACGTATTTTTGGAGTATTCAAAAGTTATTTATTTTTTGTTACAAGACTATCACATAAATGACTTCAATCAAGCGGAATGAACGCTCAAAATTAGAACATAAAATTATGATAATTTTTTAGTGAAAACATCGATTTTCAAGTCGCCTTAGGACCACTCATATCGTAAAGTTTTTTATATTCCAAATAAATTTATAAAATGTTTTAGTAGCTCTTGGTTACTCAGTATGGATATGGAGCATATATGAATGCGGAACAAATCTTATATTTTGACGTTTTTCGTTGAGAAAATGTGAATTACTTAAAAGATGACCCATCTTGCCCCGCACTTTTTTCACGGCGCAAAATCGATCATTTTTTAAAACTGCTTGTTTAACATCATCTATATATATAAAAATGCAGTGGCATACGTGGGACCGCGCATAACTTGCGAATGGATGGTCCGATTTGAGTCGTCCAACTTCTGTTCTGTTAGTTTTCACTCAAGGAAGGTTTATGAACCAAAAAACATGGGAAAATTGAGAATCTTTGAAAATCGGGTTTTCATACATTTTGAACGGGGACTTGGGCTTGGATAGGGATATGAAACGTCAAAAAACGCAGTAGGCAAGACAAAGTTTGCCGGGTACAGCTAGTATTTTGTATTTAATAAACTTTTTATCGACATTTAGCATAGCTAACTAGTGTATTAAAGAGTAGCGGACGAATACAAACTAATACGATTTGTATTTACAAAGTTATGGTGATCCATCCTTAGGTGACCCATCTTGCCCCGCCCCACCCTACTTTTAGCTATTTCTCGGTTATCTTTCAATACACCTCATTAGTTTTTGTAGATAAGAAGGCTATGTAGTCCCCCAATTTTACTTAAAAAATAGCTTCAAAGCGTGCTGAACAGTCGAGAAAATGCAAATAGAGGACAGCTGCCCCAATTGCACTAATAATGTTTTACTGATGTTGTCGGCATAGAAATGCATTTTCCAAATTTATGGATTGTTTTTCGGTTAGAGTTTATGACAATGACGCCGTTCAAGCTCCTTTAGCAAAAAATATTCCAGTTTTAGCTAAAATAACACAGATGTTAAACGAAACATAATAAGTAACACAAAAACGGACTTGCAGCGGTTCTCAAGATCTGTCAAAAAATGTCGGCCATTTTTTTCACAGTTATTTACGAAAAAACATTAATTGCTTGTCAATTATCGTATTATTTTTAAATCGGAGTCAAAGCTACTTTGGCATTTGTTACGACGGTGTCAATGATAAGAACCCTGTACCAGTTATGGACCCATTTCTTTATTTCGGATCCTTTGATCATTTGATCAATTTAGTTTAGTTAATGCAACCATGTTATTTGAGAGTAATCCTTTATTAACACAATCTTTTATGCTCATTTGCATCGCAAAAGATCAAAAATTAACTATGGCCAATGGTACTAAACATAGCCATAATTGGAACACTTATCCTAACTACAATTTTTGATAATTTATATTTATATACCACAGCGCAACATTTTTTTGTTTCAAGAGCAAACTTAGCATACATACTAACATAACATTCCTAAATCTATTAAATTTGATTTGGCAAAATGAAATATTTTGCATGAATCGTTAATATGGATGTAAATTGACCAATTTATCCTTTGATTGCTTTAAAAGAATATTTCCTTGCTTAATGGCTTGCAGTCAAAAAAAAGCCCAATAATCGCATATTTTGCCCTATAAAATGAGGTATAGCTCAAAACTGTGACGTGCTGGAGCAAATCTGAGCCCGGATTCGGATTCAGCGGCCCAAAATCTGTCAGAGACACATAAGTTTGCTCTTGAGACAGACCAAAAGTTCATTTTTGTTACGCTGTGTAATTTTTGCTTATATTGAAAATTTTAGATTTTTTGCCTTTCTCGTACACCAAGGTGTACCGAAAGGCTATATGTTCACTCCAAAAACGAAAATTTGATAGAGCCTCCGGAGGGGTCAAGTCTTATATACCAATCGACTCAGCTCGACGAATTGAGGTGATGTCTGTGTGTGTGTATGTGTGTGTGTGTGTATGTGTGTGTACAAAAAAACTCACATCACTTTTTGGCAGTAAACCTCATCCGATTTCAATGACCGACGGTTCATTCGACGCGGAATCTGGTCCCATTGTTTCCTATTGAAAATGGTTCGGATCGGTCCAGCCGTTCCGGAGATATGGCCTATTAGGTGTTCCGGAACGGTACCCCAGGAAGGGACCAGATATGAAAATGCATCAAACCTACGCATGCGACACATCAAACCACGGCATTTTCGATAACCTGATGAGCGGTAAGCAGAAAAATAGTCTAAGACCATATCTGAACCGGTAGTGTTCCGGAACCGGTTCCGGGTGTCCCGCCGGAAGTGGCAAATATCAAAGTGGACCAAACCCATGCATGAGACACATCAAACCACGACATTTTCGATAACCTGATGAGCGGTAAGCAGGAAAATAGTCTCAGACCATATCTGAACCGGTAGTGTTCCCGAACCGGTTCTGGGCGTCCCGCTGGAAGTGGCCAAATACACAATTGTACCAAACCCATGCAAGCGACACATCAAACCACGGCATTTTAGATGACCTGATGGACAATGAACAGGAAAATCATCTCAGACCATATCTGAACCGGTAGTGTTCCGGAACCGGTTCTAGTCGTCCCGCTGGAAGTGGCCAAATGTACAAGTGAACCAAACCCATGCATGCGACACATCAAACCACGGCATTTTCGATAACCTGATGAGCGGTAAGCAGAAAAATAGTCTCAGACCATACCTGAACCGGTAGTGTTACGGAACCGGTTCTAGGCGTCCCGCTGGAAGTGGCCAAATATACAATTGAACCAAACCCATACATGCGACACATCAAACCACGGCATTTTCGATGACCTGATGGACTATGAGCAGGAAAACCACCTCAGATTATATCTGAACCAGTAGTGATCCGGAACCCGTTCCGGGGTTGCCGCCGAAGTGGTTAAATCTGAAAGAGAAACAAACCCGTACAGTGACCCCACACCGATGAATCACCTTAATTTTTGTACACTATTTATGAATCACCATGTTGATCAAATGGAGTGATCCATAAACTGTGGTCATTTTTGCCGATTCATAAATTGTGGGGTCACTGTACATGCGTCACATCAAATAGCGGCTTTTTAGATTACCTAATGAACGGTCAGCAAGTGTTTCGGAATCGGTTTTGAGTGGCCGGAAGAGGCCAAATGTAAAAGTGAACCAAATCCAGGCATGTGACACATCAAATCGTGGCTTTTGCGATAACCTGATGAACAGTTAGCTAGAAAATAGCCTTACGTCACTGGTAGGGGTCCGGAATTGGTTCAGAGCAGTGAAGAGAATTGTCAGACAAAAGAGGCACAAAACAAGCAACAAAGAAGACACAGCGATACTCTTTATCCCAACTGGTAACAGATAATGACATGATTTCGAAATTTTTTGTTGCAGACAAAACGGAAGCTGAATTTGTTGCGTACTTTTCAACTCGTGAATAATCAAATATTACTAACCCAAAATCGAAACTTTTTGGTGATACATCTTCAGCAGTGTTGCAGTGTATACCGACTCGAAGTTACCGCTCGCAAATCACAATGCAAGGCTTAAAAATCTCTAAATTTATGGTGCACGATCTTTATCGTATTCTGTTCAAGTTGGGACAAACCTATGTCGCATTGGGTAGTATGTCGCAACAAATTCAGGTTGCGATATTGTCGTTATTGTTGCGCGATGGTTGAATTTTGATTCACTGGTTCAGAGAGTCCCGTCGAAATTGTCAAACCCTGCATGTGACACCTTCAATTTGCAGCGTTTTTGGTTAACCGATGAGCAGTTAACAAGACAATAATGTTAGACCATATTTGGTTCAGCCGGTAGTTACCCGAAATCAGATCCGGGTAGTAAAATGTAAAATTTAACCAAACCCATGGATGCGGTACATCAAATCACGACCAGTCTTGTAAACATTCGACACTTTTTACTACCTTCATTTCGTTGCCGCAGTCGGGTGTCAGTCGGCTTTGTTACATTCGTGCGCTATCGTTACCTCTTACCTACACACAACACGAGCAGTAGAACGAAGACTGATCACGACTTATCGACAACCTGATGGAAAAATAGGGTCAGACCACATTAGATTCCCGGTAGTGTTGCGGGTTCAGCTGTGGCTTCGAAAGTGGTTAGAAGTAAAAGTGAAGCAAACCCATTCATGCGATATATCAAATCGCGGTGATTAGGTAAAGGTGAATAAATAGCAATAAAATATTCTCAGACCATAATTGGGACAACCGGTAGTGTCATGGTCCATGACTCACGGAATCAGATCCGGCTATCCCACCGGAAATTACCAAGTATAAAAATGAACCAAACCCATACATACGACACATCAGATCGCAGATTCATTGATAATCTAATGAACGGTTAGCAAGAAAATAGCCTTGGATCACATTAGAGACTAGCTGTTGTGTAGCAGAACCAACGTTCATGTGAAAAATTAAATCGTGGCTTTGTTTAATGGCCTGATAAACATTAGGTATGAACAACAGTGACGAATAGGTCTAAGTTCTTATATATGAGAACAAAATATAGACAAAACTAAAGCGATCTCACCAAATCGTACCATTTCAGATTCCTAAGGTGTAAAGAGATGGTGGCTGTTTTAACGAATTTTGAGCTCTAAAACTATGTAAAATAAGTGTATTTGGTATGGGAAATTTGTTTGGAGTCCACCAGAGTATACAAAATAGCGGTCCAAAGTCCAAGATAATGGCCCAGTATTCAAGTTAGTGCCTATTTTATAGGATTTTTAATTCTTGCATTATGGGCATATTTTGTATGAAAATATGTCCAGAATTCAAATTTTGTAATCAGAAAACCCAAGCTGTGCGCTGTTTCACAAGGTCTGCAATATGACTATAGTTTGAATGGGGAAGAATGCCGGTCTTCGTCCAAAACTGGTAACCAGAAAATCATAAACGACATGCCAAAATTCAATACGGCGACTATTTTATGTAATTTTAGGTGCAGAGTCCAAAAATGAATACCAGAACATCCAAGATGGTGTCTCAATGTTCAAGATGGCGGTTAGTTTAGTTGGGGTAGATATCCGGAGTCAAAAAATGATGACCGGAAAATCTAAAATGACGTTTCAAAACTTTGCGGCTTCATGACACTTGTTTGGTTTGAGTTTTGGATCGTTGTCTTATATTTTCTGAATATTGGATGTTATGCTAATATAAAATGTATCCATATTGAGTAGATTTAGCAAGCAGTTTTCATTTTGTATTTATGTCGATGTCATCAACATGTCGCTCGAGTTTTGTTAAAAGGATATTTTAAAGCACGAGAAAGGCACCATCACCGCTAGGTGGATTAATTAGGGTTTTTTTTTTTCTGAAAACTCATCATCCGTGTATTCAAAACTATCTCGGCTGTACATGAGATTGCTTTTACGCAACAAAAGGTGGATTATGTAGGGTATGAGTGTCATAAGTAATCTCACGCTCCCAAATTAATCCTTTTCGACCTGATGAATGTTGAGTTCGAGCAAATATGGGACTTTCTGGATACTGCCTTTGCTTATAGGATCAATCTCCTTTCGGTGAATTATTATTCTTTGAATTTGTTATTCACAGTGCAGTTTGCAGTAGTAATTTAACATAATCTTACGAACTCTATCTTGAACATTGCCGTACAAAATATGTAACAGTAGTAGTTCCTATGAATAGTAGGGAATCATTCCTATAGCTTTCACTAGCGTAAGAAGAAATGCTAGGAATCAAAGTAAAGGCACTGAGCATTATCTCCCGTCGCTCGCTTCGCATTATTTTTGTTTGGTTACATTCTGCGAAACAAAAAACGGGGAATCACACAGCACTCATAGGGCAAAGATTCAGTTAGACTTGGCACATACGAGAATCAAGTTGCGTTTCGCAAGCAGGTATAAATATGCAGTTCTACAATTCGTTGTCACAGTCTTGAAAAAATGTTTCATTGGGGATTTGCTTTGCTTTTTACTGTATTGTGTGCCGTCAGCCATGGGCACACTTCATGCTGTGAGAAACAGACATCATTTTACATCCCAAACACGAAGGTGAGGCAACAGTGAAAAAACATTGACAGACAGAACGTCACATCACATTGTCATTTTTAGCTTAATTGGATCGGAGCTGTACAATATTGCAATCGAATCGGTATGCGGCTGGCGGTGGTTAACAGTGAAGCGAAAAATCTTGCAGTTCTTGAGACAATTCATTCAGCCAAGGCAGACGGCATAGATCTATCCAACGCGTGGATAGGAGCGAGCGATATTTCCAAAGAAGGCACCTTCGTATGGCTAGCCACAGGGTTGCCGGTATACTATAGCAATTGGTCTGAGAGCAATCCCGACAATGAGGCAGGAATAGAAAATTGCGTGGAAATTGCATATCATGCTTACACACAATGGAAATGGCGCTGGAACGATAACAAATGCCATGCGGTGCTCAATTTTGTTTGTGAATTTAACTTCAATACTCTTGATATGATTCAAGAATTCTAAAAAAATTGCGATATGTTTGCAGAATGATGTGAATGTGTGTGAATATCAATTACTTTTATGGGTCTTTCCGAACCAATCTGATTAATAAAATACTAATGAATCCATTTCAACAAATGTTCTACGGGGTATAACTGGGTTAGTTGTAACTTGGTATTTTTCGGCTTTCAGCCACAGAAAAGCGTTTATTGTTGATTCTTTGATGCAATTCCATCCCGGCCAACACAAACAGAAGTGTTACCAAAATGCCAAGTGTTGTGACTCAGACTGGCTACCCACCCACCATTTCAACCAAGGTGCTAGGGTCCAATGAAACAAGTGCGGTACAAAATAAAAAGCGACATTCCGCCATGTGATTAAGTGATTTCATCCTTCTCCATTACTTGCACGAGTATTATGAATTCGGTTGGAAATAAAAAAACTTTTTTTGAGAAAAATATTTTTGCTAATTTTGGGTTGTTTACAACATACATCGGAAGTGACGAATATGATAGTGCACCATTGAAAGCACACAGCGCGCCTCACCCGGTACTGAAAAAAAGTGTCGCTAGTCAAAACGTCGCTATTCGGTTTAGTGCTGGCGCCATAATATTCTGTATGAACAGCATTCTGCTTTTGTTCAACATCTGTCTGATCTTGCTGGTGATCGCGGTCATGTATTAGTTGTTGGCAATTACAACCTTCCTCGCTTACGTTGGGTGTATGAAGATGAAATTAACTCTTTCTTGCCAATCAACGCTTCCTCAGAGCAAGAGGTAGCTTTGGTCGAATCTGTGATTGGATGCGGCCTTCATCAAATAAATGATTTGACAACAGAATCTCCCAACGCGTACATTACAACGACGTGGAAGCTGAAACTCCCCTCGACAGAGCGAACTTGTTCTTATCCTTCTTTGGAAGTGTGCTTAGTAAGGGATGATACACAAATTATGTCACGAAAAATTGACCTTTTCCGACCATCCTCCCCCCTATGTCACATTTTTGTATGGGACCTCAATATTTTTTGTAAGGGCCGTCACGCTCTGCAAACCCCCTCTCCCATAAACGCGTGACGTAATTTGTGTATGGACCCTTATAATCGTTCACCTTCGTGAGAGGTGTATTTGGACAGTTTACCCCGGTATGAATTCAACGTTTGAGTTTTCAACGTTTCTCCAGAGGATGTGCTGATCAAGCTGCAACGGCTAGATGGCACTAAAGGTACTGGGCCTGATCGATTGTCGCCACTCTTCATCAAGAACTGTGCTGATTCGCTTGCAGTTCCCGCCACCATTCTCCTCAATCGATCGGTTTCTGAAGGTGTTTTTCCGAGTACATGGAAAGCCGTTGCCATTACTGCTATACATAAGTCAGGAAGTATACACAATGTTGAGAACTATCGTGGCAACTCCACACCGAAAGTTTTTAGAGCCTCGTTCACGACTCGCCTAAGCTATTTATTTAACTCGCTTAATAAATTTATCCCCATCTGCATCACGTATCTCTGAGTTTCAGCATGGATTTGTGAGGAAAAGGTCTACTCCTACAAATCTAATGACGTATGTTCCTTCGTAGTTGGATGCCATGAAAAAACACCAACAAGTGGATGCCATTTATATCGGCTTTACAAAAGCTTTCGACCGAGTGCCTCATTCATTGGCAGTGAAAAAATTGGATAGAATTGGCCTTCCTCAATGGTTGACTCGGTGGGTTTCCTCATGCCTCACTGAGCGCAGTGCTTACGTACGCCTAGATGGATTGAAATTGGACCCGTTCGAAATTAGAGTTAAATTCAAAGCGACATTGGTATTCCGCAGAACTGGTGTATACGCTAAACGAAATGGAAGTGAACATTCGCAAATGCAATGTAATCGCGTTCAGCCGCAGTCACACCCCAACTATATTCCAACACAAAATGTCATCCAACACAATAACTAGAGCCAACACTGTCAGAGATCTCGGTGTATTGCTTGACCACAAGCTCAATTTTGCCGAACAGGTAGCTTCAACAACCGCAAAGGCATACGCTATGCTCGGCTTCATCAAACGAAATTCTAAACAGTTTGAAGATGTATGCATTATATTGCGCGCTGGTGTGCAGTATACTGGAATATGGTGTGCTAGTATGGATCCTCTATCATGCTGTACAGTACAATTGGATGGAGCGAATCCAGCGGAGCTTCCTGCGATTTGCACTTCGTCAGTTTCCATGGAACGATCCTTTAAGACTGCCGCCATACGAGCATCGCTGCGCATTAGTGCACCTGCCGACCTTAGCGGATAGAAGGATACTACTGCAACGCCGTTTCATTTTCGACATTTTGCAAAACGATATCGACTGTTCAGCATTGCTTGGCAAAATACAGTTCAACGCCCCTTTCCGATCAACGAGACGAGCTGATTTTCTCTTCGTTTACCGAGGCACCGCACCCTATATGGACAGAATAATCCCTTTGATGTTTGTTGTCGTCGTTTCAACGAAGTGCTTGTCTATTTTGATTTCGGTATATCGAGGAATTTGTTTGGAAATAAGATTAGCTAGTAAGTTATAATCTGTCCGTACGATAAAATTGGAGACAAGTATAAATAAATAAGTATTGAATCGCCAATACATTCCTTCAAATATTTCTGGAAAATTCATTCAGCAACTCCATCGGCAATATGTAAGTTAATTCTTTTGATAATACCTTTGGACATTTTTCGAAAATCTTTCTTCTTTCCTTGAGAACTTGTTAAGCATATCTTTTGAGAATTCATTTGAGCAATCCTTGTCTAATCCTTTGTGAAACTTGTCAGATTTGTGTTTGCAAGTCCTTCGATAACATTCTTGAAACATTTCTCCGAAAACTTATGTTTGTCTTTGAAAATGTGTCTTTCAAATTTCTTGTGCTTTTTTCTATGACAATTATTTTGAAATTCCTTTGGTTGTTGCTTTGCGAATTACAAGCTCGCTTGTTTTACAAGAAAAAAAAATCCAAAGATATTGCTCAATAAACTTTTAAAGTATATATTACTGTAGAAAGAACAAGAACTACCCAGAACAGAACTGCCGAAGTATTTCTCGAAGAAAATACCGAGAAAATTCCCTAAGTAGATGCTGAAGAGACACCAACGAGCCTGGTGGACTAGTGGCTACCGCTTCTGATTCGTATGCAGAAGTTCCTGGATTCAATCCAGGCCTGTCCCTCCCCTCATACTTTGTATCTTTCGATCATTTTTCCCTCTTTCTTGTCTTTATATATATATACAACTCATGAATATTCATACATTTATAGCCATCGCTAGAACAGAAACAGGTAGAAAAATCCGATTCACCTCCTTCCACCTTTAACCGCTCAGTGTCAATCTATCATATAACGCTTTCAAGTTATGCAACCAAGCGAACTGTCCCGCTCTCCTTTTCAGTATCTACACACGATCTATCATCTAAATACATATATCCCCTATCCATGGATCGCATCACCGGAAAAAGGTAACTCCCAGATCTTCCATACTACCCTACTGAAAATACCCCGCAGAGTGCTCTTGGTCTCTCTTCCCAGCAGCGGAGTCGTCTTGAGGGAGGTGTGATCGAACAAACTGACACGGCATAGTTGGCGTACGAACTTGGAATGAACTGATTTAACTCTTATGCGCACTCGCTCGGTAGTGGCTAGGTGACCCTTTTTTTTTGCTACATCAGCATAACTGCGTTCATCGCTCGTCCTCACAAGTTCCTACCTCATGCTTCCACGGGTCAAGCGATGACAAAGACCGTCAGCTAAGAGTTGTGTGCTTAGCTGGTAGTGCAGCCTGGGCACTGTTGTCCTTCTGACTTCAGCTAGATTGAGGAGGTACGATTCGAGCGTTTGTTCACCAAGGAGGTGCGGCTCAAACAGCGTCTGTTCTGGCATCCAGCGGCTAAGTAAGAAACGCTGCACCACGCCCAGCTAGATCCAAGGTGGTAGCCCCATCAGCGTGGTCGTCCCAGTGTTGGTTGGGAAGTTAAACAGAACTGGCACGATGGCCCTCCGGCGAGACAGGAGTGTTGGCGTAGGCCCAATAAGCCACCCGTAAAAATCCTCATTGCGAATAACATAGGAGAAAATACGACTCGATACAATCGGCAAAGACCCACGCGACGATATAAGGACTACGATTGGAAACTTGGAACATGGAATTGCAAGTCACTAGGTTTCGCAGGATGTGACAGGATAATCTACGACGAACTACATCCCCGCAACTTCGACATCGTGGCGTTGCAGGAACTTTGTTGGACTGGACAGAAAGTGTGGAAAAGCGGGCATCGAGCGGCTACCTTCTACCAAACCTGTGGCACCACCAATGAACTGGGAACAGGATTTATAGTGTTGGGCAAGTTGCGACAACGTGTGATCGGGTGGCAGCCGATCAACGCAAGGATGTGCATGTTGAGAGTTAAGGGCCGTTTCTTCAACTACAGCATCATTAACGTCCACTGCCCACACGAAGGGAGACCTGATGACGAGAAAGAAGCGTTCTACAAGCAGTTAGAGCAAACGATGGTTGCTCGCCGCGTGACGTGAACGCGCAGGTAGGAAGGAAGGAAATGTACAGACCGGTAATCGGGCGAAACAGCCTGCACGCCGTATCGAATGATAACGGCCAGCGATGCGTAAACTTTGCAGCCTCCCGTGGTATGGCAGTCCGAAGCACCTTCTTCCCCCGCAAAGATATCCACAAAGCCACCTGGAGATCACCCGATCAACAAACAGAAAATGAAATCGACCACGTTCTAATCGACGGTAAATTCTTCTCGGATATAACCAATGTTCGCACATACCGCAGTGCGAATATAGATTCGGATCACTACTTAGTCGCTGTATGCATGCGCTCAAAACTTTCGACAGTTATCACCACGCGTCGAAGTCGAACGCCGCGGCTCAACATCGAGCAGCTGCGTAACGTAGAAGTGGCTCAAGACTACGCGCAGCAGTTAGCAGTGGCCCTACCAACGGAAGAGCAGCTTGGCGCAGCTACACTTGAAGATGGCTGGAGGGACATCCGATCCACCATAGGTAGAACCTCGGCTACAGCACTAGGCTTCGCGACTCCGAATCACAGAAACGACTGGTACTACGGCGAATGTGAACAGTTGAAAAACGAGAAGAATGCAGCATGGGCGAGAATGCTGCAACACCGTACGAGAGCGAATGAGGCACGTTACAGACAGGCGCGGAACAGGCAGAACTCAGTCTTTCGGATGAAGAAGCGCCAGCAGGAAGAACGAGATCGCGAAGCGATGGAAGAGCTGTACCGCGCTAAGGGGACACGAAAGTTCTTCGAGAAGCTGAACCGCTCGCGCAGAGGCTTTGTGCCACAAGCCGACATGTGCCGAGATAATCACGGGAATATTCTCACGAGCGAGCGTGAGGTGGTCGAGAGGTGGCGGCAGCATTACGATGAGCACCTCAATGGCGACGCTGCAAGTACCGAAGGTGGCGTGGTAACAGATCTAGGAGTATGTGCACAGGATGAAAGTCTTCCGGCCCCTGACCTCCAAGAGATTGAGGAGGAGGTTGGCCGGTTGAAAAACAACAAAGCCGCTGGAGCAGATCAACTACCAAGCGAGCTTCTAAAATACGGTGGAGAAGCACTGGTGAGAGCACTACACTGGGTCATTACCAAGATTTGGGTGGCGGAAGTATTACCGGAGGAATGGATGGAAGGTATCGTGTGTCCCATCTACAAAAAGGACGACAAGTTCGATTGCGGGAACTACCGCGCGATCACACTACTGAGCGCTGCCTACAAGATACTCTCTCAAATTTTATGCCGCCGTCTATCACCGATTGCAAGAGAGTTCGTGGGGCAATATCAGGCTGGATTAATGGGTGAACGCGCTACAACGGAACAGATGTTCGCCATCCGCCAGGTGTTGCAGAAATGCCGCGAATACAACGTGCCCACACATCACTTGTTCATCGATTTCAAATCAGCGTATGATACAATCGATCGAGAACAGTTATGGCAGATTATGCACGAATACGGATTCCCGGATAAACTGATACGATTGATCAAGCCGACGATGGATCGAGTGATGTGCGTAGTTCGAGTATCAGGGACACTCTCGAGTCCCCTCGAATCTCGCAGTGGGTTACGGCAAGGTGATGGTCTTTCGTGCTTGCTGTTCAAAATTGCTTTAGAGGGTGTAATAAGAAGAGCGGGGATAAACACGAGTGGGACGATTTTCACGAAGTCCGTTCAGCTGCTTGGTTTCGCTGATGATATTGATATTATTGCTCGAAAATTTGAGACGATGGCGGAAACGTACATCCGACTAAAGTGTGAAGCCATACGAATCGGATTAGTCATTAATGTGTCGAAGACAAAGTACATGATGGCAAAGGACTCCAGGGAGGAATCACCGCGCCCGCCACCCCGAATTCATATCGACGGTGATGAAATCGAGGCGGTTGAAGAATTCGTGTACTTGGGCTCACTGGTGACCGCCGACAACGACACCAGCAGAGAAATTCAGAGGCGCATTGTGGCAGGAAATCGTGCTTACTTTGGACTCCGCAGAACTCTACGATCGAATAAAGTTCGCCGTAACACGAAGTTTACCATCTACAAAACGCTGATTAGACCGGTCGTCCTCTATGGGCACGAAACATGGACCCTACGTGCAGAGGACCAACGCGCCCTTGGAGTTTTCGAACGGAAGGTGTTGCGTACCATCTACGGCGGAGTGCAGATGGAAGACGGGACTTGGAGAAGGCGAATGAACCACGAGCTGCATCAGCTGCTGAGAGAACCAACCATCGTCCATACCGCGAAAATCGGGAGGCTACGGTGGGCGGGTCACGTCATCAGGATGTCGGATAGCAACCCGACTAAAATGGTTCTCGAGAGTCATCCGACCGGTACAAGACGACGTGGAGCGCAGCGAGCTAGGTGGGTCGACCAAGTGGAGGACGATCTGCGGACCCTACGCAGAGTGCCAAACTGCAGACAAACAGTCATGGACCGAGTGGAATGGAGACGGCTACTATGTACAGCAGAGGCCACCCCGGCCTTAGCCTGATCGGTAAGGTAAGTAAGTGTTCATCGCCCGGGTGGCGCGATCGCAGTTGTGCTGATGTTTTATTTATGCTTACTGTAGCCATGCGCGTGTTCTACAGAACCGTACCTGTGGAAAACGCGAAATAATGCTCGCAGTGAGAATCACCCAATGCAAGATGGAAGCCGGTCGCTGGTCCGTCACGACTCGTCGGTGGTTGCTGGACGAAAGAGGAAGAGTCTAACGGCCCCGTAGTGTGGTTGACTCGTTGCCGCTCACGCAAGCCATCCGTACTGAATGAACACCAACAAAAGGTATGTTCATTCATTTGACAGGTATACGAGGGATATGAAACAGTGAGTATTCATTTAGGCTAGGGTGAGCCCCACAGTACCCACCACATCGGTCTCTAGTAGCAACAACCATCACACTCTAACATTTCTTTTCCTTCCCAATTGACCGTGAGGACTTGACCGGCGCCAGTATTGATTTGATTTAAAATGCTAAATTTGCACTGAAAATGAGTGTCCCAGCCCCTTATTCAGTTGGATTTCAGTGCAATTCATAGCAAATCAGATCAATCACGGAGGAGCAACCATTGACATGTACAGTTAGTCTAAGGTAAGCTAAGCAAAGCTAAAACTTAAAATTGTCATACACAGTGAACTGACAGTAGATAGCAGTCAGGGATTCCAGATGACATTTTGAAAAATCTGTATCACTCGTTTCAAAAATCTGTATAATATTGAACATTCCCGCACATAATGTGTAACAGTTATTTCGTGTGTGCAGTGCAGTAATCATTCCAGTAGCTTTTGCGAAATTTTTCAAAATGCTAGGAATCAGAGTAGAAAGAAATTGAGCATTATCTCTCGTCGCTCGCTTCGCATTATTTTTGTTTGCTTACATTCTGAGAAACAAAAAAACGGGGAATCACACAGCACTCATAGGGCTAAGATTTAGTGGGGCTTAGTATACATGCTTGCCTACATTTAACGAGAATCAAGCATAGCTCTGCCGTATTTCTGCAAAGTGACGTAAGCGCCATTCAAAATGTCGATAATTTTTGGTATATTATATATAATATCTGGTGTAAAAATAGCACTGTGGTTTGCCTGCTGTATTAGAATGCAAGATTTAGTCGTAATCTATCATCTATGGAAAGAAACTTAGAGGATGAGCAAGAGTTTTATGCATAATAACCAAAAAATGGGCCAAAACTGTCAATGTCGCTTACGTCATTTTGCAGAATTACGGCAGCAGCTGCGTTTCCCAAATAGGTATAAATATGCAGTTTTACAGTTCATTGTCACAGTCTTGCAAATATGTTTCATTGGAGTTTTGCCTTATTTTTTACTGTATTGTGTGCCGTAAGCCTTGGGCACACTTCAAATTGTGAGAAACAGACATCATTTTTCATCCCAAACACGAAGGTGAGGCAACAGCGAGAATATATTTACTGACAGAACCACACTTAACATTATCATTTTTAGCTAAATTGGATCGGAGCTGTACAATATTGCAATCGAATCGGTATGCGGTTGGCGGTGGTAAACAGTGAAGCGAAAAATCTTGCAGTTCTCGAGACAATCCTTGCAGCCAAGGCAGACGGCATCGATCTATCCAACGCGTGGATAGGAGCGAGCGATATTTCCAAAGAAGGCTCCTTCGTATGGCTAGCCACAGGGTTGCCGGTAGAGTATACCAATTGGTCGAAGAATAATCCCAACAATATGGAAGGAAGAGAAAATTGCGTGGAAATTGCATATCATGATTACACACAATGGAAATGGCTCTGGAACGATATCAAATGCAATGCTGTTAACAATTTTGTTTGTGAATTTCAATTCTTAGGTAATGATACGATTCAAGAATTCTAAAATAACTTTGCGAGATGATTGTAAATTGATGCGAATGTGTGTGAATTTCAACTTATTTTATGGGTCTTTGGGCCTTCCAAAAACTACGTAGACTCTTAAGGGGGGTGGGTAGAGGGGGGTCTGGCCAAAGTCTACGCTCCATACAAATTTCGAAAATTTTGTATGATCAAAAGTCTACGTGGGGGCGGTTCCGAGATAAATAAAATACCAATGATACCATACCAACAAACCAAGCAACTTTTTTCTTGTAAAAGAAGCAACCCTCAACCACAAATGACAGCGTACTTGTAACCCCCTCAACAAAATAGCGAATATTTGTCACCCATCCATCCGTTACCGTCGACCAGCCACCACCGGGGTTCAAGTGGTTTGATCAACACTTCATTAAAGAGTAGCTCTCGCGCGCATTTCAACCGTGCTAAGCCTCGCCACGTGGCCAAGTTTTCCTGCGGCAGACGGAATGGCCCATTAGTGTGACGGGACATGTAGTCGTCTTCCAGTCTGGAAATAATGGCTTTCAATAACCAAATACCGGGAAGTGTTTGCTCCAGCTCTACCGATGCTCTGGCCATCGTTATCGTCGTCGTCGACGTCGATGTAATTTCCTGACTGCACTTGGGCAAATAAAATGATGGCTTTAATGATGATTCCAATCCGATCGAACTTCGGACGACGATGATGTTGCTCTCCCATTTTGAATAAATTGATACCGAAGTGAATGTGTCCCGGGGGATGCACCTTGGTGCTGGTGACCAAGTGGGAAATTGAATTTCAAATGAACAGGACACTACTCAGTCCGACGTACAAGGTTTCTGCATTTTAAAACTCGTGTTTCCATTTGTCTTCGTTCTTGTGGCGTTAGAGCCTCTCTCTCTGTACTGCACTTGTCCGGAGGGTAGATCAGCAGAATCAATCTCGTTTTTTGTCTGTCTTTAACTCTGAGTCGTGCTCGGTTCTGGATGTCTGCTCTACTTTCCCTAATCCTGATTTTCCACTTGAGTATGTGCATAAAAGTGTCTGAAGGAGATCATCGGTGCAGTTCAGGCACATTGTTATCTGAAGAAGTATTTCCACCATCTCCGATGAAGCTTCGAACCCAGCACCACGGAGTCATACTCGAACGCAGCATTCCCTATCAGCATCATCTTTCGTCGGTTTCTCTCGTTCGTTCCCCGCATTTTCCACCATCCTCGTTGATTTTGCGGTTCTCTTCGATCTAACCGACGACGTTGTCAGCCCTGGATGGCATACCTAGGCACTTGCTAGAGACAACGGTGGAGCTGCAACTTTCGATGTCGAAGACTTGTTTCCTACTCATCAGTCTATTCACTGCTGTCAACTGGTAGTAGACTCCTGATGCTACCACGACAGGGGAATACAATGCACACAGTAATGCAGCAGGTTGCAAAAACGATAAACCTACACGGAACCGCCAAACTACTCAAAATTGAGTTCTTTTGACGCAATCCCATAGTTCGGCCCAATAAGCCAAATTTGAGTAAATCGATTAAACTCACACTAGGTAAATTGCCTTCACCTCCAGCAAAAACATTTACTTAAGAGTAGGTAAATTCAACCCAAGACCCCCCCTCATTCAACCCAAATTTGAGTAAACCTGCATTTACCCAAAATTGGCTTATTGGGCTCAAGTACCCCCGTTGGGTAGATGCATCTCTGTTTGTTTTTGACAACATCGGTGAGAGAAAGAGGGAAAACAACCTAATTTTGGGTAACTAGTTTATTCGATATACTCAGCTTTGAGTAAAATCGACCCAAAAATTAGGTAGTTTGATTTCTCCGTGTAGGTGAATGGAAAGTGACACGTGCAGAGAGGGACGCTCCACTACACTGCATCGATGTGGCAAACCTCGTCATACGGTGGTTGCATTCCGGTAGCAGCAGTAGCGGGTGGGTTCCTTACCACTTGCTCTCTTCTTATCGATGTCGACATCGTCGTCGTCGTCGTCGTCATCGTCATCATCCCGCTTGCCGGCGATGGCATGTCATTAGATATCCACTATGCACTACGCTATGCACAGAATCGTTTGTTATCGGATTGTAAGTGGTGCTTCGGCATTTCGCTCTTGTAGTATATGTTGTTGCAGTATTTTTTTTTGAATTTTAAAGAGTGGTGGTTCAGAACAATGGGAAGAAAATTGTACATACTAAAGAGACTCTATTATAGAAAACTGCCTTTTCTTGCTCTCAGAAATGATCTTTTTGCACTACTAATGGAGGAACCTCTGAAGAAATCGCTGGAGAAATCTCCAGAGGAATCGCTTGTGAAATTCATTAATAAATCGTTGGATGACTCCCTGAAAACATCTGTGAAGGATTCCTTAGCTAAATCACTGCAGGAACTCCTCCTGAAGTAACCTATGACCGAAGGAATCTCCGGAAAGATTCCTGGAGAAATCTCCGGAAAGATTCCTGGAGGAATCTCCGGAAAGATTCCTGGAGGAATCTCCGGAAAGATTCCTGGAGGAATCTCCGGAAAGATTCCTGGAGGAATCTCCGGAAAGATTCCTGGAGGAATCTCCGGAAAGATTCCTGGAGGAATCTCCGGAAAGATTCCTGGAGGAATCTCCGGAAAGATTCCTGGAGGAATCTCCGGAAAGATTCCTGGAGGAATCTCCGGAAAGATTCCTGGAGGAATCTCCGGAAAGATTCCTGGAGGAATCTCCGGAAAGATTCTTGAAGGAGTCTCCGGAAAGATTCTTGAAGGAATCTCCGGGAAGATTCCTGGAGGAATCTCCGGGAAGATTCCTGGAGGAATCTCCGGGAAGATTCCTGGAGGAATCTCCGGGAAGATGCCTGGAGGAATCTCCGGAAAGATTCCTGGAGGAATCTCAGGAAAGATTCCTGGAGGAATCTCCGGAAAGATTCCTGGAGGAATCTCCGGAAAGATTCCTGGAGGAATCTCCGGAAAGATTCCTGGAGGAATCTCCGGAAAGATTCCTGGAGGAATCTCCGGAAAGATTCCTGGAGGAATCTCCGGAAAGATTCCTGGAGGAATCTCCGGGAAGATTCCTGGAGGAATCTCCGGGAAGATTCCTGGAGGAATCTCCGGGAAGATTCCTGGAGGAATCTCCGGGAAGATTCCTGGAGGAATCTCCGGGAAGATTCCTGGAGGAATCTCCGGGAAGATTCCTGGAGGAATCTCCGGGAAGATTCCTGGAGGAATCTCCGGGAAGATTCCTGGAGGAATCTCCGGGAAGATTCCTGGAGGAATCTCCGGGAAGATTCCTGGAGGAATCTCCGGGAAGATTCCTGGAGGAATCTCCGGGAAGATTCCTGGAGGAACCTCCGGGAAGATTCCTGGAGGAACCTCCGGGAAGATTCCTGGAGGAATCTCCGGGAAGATTCCTGGAGGAATCTCCGGAAATATTCCTGGAGGAATCTCCGGTGAGATTCCTGGAGAAATCTGCGGAGAGATTCCTGGAGAAATCACCGGAGAGATTCCTGGAGAAATCTCCGGAGAGATTCCTGGAGAAATCTCCGGAGAGATTCCTGGAGAAATCTCCGGAGAGATTCCTGGAGAAATCTCCGGAGAGATTCCTGGAGAAATCTCCGGAGAGATTCCTGGAGAAATCTCCGGAGAGATTCCTGGAGAAATCTCCGGAGAGATTCCTGGAGAAATCTCCGGAGAGATTCCTGGAGAAATCTCCGGAGAGATTCCTGGAGAAATCTCCGGAGAGATTCCTGGAGAAATCTCCGGAGAGATTCCTGGAGAAATCTTTGGAGAGATTCCTGGAGAAATCTCCGGAGAGATTCCTGGAGAAATCTCCGGAGAGATTCCTGGAGAAATCTCCGGAGAGATTCCTGGAGAAATCTCCGGAGAGATTCCTGGAGAAATCTCCGGAGAGATTCCTGGAGAAATCTCCGGAGAGATTCCTGAAGAAATCTCCGGAGAGATTCCTGGAGGAACCTCCGGAGAGATTCCTGGAGAAACCTCCGGAGAGATTCCTGGAGAAACCTCCGGAGAGATTCCTGGAGAAACCTCCGGAGAGATTCCTGGAGAAACCTCCGGAGAGATTCCTGGAGAAACCTCCGGAGAGATTCCTGGAGAAACCTCCGGAGAGATTCCTGGAGAAACCTCCGGAGAGATTCCTGGAGAAACCTCCGGAGAGATTCCTGGAGAAACCTCCGGAGAGATTCCTGGAGAAACCTCCGGAGAGATTCCTGGAGAAACCTCCGGAGAGATTCCTGGAGAAACCTCCGGAGAGATTCCTGGAGAAACCTCCGGAGAGATTCCTGGAGAAACCTCCGGAGAGATTCCTGGAGAAACCTCCGGAGAGATTCCTGGAGAATCCTCCGGAGAGATTCCTGGAGAAACCTCCGGAGAGATTCCTGGAGAAACCTCCGGAGAGATTCCTGGAGAATCCTCCGGAGAGATTCCTGGAGAAACCTCCGGAGAGATTCCTGGAGAAACCTCCGGAGAGATTCCTGGAGAAACCTCCGGAGAGATTCCTGGAGAAACCTCCGGAGAGATTCCTGGAGAAACCTCCGGAGAGATTCCTGGAGAAACCTCCGGAGAGATTCCTGGAGAAACCTCCGGAGAGATTCCTGGAGAAACCTCCGGAGAGATTCCTGGAGAAACCTCCGGAGAGATTCCTGGAGAAATCTCCGGAGAGATTCCTGGAGAAATCTCCGGAGAGATTCCTGGAGAAATCTCCGGAGAGATTCCTGGAGAAACCTCCGGAGAGATTCCTGAAGAAACCTCCAGAGAGATTCCTGGAGAAACCTCCGGAGAGATTCCTGGAGAAACCTCCGGAGAGATTCCTGGACGAATCTCCGAGATTCCTGGACGAATCTCCGAGGAGATTCCTGGACGAATCTCCGAGGAGATTCCTGGACGAATCACCGGGGAGATTTCTGGACGAATCTCCGGGAAGATTCCTGGACGAATCTCCGGGAAGATTCCTGGACGAATCTCCGGGAAGATTCCTGGACGAATCTCCGGGAAGATTCCTGGAGGAATCTCCGGAAAGATTCCTGGAGGAGTCTTCGTGATTCCTGGAAGAATCTCCAAGATTCCTGGAGGAATCTCCGTGATTCCTGGAGGAATCTCCGTGATTCCTGGAGGAATCTCCGAGATTCCTGGAGGAATCTCCGAGATTCCTGGAGGAATCTCCGGGAAGATTCCTGGAGGAATCTCCGGGAAGATTCCTGGAGGAATCTCCGGGAAGATTCCTGGAGGAATTTCCGGGAAGATTCCTGGAGGAATCTCCGGGAAGATTGCTGGAGGAATCTCCGGGAAGATTCCTGGAGGGATCTCCGGGAAGATTGCTGGAGGAATCTCAGGGAAGATTCCTGGGGAAAGCTCCGGGAAGATTCCTGGGGGAATCTCCGGGAAGATTCCCGGAAGAATCTCTGGATAGATTCCGGGAGGAATTTCAGGAGAGATTCCTGGAGCAATCTCTGGAGAGATTGCCGGAGGAATCTCTGGAGAGATTCCTGGAGGAATTTTTGAAGTGATTCCCGGAGGAGTCTAAGGCGAGATTCCTGGAGCAATATCTGTAGAAATTCCTGGAGGGATATATGGAGCAGGGATTCCCGATGATATGAAAAAAAAAATATTCACTTTTTCCAATAATCTGTACCCTATACAAAATTTAGGTGAAAAATCTGTATCCCATACAAAAATAAAATAACCACTTTTGCTAAAAATCTTAATTTTATGTTAAACGAAATCTGTACGGATGGTCAAAAATCTGTATGATACTGATAAATCTGTATTTATGGTATCTCTGCTCTGGAGAGGTTACTGGAGAGATTCCCGGAGAAATCCTGGGGAAATGTCTGGAGGGATTCCTGGATGAATCTCTGGAGAGATTTTTGGAAAAATCTGGAGGAATCTTTGGATGGATTCCTGAATGAATCTCTCAAGGGATTTCCGAAGAATTCTCAGGAGGGATTTTCGGTGGAATCTCAGGAAGGATTCGTTAAGACAATTTTGGAGGCATTCTTGGAGGAATGCCTTGAGAAATTCCTGAAGAAATACTTTGAGTAAACCCTAGAAATCTCTGGAAGAATTCTTGTAGGAATCCCTGGAGCAATTCCTTCAGGAGTCCTGGAGAGAATTCCTGAGAAAATCCCTAGCGGAAACTCTCGAGGAATTCTAGTGTTAATTCCGGAAGAAGTTCCTGATAAAACACTGGAGCAGTCAGGAGAAACCAGAATTGCTGAAGATATGACCAAAAGTGTGATTGTTATCATTATTATAGTAAGTAGCGATACAACTTGGAAGTTTAACAATTGATTGCTGAAATGTCGTCAACTCAATCACATATTCTTGTTTTCTGCAAAACCATTTGCTTGTGAGGAACGCATTTTCGTATTTTCGTAGCAAAAGTGCTTGCCCAAATATGCCAAGTCACCAATGATGGACCAAAGTCCATTTTCAGCGACGAGTATAGCTTCTTACTATCAATTTGTTAGTCTAGACATTCCGCTGATTATATGACGGCTTCCCCGAAAGATCCATTTGATGCCCAACCTGTCCCATAAATGTATGTATTGCGAACGATGTGCACCAGGTGCTAACACCCTTGAAAACATGAGCCAAGTTCATCGTTTGGAAGGAAGATAGCCAGTTCCAGGTAAACTCGAATGCAGTCGTAGTAAAGTGCAGTATTTTACTACGTTTCATGCGGTCGTCTCTATAAAACGTAGAATGTTGTCATTATCCTATGTCACCACGGTCACCACGAGAGCGTCTGGTGTGTCGCTGGCTCGGGAAGGTAATTGGACTCCGTGGATATAGGTGATTCACACTCCTTTCGAGCCACATGGTGATGGATGCTTTGGAGAAAAGTGTTTGTTTTTCAGAATTATGTAAACAGCCGCTCCAAGAAGGGAACCTTCAGTAGGTCGGCTCCAGAGGCACGTTCTTCTCCATTTGGGAAATTTGTGCCAGAAGGGAACCTTAACTGGCTTACAAGGTGCAAAGATCAACCCAATCAAGAAGCCCAAATGAAGAAAGTCCTATCAGTGACCAACGCTGTATCTGATTTATACAATTTTTGCTTTGCTCATACAGGTGCTAACAAATCTTTTCTTTTCACCGCTTGTTGCGTAAGAACTCATAAAGCGTTCACAGTGTTACAATGACTGGATCGGCATGTACACATGCAACAAAATCGACTAATTATAATCAACGATAAATTCTGCCTCCCCGCGGTGTTCTCCGAGCAATTGCATTCCAATTGGAACAGTTTCACAGTAACTCAATTACCCCACGAAACACCCCGGTTGGTCCCGGAATGGAGGAACGCAACGGGTCAATATCGGTTCAATTAATTCTGCAAAACGACCCGCTTTGAACGCTCAATTCGCATCCCAGATACCCGCGTAGTTACCCGCGAAGGACCACCCAGGTTACGTGCAGTCCACCACCAAGTGTGCAGCAGCTATAGTAGTGTATTTGCACATACCTGAAACAAATTCGGCTATCCCGCATTTCCGCCACCACCAACACCGGCTAGCTGGCCAATCACATACTCACACAGTTCCATCACAGTTCAAATAATTAAAACGGGAATGACAATGAATAAATAAAAACGGGATCACCGATTGTCTGTTTCGGGGTGGTACGACTATGGTTGAGGCTTCCTAGTATCCAATCGAATCCCATGCACGCAGCGCAATTGTTTCGCTACGGGAACGGCAGCTAATTGCATATGGCCATAGAAGACGCGGTATGAGTTAGGAATACCTATGAATACCTATAAATAGCGATATTTAAGGGCTACACTAAATACCGCTACGTTGCCGGGGTTCGTGGCACAATTGGTCACACGTTTGCTTCATAAGCAGATGGTCATGGGTTCGATCCCAGCCCCGGCACTCTCGTCAGTTGCTTTTTCCCCCTGAGAGCAGCTGACACTGACCCTCTTCTGAACCCATGGCTCAAACGGACCCGGATACTTGGACATCGGCGAACTGCAACTCGTAATGGACCCCCAATCGGACTGGAAAAAGAAACAACCAACAGCCACACATCAATATCCTCGTACTCATCATTCTACCATGATAAGGTAGAAAGTGAAAGCAGCGCAATGGCAACCAGCCCGATATAGTAGAATAAGAATAGAATATATTTAGGCGCTGTAGTGTAAGTACAGCTTCCAGTAGGAATCGCTCACGCAGTGCCCCCCCAGTTGAAAAACGAGAAGAATGCAGCATGGGCGAGAATGCTGCAACACCGTACGAGAGCGAATGAGGCACGTTACAGACAGGCGCGGAACAGGCAGAACTCAGTCTTTCGGATGAAGAAGCGCCAGCAGGAAGAACGAGATCGCGAAGCGATGGAAGCGATGGAAGGTTTTAACAGTAGCCAAAATTTGTAAATTATACAAACTACTTGTTTGTAACGCATTACGTGTAACGCGTAACCATTGGCGTATCTAGGATTTTTTTTCCTAGGGGGTGCCTGGGGGGTGCCAGTTTCAGTGGGTTCCAGGTTGTTTTGCTTTTTTTTATAAAAAGAAATACCGATCCATCCTCAATTTCTTAGTATAATGAAAATTTAAACGCGCTATATTTTAAAGAACGGTTTTTTTTAATCCGAACCGTTGTACTGACTTAACACTCTCCCCGCCATGTAAGGTTTGAGAACTTGATAACTTGATTACGTATAATAAATGGAATTTGTATTTTCAGTTTGAACTTTACAATCATCACAACCCCTTTGTTTTGCGGATTGAATACTTTGATTAAGAATACATTTTTAGAGCAATTATCAGAAGTGTAAATCTCGGAAACTATGAAATATCTACAAATTTGCGTGTAACTTGTATTCATCGTGACATCCTCTTTGTTTCATTGCATGATAACAACCCTTATAAAATAGTTTTCAAGAACAATTGTAAGAGTCTTTTCTTCTCCCCTGTTGTGGAAATTAAGCCACTGCGTCCAATAAGCTACCTTCTACCAAAGCTGTGGCACCACCAATGAACTGGGAACAGGATTTATAGTGTTGGGCAAGATGCGACAACGTGTGATCGGGTGGCAGCCGATCAACGCAAGGATGTGCATGTTGAGAGTTAAGGGCCGTTTCTTCAACTACAGCATCATTAACGTCCACTGCCCACACGAAGGGAGACCCGATGACGAGAAAGAAGCGTTCTACGCGCAGTTAGAGCAAACATACGATGGTTGCTCGCCGCGTGACGTGAAAATCGTTGTCGGCGACATGAACGCGCAGGTAGGAAGGGAGGAAATGTACAGACCGGTAATCGGGCGAAACAGCCTGCACGCCGTATCGAATGATAACGGCCAGCGATGCGTAAACTTTGCAGCCTCCCGTGGTATGGTAGTCCGAAGCACCTTCTTCCCCCGCAAAGATATCCACAAAGCCACCTGGAGATCACCCGACCACCAAACAGAAAACCAAATCGACCACGTTCTAATCGACGGTAAATTCTTCTCAGATATAACCAACGTCCGCACATACCGCAGTGCGAATATAGATTCGGATCACTACTTAGTAGCTGTATGCATGCGCTCAAAACTTTCGACAGTTATCACCACGCGTCGAAGTCGAACGCCGCGGCTCAACATCGAGCAACTTCGTAACGTAGAAGTGGCTCAAGACTACGCGCAGCAGTTAGCAGTGGCCCTACCAACGGAAGAGCAGCTTGGCGCAGCTACACTTGAAGATGGCTGGAGGGACATCCGATCCGCCATAGGTAGTACCTCGGCTACAGCACTAGGCTTCGCGAATCCGAATCACAGAAACGACTGGTACGACGGCGAATGTGAACAGTTGAAAAACGAGAAGAATGCAGCATGGGCGAGAATGCTGCAACACCGTACGAGAGCGAATGAGGCACGTTACAAACAGGCGCGGAACAGGCAGAACTCAGTCTTCCGGATGAAGAAGCGCCAGCAGGAAGAACGAGATCGCGAAGCGATGGAAGAGCTGTACCGCGCTAAGGGGACACGAAAGTTCTTCGAGAAGCTGAACCGCTCGCGCAGAGGCTTTGTGCCACAAGCCGACATGTGCCGAGATAATCACGGGAATATTCTCACGAGCGAGCGTGAGGTGGTCGAGAGGTGGCGGCAGCATTACGATGAGCACCTCAATGGCGACGCTGCAAGTACCGAAGGTGGCGTGGTAACAGATCTAGGAGTATGTGCACAGGACGAAAGTCTTCTGGTCCCTGACCTCCAAGAGATTGAGGAGGAGGTTTGCCGCTTGAAAAACAATAAAGCAGCTGGAGCAGATCAACTACCAAGCGAGCTTCTAAAATACGGTGGAGAAGCACTGGTGAGAGCACTACACTGGGTCATTACCAAGATTTGGGAGGAGGAAGTATTACCGGAGGAATGGATGGAAGGTATCGTGTGTCCCATCTACAAAAAGGGCGACAAGTTGGATTGCGGGAACTACCGCGCGATCACACTACTGAGCGCTGCCTACAAGATACTCTCTCAAATTTTATGCCGCCGTCTATCACCGATTGCAAGAGAGTTCGTGGGGCAATATCAGGCTGGATTTATGGGTGAACGCGCTACAACGGACCAGATGTTCGCCATCCGCCAGGTGTTGCAGAAATGCCGCGAATACAACGTGCCCACACATCACTTGTTCATCGATTTCAAATCGGCGTATGATACAATCGATCGAGAACAGCTATGGCAGATTATGCACGAATACGGATTCCCGGATAAACTGATACGGTTGATCAAGGCGACGATGGATCGAGTGATGTGCGTAGTTCGAGTATCAGGGACACTCTCGAGTCCCTTCGAATCTCGCAGAGGGTTACGGCAAGGTGATGGTCTTTCGTGCTTGCTGTTCAACATTGCTTTGGAGGGTGTAATAAGAAGAGCGGGGATAAACACGAGTGGGACGATTCTCACGAAATCCGTTCAGCTGCTTGGTTTCGCCGATGATATTGATATTATTGCTCGTAAATTTGAGACGATGGCGGAAACGTACATCCGACTAAAGAGTGAAGCCAGGCGAATCGGATTAGTCATGAATGTGTCGAAGACAAAGTACATGATGGCCAAGGGCTCCAGGGAGGAATCACCGCGCCCGCCACCCCGAATTCATATCGACGGTGATGAAATCGAGGCGGTTGAAGAATTCGTGTACTTGGGCTCACTGGTGACCGACGACAACGACACCAGCAGAGAAATTCAGAGGCGCATTGTGGCAGGAAATCGTGCCTACTTTGGACTCCGCAGTACTCTTCGATCGAATAAAATTCGCCGTAACACGAAGTTAACCATCTACAAAACGTTGATTAGACCGGTCGTCCTCTATGGGCACGAAACATGGACCCTACGTGCAGAGGACCAACGCGCCCTTGGAGTTTTCGAACGGAAGGTGTTGCGTACCATCTACGGCGGAGTGCAGATGGAAGACGGGACTTGGAGAAGGCGAATGAACCACGAGCTGCATCAGCTGCTGGGAGAACCAACCATCGTCCATACCGCGAAAATCGGGAGGCTACGGTGGGCGGGTCACGTCATCAGGATGTCGGATAGCAACCCGACTAAAATGGTTCTCGAGAGCCATCCGACCGGTACAAGAAGACGTGGTGCGCAGCGAGCTAGGTGGGTCGACCAAGTGGAGGACGATCTGCGGACCCTACGCAGAGTGCGGAACTGGAGGCAAACAGCCATGGACCGAGTGGAATGGAGGCGGCTACTATGTACAGCAGAGGCCACCCCGGCCTTAGCCTGACCGGTAAGGTAAGGTAAGGCGTCCAATAAGCTGTACTTTTGTGGCATTGTAAGAGTTATAAATACTTGAAATTGCAAAATCAGGATGCATATTTGCATTTTTGGTTTGACCACAACATTAATAGCAAGCTTTGATTTTTCTCTTCGGGACTCTGATTCTATGCTAAAATATAATAAAGAAATTTGGGTTTTCGGCAAAACATTGTTTCGGTAATTCCTCAGGGAATATTCCCGGCAATTCATTTGGAAATTATTTTGCAATTTACTTAAATTAAGGCTATTTTAATTTCCCAGAAATTCCTTTGAGTTTGGCCAATTTCTTCGAATTTATTTGGTAATTTGTCTGGAATTTGATACTAAACACCTTTTACGCATCCTTTGAAAATTTCATCGGAAATTACTTTGGAAATTTCTTTGGCAATTCCACTAGGAGTTTATTTGACTTTTTGTTTATTTCATTGGCACATTTATTGAAATGTTCTCTCGGCAGTTCCTTCGCCAATTTTTTAGTAGTCTTTCAAGCGATGTTTTATTAATGTCAGCAATTCTATTCATATTTGCTTTTTAAAGTTCTTCAATTTCTCCTTGGGCAATTCCTTTGAGAAGCCTTTGGTGATTCATTCGACATTAACTCTGGGAACTTCCTCACATTTTTTTTTGGAAATGTCTTCAGCAAGTCATTCTACTTGTTTTTCGGATTTGCGTCGTTTTTTTTGGACTTCCATTATCTATGGTATTAGCTATTTCTTCACCAATTCCTTCGAAAACTTCTTCGTAAGTTTTTTTTATAAATAGGTTCTATAATTTGAATAAAAATTCTTTAGACAATTTCTTCTAGATTTCTTCAGTAATTATGTAAGGAGTTCCTGCAGCAGATGATTTCGGAACACCTTCGGCAATTTCGATGTTGCTTGCATTGATATTTATTTGGGAATTTATCAGCGAATCCTTTGGAAACTTCTATTATTACTTTAGGAATTTCTTCGGTAATTCCTTTGGAAATGGATTCGGCAATTTTCTAAGAGATATCCTCCGGGAATTTCTTTAAAAAAAATCTCTGGCGGTTCTTTAAAGATTCTGTTACTGCAATTACTTTAGGAATTCTTTCTAAATTTTCTTCAGAAATGCCTTTAATGATTTCGAAAAATTCTTTGAGAATTTCTTCGAAATTTTTTTTATGAATGTTTGTGGAATTTTTTATAGAATATTTTTTGGCAATTTATTTTGAAATTGGATTCGGCCAATTTCTTTAAAAAGCTTTACTATTTTCATGAGAAATTTCTCTGGCAGTTCTTATATGAATTCTTTTGGCAACTACTGTGAAAGCTCTAAGGTAATTTTGATGGATTTTTTCCGGCAATTTCTTTGGGGATTTGTCAGGAAATTTTTCGTGAATTTCATAGGATTTTCTTTAAGCACATCCAGTTGAGCATTTCTGAATTTCCAGAAGCAATATATTTAAATATAATTAAATCATTAAGAATTACAAAAGTAATCACGATAAAATTTCCTGAGAAATTTGCAAAATAACTGAAAAAGAAATTGCTAAAATAATTACGGAAGAATAGTCATTGAAATAAAAAAAAAAATCCAAAGAAATTGTTGATTGCATTCCCAAAACAACGTAACTAGCTTAATATCAGTTTCTTAAACTAAAGTTTGCTTAAGAGCGATTTGTTCCCCTACTAACAAGCTAAAATGTTTGTTGGGTTCCAATGAAACTACCGAAAAAATAAAAAAATAAATAAAAAGAACAATAATGCCGAAGGAACCCTCAAAGAAATGGCCATACTGCGGTTTAGCAAATACGGAGTCGTGTGTTCTCGAATCCCACCAAAACGCGATTCTTTTTCCACAAATTCATCCTTCTTTTTGTCAATTAGCAACATTCTGTGCCTTCTAATTAATTACAAGTTTTTCCCGTACATTCCTATAGGATTTCACTAGAGATTTCTCTAGTAATGCGTCCTAGGATATCTCTGGAAATTCCAACTATTCCCGAAATTCGTTTAGGGATTCCTCAAGAGATTTATATTGGGATTCCTTCAGCTAGAATTCTTTAAGGAAGGCCAAGAGGAGTTCCAGGTGTAATACCATGATTAATTTCTAGAGTAATCCATGAATTCTTGGATGATTATTTAGAAAAATCCCTGGAAGAATCAAAGGTATTTGGAAGTATCCTAGGAAAACTGACTAGAAGAATCCCGGCAAGAATTCCAGATGTAATCTCTAGAGGGATTCCTGCAGGTATTACAGTAAGAATTTCTGGAGGAGACCTGGGAGGCATTCCTGAAACATTAGAAGCAGCTAGAATCGCTTATGGAATCCTAGGAGGAGTTCCTGGATGAAATTCAAGAGGAGTTCCTTGAGAAGTCCAACAAGAAATATTTGGAGAAATCCTAGTTTTTTTTTTAGGATTTCCAGGAAGACATACCGAAGGTACTTCTGCAAGACTCCTACGAAGATTGTCTTGAATAATCGCAGCAAGTTTTTGAAGGAATTCCTGGCTAAACTCTTAGAAGAGTCCGTAGAAGAATTCTGGGAGTAAGAATGACTGGAGGAGTCCTAGGAGGAATTGCTGGAAGAACCACAACAGGAATAGCTTGAGAAATCCAGCTGAAATTCCTGGATGTAAGCCAAGAGGAGTTCCTGTAGGAATTCCATGGGAAATTTATGAGAGAATCCGTGGACAAAATATCTTGGATAAAAAATCCTGGAGGAATCACCGGAGCGTTTCTGAAGAAATCACAGGAAAAATCTCAGGAGGTATTCATAGAAGGATTCTGGGATGTATCACTGTAGAAACCTCAGCTGAAATCCTAGAAGGAATTGCTGGAGGAAACTGTACAGGAATTTCTAGAGAAATTCCATCAGGAATGCCGGGGGGAATCCAAAGAAAAAATCCTTGGAATACCTAGAGAAGTCCCTGCAAGAACTGGTAGAGGTATTCTGGAAGAATCTATAAAGAAGGCCCTAATGGAATCGCAAGAGGATTTTCTGAAAGAATCTCAGGAAGAATTCCAGCCATAATACTAGGATAAATTCGTATAGGAATCATTAGGAAGAATTTCTGGAGAAATTGATGGAATAATCACAGGAGGAGTTGTTTGAGGTATTCTTGGAAGAAGGCCAAAAAGAATTTCTGCAGCAATTCCATGATGATTTTCTGGAGAAATCTTTGGAAACAATCTCTGGAGGAATTCCTGGATGAGTTCTTGGAGAAATCCCTGGTGGAGCAACCAAAGGAATTTCTGCAAGAATTCTAGGAAGATTGCCTGGAAAGGTCTCAGCAAAAAAGTCAGGAGAAAGCTCTAGAAGAATCCGTAGCATAATTTCGGAAGTACCACAGTTAGAATTTCTGGAGGAAGAATAGCTGGAAGAACCGCATGAATTGCTGGAGCAGTCACAGCTGGAATATCTGGAGGAATTCTTAGAATTCCGGGAGCTATCATAGAAGTAATTTTTAGAGAAATCCTAGAATCAGCAATGCCAGGGGTATCTTATGAGAAGATCCTCTAACAAATGCCTGGAGGAATACCTACAGTACTCCTTGAAAGAATAGGTAGAAGCATACTGGTGGAATCCCTGTTGGAATCGCAGGAAGAATTTCTAGAGGAATCTCAGTAATATTTCCCAAAAGAATTGCAGCAAGTAAGTATGCCAAGAAAAATCCCTAGAAGTATTTCTGAAGAAGTCTTAACGGGAATTGTTTGAAGAATTCCAGTTGAAATTCATGGAGGAATTTTTGGGGAAATCCCCTGTGGAATTTCTGGAAGAACCTCTGTAGAAAGTCCTGAATATATCCTTGAAGAAATGTATGGAAGAATCAATGAAGGTATTTTATATAAAAATCTCAGGGAGATCTTCCCGAAGAACTTTCCTAGTAGAATTCCAGAAGGTACCACAGTGAGAGTTTTTAGAGGAGAGACATTGCTGGAAGAATCGCAGCAGGAGTTGCTTGAGGAATCCTAGCCAAAATTCACGGAGGAAGGCCAATATAAGCAAATTCCATGAGAATTTTTTGGAAGAGCCTCTGAATGAAATCTCTGAAAGAATTCCTGGAAGAATCACCGGAGGAACTTCTGAAAGGATCCCAGGAAGATTGCTTGAATAATTCCATCAGGAATTCTTAAAAAAATCCCAATAGAAATTTTTAGAGGAATCCCTAGAAGAATTCCGAGAAGAATCATAGTAAGAATTTCCAAAGAAATCCTAGCAGAATTTGCTGGATCAATCTCTGCAGAAATTTCTAGTATGTACAACCCCATTAGGACTGCCTGGAGTATCCTAATTCCTAAGGGAAGTTTATTGCAGAAATATCAGGACGAATCCATAAAGGAAGCCTAATGAAATCACTGTATGAATAGATAGAGGTAGGAATATATGGAGAAGTCTGTTCTTACCAATATCCAAAAACGCCAAAATCTGCGCCAAAACGTACAACAGTTATATAGGTAATTCCGGGTGTGCTTAAGTTTTGTTCAAATGTGCCATTAATAAATATTGGAATTATTGTGTGAAGCTTAAAATTTGAGGTGACTGTCAAGGAAAAATTCTAGGGGGTGCCAAATTTGTTCTAGGGGGTGCCAGGCACCCCTGGAACCCCCCCTAGCTACGCCAATGCGCGTAACGCACTATGTGTTACGTGTAGAATGTCATAAACAACTAGCAGACCACAGAAAATTTATAAAAATATGTCATATAATATGTTTTGTTTACTAAAACTAAGATCTAAACATTAATGGAACGAATTGACCTCGGCTTTTTTTCTGCACCGGTGTTTCAGCGTGGTCAATATGGAGTGAAAACTGTAGGCACCCACAGTGGTACTTCAACTTTGACGATTTCTGTGGCACAAAACGCTGGATGAAAACATTTCAAATTTTGACCACAACATTTCCTATATTTACTGACGCTGCAGTGAAATTTTTATGAAGGTACTTAAATTTTTCACTAAAATACGGATTTTTGAAAAATGTATGTCCAAAAATTGATTTTTTCGTATAAGTTGTTATAACTCAAAATATATAATTTCCATCAATTTGAAATGTTGACCATACATTATCGATATATTGATGATGAAGTGGTAAAATTTTCAGCCAACAATATTGGTAATTGTAAAAGTTGCAGCAGATTGAACACGACGCATTTTAGGAGACAAATCAGCTCGGCTTTTATTTTGCTACTGAGTGTACACTGGGTCATTACCAAGATTTGGGAGGAGGAAGTATTACCGGAGGAGTAATGGATGGAAGGTATCATGTGTCCCATCTACAAAAAGGGCGATAAGTTGGATTACGAGAACTATCGCGCGATCACACTACTGAGCGCTGCCTACAAGGTACTCTCCCAAATTTTATGCCGCCGTCTATCACCGATTGCAAGAGAGTTCGTGGGGCAATATCAGGCTGGCTTCATGGGTGAACGCGCTACAACGGACCAGATGTTCGCCATCCGCCAGGTGTATCGACGGTGATGAAATAGAGGCGGTTGAAGAATTCGTGTACATGGGCTCACTGGTGACCGCCGACAACGACACCAGCAGAGAAATTCAGAGGCGCATTATGGCAGGAAATCGTGCTTACTTTGGACTCCGCAGAACTCTAAACGATCGAATAAAGTTCGCCGTAACACAAAGTTAACTATCTACAAAACGCTGATAAGACCGGTCGTCCTCTATGGGCACGAAACATAGACCCTACGTGCAGAGGACCAACGGGCCCTTGGCGTTTTCGAACGGAAGGTGTTGCGTACCATCTACGGCGGAGTGCAGATGGAAGACGGGACTTGGAGAAGGCGAATGAACCACGAGCTGCATCAGCTGCTGAGAGAACCAACCATCGTCTTCTTCTTCTTCTTAATGGCTCGACGTTCCCACTGGGACTTGGCCTGCCTCGCTTCAACTTAGTGTTCTTTGAGCACTTCCACAGTTTCTGAGTGTAGAATTAGCATTTAAGTTGAAATACACATAAATAAAAACTAAAAAAAAAAAAACTTCCACAGTTATTAATTGAAGGGCTTTCTTTCGGATTCTACTACCATTCCCTCTGGAGTACCACAGGGAAGCAATCTCGGACCGCTTTTATTTTCGCTGTTCATCAAAGACGTAGCATATGTAGGGTAACCTGGGGTAATACGCACCCCCGGGGCAAAACGCCCTCACGCTATTTCATTATATATGAGAAGTTCCATTCGATGCAAGCAAACTAGACGTTAAACTGACCCGGACAAGCCCAAGAATGCAAAGAATATTCGAATGAAAAGCGTGGAAAACTATGATTTTCCACATTTGGAAAGATTGTCTAATTTGAAGCGCACACAATTTAAGCAATTGCGCGCTGATGATATGGAATCAACCTATTAACTACCATCCGCCTCCTACTCCTTCCATTTGCTGCCGTAAACAGTAACATGGAGCCGCCTGGTATTTCTTAAAAATTCAAAGCGGAAAATGCCAGAGGTCGTATTGCCCCACCTCAAGGTGCGTTTTGCCCCCAAAAGTTTATCAGCACCCAAAACGTAACACTTTTTTAAATTGTTAATTTGATTGCGTAAAATTGAAATGACGCGTACCAAAAGTTGGCATCTCTTAGTCGAATAGGTAAACTAACTTTCAAAACGCAAGACACCCATAAAATCATCTTAATCTTAGCTATAGCGCCACGTTTGCTTAGGGGGTGCATATTACCCCACCTTCCCCTACTGCCCCGTGGCGAACGCATTTTCTATGCGGACGACGTGAAGATTTTCATCATGATCACCTGCATTGAAGACTGTGTGGCATTGCAGGTAGCGTTAAGCTCTTTTGAATGCTGTAGCAGGCGTAATGGTTTAGAACTCTGCGTGGGAAAATGCATTGCTATAACGTTTTGCAGAAAAAGGAATCCAATTCTATTTGACTACTCCTTATCAGGTGAAACGCTGGAACGTAGAAATGAAATTAAGGATCTTGGAGTGATTCTGGATACGGAGATGACTTTCAGGCCTCATTACGATGATGTGCTTTCTAGAGCAAATAAACAGCTGGGCTTCATGTTTAAGATTGCTGATGGCTTTCGTGATCCTTTATGCCTTAAATCACTATACTGCGCTTTAGTTCGCTCCATTCTGGAATCAGCAGTAGTAGTTTGGTGCCCGTATAGTCAGAATTGGATCGACCGTTTTGAGGCTGTGCGACGAAAATTTGTGCGATTAGCGCTTCGGAGTCTTCCCTGGCGTGACGCTGTTCATCTTCCGCCGTATGAGCACCGGTGTATGCTGTTAGGGTTGGAAACTTTAGCGAGTAGGAGGTCGTCAATGCAATCCAATTTCATTGGGAAACTTTTGAACGGAGAGATTGATGCTCCTTCTTTACTGTCAGAGCTCCGTATATATGTTCCAGGACGACCACAACGGCGCCGCAATTTCCTGCATTTGGATCCACGTAATAGTCGATACGGACAACATGATCCCATTAGGTTTATGACTTTAAATTTTAACAATGTATTTTAACAGTTTGACTTTCATTGATGTGTTTCGTTAGATTTTTTGTTCTTTTATAATGTTAGCATTAGTTAGATAAGTTGTGTCGTATATGTAATTAATTGTAATTGTTTGTCATGTATTACTTCAAAGATGCGGGTTTTTATGCCTTATTAAGGCTTTTCCCAGCCACACTTCATTGAGATCCAAGTAGATCAGATGAAGAGAAACAATAAATAAATGAATAAATAAATAAGAAATAATGATAATTGATAAATCTCGAATGATGTAGTTTTCATATCAAAACAAGTTATTGTTGTGCTATTGATTATCAATTGTTTGTACTCTCTCAATAGTACAATAATAACTAAATTTGTTTTACAACAAAACGTATTATTCATATGTTATTTGATGACTGCACCAATACCGTGATCATAACAAAATAAGATTGTCCAACAAAAAATGTTATGAAGATGTAATGTCTTGATAAGATAATAATAACAAACCAAGATATAAAAACAGGTTATGTCATTTCGCAGATAATAATTTGCTATTCTGCTCTGCTCGGGCAAAAACCGCACGACCACGTAGCCTGGCCACGGCCCTTTTTTTTTTTTTGAAACTTGGCAGTTCACCCATGGAAATCTGAGAATTGTCGCAAAACTCTTTTTCCCTTCTGAGCCCATCAGATCCACCAGCGTTCCCCTCGGTCCAGCGCAAAGCCTCTATTTGTGGCAGCAGTAATTATGTTTCCGAGATAAAATCGGTTGAAATATTCATTTTATTGATCTGCACACTTTTCCACCCCGCTGCGCTTTCATCACTGGGGACTGGGGAGCCCATCCGCCATGGCTCGACGGCATCCTGGCAGTAGGTTGGTACTGGTCTCTCTGTTCCGGTGGTGCCCGCTGCCAAATTGCGAATCCGCAAGGGGGGGTGAAGAATGTAAATAGGTCATCCGTACCGAAAAGGGGTCCAACCGACGTGGATGACGACGATGATGGTACTGGCCCTCCCCTCCGTGTTCTGAGCAATGCAATCGAATGGTTTGTTGTTGCTCTCTCCGCCACCGACTGGACTGGCTGGTGGTGGCTTCACCCTCGAGGGTGTGATTTCACCACTGATTTTTGTGGCGAGCGGGCCAGCGCACGTGATTGCACAACTGCCCACAGCTCCGTCGTTACTGCAGGATGTAATGTATGTTGAAGCGATTGAACCGCGGTACAGCGGATACACGCATATAGGTAATAGTCATTAAATATGTGCCAATTACGCTTTACCGCCGGCACCCAATCGATTCGATTTAGCAAATAATTAATGGCGAAGTGCTGTTCTGAGCATAATTAGAAGAATATTACGGTCATCATCACCGTTGATGGTCTATCAGATACTACTAGTGCCATCTTCATATTCAGTTTAGCAACTCAAGCTGCAAACTGCATTCAGGATTTCCCCTATTTCACTCTATGAAGTTCAGAAATCATCGCGTAGCATTGGTTATAATTACCGTTACTACCTTACATCGTGCAACATTTCAAATTATCCTACTCTACTACACCGACAGGATAATAGTTTAGATCTGCTCCTACCATATCATTTTCTCGAACCTACGTCGTGTGATACTCTGCTGCCATCCATTGGAATTGAAGTGAAACTAACAGTAGGATATCCCAAATGGGGCATGCGCAATCGTTGTTTTCTTAAACAGCTGATTTATAGACTTCACTGAACTGAATCAGCCACCGTGTTAGGGAGTGCAGTTGTATTGAGTCACATGGTTACGTTGCAGGAGCATGAAAATAAAACGACAGCATCGCTGTAGTCTCCTGCACAGTTATTAAATCTTGAAGATCATTCTTCTTAGATCTGGAACTCTATCAAATCATTACATTCACAGCAAAAACATTCATGTGATCTCACAGCATTTTCACTGCACATCAGTTGCGTCGTAAAATAAATGTACATATTACATCCTTTCCCACGCAGAGAAATGAGCTTTAAGCACAAATAAATTCTAGTTCAAATCAACCGATTTTTCAGTTTACTATAGCGACAAACTAATTTCTAGTTAAAACTGAACTGCTCCATTGTTTGATAATACAAATATTTTCATTCATCGAAATATTTGACAGTTCGTTAGAACAAACATATATTTGGTATGTATCTTAGAAAAGTTTAGTGCAGGGCTGGTAGATCCTACCCTCTACGCCCACCCAAACATGCCCACCTGCGCGCCATCTGCTGTTGGTTCTAATTTGTAAACATCTTTTGTTTAGTTGTTTATAAACATCAACAATAGTAAAAACATTAGCGTTTTTCTCTTCCTTTCGGTGCTGATGCTCAGTTTTTTAGGTAATTATCGAAATTTCTTGAGTTGTAGTGTTAAATTATCCTCATATTAAAGCACCAGAACCGCTCTGGGAGTTTTCAATTCTCAACCGATTTCTGCACTCCAAACAAAACGAAAACAAAAACAAGCGAGAGTAGAGGCAAATATTTCATAATGGCGAAAACAAAACACTGATTTTTTTCGGAATAAAATTTTTCAATATAATCTAAATAAAATGTGTGGGATTATGCTTGAATCACATGCTGACTTGCTTTTAGCATGATAAAACGGTGTTAAAATCAATTTTGCGAACGAAAATAGATATTTTCTTGGTTGGCCGTTACGTCCTTCTAATGGTACTAAAATTGAATAGAGGGTAGGCGCAATTTGTTCCCAGTTGACAGCCAGCTTACTCCCCTGGTTTAAGTGTAGTACGCACCTCAAAAGTACTGTGGAAAAGGATAGGACAAGAAACGGTCAAGAAATGATTTCGTTGTCAAAATTTCTTGAGTGGTCCGCAGCTGAAAAGAAATGAAAATTGTGTAACGCTCGTAACGCCTGCCGGGCAAATCAAATGGAGCTGTCACTTTTCCTTGCGGAAAAATATTCCGTTCAATTATTCCTCAAGGAAAAGTGACATTTTTTCCCATACTAATCAGTTGTCAAAATTCCTTTGGTAATTAGAGGGATTTTTTCTGGAGTGCTTTTCTTACCAGGTGCATACTAGACTTTAGTGTTCTTTAACCTTCCGTCAGTTGCGCGGTTACGAGCGTTACGAGCCATACGTACAAAAGTTTTAGGATTTTCATACAACAAAGCGTTACGGAGAGGGGAGGGGGTCGAAAAATTTCGATTTTAGCGTTACGTAATAAATGGATGCTGTCTAATCGCAGTTTGCCCAAGATTCCATGCAAGGATCTTTATATTCGCCTCACTCCATTCATATTCAGCAAACACACAAACTAAAGCGACAACCGTTCGCTGCTGACTGTCTTCGAGTGTGGAGGAAGATGAAAAGTGGAAATCAGGAACCCTGATTCCATGTAACATATTTATCTTTTAGTAGAATTAAAATTATATGAATGGTTCCGGGTCATTTGGCCGAACGCCATTTGGCCGAATGCCGTTTGGCCGAACGCCATTTGGCCGAAAGGGTCATTTGGCCAAATGCCATTTGGCCGAATGCCGTTTGGCCGAAAAATGAATGATGAACTTAGGTGACCATGCCCCCGTTCCCAGCCTCAGTACAACTTGAAAGAACAGCCTATGAGTCAAAGAAGGAAAAATCTTTGATAAAATATAGGCAGTTTTAACGCCAACTAAGCACTGAATATCAAAACTAGAAAGAATAGCCTATTATTAAAAGAAGGAAATATTTCTGATGATCATATTGGGAATAAAAATGTCGAAGACTTCTTCTGAATTCTTTTGATCACGATTCGGCCAAATGACCCATTCGGCCAGATGGCATTCGGCCAAACGGCGTTCGGCCAAATGGCCGGACACCTATATGAATGCATTCAGGTAAGGAATAATTCGGGTGATTTTATTGATGATAAACACTACCCAACTATTATAATACCACTAAACATCTCCAGCTAACGTAGCTAATCACCAAATCAGACTAAGCCTTTAGGGGGTTGAGTCTGAAACCACGCAAGACCATGTTGGGGGGAAGGGGGGGTTTATAGACAGCCCCAACACTCATTTGAAGAGGGTATTCTGCTTAGAGGGTTCGAAAAGTCGGTACAAGGTTGTTTAAACATTAAAATAAAAAAAAAACTATATTTGAGTTGGGGTTTTCATCTAGTTTCCGTCTGTGTAAGCACCGACTAATAATGATCGATTTTAAACTTGCTCCTCGCCTAACGCCCCATAGCCTATTTGGTATCAATTACTAATTTATCAATTATCTTTCATATCATGTAAAAAATATTGTAAAACAACTTCAATTTACTTAAAAGAATTGAATAGTTGTCCCTGAATTCAAACTACAGGTAAACAAAACTGTGAATTACCTTAATTCACAACGAAAGGACCGTTTTTGTCCACTTTTTCCACCTGAATCAGATACCTTATTGCGTAAACTTGTTGTTAACAGTAATTGTTGTGAAGATTTTCTGCCGGAAAGTTTTTTTGAACGAATTTATTGCACCTAGTCCAGCGGTAATTCCCGGCACCAGTGCCGAACTTCCAGCAAAATCAAATGGGAAATCACTTCGGCACCCATCTTTGTGTTGATGAAGTGCACTCGTCTACGTGTAATAGTTGTTTTGAGCACTTGTGCGGCTTCAAGGTGAACGTGTAGCTCATTGACTGTGGATCCCGTTGCGGAATTGTTGCGGGAGATGATTAGGGGAAAGTGGGGTAATATGCCATTTTTCAAACTTTCATCGTTTTCAATGATAAATAGCTTCTTTGAATAGGCTTCCAAAGTGTTAACAGCATCTAGACAATATTTGCTCGATACTTCAGCAAAAATATTCACTAAACTAATGCATTTTCATCGATTTATAGCGATTTCAAAAACAGGTTCGTAAAACGGAAGTGGTGCAAAAAGGCCACCTGCCATGGGGTAAGATGCCACTTCATGAAAACGTTAAAAATTACGTCCATTATTTTTCGGGCATTTCTGACTCCCTTTGCTCCTCTGGTTCGCTATTTTCGTATGCTCAATACATGGAGTGTCACCCCTTTCCCCGCTAAACGATGGTCGTCATATTTGAATGACCCCTAACATGAAAAGCGTGAACATCAACAACCATGCGCCTCCATGTGTGTCTCAATCTGCTAGCAAACACTTGGCTGGTAATAAAATCACCAGAAAACCTTAATTGCAAGCACGAAAAACCGGAAGTTGATAGTTTTCATTGGGAAATCGATAGATTATCCATGGGTACGGCGGCTTAGCTTCTAGAAGAATGTTTTATGTAATCATATCTTGACACCATTCACCTTTAGTAATGGTCAAATCACATCGAGGAACGATTCTATGAATTGGGCCATTTTACCCCATCTTGGCATTTTGGGCGTTGTTCCCCTACCTACGAAAGTGCGTTTGGAAAATATGCGGTAAGTGATATTTTGATTTGTTTTGCTGTGAGGTGCCGGGAATCGGCACGGGTGCTCAATTAGTTCGAAACCCTATTACGGCAAAATAGTTTCAAAAAACAGCCTATTAATTAAAGACAGACTCTTGGTGATGTATGACAAATAGATCGAAACTATTTACTAATACAGCATAATTTGGATGAACTGCTCAAATGAGTGTAGAATTAACAATTAAGTTAAAATACACTTAGCGTGATACACAAATTATGTCACGCAAAAATCGTCCATTTTCAATCCCCCCTCCCCCCTATGTCATACCTTTTGTATGAGACGTCAAACATTTTTGTATGGGTCGTCACGTTATACAACCCCCCCCCCCTCCCCCTAAAAGCGTGACGTAATTTGTGCATGGCCACTTACATAAAAAAATAAAAAAAAACTGCTCATCAATCCAAGGAGGGTGATCAGTGATCACAAAGCATAAATATGGTGGTTGTATGCCAATGAACACTTTTGTAGTACACCAGATTCTTTTTTTGCACGGGTAAATCCATTTTGCTATAACCCGGTCACTTTTAAACCTATCAACTTGATTTTCCCTACACGGGTAGTACTCGGCATCGTTATGTCTAATGGCACATAAGCCTACAAATAAATGATTAAGTAAAAAAAAATACACGGGTAGTACTAAACGTGTTTAGCACTGTACAAAATTTCGTGTATTCGTGTATTGGTGGATTCGATTGAGACCTTCGGAAAACTACATGATGGTTGTTATCTCGTAACAAAAGCCTGGCCATCCCACGAACATTTTCCCGGCAACCAGTTCATTTAGCTTTCTCAGGCTACCCCCCGAAATCCTCAAGTATTTTTTTTTCTCCCCTGTTGGGGAAATTAAACCACTGCGTCCAATAGGCTGAACTTTTGGGCATGTCCCGTTTTGACATTCGCCAGCTAATTACCATGTGTCAAGTAATCAGCTACTGCCACGACGCGTCGTCTCCCAGTCAGGTGCAATGGAATTGATAAACTCCAAGACCTTCCCAGGTTTTGCAGACCAGATCTCACTGGGTTGCAAGCAACCACTATTTAGAAATCTTTGCCTGCGCGTGTATAAAGCACCACAACTGCAAAGCAGATGTTCCGAGGTTTCACGTTCCGTATTACAGAAACGACAGATATCACTCTGAATATGGCCAATATTTTTCAAGTGATACCTGCTCGGGCAGTGTCCAGTTACTAGGCCAGTGTATGTACATAGAGCTCTCTTGTTGTAAGGGTATGCGGTATACCGAAAAGTTTCGCCAAATGCACCTCGAAACGGAATTCCGCGGAATTCCACGGAATTCAACCAGGCGAAATTTATGATTTTGAATTTCGTTTCGTTTCGTCAAATTCTAAAAATTTCGTCTTCAAAAAATATATTTTGACGAAATTAAACGGAATTCCGCGGAATGTCTAATAAATTTCGAAAACAAATTCATTGTGTAAATGCCTTTTTTGAAAGAGCTTAATTTTTTAGTGGAACTCTTGGAAGGGATTTACCATTAGGGGCTGTCCATAAACCACGTGGTCATTTTTTGGGGACTTTTCAAACCCCCCCCCCCCGCGTGGTCATTAGTCCATACAAAATTTTTTATTTGTCCATACAAAATGGTCATTGGCCGAATACCCCCCCCCCCCCTTATGACCACGTGGTTTATGGACAGCCCCTTACATCTGTATGACCAGGGCTGGATGTACGGGTGGGATGGGGGTGGCTGGGGGTGGTTATTCGGGCTCCGGCCCCCCACATTTTAGGCCCCCCTACAAAGACCTTTTTTGGTTATTAGGGTCAAGTGGGGTAAAATGCCATTTTTCAAACTTCCATCGTTTTCAATGATAATAAGCCTCATTTGTTTGGCTTTCGAAGTGGTAACAGCAACTAGACAATATTTGCTCGATACTTCAGCAAAACTATACATTAAACTATTGCATTTTCATCGATTTTTAGCGGTTTTAAAAACTGGTTCGTAAAACGGAAGTGGTGCAAAACGACCATCTGCCATGGGGTAAGATGCCACTTCATGAAAACATTCAAAAATTACGTCCATCAGTTTTCGGGCATTTCCGACTCCTCTTTCCCCCTCTGTCCCGCTTTTTTGTATACTCAATAAATTGAGTGTTACCCCTCCTCCCCGCAAAACAATGATCGTAATATTTGAATGACCCCTAACATAGAAAGCGTAGACATCAACAACCATGCGTCTCCATGTGTGCCTCAATCTCGTTGGAAACACTTGGCTGGTAGTAAAATCACCAGAAAACCTTAATTGCAAGCACGAAAAACCGGAAGTTGTCAATTTTCATTAGGAAATCGAAAGATTTTTCGTGGGTTTGGTGGCCTAGCTTCTAGAAGAATGTTCGATGCAAACATATCTTGACATCATTCACCTATAGTAATGATCAAGTCCCATTCAGGAATGATTTTATCAGTTGGGTCATTTTACCCCATCTTGGCATTTTGGGCTTTGTTCCCCTACACATCAACATTATGTTTCATATTGCTCAAATACTGTTTGAAAACAAAGACATTTTTGTATGCTCATTACCAAGGGACCTTCGCATCCGCTCGGGCCTCGGGCAATCCTTGATCCGGGCCTGTGTATGACGAAACGCTATTCACGGTTAAGCTCTTATTCCTTTCGTTAATAAGAAATCCCGTAGAATTTTCTGGCCAAATTATACATGTACGATTCATAAAGCTATAACCCTAGGCTAGTTCCGAATCAAATGACCTAAAGGTAGAAAACTCTTTTTAAATTTTTTTGGGAGTGGTTTTTTGATCCCAGATCGTCGGTGAGAAGGGCATGCACATCAACCATAACATCAGATCCGCTTAACATGTAGCATCTTGAATCCAGTTTTATCTGGTAGAATTGTTGGCCTAATATCTAGAGATGATTGTATTTATATTTTTAGAATTTGCGGATTGCGGATTGCGGATCGAGTTTGCGGATGCTTCAATGATTACCGCATATATTTCGTAAGCATTCTCTGTGAGTTTTACAAGGTTTTTTCTGATAAATTCAATCATCTGTTATTTCTTTGAAGGTTGTAGATTTCAAGCTTTCTTTAGCTTGATTGTTAAACATCTAGTAGTTGATGTTTCCACATCATATGCTTCATGCTTCTGATAAACAATCGATATTAGAGCATCTTACAGTAGAGGTGTGCGCCGATTTGAAATCTGTCGGCGGCGGCGTTTGTCGCATTTTAATTCGGCGGCGGCGTCGGCGTGAATCGGCGTGGCCATAATTTTGACTTCTTTATCAATTTGATCTTCGCAAATCAATACTAGTTTTTTTTTTTTTATTAACTTACCTCAATCTTTGAAGATTCAACGAAATTTTTATAATTAATGTTTAAATTTATTTAGATTTTCCTCTGTCTTTTTAAACTTATCTTAACCCTTTCCTTCTCACGACTTTGAACGGCTATTCCTATGCCAAGAAAGCGTTTCCGAAAAAAGTGTTTGGACAAAAGTTATTGCAAATTGGCCAAATTTTTCAAAATTAACGAAAAACAGTTGTAAATCAATAGTATTTTGATTGTTTATCAGCAGTTACACTTTTGAAACAAGTAGTTAGGATTTGGCTTTACCTAATGAGATTACAATCATATTCTAAAAAGTATTGCATCATATTTATCTAATTCCGCTTGTCTGGAGTTCGTCGAAAATCGATGGTGCCCTAGAAGAGCAATCGTGGGAAGTAGAGGGGTAATAATCATCAACAAGCTGCACGAGAAATGAATCCAAATGTTTTGTTTTGTTTTTAAGATTTTGTTAGAGTTTAGATACCCAAGATATCTTTCCAAGTATTTATCTCCAAACTCCATTAGGACTTTAACTTCAAATTCCCACTATATTCTACTTAGATTCCACTAGCAAGTTCCTCCAAATCTTGAATACTCATTAAAAAAGAAACATCTGTACAAATGACTCGATTTTTTTACGCAGTGAGATGTGCAAAACTCCAAGTAAATTGCTACAATATTGGCTGACTCACAGCTCAAAGTGGTCAGAATCGGTCCAGGGCCCAAATGGTCCTCCACCCTTGTTAGGCAAAGTTGGGTACTTATCTGAAATGTTTAGACACATTAAATTATATTTGAACACCCCTAGTCATTCATTCTGCATAAAATGCATGCGAATAGGAATTCAATTGTTAGTTTTGTGAGGAGGTGTTTTCTAATTAGATCACCGAATTTGTGAGTAGTTCTATTTTTCATGTGTATGTTTGTTCTAATAAATGTATTATTTCAGCATTTTAGCTTACCGAAGACAAATCTAATGTCGGGTTTGATGTGAGAAACGGTAGAAAAGCGGCAGCCCCAGCAACAAACCTATAAATGGAACTGTAGCAAATGAAGCCTTGAAGATGAGACTAAACTGAAACACCGCCACGCCAACGCTAGAAAAAAAATCAAACACGCAGCATCCATTTCTTGATCAATTTGATATAACTGCAAAATTCCGCGGAACTTTTTCGAAAATTTCGTTTCGTTTCGAAAAATACCGAGTGAATTCGGATTTCGTATCGATCTCACGAAACATTTATGAATTTCGTTTCGTTTCGTACCGCATTGCGTCAGAAATTTCACATATCGTTTCGTTTCGTTTCGCTTTGAAAAAATCCCATACCGCATACCCTTATCTTGTTGAGCTTTAAGAGCTTTTTGGTTTCATAAGCATTTGGTGTTATAAATCGTTTTGACTGATTGCAATTTTAGACGTCCATCCAATTGGATATCACCCTCTGCTCAGCCCAGCGTTTCAGGTCCATTTTAATTGTACAGTATGATATACCACAGAATGGTTCTGGGCCAGCAAACTGTAAATTGGTACCACTTTTAGCAAGCTCGTCTGCCATTTCATTTCCTTCGATGCCACAGTGACCTGGAACCCATTATAAGTTTACTGAATTCCCTTGGCATAGCCTGCGCAGTGAAAGAATGCATTCCCAGACAAGCTTTGAAGTACATTTGTAAGCGCACCTTGCTTTTAGTGCAGCTTGACTATCTGAGAAAATACAAATATTTGCATAATCTGCATTTTCTCTCAAGGCAGATATTTGCGCATTTCAAAATAGCAAGAATCTCTGCTTGAAACACCGTAGGATAGTGTCCCATCGCCACTGAAATTTGTATTCCAGGGCCGTAGATTCCTGCTCCCGTTTTTATTCCAACTTTTGAGCCATCTGTAAAGAATTTGATTGACCCTTGACGAACAGTGGGACCTCCGACTTTCCAATCTGCACGAGTTGTTTCGTGCAACTTGTAAGGAACATCATGGTTCTCCACAGGTTTCATCCAGTCTTTAATCATTTTCATTACTGGCCTATTTTGTATTGTGTAATGTTCAGGTGACCTACAAGATCATCTGGCATAAACTTTTCAACTCGTTCAAGTCTCAGCAATTCCTTTTCTGCTTCTAATTGCACGTACTCGTGCAAAGGTAGTAGATTGAGAATCGCATCTAAAGCTTTTGATGGAGTGCTTCGCATCGCTCCTGTAACAGCAATGGACGCAAGACGTTGAATTTTCGCAAGCTTTGATTGTGTGGTAGCCTCTTTTGTTTTTGGCCACCAGACAAACGAAGCATACGTCACTTTTGGGCGGATTATGGCAGTATAAATCCACATTATCATTTTTGGTTTCAATCCCCACGTCCTGCCAATAGTTTTGGAGCATAACCAGAATGCACTTGTTGCCTTACCGATCACGGACTCAATTTGAGCATTCCAGTTCAGTTTAGCATCCAGTAACAAACCTAAGTATTTCACTCGATCACTAGGATGAAGGGATTCTGGAAGCTGGAGCTGGAAATTGTGAGTGAGATAGTTGGTAGTGGCTAAATTTGATTTCATCGGCCGTGCTGTGAATTTTTCGTTCACCAACCTCTGTTCGACGGCTCATCGGAGGATGCAGATGCAGTGATTTATGGAATTTACCTAATTTATTGGCAGGCTGCGCAGATATTCCACATTTTTCTCCACATATTTTTCTGCCTTTCACTGCCAAGCTCGCCATTGTTTGTTTCGTCATCGAACGTTCAGCTAAAAAAGGCACTCACTGAAGTTCATTCCGCTCATTCTACTGTGACAAGCAAAACAAGTGTTCACCGACATACAATGGGTAAAACCAAAACAAACACACTTGTTCCTTTGACGACCGAAACAAAATCTAATCCCTGTAAGCGGTCGAAGGAAGACCTGGATTCTTCGGACGATCATGTGGAAACGTTGGACGATCTGCTCTTTCGGATGCAACAAATGTTCAACGAGACGAACTCAAGGATTGAGCAGAGTAAGTGCGACTTGAGGAGCGAAATCGCCGATCTGCGTGAGGATGTGCAGCAGTTCAAGCAAGACTGTTCGAACGAGGTGCTACGATTAACGGAATCAGTCAATGATATCCGTTCCAACGCGCTTATGAATGAGGAACGATTACTGGCTTCGATGAGGACAAACGACTTGCTACTGTCTGATGTTCCCTACAAACCTAATGAGGACTTGGTCGGCTACAGCAGTAAGGTTTCATCGGCGCTCGGCTACAATGAACAAAACTTGCCACTTATTCACACCAAACGGTTGGCACGTCTCCCTATTGAAGCTGGAGCTTCTCCGCCTATAGTGCTACAATTCGCTTTCAAGAATGTGCGTGATGATTTCTATCAAAGGTACCTTTCTTCGCGTAGTTTGTCACTGAACCATCTTGGATTCAGCATCAATAAGCGCATCTACGTGAACGTTCTTGCTCGTCAACTCAAGGCGCATGCTATCAAGCTGAAGAAAACTGGCAAGCTGCAGAACGTTTTCACCAAGGATGGGTTCGTCTTCATCAAACGGAAGCCTGAGGACCAAGCGCAAATAGTGCTGTCGATGGACGGCCTGGAATAAGCATCATACCTTTCCTCTTACACGCTCTTTTCCTTGCCTCTATGGTCCATGACTCCGATCCTATAATTTCCATGTTTTCTTCCCCTCCTAAAAGTCAAATGCCATACCTTTCCATATTAGTTTCTGTTTTCTCCTTCACTATTATTTCCTATGATTCCGATCCACTAGCTTCCATGTTTTCTTCCTTCCTGCAAGTAAAATTGTTGGAGTAACGTTTTTCATCGGAGTTCAAACACAATAATGCTGTTGCACTGATTCTGGAACCTGTTGCTGATGTGGTTACGCTGTTGCTGCTGCTGTATGGTTTCGCTGTTGCTGCTGCCTGAGGACTGGGGCCATTTGGTGACGGTTGCTGCTGCTGAGATGTTGCTCATTGAACTGGTAGTCGAGCTCAAGGTTGCCGTTACTACTCTGCCATGTACTCAGAGACTGTGTTGGTGTTTGTTATATGAGTTTTTGAATGAATACTGTATCATTGATTCTTATCAAGTTGGGCCACGTAGCGATTATTGTTAGCAATTTGATTGAGATTTAGAGTTGTGGATACAATTATTGTAATGGAGTTTCACTCACATTTTCTTTTTTATTCTAATTCCTCCTTCACTACCACGCATTTACTGTCTTGTTTAGAGTCGTATACATTTGTTTCTTTCGATGTCGGTTGATATCGTAAATTCCTCTTCAAATGTAGGTGTTTCGTGTATTCCACGTGTTGTGATGAACTGTGCTTTGCATTCGGATAAGCTCAATATATGCCATATTAACATTCAAAGTATTTGGGCTCGGCAAATGAGCAAATTTAACGAATTGAAATTGTGTATTACTGAAAGCAAACTAGACATTGTGTGCATTACAGAATCGTGGCTTAGCGACAGTATTAATGATGACTTAATACCTATTGATGGGTTCAAGTTGATTCGTAATGATCGGCAATATAGCCATGGGGGTGGTGTCTACGTATATTACAGGGATGGAATTTCGTGTACGGTACTCTCTAATTCCAAACTCTATGTTGGTATGGGTCACACCAACCTTACTGAATATTTATTCTTGGAAACTCGATTTAAGCATGAAAAGTTTTTGCTCGGGGTGGTATACAATCCCCCTCGAAATGATTGTTCTGAAATTTTGTTTAATAAGTTGTCTGATTTATCCGGTAATTTCCCTAAGACCATCGTAGTTGGTGATTTTAATACGAACATGTTGAAATTAAACGAAAAAACTGTTAATTTAAAAGGTGCTCTTGATAGTCTCGGCTTTCTCCGTGTTAATGAAGAGCCTACTCATTTTCTGTCTAACTCGTGTTCCCTTTTAGACTTAATGATAACTAACGATTCCGATTTTGTGCTTAATTTCAACCAGGTCTCGGCACCTGCCTTTTCTAAGCACGATATCATATTTTCATCATTAAATATTTCGCGAAATGAAAAAAATACTAGTATTCGTACTTTTAGGGATTACTATAATATTGATATGTCTGCTTTGAGTGGTGCAGCTTTAACGATGAATTGGAATTTACTTCATAGTATAAACGATCCCGGTTTCAACCATCGGGGAAACTGATATTTTCTTCGCCATGAACACTATCAAATCGAACGCTGTTGGAATGGATCTTATTCCATTACGTTTTATTAAACTGTTGTTACCATTCATAATTTCCGAGATTCGTCATGTTTTTAACTTAATTATAACTTCTTCGAAGTATCCGCAATCTTGGAAAGCTGCAAAAATAATTCCTATCAAAAAAAAGCCTAGAATCAACGGTTTGAATAATCATAGACCTATAAGTATTCTCTGTGGGCTGTCTAAAGTTTTTAAAAAAATATTGAAAGGCCAAATTCATCAATTTGTAGAGTCGTTTAATCTGCTTAGCGATAATCAATCTGGCTTTAGACCAGCTCACAGTACTACCACTGCGATTCTAAAAGTTACTGATGACATCTTGAAAACCATTGATAAAAAAGGAATGGCATTCCTATTACTAATTGATTTTTCGAAAGCTTTTGATCGCGTTTCGCATGCAAAACTTATCAATAAGTTAACCACTCAGTTTTATTTCTCTCAGATTGCGTCTAACCTAATACGATCTTATTTGTCTGGTCGAGCTCAAGTTGTCCATATCAATAATACTGTTTCGCGGCCAATATCTATTCTATCTGGTGTACCTCAAGGGTCTTTTCTAGGTCCTCTTTTATTTTCAATGTTTATCAATGATCTCCATCCATATTAAAACATTGTAGCATCCTTATGTTTGCAGATGATGTTCAATTTTATTTGGGCTCTACTGAACTTTCTATAGATGCATTGGCTCAGCTTATCAATGAGGATCTGAACAGTCTTTTGTCTTGGTCTCAACAGAACTTTCTTCCTATAAATGCTGACAAAACCAAAGTTATGCTTTTATCTCGGTCAAGATTTGATTTTGATTTGCCAAGGATCTACCTAGGGCAAGATACCATTGAATATGTAACGGAAGCTGTACTTCTCGGTTTTGTTATACAACAGAATCTTGAGTGGGATTCACATGTAAATTCTCAATGTAACAAAATTTACATGGGCCTTCGACAGCTTAGATTAACATCGAGCATGCTCAATTATCAAACGAAAATGCAACTTTTCAAAAGCCTCATTTTGCCTCATTTTATGTATGGGGCTGAAATTCTGTTAAATGCATCGGCAAGGTCCTTGGATCGTTTAAGAGTGGCTCTCAATTGTTGTGTACGCTATGTGTTTAACTTAAACAGATATTCAAGGGTGACCCATCTTCAGCCACTGCTACTAGGATGTCCTTTTTACGAGTTTGCTAAGCTTCGATCCTGTCTGCTTTTGAATAAAATAGTAAGTAGATCTTCGCCAACATACTTATTTGAGAAATTACAGCGCTTTCAAAGCCCAAGAACTCGAAATTTTGTGATACCGAATTATAACACGTCTCACTATGGGAACACCTTATTTGTAAGAGGAATTGCTTATTGGAACCAATTACCAAACGAATTAAAAAATATTGATTCTGTTAATGTTTTCCGTCGAGACTGTATTGCGTGGTTTAATAGGAGGAATTAGAATTACTAGATTAGTTATTTAAGATTTTTAGATTTATAAGTACTTGATAAACTCTAGTGGTCTCAACTTATGAAGTCATTTAAAAGGGGCAGCCCTTATTCTACAGTTTTTGATTTAATAAATGAAATGAAAATGAAAATGAATTTGTAACCCTCCAAGCCGAAAAGCTTTTAGGTTGATCTTCCTTCTCCTAGTGAAAGGGACAATTACGACTTTTGACGAGTTGATGCTAAGGCCCTCCTTGATACACCATGAATGTGTATAGTTTAGGGCACTACCAAAAATCATGAAGAAAGAGCCGTCGCTCGGCATGTTTTGAGATAAAAACGTAATTGTCCCCAGTTAAGGGCACCTCGGAGGTTCCCGGAGTGGTCAACGGTGACCATAGTTCGTAGTAGAATCAGACTTACATGTCTGAAAACATGAATACATTTAACATTTTACGTTGAATTTCAACACGAAATCAGAACTGGAATGGACAGCGGTATGTGGTAGTGTCATATACAAAATATGGTCCCCTTTGTAGTCGATTTCAGTGGCCATTGTTCCCGGAACCAGTATTTTATTTAGTAATCACATTTTTAAAAAAATTTTTTTTCGATTGATAAAAATATGTTATAGTTTAGTCAAAATTTCACTTTGTTAAAAGAGTTTGCATTTCTGGGTCTATATGACCCCAGTATCTTATTCGAAGTTTTTTTTTTCTACAGCTGGTATACATTTACCGAAAAAAATGTAATGATGTCAATTCCTTTGTTTCCATAAAATATTGAAAGCCAGTAAAATTCAGATCCATCAGAGCTGTAATAAAAAAGATATGACTATTTGAAACTCAGTTTTGGGTCATATAGACCCCAACATTAGGGTGTCCCAAAATTGAACATGGTCAAAAAGCTTGGAGGCTCACCCTGCAAATGATAGCTAAGGGTGTTAGAAACAAACTCTTGTATGACAGCAACTTTCAGAATTGACGTTAAGAGGTCGTCCCGGCGAGATTTTTGAAAAAAATTTCGTAATAAATTTCATACAAATATTTTTTACCGTACAAAAATTGGCAATACCCACCATTTTTATATTTTTTACAGCTTGATATAGATCCAAACTACTTGGGAAAAATAACTCACGACATGTTTTGCAGGTAACTTTTTGATACTGAATTTTTGAATTTACTAAAATTTGTCATTTTTTGATATACTTTGCATTTTACCCATCATAAAAAGTATCTCATCCTAATGCTAATTTAAAACAATTTCCATGAAAAGGTTGGAAATTTTATGAGGAAAAACTTTGCCGAAGACAGCATGGTGTTTTTTCTATCCGTCTTAGAGTTATTCACGATTTACTATTTGGTGAAATTTGATTTTTTGGGTATGCGAATAAACTCACGCACTGTTTACTCTCGGAATCGTGAGTAAGCGTTGTGTTGACTCGTCACTCGCGAATTGCTTCATGATGAGAGTAATTCCATCACTGTTGTAGAATTCTGCGGAGTCCAAAGTAAGCTCGATTTCCTGCCACAATGCGTCTATGAATTTCTCTGATGGTGCCGTTGTCGGCGGTCACCAGTGAGCCCAAGTACCTACCCGAATTCTGCAACCGCCTCGATTTCATCACCATCGATAAAAATTCGGGGTGGCGGGCGCGGTGATTCCTCCCTGAAGCCCTTTATTTCCATCATGTACTTTGTCTTCGACACATTAATGACTAATCCGATTCGCCTGGCTTCATTCCTTAGTCGGATGTACGTTTCCGCCATCGTCTCAAATTTCTGAGCTATAATATCTATATCATCAGCGAAACCAAGCACCTACAGATTTGAAATACGAATAATTAAAAAAAAGTTTGCAAATCATTCAACAAGTTTTTCAGATATCGTGTTCACCGAAACGGAAATTTTTTTAAACACTATTTCGAGATAATCGCGTTTAAAGTTTCTCGCATTGCCTTGTCCCTATGAAAGGTGCGCGCTACAATGGGCTGTAACTTTGGCTCTAGTGCTCCAATCTTTATGAAATTTGGAGTATGCATTGTCTAGCTAATGTACTTTCAGATTATGCGGTATTCCCTTAAATTACTATTGTAGATCTTTGCGGACCTTTCAATTCCTTCGCGGATCAATACAGATCTTCACAGACCTACACAAGCACTGGTTATGCTCTTAGATATGAAAACTTATATTCCATGGAGTTCTTGGAGGATCTGAACCATCCGTACAGTTTAATACAATTCTCAATTTACTTGTTAGAAGGGTCATTGGTCTTTTTTTTTTCCTTCTACACTCAAACCTCCATTTAGGTAGGATCCGTTTAGGTAAAATCTATTTAGGTCCCTCCATTTAGGTAACGTTACCTAAATGGAATTTGATTGTGTTCAGATCAGTTGGAGTACTTAAGATTAGGTATAAGGTTGGTTTATGGGTAAGTGGGTAAGAATTACTGAGTGGCGTTAAGGTTGGGTTGCCCCTTCACCACCCCCCCCCCCCCCCTCTTCCATGCAGTGTTGAAAAGTGTCAGTATCCAGCGTCATTTCCAGCTGAAATTGAGATAAGCAGCCATCCTTCCATCATTCAATTCATATCAGCTCCAGCATTGATGACGTCAGACCCGACATCAACCTATCATTCACCTGTTTTTATTTTGGCCACCAAACCCAACATAGACCCAACAGTTGCTCGATGTTGGTCCATTAATGGTCCAACATACGATAAAAATTGACCTGACTTTGACCCGACATTCAATAATTTTTCAGTCTGGCGGAATTTTGCTGGGTTTTTCGTGTTTCGTGCCAAGCTAGTCATTTGAATGACAATAATTGTCATTATACATACATACATAATTGTCATTATTATACATACAGAATTATTCTGATCTAAGACCCCCCAAAATCCCCGAAAACACCCCTGAGGCCCCTCCCCTCCTGAAACTTCTTGAAAGCCATCTGGAACTCCGAATGACTTCCTTTAAATCTCCTAGTAACTCTCCCTTCTTAAACTTTTTTGCAACCTTGTACTCCATTTAGGTAATAAACTGAATCCATTTAGGTAATGAATCCATTTAGGTAAAAATTCTATTTAGGCAGTCCCGACTCATTACCTAAACGGAGGTTTTAGTGTAAACCATAGGGGGATAAATCTGCTCATCAGACACCCTAACAGGAAGGTTAGGGTAGTGTGGGGTTAAGGCCGTCTTCTACAACGCCAGTAGAAGCCAGGACTACTCTCTCCTCGACCCACTAAAACACATTCCTATGGTCGCCAAACCCTACGTCTCTCCGGAACCACCAAGAAGGTATTGCTTCAGAGAGGGGCTAGTGCATATCGCACCCTCAAGGTTAGCTGCCGTAGCCTAGCAGCAACGAACATCGATGACTCGCTCTGGAGAGTCCATCACGATAGCATGCTGGCGGGGTCATTGGTCTGTGGCGCATAGAGTAATCATTCATAGAACAGTAGTTTTGCTGGTAGATTCTGTACCTACATTTTTTAAAGACACGGACACGTTCAATGCTTCCAGTGAGCTATTTGCTGTTTTGGAGTTTTGGGACGACCTAGAACATCCGTTGAACTTAAAACTGTTGTGTTGGGGGAAACCTCAAAACATATGCCTTAACAAAAATAACGTCAATAAGTAACAATAATTGTACATGTACAGTGTATCAAACAATTGTCCGTACAGCAAATTTTTGTCAATATAATTTTTCATTCAAATGTTTATAACTTTTTTATACGTCAATCAAAAACGCTGAAATTTTGACCAATTATGAATCATATATTAATGCTTCATTGGTGAAATTTTGAGCGAGATCGTATAAGTTTTTTAAAAGTTATAGAACTTTTAGTAAAACTTATATGATTTTTGAACACATTTTTAAAACATTATATCTCATTATGTACTCGCTGAAACTTTTTCATTTTTTTTTTGTGTTACAGCTTAAACCTAAAGCTTTCATATGCAGCTAAGTTTGAAGGGCTGAAAGGTGCAGTGAAAACTATTTATCATAAATTTGACGCGAAAATGCTTTTGTATGGAACCGCCTGATAGTGTACAGGCGCAGTCTTGTACCGCGCGCCATTGACAGTTGCATAAAATCTCCGCATATCGTTCCCCCACATGCTTTCCTGCGCTTCAGCTGTCACATTATCTTCGTGCTGCCGTTTCTTGATGTGATGTGATGTGATGTTTCTAGAATTTGTGGATTTTCCTACAGTTCCTTCGAGGATTCCTTCTAGAATTTCTTCGGGGATTTCTTCTGAATTCCTATGGGGATTCCTCTTGGAATTCCTCCGGGGTTTCCTTTTTAAAACCTTTGAGGATGCCGCTCGGAGTTCCTTCGAAGATTTCTCCCGGAATTCTTTCGGTGGCTCCTCCTGGGATTCCTGCAGAAATTTCTCCTGTAATTTCTTGGGAGATTCCTCCTAGACTTCCTTCGGTGATTCCTTCTGGAATTCCTGCGGGGATTCCTCTTAGAATTCCTTCGGGGATTCTTCCTAGAATTCCTTCGGGGATTCCTTCTAGAATTCTTTCAGAGATTTCTCCTGGAATTCCTCCAGAAATACCTCTACGGTATTTTTTGTTTATTCCTCTTAGAAATCCTTTGGGGATTCTTTTTCGAATTCTGTTTGAAACTCCCACTAGAATTTTTTTGAGGATTCCTGCTGGAATTCAAATCATAAGGGAATTTCTCCTGCTGTAAATCCCTTATGATTTGAATTGATTGAATTCATTTAGGGTGTCCTCCTGGATTCCCTTCTAAAGTTCCTCGAAAATTTCAGGCATGGATTCCTTTAGAAGTTCCTGCAGGGATCTCTCTAAGACAGACCAGGATCTCTCTACGAACCACCAGAGATTTCTGCAGAAGTTCCTTCAGGGTTTCATACAGCAGTTCCTGCAGAGTCCAGAATTTTCTTCATGGATTTCTCCAGCAGTTTCTGTTAAGGTTTCTCCTGGAATTCCTTCTGAGATTCCTCCCTGAAATCATTCGGAGATTACTTAGTGTAAATAGTGCGATCTTAGTATCAAATTTGAGAGCTTCTGAATGCTCTAAGAATACGATACAAAAACTGTAGCAAAATCGATATTGTATTGCCTTCATTTGCAATGGAGTAATGCAACATGAACTACACTAAGGATACGGGTAATGTCACAATAGATCTAATCTTTGGTCGCTGCGACGGATCTGAACAGGACTGAAAAAAAGTAAGAATCATGAAATAAACCATGTCAAAGTACTTTGTTTTAAATGCACACTAGCGCCACATAACGGCGGAATTACGCACTAAACTTACCACCATTTGATAGCCATAGACCCTCTGACCAACTTTGCTGAAGACACGAACTTTCTAGGTGATCAGAATCATGAGTTAAACCACGTCAAAGTGCTTCGTTTCAAATGCACACTGGCGCCATATAGCGGCGGAATTGTGTACTAAACACACCACCATTTGAGGGTCATAAACTTGCTGAACAACTTTGCCGAATGTCTGAACTTTGCAGAGGATACGGTTTTTCAGATATAGTTTAGTAAATCATAAGGTTTTCAGGTGATGCCAAACTTTTCGTGGTGCTGCAATATACAGGGGATAGACAAAATGATCGGGACAGGCAAAATTTTCACTTTTCAAAAAATGTTTAATTAGCTGTAACTATTCGGAAAGTGCATCAAATATTCTCAAATTTTTACTGTAACTTCTTCAACTAGTTGTGTATCAGTGGACAAAATTTGGAAAAGATCGGACAATTCTTCACGAAGTTATAAAGATTTTTGAAAATGGTAAAATTATCCGATAGCCAACTTTGAGCTGTTATATCTCCGGATTCAATGAACCGAATGAAATGAAATGTTGACCATTAATGACTTATATAATGAGCTATGAAAAACCATTGACTTAACTTAATATTCTTAACACGGAAGAAAATTATAACGATTAGATTATTTTTCTAATAAAACACCAAATTATCCAAAACATCAACATCGTTTCAAAATTCAAGATGCAAATTATAGTTCATTTAGTTTCCCTCTAATTGACCTATATATAAATGCGTTTTGAAGGAAAGTAACAACATAGCCGCCAATAAATTGAAAAAGTAATGGGATGCATAATAAAAATAGACCAATTTAGTAAAAAATCGTGAAAAAAATTAAATCGCTTTAACTTTTTTGCTTGTTAAAAATTTCAAGTTAAGTCAAATGTTTTCCAGAGTTCATTATATAAGTCATGAATGGTCAAAATTTCATTACAATCGGTTCATTGAATCCGGAGGTATAACAGCTCAAAGTTGGCTATCGGATAATTTTATCTTTTTCTAAAATCTTTATAACTTCGTGAAGAATTGTCCGATCTTTTCCAAATTTTGTTCACTGATACACAACTAGTTGAAGAACTTACAGTAAAAATTTGAGAATATTCAATGCACTTTTCGAAAAGTTACAGCTAGTTGAACATTTTTTGTAAAGTGAAAATTTTGCCTGTCCCGATCATTTTGTCTATCCCCTGTATATGGAATCGCATCGTCTAGTATTGCAACACCCCAATTGGATATTGCAGCACCCCCAGAAAGTTTTGCATCACCTGAAGACTTCATCATTTTCTAAACTGTATCTCAAAAACCGTATCCCCTGCATAGTTTAGACCTTCAGCAAAGTTGTTCAGAAGGTCTATGGCTATAGAATGGTGGTAAGTTTAGTGCGTAATTCCGCCGCTATGTGGCGCCAGTGTGCATTTAAAACGAAGTACTTTGACATGGTTTTTCTTATGATTCTGATCACCTAGAAAGTTCGTGTCTTCAGCAAAGTTGATCAGATGATCTATGACTATCAAATGGTGCTAAGTTTTGAAACTCGTTGATGTTACCGAATGGCAACATTTACATTTTTATTTATATGGTGTGGGAATTCAGGGAATATAATTGTAATATATTATATTTGTATGGAACCATTCCATACTGCAGGCGCAGTCTTGTACCGCACGCCATTGACAGTTGCATAAAACCTCCATATATTGTTCCTACACATGCTTTCCTGCGCTTCAGCTATCACGTTATCCTCGTGCGTTCCTTGATGTGTTGGGTTCGTTTTTCTTTTGCTTTTACACGCCAATCATAGGCGGTCAATGAAGCTCAAGCTTAATCTTAAAGTTATAGTGATTTTTTGAGTTACGACGGTAAGAGTGCGTGTCTTCAGCTAGAGTATACTGTCACCATCAGTGATCGATTGGCTTTCTGGATACACTGGAACCTCTTTTTATGCACATGGCTGGGACTGCATAAATTAAAAATGTGCATAAATTAAAAAAGGCATAAAAAGAGGGAAATTTATGCATAAATTAAGTTTGGGCTTTAATTAGAAAATCTAGTTTGCGAGAACAGATCTTGCTCCTGGGCAGTTGAGGTGGGGCTAAGGGGGTTTCCAGAATGTTCCCAGAGAGCCCAAAAAAGGGGGTTCCAAGGGGCTTCAGGGGCGTTTTAAGGGGTTGTTTCGAGGGATTTGAGGAGCCTTACAAGGGTGTTCTGTAAAGATTTTTTGGTGTTTTCATGGGATTACGGAGAATTCTGGGGTATTTGAATAGTATTAAGTGGGTTTCAGGGGCGTTCCAAGGGGCTTTAGGGGCAACTCAAGGGATCTCAGGAGACTTTAAAGGGCGTTGCATGAGGTTTGAGGGGCGATTTAAGGCATTTCAGAGTCTGCTCTGAAACTTCCTGAAATGCCTCTAAAATCCCCCTTAAACACCTTCGGACCCCATGTAACGCACATGAAAGGTTCCGAACACCCCGAAAACTCCTCTGTAACGCTTTCGTAACGCCTCTTAATCACGCCGAAAATGGTCTAAACATTTTGAAATGCCTCCAATATCCCCCGGAAACTCCTCCGTAACGTTTTCGTAAAGCCTCTGCATCCCGCCGAAAATGCTCTAAAACGTCTTGAAATGCCTCCAAATTCCCCCTTAAACCCCCTCGGACCCCATGTAACGCACCTGAGAGGCTCCGAACACCCCGAAAACTCTTCCGTAACGCTTCCGTAACGCCTCTGAATCACGCCGAAAATGGTCTGAAACATTTTGAAATGCCTCCAAAATCCCCCTTAAACCCCCTCGGACCCCATGTAACGCACCTTAGAGGCTCTGAACACCCCGAAAACTCTTTCGTAACGCTTCCGTAACGCCTCTGAATCACGCCGAAAATGGTCTGAAACATTTTGAAATGCCTCCAAAACCCCCCTTAAACCCCCTCGAACCCCATGTAACGCACCTGAGAGGCTCTGTACACCCCGAAAGCTCTTCTGAAACGCTTCCGTAACGCCTCTGAATCACGCCGAAAATGGTCTGAAACATTCAGAAGTGCCTCCAAAATCCCCCTGAGAAGCTCCGAACACCCCGAAAAGTCCTCCGTAACGCTTAAGTAACGCCTCTGCATCCCACCAAAAATGCTTTGAAACGTCTTGAAATGCCTCCAAAATCCCCCTTAAACCCCCTCGGACCCCATGTAACGCACCTAAGAGGCTCCAAACCCCCCGGAAACTCCTCCGTAACGTTTTCGTAACGCCTCTGCATCCCGCCGAAAATGCTCTGAAACGTCTTGAAATGCCTCCAAATTCACCCTTAAACCCCTTCGGACCCCATGTAACGCACCTGAGAGGCTCCGAACACCCCAAAAACTCTTCCGTAACGCTTCCGTAACGCCTCTGAATCACGCCGAAAATGGTCTGAAACATTCTGAAGTGCCTCCAAAATCCCCCTTAAACCCCCTCGGACCCCATGTAACGCACCTGAGAAGCTCTGAACACCCCGAAAAATCTTCCGTAACGCTTCCGTAACGCCTCTGAATCACGCCGAAAATGATCTGAAACATGTTGAAATGTCTAAAAAAATCCTCCTAAACCAAAACCCCTAAAAACGACTCCGTAACGGATCTGAAACCAGCCTAAAATGCTCTGAGACTCCTGAAATGACTCCGAAATCCCCTTAAGACCCACTCGGAGCCCATGTAACGCACATGAGACCTTCGGAAACACCCAAAAATGAACCTGTAACCTTCCTTTGCTCTCATCTGCAAACACCCCCGGTCGCCGTTGCAATAGTTCCTGTCATTATTAATTATTAATATTGGTTCTGAGTAGCTTTCCCTCTTTTTATGCAGGGCATAAAAAAAGGTGCATAAATTAAAAGTGCATAAAAAAACCCAGATTAATCCACCTAGTGGTGATAGCGCCTATCTCGTCGAATATGTACTCTAAGATATTTCCGTCGCCATAAGCCGAAGTGTCCCTGAATCCTGAAAATACTCTAGAATGGAACAAATATCATTTTTTTCTTTTGTCACAGCAATGATGCAAATTATCACCTCACTAGTGCTCCACCAGGGATGGGAACACTCACTTTCAAAGAGTTACATTCACTTGCTATTTTCTCAGCTCAGAAGCGTGCAATCAAGAAACGATGTATGGACGACTTTTGCCTTGTGAATTTGTCTAAAACTTTGCCGAACAAAGTAGGGGTCGCACACAAATCCCAAAGTCGTGACAGAGCTGTGAATGTGACTCTCCACGAGGTGAGTGTAATTTACATTCACCTCGTGGAGAGTTGCCTTCCCAGTTCCCTCCCGACTTCGGTATGCGTGTGCGACCTGTACTCCATTCGGCAAACTTTTACACAAAACCACAAGGCAAAAGTCGTCCATACATCGTTTCTTGATTGCACGCTTCTGAGCTGCAAAAACTGCAAGTGAGTGTAACTCTTTCCAAGTGAGTGTTCCCATGCTTGCTCATCACAACTCATCAACTGTATATTAATCGCGTGCGATTGAACTGTGCACTGATCAGCGATGACCAGCAGCAAAGAGGTGGCAAAACGAACATGATGTAAATCACAAACGATTTTGCACACATCTGACTGTGCCGCCACACGCTCGCCCGAACAGCCGAACCATACGGAATAGGTTGGTTTGCGAAGCTACGGCACGAACGCTCGACACGCACACAGAAGCAACATTCGCATGTACCGATACCATACTAATAAAGCTTCCAGCCAACGATGCTTCGCGATAAGCTGTCGAAAAGCATCGAAAGCGATGAAAAGAGATGCTTGGCTAGAACGCAACGGCTCAACGGTGAAAAGGAAGAGTCAACTATGCTGATCAGTGTTGAGTCCGTTCGTGTGCTACTCGTATGGGAGGTTGATTGAATAACGCGAGGATGGGTGTAAACGTATTCGTTGTCGAAAGCAAATCGCATCATTTCACGAATGTTTTCATCAAATAGCAAGCTTGGTCACAGTGCTCGTTCGTCAATGAGGAGGTGGAGTTGATAAATAATAAATGTATTTGATGAAAAAAATACTCAAACAATTAAGCAAAACCGCTTAATTCATCGGGTTTGGTAAGAAATTTTCTGGAGGACTCTTCGCCTTAAAATTTAAAAATTTATTGGTTTATTCATTTGTGCCCTTCCTCAAAATATTGAATTCCGACCCTAAATTTCCAAGGGGGGACCCCTCTTGACTTAAGAGAAAATCGAAATTTGTGTCAGCCTTGTTCAGAAAAGCAAGAACCTTATCAAAGCCATAATCGAATTTGAAAACTTATTGATGGCTCATATTCCTATATTATGTATTATGTTAAACGTATAAGCAGAGCTGAATAATATTATACCTCTCAGTTAACTGCTTGACCACCTTCACTAGCGCTGGATGCCGAACATTATCAAGACATTTCAGCATTTTTTTTCTGCACAGTTTAGCCTTTACTTTATTATCATTGGTTATACTGCCGTTCTACGCATGATTATCCCATGTTATATGGGATTCCCATATAACATGGGACAATTGGGCGTGGAACGACAGTATAAGATTCATGTAACATTTGACAAAAAAAAGTGCAAGCAAGTAAAATTTCCCATATTATAACCCATTTAAATTTCAACCGTATTACAAAGCGCGATGGCTCAACCAGTTGCATCAAAAATGTGCGCAGTAACTTAAGTCGCAAAAGGGGATTTTTTTTTATTCTTAGCAACTTAACCTATTTTACAGCTCTTTTGTCCACTAGGCACTACGTAAGCGATTCCAATTGGCGGCTGCACTTACACTTGTACAGTGCCTAAATGTATTCTATTATATTCTTATTCAACTATATCGAACTGGTTTGCCTTTGTGCTGCTTTCACTTTTCTTCCCTGTCCTTGGTAGAATGATGAGCACGATGATGAAATGATGTTTGGCTGTTGTTCCTTTTCCAGTCCGATTGGGGGTCGTTCATTATGGGTTGCCGTTCGCCGATATCCAATTATCCGGGTCCGTTTGAGCTATGAGAGCTCAGAAGAGGGTCAAGTGCCAGCCGCTCTCGGGGGGAAGAGCAACTGACGAAGTGCCGGGGCTGGGATCGAACCCATGACCATCCGCTTATGAAGCGAACGTGTAGCCACTGCGCCACGGGCCCCGGCAGTCAAAAGGGGATTGATGCTATAAAATTAAAATTTTCCCATACAACGTTGATCCATCCTACTGTATAATTACGCCTCAGGAAAATGGTGGGATTTGACAAGATCGCTTAAATTTTTATCAATATTTTGTTCGTTTACGCATATGTATCGCTTGCATCGATTTTGTTTTGTTGTAATTTCAGCGATGCATCCAATCCTGATTCTGCAACACTGCCGGTAATCTTAGGTGTGGTCAGAGCTTGGGTCTAAGACTATTTTACTGCTGCCCTTTAATCTGGTTATCAAACTTCCGGCGGGACACCTGGAACCGGTTCCGGAACACAACCGGTTCAGAAATGGACTGAAACTATTTTCCTGCTTATCGTTCATCTTGTTACCGAAAAAGCCACTGTTTGATGTGTCGCATGCATGGGTTTGGTTTGCTTTTTTAGTTAGCGACTTCCGGCGGGATACCTGGAATCGGTTCTAAAACGCTACTGGTTCGAATATAGTCTGAAACTACTTTCCTGCTTACCGTTCATCAGGTTATCGCAAAAGCCACAGTTCGATGTGTCGCATGCCTGGGTTTGGTTCTTTTTTTTTTAATTGGCTACTTCCAGCGGGACACCTGGAACCGGTTCCGGGACACAACCGGTTCAGATATGGTCTGAAACTATTTTCCTGCTTACCGTTCATCTGGTTATCGATACAGCCGCTATTTGGCGTGTCGCATGCCTGGGTTTGGTTCACTTTTTTAATTGGCCACTTCCGGCGGGACACCTGGAACCGGTTCTGGAACACAACCGGTTCAGATATGGTTTGAAACTATTCTCCTGCTTACCGTTCATCAGGTTATCGAAAAAGCCGCTGTTTGATGTGTCGCATGCATGGGTTTGCTTCACTTTTTTAGTTGGCCACTTCCGGCGGGACACCTGGAACCGGTTCTGAAACACTACGGGTTCAAATAAAGTCTGAAACTACTTTCCTGCTCACCATTCAGCTGGTTATCGAAAATGCCGCTATTTGACGTCTCGCATGCATGGGTTATGTTCACTTTTATATTTGGCCACTTCCGGCGGGACACCCGGAACCGGTTCCGGAACACTACCGGTTCAGATATAGTCTGAGACTAGTTTTCTACTTCCCGTTCATCAGATAATCGAAAATGCAGTGGTTTGATGGGTCGCATGCATGGGTTTGTTGCATTTTCATATCTGGCCCCTTCCTGGGGTACCGGTCCGGAACACCTAAATGGCCATAACTCCGGAACGGCTGGACCGATCTGAACCATTTTCAATAGGAAACAATGGGGAAGTATACCGCGTCGAATGAACCATCGGTCGTTGAAATCGGTTCATATTTACTATCTAAAAAAGAGGTGACCTTTTTGTACACATACACACACACACACATACATACATACACACACACACACACACACACACACACACACACACACACACACACACACACACACACACACACACACACACACACACACACACACACACACACACACACACACACACACACACACACACACACACACACACACACACACACACACACACACACACACACACACACACACACACACACACACACACACACACACACACACACACACACACACACACACACACACACACACACACACACACACACACACACACACACAGACATCATCTCAACTCGTCGAGCTGAGTCGATTGGTATATAACACTTGACCACTCCGGGGGCTCTATCAAATTTTCGGTTTTGGAGTGAACATATAGCCTTTCGGTACACCTTGGTGTACGAGAAAGGCAAAAACATGCATAAAAAGAGGTTTTAGTGTACATACATTTGTGCCTGTCAGACGATGCGATGAACCAATGCAAAATGATCGATTGCACTTGTTAATAACCGTTGAAATGCTTATGGAACATCAATCTGAGCTGTGTCCCGTGATTTAACAAAATAAGACAGATTGCAATTCAAGCTCCACATCATATTCGAAAGAGATCCCATACACCGTTAGAATCGAAAATCCGCCCTCCGAAAAGCCATTAGTATTCGACTGCGCACACATCGTTTTCTGCACCGGAACGCTAAATACCTTGCCCGTTTCCTGGAAAATGAGCTCGCTACTCAGTTCCGCCATCGTAACGACTAAAAGTAAACCGATGTGCCGCGCCGGATAAAAACATCTTCCCACACAACGGCTGCTGCAACGAAGAAATAAACCGCCGAATAAAGGAGAAGTAAGTCGGAAAAATGATTGCACACTTCTGTGCTGTGGGTGGAACCCGAAAAAAAGTAAGGGAAAAAAGAAATCATTTCCAAATGTAGCATGGAATCTTAATCCCATACTCACTGTCACCCAGCCGGGCGATCGATGATGTGCACGTAGTAAAGTGTAAGAGGAATTCACCGGCGGAACAGGAAATGCATTGCATCAGCTGTTTGGAAGAGCAATTTTCCCCCATTTGGCTGCTGCTTCTGCTGTACGCCAGAAGCTAGAGGACTATGTCCTCTTGTTCGTCGCTCCACACACCTACGTATAAAGTACAGTGTAGGTTTCCATGGGGAAAGAAAAGAAAATTGTGTCATGTAAGAATCAAATTTTTCAACTGCACTTGGGAATACATAGTGGGATACCGTGGGCTAAGCGATGGAAGTACATACAGAGAACCGCAAACCATACTGGTGATCACATTCCGGTTTTTAGAAAAAGAAGGAAACTTTTATTCTGATGACGGTTCATTTTTCTCCTAGGTTCATTTGGTAGAGCGGTTGCGAAAGACTTCAGGGCGTTCGTTGAGTGGTTTTCTTTTGGGGTGCTGATTCTATCCTAGATGAAATCTCGTAGATTTTCGATAAACTTGCCGTTTTAGAAAAAAAATACGCTTTATACGTAGGTATTTTGAATCAACGTTCTTTTATGCAGACCCATGTAGAGTAAAAGAGCTCAATAATAGCTTATTTTGATATTGAGATCAAAAAGTGATATTGGTTTGATTGATATAAGAGATAAAAAATCAAAAAATAATATCTAAAATTTACTCCTGGAACATCATTATCAAACCATATTTAGGTCTTGTAAAATCTAACCAAAAGCAACGAGCTATTCATTTGATCTTGAAATATCAAATTTTTATATTGTTCAGATGATCCAGGAACATTTTTCAGATATTATTTTCAGGTCTTTTATCTCTTATATCAATCAGACCAATATCACGTTTAGATCGTCAGTACTTCACCTCTATCCGGGAGATTCCCTGCGGACAGAAGTTGAATAGTACAACAGTCAATAAAGCAGTAATTTTATTTGTACGAATAATACCTTCCTGTCAGACAATTGAACGTTCCATAATAAATAAATAAAAATATCAAAAATAATTTCAAAAGTCCCAGTGATGAAACAGGGGTGATATTATTAATAGATAACAAAAGTTCCATAAACAAATAAAAAAAATGCGTAAATAAATCAAAAGTTCCCATAAATAATTGATTTTTGAGCAATGAAAAACGTCAAAAATGCAATGAAATAAAAAAAAAGTCAGTTTCCCACCAAAAAACTTCGAATTTTCCATAAATAAATCCGATTTTTCCATAATAAATTAGAAATTTGCCGGGGCCCGTGGCACAATTGGTCACACGTTTGCTTCATGAGCAGATGGTCATGGGTTCGATCCCAGCCCCGGCACTTTCGTCAGTTGCTCTTTCCCCCTGAGAGCAGCTGACACTGCCCCTCTTCTGAGTCCATGGCTCAAACGGACCTGGATACTTGTTCATCGGCGAACGGCAACTCATAATGGACCCCCAATCGGACTGGAAAATGGAACAACCAACAGCCACACATCAGCTTCCTCGTGCTCATCATTCTATCATGATAGGGTAGAAAGTGAAAGCAGCGCAACGGCAACCAGTTCGATATAGTAGAATAGGAATAGAATACATTAAGGCGCTGTACAAAGTGGAAGTGCAGCTTCCAACTGGAATCGCTCACGCAGTGCCCTAGTGAACTGCTGTAAATTTGGTTAAGTGATTGAAGAATAAAATTAAAAAATTCACAATAAAAAATATCGAGAATGCAATTAATAATGCCATTTTTTCTATTTATTTTGGAAAAATCGGATTTATTTATGGAAAATTCAAACTTTTTTGGTGAGAAAATGGCTTTTTTATTGCAACAGTTGATTTATTCATTGCATTTTAAACTGCTCAAAAATCAATTATTTATGCATTTTTTTATTTGTTTATGGAGCTTTTGTGATCTATTACTGAATACACCCCTGTTCTTTCCCTGGGACTTTTGGAATTATTTATAAATAGTGATCACTTTCTTATGTGTCGTTAATATTTTAGCCTACCTACCTGTTGATCCTATTATATTATTTTTTGAACCTGTGATTAAAATATTTAGTTTCAGAAGTGAAATTTCTTTGAAATGTTAATAGTGTGTGCGTGGCAAGATTCTTAAAATTTGGTGTTCGGCGTGAAAGGTAAACAGTGAGCGTGCCCGAGCAGAGGGGAATAGCAAATTAATAACTACGAAATCATAAAACCTGTTTTTATATCTTGGTTTGGTATTATTGAATTATCAAGGCATTACGTTTCCATAACAACAAAACAGACTATCTTATTTTGTTATGACCAAGCTATTGGTATACAGCCAATCAATAATACATTTGGTTGTGGAACAAAGCGACATTTGAGTAACTCATAACGATTAGAACATCATTCGGCCGTTCTTCATGCAGTATCGATAAAAATTAAAAACCAACCTCTGAGTCGATTCTGCGACAAAAAGCGACTACATGAAATCAATTCTATTTATAATGAATTATTTAAAGTACGACTATGAAGTTCATAGAATACGGTTCGTTATGGCAAAAAATCATAAGGCATTTTGATGAATTTTGTCTCCACCACCACGCAATCAACGCATACCCCACAGAAACGCTGCGGCGACGCAGCGTGGATTCACGCAGCGAGAATAGTCCATTTTACGAGCCGATTTTATGAATGAATTTTGACAGGAGGTAGCGTCAAATAACCCGTGAAAATCAATATCATCATCAACATTGTTGTCACTTCGTAAAATGGATCATTAACGTTCGTGTGCATCGGCTCATAGGGTTCGTTCAAATATTACGTAACGCTAAAGGGGGCGGGAGACGTTCCAGCACTTCATACAAAAATTCCAAATTTTCCATACAAAAGTAGTTACGTGGGTGAGGGAGGGGGTCCAAAATTGTAAAAATTTGCGTTACGCAACATTTGAATGAACCCATAAACATCGATTTCATCAAATCAAAATTGGCTTGACGCACCGACGCACCCATTGCCGAAGTTGGGTGGAAAGAACTCAATTGTGAGTACTTTTGTTTCTCCGTGTAGTTCACTAGCTGACAGGTAAATAAAACAGTAAACAAAAGTGCGAACAATAAGTACAGGTCGTGAAAACGGTCGAACAGAGCACCAAAGAAAATCACCGGAGGGGACCGAAAACAGCAGGGGAAAATCAATCACGAGCAGGATAAGTTAGATAAATTTCACACTGATTCCCGAGCCGATCAATAACACGTTGAAATAAAACAGGTACACTTTGTGAGTCAGCTGCGTCGATCACGAGTTGGCCATTCGTCGATAGTGCGACAGTGAACGTCCTGTGTGGTGTCCTAACAGAAAGGTAGGATAAGCTCTGAGTGCGTAGGAACACAAACCGTTGAATACCCCAAATCTCCGCAGATTGAAGAGCATGGAACGGACATGAGTTAGTCAGCGGAAGCCCATCTTCGGGGTGATCGCAATCGAGGAGAGAGATGAGAAGTGCACCAAAGGTGACGGAGTTTCGACAAATCACACCGGTGGAAGGAAGACATCAAGCACACCAATAATGGTAAGCTGCAGTGAGCAGTCACTAATATAAAGTGGACAGGAGTTTTCGTTTGTTATAACTTTTCAGCGTAAAATAGGTGGGGTCCGAGTCATTGCTGGTGCACATCCTGCACAGCAAATAATTTTGTAATATCCAGGCGCGTAATTTCTGGCGATGTATCCATTTTTGAACTTAATTTCATTCGGTTACATCGTTTTCCAACATTTATCACACTCACTATGTACTGTACACCCTGGTTGGCACCGACAAGTGTCAACAAACCCATTCCAGCAAACACACTCAGAAGCAGTTTCATATTTATCATCTACCTCCCAACTCGGTGAAATAGCCGAGAGGTAAGGGATACGCCTCACAATCAACGGATCAGTGTACGAATCCATGCCAATATTTTACTTATATATGATTCATCAATCGTTCCGGTTCTAGCAATTGCTAGACCCACTTTCAAACTGCGGCGGCTGATTTGCTGCGTAGAACGGATGTGATTTGTACATCAATTTTACGACGCGACTGATGTGCATCGAAAATTATGTGATATTACAAGATTTTTTTTGCTGTATGGTATCATTCCGCTCGAGCTGGCCCAACATCCACGTCCAGATCAACAATCCGCCACAGAGAGTGAACCTAGAGCAGCACGGAGCCTACTGGCGGCCACCTACGGAACTACCTAAAGGGCAGCGCGGTCAATCTAGGAGATCAACGGTAGGAGAGTCGGAGCAAACGGTTCCCGGCGAGTTCTGACAAGTGAGTTTCCGACACGTCTTGCGTACACTCAGACAAATAACCGTAAAGAATTCATAAAAACACATTATGGAATTAAGCCATAACTTAAACATACGATATTCGTAAATACTCATTATGAAACATGTGGAAACTGATCAGATTCTGTTGCCGGTATCCTTAAAACTGCATTATGAAATCATAGACAAGCCCATATGAATTCATTATGTCACATTATGAAACTCATAATGTTCTCTTTTGACTTCAAATGAGACCTTATGAAACCATAACGTGTGTCAATGAATTCATCAGAGCTTGATTATGATTTCATAATGTTGATATATGATTTCTTGCTGCTGAATTATGAAGTTCAGTAGCCAAATAGGACAGATCGGTGAAGTACTAGATTTGTAGTAATGAGCTGAATTTTAGTATGGTGAGAAGGACAATTCTCCGTTTCTGCAATGAAATGGTGCAAAAAGCGTGGGTATTATGATTCCTTGCCTAATTTGATGCTGTTTGAGCAAAACTTTGTGCAACAGTGTTGTTGTTTTCTCAATTTCTTGCAACATAAACAACATAGCTATCCAAAGTTTTGCTCAAACAGCCTCAAATTAGGTAAAGAATCATAATACCCACGCTTTTTGTACCATTTCATTGCAGAAACAGAGAGTTGACCTTCTCACCATACTAAAATTCAGCTCATTACTACAAATCTAGTACTACACCGAACGTGCCCCATTAAGAAAGTCGTAGCACTTAGCGTGGAATTAAATTATGGGTGGAAGGATGCGAGGCACGTGTAAATTGACTCTAGAGCGATTGCTTTACGCATGAAAAGAACCATTTTGAATCCGGAACCAGTTTTTGCCTTTCTCGTTCACCTAAGTGAACTGAAAGGCTATATGTTCACTCAAAAAAAAATTTTCGATAGGAGGCTCGGAGGGTCAAGTCACATATACCGATCAACTCAGTTCGACGAATTGAGATGATGTCTGTATGTGTGTATGTATGTGTGTCTGTAAACAAAATAAGTTCACTCACTTTTAAGGCACTTCCCACTGGCCGATTTTTCGGATTATAGCTCAAATCGAACCGGAATTTTACCGCATTATTTGCTATTGAAAATGATTCGGATCGGTCAAGGCGTTCCGAAGTTATGGCCAATTTAGTGATCCGGACCAGCATTTTTCACCCGAGCGACAGGTGTAACAGCCTGCTTAAGTTGGTGCAGGCGACGACCGCGACGACGGACGCCACAGCCCGCAGCACACCACGATAACGAAAGTAAGAGAGAATGTGAGAGAAAACGACGACGACGAAAGAGCGGCGCTAACGTGCTATACACAGTGATGCCACATACACAGATTTACCTAGAATTACACAGATTTTTTCTCATTTTCGCCTACAGATATCTGTGATCACAGATCAAAGATTTTTATAATAAAAAAGATTTTTAAGATTTTTAAAATAATGATAATGACTTTCGTGAAAAAAGCTTTATTATAATTTTTAGGTACTCAAATTTAAATAATAGGAATTAAATCTTCTAGTTGGATGGCCTAGGCCATGCCTCAGGCGCATTGTTTTCGACGTTCTTGTGGTTTCTGATGATCTTCAGATGCAACCTGGGAGTGTTTTGGTCAACGTTATTCTAAGAACATTTTTTTCCACATTTTTTTAAACAAATTGTTCAAAAATATTCGATTTTGGAGACATTAACCTATCACAGATTTTTACTAAGATTTTCTGAAATTTCCTACAGATGAAAAAGATTTTTTTGACCAAAATCACAGATGAAAACCGAAAAAAATGTGGCAACACTGGCTATACATATAAGCAAAAAAATGCCTAGAGTTGTCACCCATCACTAACGAAACACGTATGAGTGTGATGATGGCAACATGTCCTGTTAATTCAAAGTTTCCTTTTTAACAGGGGAATCATTAGGGAGATCATCCAGGATCCAGATCCAGCCCGTTCCAAATTCTCAAAAATCGTGTTTTGGGACCGTTCATAAACCACGTAGAGGGGGGGGGGGTCTGGCCAAAGTCTACGCTCCATACAAATTTCAATATTTTTGTATGGACAAAAGTCTACGAGGGGGGGGGGGTCTGAAATGGCCAAATTTTGGAATACGTGGTTTATGAACAGCCCCTTCGGAATGACGAATCAGTCGCACGACCGATTGCCCCCCTCCCCCTAAAGTAATACGTCATCGAAATGGGACAACTGTCATGGATACCCAGCGCTTCGACGCCGACTCAAACCCACCCCAGTGGCCAGTGCATGGGCTGGGTGGAGGAGGCTGACCGAACATAGCACCCCACCTCACTGCCATTCATGGTTCGATAGCGATGGCGATGCTAAGTGACGGACGAGAGGCAGCCGAAGGTTTTCGTTTTAAATTACGTTCCTATAGGATATTTACCTAGTTGATCGCGGATACTGTTCCGCGTTTCGTCGCGAAACTGGGCCTAGTTTTGAAGTGCATCCCACCAAGGTATTTACATATTCTAAGGTAGTCTTAGATGTCAAAACTGGCTGAGCGGCCATTATTTTTTCACCGTGAGAAATTCTGAAAACAAATCCCCGCCACCTCAAATTCCTTTGAAATTTCGCTTCCTCTGCTTTTCTCCACAAACTAAACGTCATGTTCAAACCTTACAATATATAAAAACCTTGCATCCCACTACCGGCACCAGTGCAACATCAATGAGCCATTTTACAAGACGTTTCGGATCAGCTGATTGCTCATTTCATGAATGAAAATTTGACAGGAGGTTGCACCCAAGCCCGTGAGTGTTAATATCAATATCATCACTGTTGTCGTTTCGTAAAATAGACTATGCTGGGATCAGAGAGTAAAAAATTCGAAGATTGAAAATGAAGATTGACATTTTCATTTTTTCATTCGTGTTTGGCCACATTCATTGTCAGCTGAATGCCTCTCTTTTTTCATTCAACTCTCTGTCACGAATATGTTTTCGCTCGTCGTAAAATGTTCAATTTCTGTTAACAGACGCACAATCCGACTGAATGGAGAAATAGAGAACATGATTAATATTTTAATTAACTACTATACACAAGTTTTGAGGTGATTGGAAGTATAATCGGGAATTACGGTTCAGTTTTATTTCTCAGTGAACAGAAAAATGAATGAATAGGTGAAAAAATTCATTCACCAAAATGAGATTTATTTTGATTCCTCAGTTGAGAATTTTCAAAATTCATGTTGAATTTCATTCATTGAAAATGAAAATTTTAAACTCTGGCTGGGATAGTGCGAGCGAAAGGGCTGTCACTCGCGAGTCGCGAATGATGTTGTTTGCCCACGTTGCCCACCGAAAGTCTGGTGCGCGCGGGCAGGGTCAGGATCACGCACACAGCCAGCGGTGATGCGCGGACCGGACAGCTGACTGGTTGGGTTGGGTTTCGGTTCGGGTGGCTGTGGTGGTTGTTGGGTGGTGCCGCGCCATTCGGATGGACCGAAACGAATAAATTAGATTGATGGATATAAATAAAATACGAGCAAAATAACAAACAAAGATTGCTTGGTGACCGCGATCGATAGCATTCGCGCAGCTTTCAGTGAGTCGCATACGTTTTAGGTATCAAATATTTATTGTTGCGAATTTTTCAACGACTGTTGCAGAAAGTACATTCCAAATTTCTGCTATGCACTAGACCAGTGGTCACCAAACTGCGGCCCGCGGGCCGCATGCGGCTCTCGACCAGATTTTGTGCGGCCCGCGAAATGATTTTGAAATGTAAGGACTGTTCATTTTATAAAGAGGACAACTTTGCAAGGCTATAAAAAGAAAACGCGTAGTTCAAATTTGAGCAGCCTTGGTTGGTTGTTCAGTACATTATATTAGCAGATAATAACTATAATTAAATTGGGTTAAAATTGTTGGACTTCATAGAAATGTGGCAAAGTGTTAGGAGAGGTCAATTTTTCGATCCCCAAAAACTTAAGATAAACACAAAATTACTGTAAAACATCGGTGTATCGTTTTTAATTTCATAAAAGTGTTTCCCATACTGCAGCAGTATGAGTGATACATATTCTGGCAAAATATAGACCTAATCGGAATATTAGTTGTTGAGATATTAAAGTTACAAGTTGGTCTCGATTTTCAGAACAAAATTTATTTGTTAAACAAAAAATATGAGAATATTAAATTTTGAATGTTTTCAATGGATCTAGCCGAAAGTACTAATAATGCAATTTCAAATGCAGAAAACCGCTTCTTGGTAGCATTGTTGGCTTGGTTACTGTGCTTCATGGCAGTTACCGGAGGAAAAACAGCTTCGTTCTTTTAAGGTTCTTCTAAATAACGATGTAACCCATTGCAAATACAACATAACAATGCACAGTGGTACCGCCATAGGCCAAAAATCGAAAAATTGATTGTCTAATTTATGAGTTTGCATAATTTTTATAAATCAATAATGTTCCCAAGAATGCAGAAAATCCATTTTTATGTAAGTTTCAGTTGCATATTTTGCATGAGAGCGTGGGTACTGTTATGCAATTTTACATTCTTTAAATTTGTCGAAAAATCACATGACTTTTGAGTTGTACTCCGCGTCTTCGTATAACAAAAGCAAGTAGATTTTCGATTGGTTTTCATCGCAGAGAATTAGATTAGATGTTTATCTTCCAATTCGAAGCGCTAAAAACCGGTTCTGGATGTTTTTGGACCAATGGGGATGTGAGTAATAGGCACATAATTTTACCAATAGAATATATACATAATAAAAATTCATGTAACATTTCAAACATGTTCTTAACCACATTTAATCAATCGTCCGCCAGCAAATGATCAGATTTGAGTAGGAGAATCAATCTGTGAAGATTGTAGCTGCAAATATCTGCATACAAGCTTGCAGGATGTATTGGAAGTTACCCGTTATTTTTATAAAAAATTTGTATTAAAATAACTACAAAATTATATACAGGGTGTTAGGTTCCTGAGTGCAAACTTTTTAAAGGGTGATAGAGGACCATAAATGCAGAAAAAAATTGTTCTACGCATATGGTCAAATCTCAACCGTTACGTAGTTATTGAACTTCCCATGTTTTTGACTCTCATTGCCTCAACTGGTTAAAACTTGAAAATGGTCAAACTTATCGCAGTTTTTTTACCCTTATCCGAAAGATTATTGAATTTTCTATCAAATGGCAACTTTGAATCGATTGGTTGAGTTAACTAACTATGTTTTCTAGAACAAATAGCTCAAAAGTAGTGTGTTTTAATTTGTTTTTGTCAATTATCTTTGAAACATGCGTAATAAATTAAAATTCTTTCTTTGACAAAGTTGTGGCCCCTGTTCCACTCTACAATTCGTTCTTTGACATCAAACTTCTATCTCTTATCGTTTTGTTTCAATTTCGACTTCAACATTGCATTTCAGATCATAAATTTGCAACTGTCATTGAAAGCACTTTTTAGCGCATTGTGCCGCACATTTAAATCAAAATTGCAAGAAAACGATAAGAGCTAGAAGTTTGGTGTCAAAGAACGAATTGTAGAGTGTAACAGGAGCCACAACTTTGTCAAAGAAAGAATTTTAATTTATTACGCATGTTTCAAAGATAATTGACAAAAACCAATAAAAACACCCTATTTTTAGCTATTTTGCTTTAGAAAACTTAGTTATTTAACTCAACCAATCGATTCAAAGATGCCATTTGATAGAAAATTCAATAATCTTTCGAATAAGGGTCAAAAAACTTCGATAAGTTTGACCATTTTCAAGTTATTCCCAGTTAAGGCAATAGGAGTCAAAAACATGGGGAGTTCAATAACTACGTAACGGTTGAGTTTTGACCATATGCGTAGAACATTTTTTTTCTCCATTTATGGTCCTCTATCACCCGTTAAAAAGTTTGCACTCAGGAACCTAACACCCTGTATATACTAGTTTTTCTGTAATTGTCTGAAATGCGTACCAAAATGACTGAAATTTTTACAGGAGATATTTCAATGCTTTTTACAATATTTGAGGGATATTTTATTTGAAAACAATCTTTGAAAATGTTTTTTTCAATTATGAACAAAAAATACACTTCTGGAGGTATTGAGGTATTCATACCTCAATAGTGGCATAACAACCATTCTTATTTGGCCTCGTCAAAACTTACCTCTGTAATTGTTGGCTTTGATAAGAAGTTTTGCATTTGCTGCCAACATTTAAAAAATTCTTCAAATTCCATTCAGTACCTAATACTGCAGTGCTGGAAGAAGAAGGAGTAAATTCGCTCTTTTAGCAATATTTACTAAAAGATATTTACTAAAAGACCGTTTTTACTCCTCATATTCCCTTCCCAAATCGGAATATTTGATAAATTCATTAACGTCAAATCTTAGTGTACAAATTGATTTCTTTTAAAATATCAGGCGCTGATTAAATTGCAATGGCGAGGGGTATTTGTATATATTTCTTTTATTGGGTTAGAGCAATACATGATTAAAATTCCATGTACTATATTACTGGATAGCAATTGTAAAAAACAAATACGACTGGACAGATACTTGAATCTTTTTTATTGTGCAAAACGCAGGCCCATGAATTATATGACATATAACTGTGTAAAACAATATTTGTATGGTTGAAAAATTTCCTTTTAGGTACGTTTTGTGAATTAATCCGGAATATTTGTTTGAAATAATTTCAGAAGTAATTGATCCTGTAATTGCACTATTTTTACTATTGTTTCAGAATTATCGCTTTTGGGCATTAGGTACTATAGTTATACATACTAATTCGATATGTGATGATTTTTTCTGTGTTTCGACAATGCAAACTACCTTATTTCTGAAAAATAAAAAATTCACTTTCATATATTTATTTTATTGCAGTAGAAATAGAACCTACTAATAAAATCACAATTATAATGCTAATACTGATTCTATTCACAAGAATCTATTATGATACAGTCGCGCTATACATGTTTTAACGTGCAATACTTATCAGAAATTCCTCAGAATTTGACCCACTCTTCATAATAATTAAAAATATTTGATTACTGATTTCTGTGCAAAATAAAGGTTTTTTTAATGATATTTTCATTTATCATAAATAAAAATGTTCAAATTTCATATTGTTCAAGTGATGATCATGAAAATGAACAGGAATATCCTTTTTTAGTCATAACATGCTATTTCTGGTCACTTATAATGATTCTGCCCTTCAAAAAACGAAGAAAATGATTTATGACCGCTTCCCTGAACAAATGGAACCACTGTGCAATGATGTCGAAAATAAAACTTTACATGAAGTTATTTTCAAATAAGGTATATAATCACATAGGATCAAGCCTTGCTGAAAATAAATAATAATAAGCTTCTCTAGAATCGAAAACTTGCATTTATGGGGCAAAAAAATATGAAATTTTTCACTATGGCCATAGTTAAGGATTAAATTTATGATGAAGAATGTACTTTAAAGCATATTTTTCTTCGGTATAATTTAGAATGCGATTCTCTTCTATACTGGACAAATTTTGAACTGAATCCCAAGTGTTATTGCATCACTGAACTTAAATAAGTATGTTTTATCAATTTCATTGATAACAAAGCAACTTACTATATCAAGCTGTATAATGCTTGGTGCATTATTATTGACCAACTATTACGTTCTACCTTTAGTAGAATAGTATTAGATCCCAACAAATTGAAAAGTTCATAAAAATTTAAAAGTTATGTATGTGGAAAGTTATGTAGAATTTTGAGAAATTGGTTTTTACTGAGTTTTAACGAAAACCACTCCAGTTCCATCACTAAGGACAATTTGTATAATGTTATATTTTTCCTACACTGTAGAATAGCTATGGAAGTTTATGCAAAAAACTGGTAATGATTTTATTGAAAAATAAAAAAGATATCACACAAACAAGGTGTCCTCTTTATAAAATGAACAGTCCTTATAAGAAAGTGGCCCACGTAAAGATTCCATCATGAAAATCAGAAATTTTACCATATGTTAAAACTTTAAAGAGAATGAATTTAGCCAATATCATGGAGATTTTTTCAAAAGAAGTAAGAATTTTGAAAGTTTTCCAAGCTGTAACAGGCTACTTTTTCGAATATTGTTTCGAAAATATTCGAAATTGTTGTTGAGAACGATGTGTTTCGCTTAAATTATGAGTTCAGGCTAAATTTCACAGGCTCTCTACCATGGATTTCCGACTCGTTATTAGTACTAAAATTCACGAAAATTCAAGGGGAATGACATATCCTTTTCTAATCGGAATATCCGCATTTATCCGTTTCTAACCGTCGCTAACCGCGTCTAACCGCTGCTCACTTAGCAGCTCGCTTAGCAACGGTTAGCGACGGTGAGAAACGGATAAATGCGGATATTCCGGTTAGAAAAGGATATGTCATTCCCCTTGCGAAAATTAACTTAAAATAATTCCATTTTGTTTCTATCGGCGAAAAAACTTCCTTGTTTGTACTTTATTATTACCACTTCTGCCAGGAAATTATTTCAATTTTATTTACAGAATTGTTGCCTACATTTTTTTTCAAAAAATAAGTGTTGCCCAAATTTTCGGAATTTCGCTAAAAACTTCAGGGATTCGGCAAGATACTCTTTCTTCTCCTAGTAATACTTTTGGGGATTCCTCTTAAAATATCTATTCTAAATCGTCTACAAATACTTGTTCACATTGCTCAGAAAATCATGTCTGCAGGTTTTTCTTCATTGGCTTTTAAAGAAATCATTCTGAAATTTCTCAAAATCCACGAGAAATACCAAAAACCTCACAGTACCAAGATTTTTAAAAAATACTTTTCAGGAAATCCTTAAGCTACAGTAATAAACTCGGAAATTTGTCAAAACTGGATCCAGAGGTTTTACAAGAAATTTGTCCGTGTTCGTGTCTAGGACTTCCACAATTCTGCACTTTTAATCTGCGCTATAAGTACGCTGTAAGTTTATCCACAATATTCTTAAAAAGGTTCATATTGTTCTAGCCATTTTCACTATTGCTTATTTTCTGTGACTTAATGTAGCTTGTCTGAAATAATTTTTCAACATTATTAATACCAAAAACTGCAAAAACTATTTTGTGTTTTTAATACCATACAATTTTCAATTTTTTTCCAAGTAAAATAAAATCTCCTAATAACTCCAGGTTGTTTAGTTTTTTGCTCTTGTTCAATTGTTCAAAATTGTTATTTGTAAAATTTAACTGATGTTTATTCTTTAAACTTTTCGAAAAATCAAACAAGTATATTGTGTGTTAAATCCTTGGTTAAATCTTGAAAGTTATTGAAAATAAACTCTTTAATGACTTGCGGCCCACGGTCTCTTTTCAAAATTCAATTTCGGCCCGCAAAAACAGTTAGGCTGAGGATCACTGCACTAGACAAACAAATGTTCGAACCATTAAATTGCAATACTCCATTGCACGGTGACGTCATCAAGAAATCGCTCTCTATCTCTCCTACGGAAAATTAGAAAACAACAGGACCAACACCTGTCAAATTTAACTGTCCATTTGTTTTCAAACTCTCTGAAAGAGCTAAAGAGATAGATTTTCGCCGTGAGGTGGTCTATTGCTGTTAGGTCAAGCACAGAACAAAATCACTAGAATCCCAACCATTTTGCCGATCATTGAAACAAGATTCGTTAGGGGTGGTGGGGGTAAAGTGGACAACCTAAGCATTTTGGTCGTTTCCAGTGGAAATGCGGCAAAATCCATCTGCTTTTCCGAGTAACATGGAAGGTAATGATATATGTACTCTAGAAATCTTGTAAGGGATTGCTTTTTAAAAAAATTGTTTTCTTTGATTATTTTCTTCACCAAAACGTGCATCAAAATAGCGTGAAAAAAATCGGTGGGGGTAAAATGAACAAGTCGTAAAAAGTTATATAACGGCATATCATTTCTATGTTTTGCCTTTCTCGTACACCAAAGTGTACTGAAAGGCTATATGTTCACTCAAAAAACGAATTTTCGATAGAAGGCTCGGAGGGTCAAACCAAGGGGAATGACATATCCTTTTCTAATCGGAATATCCGCATTTATCCGTTTCTAACCGTCGCTAACCGCGTCTAACCGCTGCTCACTTAGCAGCTCGCTTAGCAACGGTTAGCGACGGTGAGAAACGGATAAATGCGGATATTCCGGTTAGAAAAGGATATGTCATTCCCCTTGGGTCAAACTCAAGTCACATATACCAATCAACTCAGTTCGACGAATTGAGATGATGTCTGTATGTGTGTCTAAGTAATAAGTTCACTCACTTTTAAAGCACTTCCCATTGGCCGATTATAGCTTGTATCGAACCGGAATTTTACCGCATTGTTTGCTATTGAAAATGGTTCGGATCGGTCAAGGCGTTCCGAAGTTATGGCCAATTTAGTGATCCGGACCAGCATTTTTTCACCCGAGCGACAGGTGTAATTTGGTTAGGAAGGCTCTTGGTGGATGACGACCGCGACGACGGCCGCCGCAGCACACCACACCACGAGAACGAGAGTAAGAGAGAATGTGAGAGAAAACGACGACGACGAAAGAGCGGCGCTGCTAACGTGCTACAGACTACAGAGGTAGAGGCGGTTAGGTGGTCCATTGATTATGATTGCTTGATACGCTGGGCGGCGGTCGTCAAAACCGTTGTCGAACACCCGTAGGTATGTGAGGAATTGGGTATTTATTTACGCGCTTTATGTTCACTCAAAAAAAGAATTTTCGTTAGAAGGCTCGAAGGGTCAAGTCACATATACCAATCAACTCAGTTCGACGAATTGAGATGATGTCTGTATGTGTGTATGTATGTATGTCTGTGTAAAAAAAAAAGTTTACTCATTTTTAAGGCACTTCCCATTGGTCGATTTTTCGCATTATAGCTCGAATCGAACCGGAATTTTACCGCATTGTTTTCTATTGAAATTGGTTCGGATCGGTCAAGGCGTTCCGGAGTTATGGCCGATTTAGTGATCCGGGCCAGCATTTTTCACCCGAGCGACAGGTGTAATTTGGTTAGCAGGTGACGACCGCGACGACGGCCACCGCAGAACACTGCACACCAAGAGAACGAGAGTACGAGAGAATGTGAGAGCAAACGACGACGACAAAAGAGTGGCGCTAACGTGCTAAACGGCGGTTAGGTGCATTGAACGGAAGCTCCATCTCGAAATCGACTGATTTGTCCGATCATCCAGCCCAAATTGTCAAAATCGTGTTTTGGAATGACGAATCAGTACGGCAATCGTCCTAAAATCGAATCACGATCATCTCATTCGCACTGCGAACTCGGCATTACCCTTTAAAGTGCAAAAAGTATCCATTTTTTGCAGATGTATGGAGCTGTCAAAAAAAAGGGTAAATTGGGAGCGGATTTGTAGTCGCTAGAGACACACATCCGATTTTTCGGGGTGCGTCTGCCTCGTTTACTTCGAGCTTGTGTATTTAGTGACGGCCTTGGTACCTTCGGAAACAGCATGCTTGGCCAACTCTCTGGGGAGCAGCAACCGGACGGCGGTTTAAATTTCCCGGGAGGTGACCGTCGACCGCTTGTTGTAGTGCGCCAGACGGGAGGCTTCGGCGGCGATGCGTTCGTAGATTGTTACGGGTACGGGTTACGGGACGAGACACCGGTGTCCGGATGGACTTGTTTCAGCACCCTGTAGCGTAGCTTTCCTTCTTCTTTCCGCCTCTCACGATGTTCTTCTGAGCCTTGCCGGCGAACGACTTCTCGATGGCCTTTCCGCTTACTTTCGGTGCGGTGGTGCCGAGCTTTTCGCGGTGGTTGTCGGTCAATCTCCTGCTCCTACTGGAATACGGGGGAAACTGAGCACCAAAAAACAAAATAGAAAATCATGCAAAACTTACCTTTTTGCTCCCTCTAGTTGCTTTGGACCGTTTATTTACCGAGACAAGTTTTCAAGTTTTTTTTTTCTGCAAACTGCAAAAGTTCGATCGGTACATACACCAATGTGCGCAACTATTTGGCAAACTGTTGGATTTAAGTGACATATAGTGAAATACACTTGTGTAAGTGTGTTGCGAAAATATAATCGCAAACCGTTTGAGAAAAGGGTTTTCTATATTGCCACCATATCTCCTGAGTTGTAATCCCTATATTATTTGACAATTTCTGCACAATATGACATATTGTTACAACTTGGTATGGGTTACACAGACCGTTCTTTATGATTGAATGTTTCGAGTTTCATAGTTTCAACAGAAAAGCACCTGTTCGTGGTATAGTAACAGTAACAGATGAAGGGGGCATACTGTGTGGAGTGTAATACAAATTGTATTTATCTATGCGGGGTGTACCATTACATTGCAATAATTGAAAGAGAAAGTGAACAAAGAGAGCCTCTCAAATGCAGATAGGACCTATTGAAATGTTTGGCCTGAAATAGTGTTAAGTTATAAACGTTTAAGATGATTTTCTGTTGTTTTTAGAGCAAATAAAGTATCCTCCCATGCATTGCTGTAAATCGTTCATTCTGTTATCCAAAATTTCCTTTAAAATTTAAAACTTTCAAAAGTTCTGAAAAAATAAATAAAACAGAGTAAAATTTACTCTTTATGCCAGCCGTATTAATTAAGAATAATGGGTAAAATTTACACGGTGAACTGACGTACGGGCGCATTACTCTTTCAAGAGTAAAGGTCGTTTACTCTTTTTATGAGTTCACCTAGTTACTCTCGAAATGGGTACTTTTTTACCCTTTAAAGAGTACTTTGATCTTACAGTGCGTGTGTGAGTCGACGCACGCTGCGTGAATAAACATTGGTTGCAAAGCGAAGGTAACACAGTTTCGTCAAATACAGCCATCGATAGCGTAACCAGTTCCTTGATCATTACACTCGCGAAGTTGACGTTTCAACGTGAAATTGGATGGAAAAATCTACGTAAGATTTCCAGTAAAATCTAAGTAATTTTTCGCTTCCAAATCATACACTGAAAATAATCGACACGCTTCATCCATGTTCTTTTACACGTTAATGTATCGTTCAGAACAGCACGCTACATTAACGTGTAATTCTTTTGAATCAGATGTTGAATAGTTGAGGCAGTGTTGCCACAGGTGCAGATTATTCTGTAAAAGTACAGATTTTTTTCAACTTTTTGGTACAGATTCTGTACGGTGCAGATTACAGATTTTCAGCAAAAGGTACAGAATGGTACAGATTTTTTGAAAATGAGAAAAAAATCATTAAAATTCAAATTTACAAAATTTTTATACTGATATTTTTGTTTTTAAAGTTCAGAAATTGGTAACAGTATACTCAAATTAAGTGTTTTTCATAGTTTAGCCAGAATTTAATGCTCTTTTTTGTGTATTTTAAGCGATTATAAATAAAATGTGGTACAAATTTGGTACAGATTTTGGGTACAGATTTTTCAAATGTCTGGTACAGATAAAAAAGATTTTTGACCCTCCGGTACAGATAAAAATGTGGCAACACTGAGTTGAGGTTCTAAACCACTGTCTTTAACACATGATTTTATCGTGTTTGACAGTATGTTTATGTATCGATAATGGAAATGGTTCGCATATAACGTAACGCACACCACCGAACTCGCCCGCGGTAAGTATGTCTTAGCATGCTTCATTTTTGGTGAACAAGGACCCGCAGCTGGGTGCCTGGTACAAATATTCTAAGAAATTTGACATTTATGATGCCAAACTAACGTGTTTTACAAATGATTTCGAAAAGTAGATTTATGACTGGTCTGACCGTTAAATTCAGATGTTTCCCAAGTGGTGAAAATTCATGTTTGAAACATGTGACTCGAACGTGTAGAATATTTTCAGTGTATGCTTCAAAGCGGGTTTCACTTAATCCATGAAAATCCCTTGAAAAAATAATTTGCAAACGGTTACTTGACTTTTTCCAGTGAAATTGAAATGTAATTTCCTCTAATTCATTCATTAATAATGATCATTCTAGTTGCCGGCAACCTAAAGTTCAATGTGTTTTCTTCCAATTATTGAAAACGTTAAATCAAATAACATTGTAGAAGCTATGCTATGATTTTTTTTTTAAATTATTGATCAAATATGTGTTTTTCAGTTTTTCGGGGTAGGCGTGTTACGTGAAAAATGCGCCACGAAATGTAACACGCCAAGAAATAACGTGGTTTGAGTGTTGCATGCATCACGGCGTTTACTCGACGTTAGTGCTGCAGCTAATAACGCAATTAATGCACATTTGAAAGGTTCTGATTTTCGTCTCTGTGTTACTGTAGTCATAATTCAAACGCCAACGGCTGTTTTGGAGTAACGACGAAGGCCGGCGCATTTTGCCCCAAAAGTACTCGCGATTTTGGACTACAAAATACGCGTTCTTACACTTAAAACGGCCCTTCTTGCACAAATCATAAATTTTGCGAGTAAGCAAAGAGATTTTCACATCAAGTTTTACAACTTTGCTCCATTGCGATCTGCAAATCTGCGGAAAAACTTTTCGCATTCTTACATCAGAAAGGCTGAAATCGGTTTTTAATTTTAATATTTTATTAGTTGGTAAAATTCCAAGTTTTATTGGTTGAGAAGATAGAAAATTAAAAATGCTATCGATTAGTGTAAACATGTCATATGAAAAATAATGTTATCAGGGAGATATTAAGGTGGGTCGTTGTACCTCGGTAGCGCGTATTAAACTGAGCTTAAGCTCTTAACCTTCCTTTTGCATCACGTTGGGAACAGGTCGCTGGCGTGGTGTGCGGTTTGGGTCAAATTGACCCTAATGCCAAAGGAGTGGTAAACCAGGTAAATTGTTACACTAATATTCTTAAGATACCACATTATTTAAGCTGTACATCACTCACGTAGTGATGAAAAAATTACATTCAATGCAGCAAATTAGCCGCCGCCGTTTAGCTATTTCACCGAGTTTGATGGTACACTCTTAAGTCGCGTTCTAGCAATCGCTAGAATGAAACCGACAGACAATTCATATAGGATGTGTGTTCCATCATTAGTAATCTTACGCACCCATATTCATCCTATTCGAAAATAAGCGAGTAGGGTAGTGGAGGTATTTTGGCCCGGGCATGTATTTTGGCCCACCCTGGATTTTTTATTACATTTATCATATAATCTCTACCAAATCTTGGCATATGATTATTGGAACTTCCAATAATCATTTGCCAAGATTTGGTAGAGATAATAATGATAAATGTAATAAAAACCCAGGGTGGGCCAAATTACCTCCACTACCCTATCTTCTGGAACAGGTTCGTTGACATTTTCCGGTGCTAAACAGGGTGTACATGATGAGAGTGATAATTGTTGGAAAACGACGATATAAACAGGTAAAATTACGTTCGGAAATGCCAAAAATTACGTCAGAGGATATTACAAATTTATCTGCTGTGTATATATTTTGCATGGAAAATATGTCAAGATTTCAAAAATGATTACTTGAATATCTATATGATGCCTGAATATTAAATACGGCGATTGTTTTCTAGAATTTATTCTCTGAAACCAAGTAAAATGGTTCTCCTTGGATAGTTGGGGAAGATATTCGGAATTATAAAAAATCCACAATTGGAATTTCGATCATGCTCATATAAAATATATCCATATTGAGTGGACTTCATTTATCACTTGTGTTTTGTTGAAAGGATACTTTATGGTACGAGAAAGGCACCATCACCGCTAGGTGGATTAATTAGGGTTTTTTTTTGTTGTTAATTGTTTAGTTTCATGGTAATGTAGCTTTCGCTCAAGAGCCAAACCTCTCCTAATTTAATGAAGATGGTTTACGGTAGCTATTTCGTACGAACCGCTGCATACTTGTGACATAAAGCACATTGTGATTGTATAACTATAGATGCATTGAAAAAGTTAATCAGTTCTATGAAAATCAGCATGATCGATACGAAAATCAAAGCTGCCCTATGAACATATTTTTTTCATTTTTCTCGCTGTTTCATAAAGTTTACTTTATGAAATTTGTATGGTTAGTTGCCTGAGTGTAGTGAGGAACGAGCACAAGAGTCGAATGCCTAAAAGGAGCGATGAAATGTTGCTGAATACCTATATGTGATGAAATGAAGCGATTTTCGTTCATTATTTGATGCGCATGCCTTTGTGTTTTGGTTTCGTTTTTGTGTAATTTACAACATGGGATTTTAAGTTGTTATACGAATGAAGAGAATAATATTTCGAGTTATAGGATCTTGTACCATTTGAGCAGGTGTACCTATTTTGGGCATTTGCCACTATAAGTCAATTTCAAACCAAGTGATTTGAATTTTTGTCAGGGTTAAATACTGTACGTATCTCAAATTGAGTTATTGTAACAAATGTCCAAAATAGGTACACCTGCCCAAATGGTACAAAACTCCTATATCACATTTGATAAGAGGTGTGGTATATTACGCGACATGGAGGGGCTGTAATGGGTACAGAACCAAGGTCCCTGCTGAGCGGCGCGAGGTTTGAAATTAACTAAGTTGTAGTTGAAAAGTGCCCAAAATACTAGCCACTGCGCTAGTGGCGCAGCACCCTCAACACATCAAAACGCGAACATAGCAGACGATATTTAAGGTTGGGTTTGGAAGGGACGTTCCAGATTCTGCCTTTGACATGAGAATTTCAATGAAAAAAATATCAAACTTATTGAGTACACTTGTTTGAACGCAGCTAATACAGACAGCGGAATCCAAAATTGTAGACGGATTTAAATGGGATTTTTTAGAAGTATTTTGTTCCCTGTTGTTGCAGAGGATGAAGTCGGATCTACCTATTTGTGGTAAAATACGCATATGAGGGACGGGAGAAACTGAAGTTCGCAATGATTGTTCCGCCCTTTTCACATGATGGTCTAGATATGTACAGGGGATAGACAAAATGATCGGGACAGGCAAAATTGTCACTTTTCAAAAAATGTCCAATTAGCTGTGACTTTTCGAAAAGTGCATCAAATATTCTCAAATTTAGACTGTAAGTTAATCAACCAGTTGTGTATCAGTGGACAGAATTTGGAAATGATCGGGCAATTCTGCACGAAGTTATAATCATTTTAGAAAAAGGTAGAATTATCCGATAGCCAACTTTGAGCTGTTATATCTCCGGATTCAATGAACTGAATGCAGTGAAATTTTGTTCATTTATGACTTACATAATAAGCTCTGAAAAACGTTTGACTGAACTTGAAATTATTAACAAGAGAAAAAGTTATAGCGATTTCATTGATTTTATGATTTCTAAGTAAATTGGTCTATTTTTCATATGCATCCCATTACTTTTTCAATGAATTGCCGCCTATGTTGTTATTTTCTTTCAAAACATATCTGTATTCAAGACAATCAGAGAGAATTTAAATGAACTATTATGAGTATCTTGAATTTTGAAATTTTGGATAATTTAGTGTTTTATTAGAAAAATAATCTAATCGTTCTAACTTTCTTTCGTATTAAAAATTTTAAGTTATGCCAAAAGTTTTTCAAAGCTTATTATGTAAGTCATAAATGGTCAAAATTTCATTGCATTCGGTTCATTGAATCCGGAGATATAACAGCTCAAAGTTGGCTATCGAATAATTATACCTTTTTGCCTTTCTCGTACACTAAGTGTACTGGAAAGGCTATATGTTCACTCTAAAAATGACTTTTTGATAGAAGGCCCGGAGGGTCGAGTCACATATACCAATCAACTCAGCTCGACGAATTGAGGTGATGTCTGTGTGTGTATGTATGTGTGTGTGTGTGTATGTGTGTGTGTGAGTATGTGTGTGTACAAAATAAACTCACATCACTTTTTGGCAGTAAACCTCAACCGATTTTAATGACCGACGGTTCATTCGACGCGGAATCTGGTCCCATTGTTTCCTATTGAAAATGGTTGGGATCGGTCCAGCCGTTCCGGAGTTATGGCCGTTTAGGTGTTCCGGATCGGTACCCCAGGGAGGGGCCAGATGTGAAAATGCTACAAAACCATGCATGCGACATATCAGACCACGGCTATTTCGATAACCTGACGAACGGTAAGCAAGAAAATACTCTCAGTCCATATCTGAACCAGTAGTATTCCGGAATCGGTTCCGGATGTCCTGCCGGAAGTGGCAAAATATAAAAGTGAGCCGAATCCATGCATGCGACACATCAAATAGCGGCTTTTTCGATAACCTGATGAACAGTGAGCAGGAAAATAGCCTTTGACCCAGCAGAGACTACCGGTAGTGTTCCGGAACCGGTTGCGGGTGCCCCGCCGGAGGTGGCCAAATATAAAATTGAACCAAACCCATGCATGCGACACATCAAATCGCGTCTCTATAGATAATCTGATGAACGGTTAGCAATAAAATGGAATCAGACTATATTTAGCAAAACCAGTAGTATTCCAGAACCGGTTCCTTGTGTCCTGCCGGAAGTGGTCAAATGTAGATGGGAACCAAACCCATGCATGCGACACATTAAATAGCAGCTTTTACGATAACCTGAAGAACAGTAAGCAGGAAAATAGCTTTAGATCACAGCAGAGACTACCGGTAGTATTCCGGAACCGGCTCCGGATGCCCCGCCGGAAGTGGTCAAATGTAGATAGGAAACAAACCCATGCATACGACACATTAAATAGCAGCTTTTTCAATAACCTGAAGAACGGTAAGCAGGAAAATAGCCTTTTATCACAACAGAAACTACCAGTAGTGTTCCGGAAGCGGCTCCGGATGCCCCGCCGGAAGTGGTCAAATATAAAAGTGACCAAACCCTTGACAAAATCCATGCATGCGACACATCAAATAGCGGCTTTTTCAATAACCTGGTGAACAGCAAGCAGGAAAATAGCCTAAGATTACAGCAGAGACTACCGGTAGTGCTCTAGAAACAGTTCCGGATGTCCCGCCGGAAGTGGTCAAATGTAAAAGTGAACCAAATCCATGCATGCATCACATCAAATCGCGGCTCTTTAGATAACCTGATGGACGGTTAGCAAGAAAATGGTTTCAGACCATATTTGAGACAACCAGTAGTACTCCGGAACCGGTTCCGGGTGTCTTGCTGGAAGTGGTCAAATGCATATAGGAGCCAAACCCATGCATGCGACATATCAAACCACGGCTTTTTCGATAACCTGGTGAAAGGTCTACAAAAAAAATAGACTCAGATCACATTAGAGACTACCGGTAGAACCCATTTTGTATGTCCCACAAGAATGACTAAAATGTAAAATGAATCAAATCCATGCTTTTTCGGCTTTTCAGAAAACCTGTTGAACAGTAAGCAAGAAACTAGTCTCAGACCATAATTAAAACAATAGGTACAGTGTTGGAATCGGTTCCAGGTATCTCACAGGAAGTGGTAATAACAGTTTAAATAATCGATGCAAGCGATAAATATATGTAAAGCCAGGTGTAAAGTGATTTTTGGTTGTGAAATAAATTATATTTTTAAGCTTGTTGTTATCGTCTTGGTATTGATGGGTCTCCAGTAATAGTAAAGGTGGTCACGCAGTCAACTAAGAGGTCTGATATTTTTCAGCTCTGCCTATAAATTGAACATAACACCGGAAATATGTGCCATCAGTAAGTTTCCCAATTCGACGGTGGCTTGGATAAAATTCTTGCTTTTATAAATAAAATATTCACAGGATTCAGGATGCGGAAAGTTCATGAGTACATATTCGACGAGAAAGGCACTATCACCACTAGGTGGGTTAATCCGGTTTTTTAGAATCTTTATAACTTCGTGCAGAATAGTTCGATCTTTTCCAAATTTTGTCCACTGATACACAAATGGTTGATCTACTTACAGTCAAAATTTGAGAATATTTGATGCACTTTACGAAAAGTTACAGCTATTTGAAATTTTTTTGGGAAGGGAAAATTTTGCCTGTCCTGATCATTTTGTCTATCCCCTGTATAGCATTCTCAGCCAACACGAAGTCATATATGAATAATAAGATGCTAAAGTGGAGGCCATATGCATATATGCTTTCATTTTACCACGAGTAAAGTGTACACATATCGCCTCCACTTTTTGCATCCTATTCAACAGCATATGTGATCGTGTGTTGGCTGGGATATAACGTACTTTGTTATCTGTTTGATAATTCGGATTGTTATCAATAACTCTTTAATACCAAATTTTGTTATTCAAATATTTCTGAAATTCACTGCTATTAAGTTGTTGTTGAAATTTCAAAGCATGTTATTAAATTGATGTTCCAGGAACAAATGTTTGTTATGGTACTTGTTATTTTGCCGCTTAAGACAGACAAGTTTATAACTCAATATGTTATGTTAATCACATGAAAATTACTAATTCCATTATGCAGTTATTTTGCAAAAATAACGCATTTTATTCCCAGTCAACCAGTGATCGTATAAGATGTGGCATAAGATGATAAAGTAGAGGCGATATGCGTACATTTTACATGCGCCTAAATGGAGGCATGCACGCATATGGCCTCCACTTTATCATCTTATGCAACATCTTATACGATTACTGGTTGTCTGGGTTATGCCGTTGTTATTCTGTTCTGCTCGGGTGTGCTCGGATGGATTCAGAAGATTTCTTCTCAGGAGCTTGTTGTTTGGCGTGAAAAGTAAACAGTGAGCGTGTTCCCGACTAGAATCGGAAGATTCTTTACCGGGAGATTGTTGTTTAGCGCGGAAAGTAAATAGTGAGCGTGTGCCTTACACGGAAAATTCAAACTACCTCATTTTTTGGATAATTTTACTCAAAATTGAGTATATCGAATAAACTCGCTTCCCAAAATTAGGTTGATTTCCCTCTCTTCCCCCCCGATGTTGTAGATGCGTTGTAAACAGAGATGCGTCTATCCAACGGGGGTCCTTGAGGTCAATAAGCCAATTTTGGGTAAATGTGGCTTTATTTAAATTTGTGTTGAATGGGGGTGGTTTTGGGATGATTTTACCTACACTTGAGTATATTTTTTTGCTGGAGGTAAAGGATATTACCTAGCGTGAGTTTAATCGATTTACTCAAATTTTGGCTTATTGGGCCGAACTATGGGATTGCGTCAAAAGAACTCAATTTTGGGTAGTTTGGCGGTTCCGTGCTACACGGGTAATTTTGAATCGATGTTCGCGAAATCGATGTTTATGTTTCGATTAATCGATTTTTTGAATCGATGTTGAAGCCCCACAAAATTGACCGAATCGATTTTTTTACATTCGACTTTTCTTTCGATTCAAAAATATTAAATTTTCAGTTTTCTTCAGAATGCATTGTCTCAATGTTATATAAATTTTCGATACAAAGTCGTAAAATCATTGGCGTAGCTAGGATTATTTTCTGGAGGGTTGACCACTTGGGGCTGACTTGATATGTCTTTTAAGTGGCATGGGCACCCGATATGTGAATATGCAATAGACATTGCAGATTTGAGGAATCAAAATGACTGTCTTAGATTTCTTTCTAGTTTTGTAAACTATATGAGTAGGAACCTTTCGTCCAGCATTTTTTCCATAGCTTGCTGCAGAGATTCCATCTTGAACTTCCCCAGAGATTCCTTTAAGAATTCATCTAGGGACTACATCAGAAATTTCTTCGGGGATTTTTCCAGGGATAACTTTAAAGGTTCCTCCAGTGATTGATCGAGTACTGTACTCGAGGTTTCTTTCAGGAACTTCTCCAGAGATCCTTTAAGGCATTTTTACAGATATTCCTTCAGAGATTTCTTCAAATATTTCTACATATATTACCTCCAGAATTCCGCTGGAGATTGCTCCAATGATTCCATTTGGATTTTTCGAAGTATGTCTTTCAGAAAATTTTACTAGAGATTATTCAAAAATTAATCCAGGAATATTTAAAAAAAAAATCGATTGGGAGTCCATCCAAGTATTCCTTCAATTACTCGTCCAGAAATTACTGCAGACATGGATTTCTTCAAATTTTTATCCAGGGATTCCTACAGAGATTCTTCCGGGAATTTGATAAGAAAGCTCTAGTGAGATTTCATAAGGAATTCCTCATGAGATTGCTTTCGGGATTCATCAAGGGGTCTCTTCATAAATTTCTCCAAGATTCCTCCTGGGAATTTCTTCTGTGACCCGATAGAGTTCCTAGGACTTTTTTGAAAAAGCCGAATACTCTTCTAGGGATTTCTTCAGGAATTCCTCCAGAAACTACTCCAGGAATTAATCTAAGACTTCCTCCAGGAACTGTTTAGAGATTCCCTTAGGAATCCTCCAGGGACTTCTCTAAGGATTCCTCCAGGGATTCCCCATGGAATGTATACAGGGATTCCTTCAGAAATTCCTCTGCAGATTTCTCAAGGAATTTCTCTAGAGATTCTTCCAGGAATTCCTGCAGGCATGTCTCCAGGAATTTCTCCAGGGGTTCCTCCCGGCATTCCTTCAGGAATTCCCCTTGGGATTGCTCTAAGCATTCCTCCAGGATTTCCTTTGGGAATACCTCCACACTACCTACGACAATTTCTCCAGAAATTTCTCCAAAAAATCCTCTAAGGATTCCTTCAGAAATTTCCCCAGGAAATCCTCCTGGCATTCCTTCAGGAATTCCTTGTTGGATTGCTCTAAGCATTCCTCCAGGAATTCCTTTAGGAATACCTCCACACTACCTACGGCAATTTCTCCAGAAATTTCTCCAAAAAAATCTCTAGGTATTCCTTCAGAAATTTCTCCAGGATTCCAAGAACTTCTCCAGCGATTCTTGCATGAATTTCTTCTGAGATTCCTCTAAGAATTTCTTCAAGGATTTCTTCAGGAATCATTCAGGCATTTCTCCACGGGCTCCTCTGGAAGTTCCACCAAGAATTTCTCCAGGAATTACCCAAGGTATTTCTTCAGAAATAAATCCAGGAATTCCTCCAGGAATTCCTTCGGAAATTCCTACAGAAATTCCAAAAGGAATTCTCTATGGATTTCTTCAGAAATTCTTTCATGAATTAATTCAGGAATTCCTCTAGGATTTTATCCCGGGATTCCTCGGGGATTTCTTCCAGGGTTTCCTCCAGGAATTCCTCTGGGAATTACTTTAGGAGTTTCGTCAGAAACTTCTGCAGGGATTCCTCTTAGGATTCTTCCAGAGATTCCTTCAGAAATTTTACCGACGATTCCTCCAGCAATTCCTCCAAGATTTTCTCCAGAAATAGTTCTCGGGAAATTCCTCTAAGAATTTCTTCAGAAATTTCTACAGGGATTCCTCCCAGAATTCCTTTAAATATTCCTCCAGGGATTCATTCAGGGATTTCTTCAAAAATTCCTCCAGGAAGTTCTCCAGGAGTTCAACCTGGGATTCCGCCAGGAATTTGTCCAGAAGATCCACCAGGCATTCCTCCTGAGGTTCCTCCAGAAATTGTTCCAGGGATTTTTCCAAAAAGCCCTCTAGGAGTTCTTCCAAGAATTTCACCAGAAATTTCTCCAAGGATTCCTCCAGGAATTCCTCAAGGTGTTTCTTCTCCAGGGATTCCGCCCAGATTTCCTCTAGGGAGTCCTCCAGGAAATTCTCCTGGAATTCCTCCACGGATTCACCCAGGAATTCCTCCAGAGACGGTTCGGTGTACAATATCAATTTTTGATATTAAATTGATGTCAAATAAATCAACCCATGAACGTGTTCTCCATGCTGCAAACGGATCATTTTATGGCTTTGCAACATTTGATAATATCGAATCGATGTGAAAACACGATACAATATTATTCGACTGGATCCTCGTATTGGAGGATATAATTTTATGTAACAATTCTGCAGGAAATTTTATCGTTATCTTCAAGCATCCAAGCTATCCAAATTAAAGATATCCTTAGAGATTTCACAACGAGGAAGAAGCTTTTGAGGTTAAAGGTTTTTGCCTTTCTCGTACACCAAGTGTACTGGAAAGGCTATATGTTCACTCCAAAAATGACTTTTTGATAGGAGGCCCGGAGGGTCGAGTCACATATACCAATCAACTCAGCTCGACAAATCGAGGTGATGTCTGTGTGTGTGTATGTGTGTGTGTGTGTATGTGTGTATGTGTGTATGTGTACAAAAAAAACTCACATCACTTTTTGGCAGTAAACCTCAACCAATTTTATTGACCGACGGTTCATTCGACGCGGAATCTGGTCCCATTGTTTCCTATTGAAAATGGTTCGGATCGGTCCAGCCGTTCCGGAGTTATGGCCATTTAGGTGTTCCGGACCGGTACCCCAGGAAGGGGCAAGATATGAAAACGCTCCAAACCCATGCATGCGACACATCAAACTACGGCATTTTCGATAACTTGATGAATGGTAAGCAGGAAAATGGTCTCAGACCATATCTGAACCGGTAGTGTCCCGGAACCGGTTCCGGGTGTCCCGCTGGAAGTGGCCAAACATGAAAGCGAACTAAACCCATGCATGCGACATATCAAACCGCGGCTTTTTTGAAAACCAGATGAACGGTAAGCAAGACAATGGTCTCAGACCATATCTGAACCGGTTGTGTTTCGGAACCGGTTCCAGTGTCCCGTCGGATGTGACCAAGTATAAAAGTTAATCAAAGCTATGCATGCGACATGTCAAATAGTGGCTTTTTCGATATCCTGATGAACAGTAAGCAGGAAAATATTGTCAAAACATATCGAAACCAATAGTGATCCGGAACCGGTTCCAGGTGTTCCGCCGGAAGTGGCCAAATACAAATATGAACTAAATCCATGCATGCGACATATCAAACCGCGTCTTTTTCGATATCCTTGTGAACAGTAGGTAGGAAAATATTCTCAGAACATATCTGAACCAGTAGTAATCCAGAACCAGTTCCGGGTGTCCCGCCGGAAATGGCCAAATAAGAAACTGAACCAACCCCGTGCATGCAACACATCAAATCGCGGCTTTTGGATAACTGATAAACGGTTAGCAAAAAATGGCTCAGGCAGCATCAGAAACTACTGGTACTGTACCGGAATCGATTCCGGGTGCCCCGCCGAAAGTAACCAAATATTAAAGTGAACCAAACCCATGCATGCGACACATCAAATCCTGGCTTTTTAGGTGTCTTGATTAGGCAAAAAAAGTTTCTGACAATATTTGGGACAACCGAAACTGTTCCGCAACCGATTACGGGTGTTCCGCCGGAAGTGGTCAAATGTAAAGGAGAACCAAACCCATAAATGCGACACATAATACGGTACAAAAATTCGCGACTTTTTAGGAAAACTGATTCATAATTGGGGTCTCCGGTTAGCCTAGTAGTTAAATATATGGATCGCTAATCCGGAGACGGCGGGTTCGATTCCTGTTCCGGTCAGGAAAAATTTTTCTACTCCCTGGGCATAGTGTGTCATTGTAATTCCCTCATAATATACAAATTCATGCAATGGTAGGCAAAGAAAGTCCCTCAATTAATAACTAAAGAGGCAGACTAAGCCCCAGTGGGGTCGTCGAGCCATAAAGAAGAAGAAGAAGATTCACAATTGGTATGGAACTAGTCTGAGAACACATCAGGGACAATCGGTACAATCCCGGAACTGGTTCTGGGTGTCCTGCCGGAAGTGGTATACTGAGAAATTGAACCAAACCCATACGTGAGGTACCATAAAACTACGCTAATTCGACAATGATTGCTGTCAAATTACCGGGGTAAACTTTTAATTCGACAAACTAACTCTATTTTAGTTTTTGTTTAGATTTTCGGATTCGTTTTTGAACACAAATCCTACAGATATTGTGGTAGTATGAACTGAAAGCTTGTTTTTTATGATTTTTGGCTTCCGAAGTTCACTGTAGTTGATCATCAAATGGATCAGGTGTCGGATAGCACAAAATTTAAACTTCCGGAAGTGGCAGCTGCACGAGGAGCCGCTTCGGGTGTGAGTAACAGCACAATATCGAATCATTCGTGCATGGGACACGCTTGCATGGAAAAAATAAATCCTCGTTCCAGTCGACTTTTTGGATTCCATTTTGGTTCCATATGAACTGTACAAAATTTCAGAGCAATCGGTAAAACTATAATTTAGCGCAAGGGATTCAAAGTTTGCATAGGATTTACTATAGCAGCGTTTCTCAAACTATGGGTCGCGACCCACTGGTGGGTCGCGGACTGATTTTTGGTGGGTCGCGAAGTCTTTGGAAATAAGAAAGTGGTTAGCAATAACATTCGACATGTTAATAGTCGAATGTTATTGCTAGCCACTTTCTAATTTAGAAATACTTCCTTGGAGAATCCATTTCTAGAAGAATTATTTCTAGAGGTTCGGTTTCTCCTCAATTCGTCTCAAAATTTTGTATTATAAGTTTTCTCTGGACTACAATAAATATTAAAACAACAGTCTGCGTTCTGAAATTGATTCTAAAACATTAAGTTTTCAATCGGAAGTTCAAGGATTTGGGTAAAATTTTAGATTTCACTTGTGTTCTGGAAAAAAAATGAGTTCAAGTTGTTGCTTGCAGTTAGCATTTTTTGTTAGGCTTACACGCCAGTTTCAGCAGTTAAAATAGCAAAACATTTACAAATACCAAAACTAAGCAAAAAAAAAATACCACTCTAAATAAATAAATAAAATAAGTCTGTATGAAGAATATTATTAAAAATTTCAAGAGGACTCATCTAACCATCCAGCAGTACAACAATTTTAAAAACTACTTGATGTTCACCCATTCGCTGTGAATATCTATAGCATTTTCAACCGATATTTAGTTTTAAAGTTCTGCAGAAGCATGAAAATGCAACTAAAGGTAGAGCCTGATGCTGCAAACTTGGGCACCTTAACATTTCTTAGACTTTTCCAAAATACTTGAAGAGTACTATTAATAAACAAAAATAACTTGTTTGAAAGTTACGTAACGAAAGTTTATCACAACCTATGAAAGTGATGAAATGTATTTATTTAAAAAGGCTGCCCAAATTTGCGTAAAAAATGACTTATTTTATAAATTTTCCTGCTGGTGGGTCGCCAAATTCATTGAAAATCAAAAGTGGGTAGCAAGCTGAAAAAGTTTGAGAACCCCTGTACTATAGGAAAAGTTACACTTCCGGACAAAAACATCCCAGAGCTCTTAATTCAAATCGAACAACGCTTCTTCTATAAATATAATATGTGAACTATTCCTTCGAAGACCGCTGTATATCACTGTAACATTTGATCATTTTTTAATTCGACAAATGTCGAATGAGCGAGGTACGAATTAAAAAGAGTCCTATTAAAGAATGATTAATACGGGGAGTTTGACAGTACATCAAATAGCAGCTTTTTCGATAACACGATGATCGATTCGTAAGACCATGTTTTAGACAACCGGTAGTGTCCCGAAACCGGTTCTGGGTGTCCCACTGGAAGTGGTCAAACGTAAAAGTGATCCATACCCATGCACGCGATACATGAAATCGTGGTTTTCTAAGTAACCTAATGAATATTTGAAATGAAATGGTCTCAGACTATACTTGGGAGACTCGGTAGTGCCCCGGAACCAGTTCCGGGTGTCCCACCGAAATTGACCAAATATACCGTGCAACACATCAAACCACGGTCTTTTTAATAACCTGAGGAACGGTTAGCTATGAAATAGGCTCACACCACATTAAAGACTACCGGTGAACAAAATCAATACAAACGATAAATATGTGTAAAAGAAACAAAATTTGAGAAATTTAACCCACATACAAACAGACTATACTCACTACATATCGTTGTTGTTTTCAACGGTTGATTAAAATATTTATCAGTTCGCCAATTGAACGCTTACAGCGCACGCATCGTTTGTGCTCCTGTTTGACGTTTATTCACAGCCACCGTCTAGCTAGCGGATCGCAATTTGTTGTAAGTGATATGTCTGTTTATCTGTGCTGTGCTCATGAAATCACACAATTTCAGATTCCTGAGGTGGAAATATTATGCTTTTTGTTGAAATTCGAAGTGACCTGGGACGCGAAAATTGAGTTTTTACTTACTTTTAAATGTCGCAACTCGATTCGGGTGAGTGCATATTGTAGCTCTTAATTAGCTCAATGATGCGCAATGCCAATAATCGGTTCAAATTAATTTCGCATCTGCATTTTCGCATGTCACGCGAGTTGCGACTTCGATTTGGTGATGTAACGATAATATACAGTAGGATGAGTAAACGTTGTATGGAAAAAATTGAATTTAATCGCATCAATCGTATTAAATTACTGGGTAAAATTTTTATAGACTAGTTGCGCCCTCGCGTTCTGTAAGTGGTTGAAGTTTACATGGAAAATTTCACATGCTTGCATTTTTTGTTAAATTTCACATGAATTTTGTAACCTATGATATGATAATAAAATATAGTTTACATGGAAAATTTCACATGCTTGCATTTTTTGTTAAATTTCACATGAATTTTGTAACCTATGATATGATAATAAAATATAGCCTAAAATGTACAGAAAAAAACATTGGCGAAGATCGAAAAGTGATCGTTTAAAAAGTTATATCTTGGATTGGAGGTATCGTATTGATATTGAACGGCCACCAGTGTTAGTGAAGATGCTCAAGAAGTCAACTGAGAAGTCTGATATTTTTCAGCTCTGCTTATACGTTAAACATAACGTCGGATTATGTGCCATCAATAAGTTTTTAATTAATTCAATGATGGCTTTGATAAAATGCTTGCTTTTCTTATAAAGTATTTATCAGGATTCAGAATACTTTGGCTTACATCGACGGAAAGATTGTGAGAGCATATTCGACGAGAAAGGCACTATCACCGCTAGGTGGATTAATTTGGGTTTTTTTTAAGGTTATTTCTAGTGGAATCTATGACTTATTTCTTGATGGTGTTCCTGAAAAATTAAATCTGCAAAGGTACAATATTCCTAATGTTTAAAGTTTGAGTTTTATTCAAAAACAGGCAAAATATATTTCAAATTTTGTGCAAGACGACGTAGACTACTACAAATTCCGTTAAATATGGCTTGCTCACTACTCTTCCCGCAGAACTCTTAATTAAAATCAAAAATTTTCCTCCCACTTTCAAAGCTGTCAAAGCAATGAAAAATCTACCCTTTCAGCTGCTTTCTGCCGACGGCAAAAATTTACGACGCAACTTATTGGCAGAAAAGAAGCCCTCCAACAATGTGGATAAGGTTTCCCTTCGAACCAAAACTTCCCGTTTTGTGCTGGGAAAAATTCTCCAGATTTTTTTCTCCACCTCTTTTGCCAACACTGGGTTTGTTCCAGTCAACTCAACGCTGGCGCTGACGCTGACGCTGCTACCTGATGCCCGGCTCAGAGAGAAACGCCCATCAATTAAAGTGCAAACAAAAAAGTGCTTCCGAAATTGATTCCTTCCTACTCCTATGAAGGTATAGCTTGTGTGGGTGTGTGATCTTCGGCTTCGAAAAAAAAACTATTGCGCACAGCTTGACGCAAAGATGGAGCTGACTGCCGGAGCGCGGAAAACTTTTCCTTTTGTGAATTGTGAGCTGCGCTCACTAGGAAGGTGAGAGTTGTTCGCATGTAAGGTAATGCACTACTTCGACAACTTCCTGAAAAGATTGTGAGGCAAACGTTGATAAATTATTTAAATCTTAGTAGCAGGTTGCTGTACGTCTTTCATCTTTGTTAAGGTGTACCTAATTTCATCTCTATCTAGGATAAAAATTCAGAAAATAATACGTTGAATTTGACAGTTCTGTCTTATGACCTTTTTCTCTTTTGATGTTCTATTATGTTGTTTATAATCATTCATGCTTCAATACCGATTTTTCTATAAAACATGCCAAAGTACTGTTCAACACGGAGGAGACGAAAAGAGCATATAGAAGGAAAATTAAAACATTTGCTCATCAAATCCATACCATTGAATCCGCTGCATATGTAGATGACAGAGCGTTAATGATTAATCATAAATTTAATCATGATTAATGATTAATGATTAAGATTAATAAAAAATCATCAATCATAATCACACAGAATTATCGTTTAATCTTAATCACGTTCCTTTTGCAATTTAATCATTAATCAGTAATCATAATAATAAGAATTTTTTTTAATCAATCATTCATCATTCATCATAAAAATGATTCACCATATAATATATATCATCCAATTTGAACTGTAGTTTAAATGCTGTTCTAAATACTACAACTTCTTTTATGCAGGTTATCTATGCATTTTCAGTTTATGCATCATTTTTATGCTCTGCAAAATTGTGTATAAAAATGTAATAATGACGGTAACTATGGCAACGGCGGCTAGGGGGCGTTTATAGGGACGAGCAAAGGTTGATTGCAGGGGGTTAAAAGGGGTTTCAGCGGGGTGCCAGGAGCAAGGATGGGAACACGTGTGCGACCCCTACTCTATTCGGCAAAGTTTTAGACAAAACCACAAGGCAAAAGTCGTCTATACATCGTTTCTTGATTGCACGCTTCTGGTCTGAGAAAACTGCAAGTGAGTGTAACTCTTTGCAAGTGAGTGTAACTCTTTGCAAGTGAGTGTTCCCGGCCCTGGCCAGGAGATAGCAGGAGAGTTTTAAGGAGGTACCAGGATATCTCAGCAGCGTTTAAGGAGGTTTTAGGGTCCCCTCAGGAAGCTTCAGGGATTCTAGGAGGTCTCAGGAGTGCTTCAGGTGGTCTTAGAGGGATCTAGGGGAGTTCTAACGGGTCTCAGGGACGTTTCTGGGGCATTCCATGGGGAACCAGGGCACACCAGAAGGTCTTAGGGGCATTTTAAGTGACACTCAAGGGGTTTGAAGGGGTCTCATGGGTGTTTCGAAGGATTCAGGGGGTTTCTGGGGGTACCTTGAGGTAAAGGTCATTTTAGGGGGTTCTAGGGGCTTTCAGGGGATCTCAGGGGTGTTTTGGGAGGTCTTAGAGGCGTTTCAGGTGATCCAAAGGGGCTACAGGGGAATACCTGGAGGTCACACTGGGGTTATTGATATTTGGAGCAGGTTTCCGGGTCATTTCAAGAAATATAAGAGGATTTTTGGCGGGTTTCAGTGGTGGTTTTAAGTTTCGGAGGTATTTCAGAGGTTATGCGGTGGGTTTCAAAGGCATTACGCAGGCGCTATCGGGGGTTTCTGAGTGTCTCGCGTGCGTTACATGAGGCCGACGGCGTTTTCAGGGGATTTCGGGGGCATTTAAAAAAAAATTGTTTTTTTTTTGCGAGTTATACGGAGGTGTTTTCGGTACAGGTCTCAGGTGCGTTACATGGGGTTCATGGGCGTTTTATGTGCTTCGGGGGAGGGGGGTCTCTGATGCGTTACATCACAGAGAACAGACATCCAGGCTACAACAAATTTCATTCAGAAAGTTGTGTAAGGATTTGAATCTTCACTTGAGTAAGGTTGCAAACCAATGCACGATGACAACACTAACGCCGCCAAACACCATATTGCCACAGTCAGTGGTGAATTGAAACATTTCAAGTGGTGAATTAAATTGGTATAGGAAATTAATCGATTGCAGCGCCACGCTATTGCCACTTGTGTTGCCGATGAAATATTCCTTACACAAAATTCAGACTGGACTCTTCTCTGTGCTTACATGGAACCCGAGGGGATTTTATGGGATTTCTGATTATTTTTGACGAGTTTTAGAGTCGTTACATAGGCATTTTAAGTGCTTTCGGACGGTCTCAGGTGAATTGCGTGGGGTCTGTGGGGATTTCAGGCGGATTTGAGAGGCGTTTCATAAAATTTCAGAGGATTTTCAGAGACCTCTTAACGAAAACCCTTGAAACGCCCCGGAAATGCCATGAAACACCCCTGTAACTAAAATAATCTCATTGATAGGTCCTTGAAATTTCCTTAGTTCCGTTTCAAATGCCCCTGACACCCCAAAATGTTTCTGAAACTCCCCTGATATGACCCTATCTGAAATGCTTCGAAACGCCCTTGAAACCTCCGTAATCCCATTGAACACCCTTGAAATCATCATTATCAATTTGAATAAAACCTTAAACCCCTTTGAACGCCTCTGAAGTTCTCTGAAAAGTTCTTTATACTATTGAAATGTTCATAAACGCACTTAAAATGCTCCTGAAATCGCCTAAAACAACTCAATGAAACACCCCTGAAGACCCTTGGAGCTTCCTGGAAATCCCCTTGGTCCCATCACAAATTTCCAGGAGCAAGATCTGTTCTGGCGAACTACATTCGCTCATTAAAGCCCTTACATAAGTAATGCACAAATAACCTCTTTTTTATGCCCGTTTTAATTTATACACTCCCAGCCAATACAGAGATACATTTCTAAGGATAGTTTCCACTTTGTACGTACTGAACAAAAAGATAGAATAAGTAATGGTCAAGTATGTAATGATTCCACTTCAAAATTACTTGAGCAGTTCGCAGGCGGCAAGCAAAGTGTAACATCGGTAATATCCCCCATGCAATTCAAATGGAGCTGTCACTTTTCTTTTAGAAAAATAGTCCATTATTCTGTCTATTATTCCGTAAGGAAAAGTAATGCTTCAGTTGTCAAAAATACTTGTGGAAAAAGGAGGAATTCTACTTGAGCGCTCTACTTGGGAACAAAACTAGATATTTGAAATTTTAAATAATCCAGATTTAATTTTTCAATAATCATTTACAGTTTTTTGTGATTGATTAATCATGACTCATCATGATTTTTAATCAATTAGTCATTTTAATCATTAATCATAATCACTAATCATCCTAAAAATCAAATTAATCATTAATCATAGAAACTGAAATTTCAAATATTTCATCATTGATTAATTATGATTACATTTTTCGTTAATCATGAACGCTCTGGTAGATGATCCCTACAGCATAAGTTCACTTCAGTAAGCGTGTTGCCCATGTGGTGAGCTCAAGGAAGTAAGTAAGTGAGTAGGAAAGGAATGGCTGTTATTTCAGTTATATTCAGTTATTACAAATTGAATTACTGAAGAACAAAAAACTGATATTGGTTTGATTGATATAAGAGGTAAAACATCAGAAAAAATATCAAAATCTACATAGTATGGAGAAGTGCTCAATAATAGCTCGTTATGATATTACAAGATCAAAACAATAACAGACAAGTTTGTCAACATTTTTCCAGGAAAATAAATAAAAAAATCTTCAAACAGCCAGCAACCTTTAACCTAAGGATCCACACATTTAGGGAAAATGACGGTGTTGGGGAATAACCTGTCCACACCAATCTACGGTAGATCTATTCGCCAGAGTTATGCAATTCGGATCACTGCAACAAATATGTATCACACGCGACGTTGCTAGCATGCAAGACACAACTTAGCGCGAAGAACGATTTGCATACTGTGTTCTGAGGTTTGTATTTTTGCAAAGCTTCGAACCTATCCTATTGGTGGTTGATCGACTAGTAGCTGTATTTCCTCGACTCTGCTTCTCATTCGTTAAAATCAACATACGCATTCGCTTTTTGCTAGTGTTTGTGAGATCTTTGGATCACTTACGTACGAATTAGATCTAAATCCACTATGTACTGTGCCACAAACAAAAATTATCCTACCTACCTAAACAGACGGATTACAGTAAAATTTTCCCGTAATCTCAACAGCTGAACGTACGGTAAAAAGTTCGGTGATTTTCCAAATCACCGAAAATACTGTGAATCTCACGAAAATGCATCTGTCAAAATTACCGCAACGTTCGGTACTTTTTACAAAATTACCTTAAAAATCACAGAACGTTCGGTATGTTTGTTTACGAATGAACTGTTAATATCACTGAACGTACGGTAAATTTTACAAATGATCCGTAAATATTACTGACCGTACGGTAGTTTTTCACAACTTTACGGCAATTTTATGCGAGCATAAAAAACCTCTATTTTCATAAAAAAAAGTCGATCATGGAATTGAATACACGACCTTCTGATTAGGAACCACACTTGCTACCACTTGCTGCTCCTGTAAATTTGTCTGATTTCACCGGTTCTTCCATGATTTCTTAGATTTCATCGATTTTCGTCAGTACATAGTTTCATCGATTTCGCCGTAATACTGTAGTTTGCTTGTTTACAGACCAGTTTGGGTGATTTTTTCACCAAATACTGTAATTTATTCTAAGTGTGCACAGACGGTGATGCTTATCTGTCAACCGCAGCTCACTGTTATGTAATTTGGGGGAATAAGAGCATAAGGTTCTTCGTTTCTACAGCTCAGAAATGACACATGGCATTTCACTTACATTGAGCAATATCTTTGGGTGTACGTGTTCCATTTCGTTCAGCATAACTAAATTTGTTGTTATGTAGAAATTTTCAGATGTTCCGACTAGAACATAAAGTGATATCATATCACTTTGAGTTATTCGTGCAATATTCATCAAATCTTTGAATAACACAACAATATCACAGAGAGATATGACATCAAAAAATGTTTGATTTGAGATCTGATTTAGATATTTTCGTCCACCCGGGTATCCTCTTTGCGTGGCGCCCCAACTGGGAAAGAGCCTGTTTTTCAATGCAGTGTTTTATGAGCGCTTCCACAGTCATTAACCGAAAGCATTCTTTGAAAATAAATTATTTTTGTATTCGTATATCGTTCGGCGCCCACGAAGAAATTTTGTGCCAAAAGAAGTCAGAAAACATATCATTATGAAAAGATTCTGGATCATACGAGACGGAAGCAGATTAGCCAACCCTACATTTGTTCACCGCTGGTGATTGCTTGAGTATTTGGTGGAATTTTTGCCTCATCTGAACGCTTACCAGTGGTGCGTGTAGTTTTTCCCTTATCTCGAATAATGCTTTGTGGGCTTCCCAAATAGTTGGCAGAAAGTTGATTTTTTTTTTCTTTTCTAGTTCGCGTTATTCTTATGTCATCATACAGCCGCCGTGTACCAGAAGCCGATCCAAAGCACAGTAGGTAGGTTTTTTCCATCGTATAAGTGCATTGAATCCGGTGGGGTTTCATCGAAGTTGAAAGGATTTTGCTGGAAAGGGTGTTTTTCCTGTTGACGAGGGCGGCGACAATGGTGGTAAGGGAGAACAGCATACTGTGAGAAATCCTTCGGTGAAAGCTCTGTGAATGGATGACGGCAGGACTTCGAGGAAAAAAGTAGAGGGAAAAATATAAGTTATAAGAATAGGAAGCCTTACTTACTTGAATATGGTTTAACAACTGAATGTAGTGATGGTTATGAGCATTATCCTAGCAGTGTCGATATCATTGAAAACGTGCTTTAAAAGATCAGCAGATTCATACTCTTTAAAATTTGTGTAACTTTTAGATGGCAATCTTTGTAATTTAATTTATTAACTTTGTCCTCAAAAAGTTTCAAAATCTCCTGTGAAATGAAGAAGCAGAGCAAGTATTAACTTTGAAAAACAATTTAATCCGCTGACACTTTTTGCATTTCTAATATTTTTGTTAATGAATTACTGACTATTTTGCCTCATAAGGAGAAATTCCATGGCACGGTTAATCATTTCTTAATAAGAGTGCATGTGACGTTTGCAACGATCAGCTGAATTTATTTTGCTCTGTTTCTTTGCATCTTTTTCGAGGTTTTTTCCATGAAAGGACGAAAATGACAGAACGGGTTACGGTTTTCCAACGGTTTAAGAATAGCATTTCTTGCCAATCTTGGAAACATAATGTCACGTTGGTTTGTCGGTGGTTCAACTACGGTGGAAAGGGGACCTTCCCAAAAAGCGAAAAACGTTAGAGACTCCTCAGTAATTTCCTGAACAATTAAGTCTGTAATTCTTTTGAGCATTTTTTCGGCAATTTCTTTGAAAATTGCTTCGGGTGAAAGAATTGCCGATGCATTACAATTCGAAAGGCAAATTATTTGTGAATTTAAAAAGCATTTTTTTTTGGGAAATTCTTCGGTAATGATGCATTCAGAAATTTATATGGTAAATGACTTTGTAAATAGTTTTAGTAATTCTTTCGAACATTGCTTTGTGCATTCCTTTTGTGAGTTCTTTACAATTTAAGAGGAAATTCCTTACACAAATCCTTTGTAAAACTTTTAGAAATTTGTTCTGTAATTTTTTTGGTTTGTTCTTTTATTAATTCCATGAGGAATTCCGTCGGTAATTTCTGTGAAGTATTTTTCAGGCATTACTTGGGAAAGTAATACAGCAATATGTTTGTGAATTCCTTCCGTAATTCCAGTGAAAACTCTTCAGACAAGTTCAGCGTGAATTCGTAAGTAATACTCTTAACCCTGGTAGGAAATTGGGGTCAATATAACCTATATAGGTACACTGGTCATGCTCTACGCCAGCGTGGTGCACCTAGCGTAGCATCTCAGAAGGATTAAGAATCCTGCGTCAATATCTTTCAAACTTTCCTCGAATATTTTCTTGAGAATTCCTTCGAGCATTATTTTGGGAATTTGTCTGGCAATTTTCTTTTTTTTTGAAATTTCTTTCGCAATTTATTTCGGGAATGTCTTCGGCAAATCCTTTGGAGTCTTTTTCGTTAGTTTCTCTGCAAATTTACCCAGTAGCTTCTTTGGAAATTTCGTCGGAAAAAACCTTTGAAAAAATTCTCATGCAATTCTTTGAAAAATGGTTCGATTAGTACTCTGAAAAATATTTTTTGGTAATTCTTTTGGAAATTATTTCGAATTTTTTTTTCCAAATTCTTTCCGCAATTCCTTCGACAATTCCATTAAGAATTCCTTTAACAAATATTTTTTTTAGATTTTTCTTGGAATTTTATTTGAATAAATTGCTTTGGATAATCCTTCGGAAATATCTCAAGCAACTTTTTTTGGTAGTTCCTTCTACATATTTTTCGGTATATTCTTTGGAGATTTCTTCGGAGATTTCTTTGTTAATTCATGCATGTATTTCATGAAAAATTTCTCCAGCAGCTCCTTTAGAATCTTTCTCGTCAATTCTCTTGTGAATTGATATGCTAGTTCTCTTCAAAAATATTTGAAAATTTGAAAACCCCAAGCAGCACATATATCACAAAAGAGTCACGACAGCGCAGATTTTTGGTTGCATACAAGTCATGTCAAGTAATTCAAGCATTGGATTAGAATTACATAACTGTAGCTCCTGTGAATCAAAAAACCGTCTGTAGCATGTGTTCTGCCTGGGACTTATTACTGTTAATTCTTCCAGTAAACAGTTCCTTTTAAAATTGCTTTAGCATTTTTTTATGAATTGATTTGGCCGATGCCTCTGGAAATGCTTTTTTTGCCAATTCTTATAGGAATTACTAACGTATTATGTCTGAAAAACTCTCCGGTGCTCTTTTTTGGAAATTTCCTCAGAAACTTCTTTATTTCTTCGAGAATTCCTTTGCAAATAAATTTGTTGATTTATTTTTGAAATTCCTTCGGCAATCCTTATGGGAATTGGATTTTTCTCTGGAATTTCTCCAGCAAATCCAAAAGGAAGTTGCTGTTAATATCTAAAATAATTACCAAAGCAATCTACAAAAAGATTTCTGAAAAAGTATCCGAGGCATTCGTTGAATAAATTGTAGAAGTAATTCCTAAAATAATTGCCTGAGAAATTTTCAAATTAGTAGCTTAAGAAATGTGTAAAGGAATTGTTTAAAAAAGTTTCCTAAGTTTGCAAAAGATACAAAAAATCGGGAATGAATTTCAATAATTTTGTCAAGAAAATTTCAAATTCCGAATTCTTTTCAGAAATGGAAATGGCAATTTCGAGGTCCTACAGATTGGTCTATATAGTATGCATTTTTTCCTTTGACGATGCTGATTTTATCTTTAAATTCGAGACATTTTTGAAGATATTTCGTGCCGCAAATTACTTCATGTTACGAAGTGTATCCAATTTGTACACCTAAGCCAAGTCCCCTTAAAACTTCAAATATATAAATATTGTTTAAATGACGTACAACATCCAAAAACTTTGAAAAAGGATTTACAATCTACAATGTACTCCGATAAGTATTTCATAGGCCGGGGCCCGTGGCGCAATAGGTCACACGTTTGCTTCATAAGCAGATGGTCATGGGTTCGATCCCAGCCCCACTTTCGTCAGTTGCTCTTTCCCCCTGAGAGCAGCTGGCACTGACCCTCTTCTGATAAATTATGAGAGGAATACCTTGATAAATTTCTAAAGAAATTTCATGAGGATATCCTAGATAAATTTCTAGAGGATTCATTGGAAGAAATTCTGGAGAAATTCCTGGAGGAATTGTGGGAGAAATAGCTAGAAAAATTTCAGAAGAAACCTCTTGAGGTATTCCTAGAGGAATTCTTGAAGAAATTTCTGAAGGAATCCCTGAAGCAATTTTTGGGAAAATCTCGTGAGAGAATCCTGGAGGAATGCCTGGAGAAACTTCTGAAAAAAATACTGGCGTAATTCCTGGAGGAATTCTTGGATGAATTCTTGGAACAATCTCTGGAAGAATTCCTGAATGAATTCCTGGAGAAATCTCCAGAGGAATTCTGGGAGGAATTCCTGGAAAAATTTCTGAAAATTCCTTTGAGAAATTCGAGGAGGATTTCCTGGAAAAATCCTAGAGGGAATTTCTAGAGGATTCCCTGAAAGAATCTCTGGGAATATCCCTGGAGTAATTAGTGTAGGAATCCCTGAAGCAATTCCTGGAGGAATCTCTTGAGTAATTCCTGGAGGAATGTTTGGAGGAATCTCTGAAAAATTCCTGAAAGTATTCCTGGAGAATTTCCTGGAAGAATCTCTGAAGAAATCCCTAGAGAAATTCCTAGAGGTATGCCTGGAGGAATTGCTGAAATAATTTCTGAAAAATGTCCAGAAACAATTACTGGAGAAAATCCTGGAGCAGTTCTAAGAGAAATTCCTGAATAATATCCTGAAGGAATGACTGGAGGAACTCCTAGAGGATTTATGTGAGAATTTCTGGAGTCATCTATAGAGGAATTCTTGAAATAATTTCTGGATAAACTTCTAATGAAATCTTCAGAGGAATTCTAAGTGATTTCTATTATTTTTCTATTTCTAAAAAACCACTTGAGAAATTCCTAGAGGAATTTCTAGCGGAATTTCTGGAGGAATTCCTGGAGAAATCCTGAAGGATCCCTGGGGAAATCATTGAAAATTTTGTGGAGAAATCCCTGGAGGAATTTCTGAAGAAATTCCTGTAGGAATCCCTGGAGGAATTCCTGCTGAAATCCTGAAGGTATTCCGGGAATAGTTTCTGAAGAAATCCCTAGATGATTCCCTGGAAGAATACTTGGAGATACTTCTGGAGGATTTCCAGGATAAATCTTCGAAGGATTTTCTGGAGGAATCTTTGGAGAAATTCGTGGGGAAATCCCTGGAGGAATCCCTGTAGAAATTCCTGGAAGAATCTCTGGAGGAATTCCTGGAATAATGTCTGGAGAAATCACTGAAAAATTCTTGAAAGTATTCCTGGAAGAATTCCTAGAAAAATTCCTGGCATTCCTGTGGGAATTGCTGAAGGAATCCATGATGGAATTCCTGGAGGAATCTCTGGAGGAATTCTCGAAAGAATTACTGGATGAATTTCTAGAGGAATCTCTAGAGGAGTTTTGGAGATTTCTATTTCTAAAAAAAAAAATCATTTGGGAAATTCCTGGGGGAATTTCTAGCGGAATTTCTGAGGGAACTTCTGGAGAAATCCTCGAAGGAATTCCTGAAGAAATCCCTGGGGGAATCTTTGTGAAATTTGTGGAGAAACCCTTGGAGGAATCTCTGGACGAATACATGGCGGAATCCCATAAAATTTCCTAAACGTGTTCCCGGAGAATTTTTTGGAAGAATTTTCTGAAGAAATCCCTAGAGGATTTGCAAGAAGAATCCTTAGAGGAACTTCTAGAAGATTTCCTGGTGGAATCATCGAAGGCTTTCCTGGCGGAATCCCTGGGAAATTCTCAGGAGAAAATCCCTAAGAAATACCTGGAGGAATCCCTGATAAATTCCTGAGGGTATTCCTGGAGAATTTCCTGGAAGAATTTCTGAAAAAATCCCCATGAGATTTTCTGGAAAGATTTCTGGAGAAATTACTGACATAATTTCTGAAGGATGTCCAATTCCTGGATTAATTCTTAGAGAAATAGCTGAAGAAATTCTTGAGGTAATTCCTGGAGAATTTCCTGGAGGAGTTCCTGAAAAAAATCCTGGATAAAATCCTTGATGAATGCCTGCAGGTTTTCCTTTGGGAATTGCTGGAGGAATCCTTGGAGAAATTTTCGGAGGAATTGAAGGAATTCTTGCAATAATTCCTGGATGAATTTCTGGGAGAATCTCTAGAAGAACTCTGGGAGAAATTTCTGGAAGAATCCCCTGAGAAATTCCTGGAGGAATTTCTAGAGAAATTTTTGGAGGAATTCCTGAAGAAATCCCTGGGGGAATCCTTGGAGGAATTCGTGGAGAAATTCGTGGAGAAATTCGTGGAGAAATTCGTGGAGAAATTCGTGGAGAAATCCCTGAATAAGTTCCTGGAGGGGTTTTTAGCAGAATTCCTGGAGGAATCTGTTAAGAAATTCGTAGAGGAGTACCAGGAATAATTCCTGAAAAAGTCGCAAATGGAAATTCTGAAGGAATTCCTACAAGAGTTCCCGAAGAAACTCCAGAAGGAATATCGGAAGCAATTTCAAGAGGAATTCCTAAGGCAATCCCTGAACAGTTCCTGGAGGAAGTACTGAAATATTTCAAGGAAGAGTTCCTGAAGGAATCCTAAGAAGAGTTCCAGGGAAATCTTTGGAGGAGCTTTTAAAATAAGTTGTTCCAGAAAGAATCACAGAAGGAATTGCCGAGTTAAGCTCTGCAGAAATTATTGGAGTAATCCCTGTAGGATATCTCCTAGAAGAATGCCTGTAGGGATTAACGGAGGAATCTCTAGAAAAAATCCTGGAGGAATCGTTAGAAGAATTCCTGGAGGAATCTCTAGAGAATTCCTGGAGGAATCTCTAGAGGCATTTCTGGAGGAATCCCTGGATGAGTTTTTAGAGGACTCCCTAATAATTCCCGGAGGAATCTCTGAAAAAATCCCTTGACGAGTTCCTGGAGGAATGCCAGGAAGAATTCCTGAAGAAATTGCAGATGGAATTCTTGGAGAAATCCTGAAATAATTCTAAAAAGAGTTCACGGATGAACTCCTTGAGGAATCCTTGTAGCAGTTCCGGAAGGAAACCCTGCAGGAGTTCCTGAAGAAACCCCAGGAGGAATCCCGGAAGCAATTCCAAGAGGTATTCCTTAGGGAACACCTAAACAGTACCTGGAGGAAGATCTGGATTAATTCCCGGAGAAGTTTCTGAAAGAATTTCAAGAGGAACTCCTGAAGGAATTCTAAAAAGTTTTCCTGGGGGAATCCTTGGAGGAATTTTTAAAATTATCCCAGGAGTTGATCGTGAAAGGAACGCAGAGGAAATTCCCGGGGGAATCCCTGGAGAAATTCCTGAAGAAATCCCATGAGAAATCCCGGAACCAATCCCATGAGGAGTTCCTTAGGGATTCCCAGGAGAGAATTTCCGGAGGAAAAAATACGAAGGAATTCATGTCTACAATCATTTTTGTACGAATTATTGTTGGAATCTTTGCATGGACTCCCAAAATAATGTTTTGTACAATGTTTCAAGGAACTTCTGAATTAAGTTTAAGATAATCTCTGGTAAAAGGCCTGTAAGGGTTTCTGAAAGATGTTCCTGTTGAAATACGTCGAATTATTCCGGATTGAATTATTGGAGCAATCTCTAGTGGAATTCTTGAAGGAATATATGGAGAAATCCCTGAAGGTGCACTTGTAGAAATATCTAAAAAGATTTCTGTTGACATTCTTTTGGAAATCCCTGGAGAAATTCCTAGAGGAATCCTCGAAAAAAAAGCACTGGAACCATCACTGAAGGAACCTCTAAAGATATCCCAGGTGTAATTCCTGGAGGAATGTCTGGTAAAACCCATAGAGGAATTCTCTGGAGCAATCCATGATGAATGTAGAGCTGTGGAAAGATTCGAACTAGAAAATGTAACTAGTCTCTGCCACGCCCGCTCAGCTCATTAAACCCTTACCCGATTCTCAGGGACGGCTCATCCACGCCGAGGCAAATTCGAGGAAAGAAGGAAGAATTAAAAGAAGAAATAATGACTTTTTGCGGCGGTTTATTGAAACAGGCCCTAGCGTCCCTAACGTCCCTAGCTGATATCCTTCTAAATACACTCTAAATACTCACGGACTTGTGTGGGTGTCAGTGTTCGGCCCGTCGCTGGAAGCTGGCAGGTGAAGTCCTGGGGTAGCGGATCGAAGCCACGCGATCTACACGTGGCCCACTGAGCCACTGGGTTTTTTTTTTTTTGTCTGAATTAACGAGATTTTTAAGGCGCTGTCCATAAACTACGTAGAATCATTTTCGGCCATCTCAGACCCCCCCTCCCCCTCCGTAGACTTCATACAATTTTTTTGAAATTTGTAAGGAGCGTATACTTTCGCCAGACCCCCCCGTCCCCCCCTAAGAGTCAACGTAGTTTATGGACAGACCCTAACCCTAGGCTAGTTCACAGTGGCGTAGCAAGGGGGGTGCGGAGGGTGCGGTCCGCACCGGGCCCCCTAGTTCATGGGGCCTCCTAATCAGAGAAGGTCTCTAACACTAGTTTGAATAAAGTTCTTCAACCATCTTCGTGCAAAGTAATCCCAACAGGGTAATAAACTTTATAAATCGAGTTGTGCCTAGTTGGGATCAGGTGTTACATCAACCAATGTCCATCACAGCTTAATTGTGACAGGATATTTGACTAGCACCATAATACATTATGGGTCATACCACAATATTCCTAAATAATGAACGCAGTGATTAAAAGGCTCTACAGATGAGGGAATCTTTGTGCAATAGCAGACGCTCTCTACGCTGACGTAGTATACAATCAGCGTGCCTATATGGGTCATAATGACTCCAACTAGGGTTAAATAGCGAAAGTTTCCTGTAAGTTCAATACTTGCAGATAGGTTTGTAGGGGCCCCTTCGTGATTATCAAGGGATTTTGGAATGGGTACACAGATGGCTGATTTGAAGTCCTTTTGTTAACAATTGTAAAGAAGCTCACTTTATTCAAGTAGTTTAGTTAGTTTAGTGTTGATTAATTTGATGATTACTCTTTCTACAGGGGCCCCAAAATTCAAGAAAAAATGTGCTAGAAATCAAAATTAAATTTTACGAAATTCAGTACTGGTATGGAAGTAAAATTCATAAGCATTATGAAATCGTCCCTGATATCTATACCACAGGACCAAACATAGCGTTTGACTTAGCTTAAGGTAGCAGCTGAAATTCAGAGGCCCCATTAATGATAATGAGGAGCTGAACATAATAATAGTTTGTCGTTTTTTTTGCTCTCATATAAAAAATAAGGGCAATCAACGTATTCCAACTAGTTCATCAAGTATTTTTTTTTTCAAAGTATTTTTTCATTATATTCCGTGAAGGGCTTCTGCGGGAATTACTTCGGGCGAGGTAAATACTTACCTTGTCTTCGGGGATATCTTCTATGATTTAACTAGCAGTTACTTCAAAGACTTCTACAAAAAATTCCTTAAGACTAACTTTAGAACTTTTTTCAGGGATTGCTTCAGAAAATCTTCTAAGTTTTGATTTTGGAATACTTACAATGATGATTCCTTCAGGAACTCCTCCAAGCATTTCTTCAGGAAATTTTGAAAAAATCCTGCGATGTTTTTTTAAGGAATTTCTTCAAGCATCCGTTTAGGAATACCTTTTCGGATTATTTTATGAATTCATTCAAGGAATCCTTCAGATGAACATTATGGAATTACTCCAAGAATTCCTTTAGAGATTTATCCAAGAAGGAATCTTGCATGAGTTTCTCATCGAAAATATGTTTCATGAATTTCTGAGATCATGCTTAAAGCCATACCTGAACGGATCTTTTTTTCTAAAAGATTGTCTAAAGGAATTTTGGAGGAATTCCCGACGGACCTTGTAGAAATGCTTTCAGGAAATTTTCAGAGGAATTTCTAAAGGAATCTTTGAAGAATGAAGATGAATTCCAAGATGTATTCAGAAAGAATTATTGGGTTAATTATGGAGGTATCTTCGATGGTATTATTGAATGGTTACTACAGTACTATGAAGTAGAACTAGAAGTACTAGGAGTACTTTGAGGATTTACGTAAAGAATTCCTAAAGAATTTTTTGGTAGAACTAATGATGAAATGCCTAGATTGTATCCCAAAGAAATCAATGGCGGAATCCTCTAAAAAATCCTCTCAAATTTTCAATTCAACAAATAAACTTTAAAAAAAATCCTATTTATTTCCTTGGAGGATATTCTGCAGGAGGGCTTGGGGGAATTTCTGTAGAACCCCCTTAGGAAATTTCTGAAGGTATCCTTTGTAAATTCCATGAACGAATCTTTGCTACGTGACAAAGAAAAAACCTTGGAGAAAAATATTAAACCTTTACTAGACTTTCTTAAATGATTCTCGAACGAATTGAGAAAAAGGACTTGAGAAAATCGCCAAAGGAATCTTTGGACAATTTCCTACAACAATTATTGGAAGCATTTTTAAAGAAACCCCTGCAGGTTTAACTAAAGAAATGCTTAAACAAATTCGAAAGAAATCATTGAAAGTACTGAAAGAAAAACTGTTTTAAGCATTGGAATTCCTGAAAAACAAATTCTTGAAGGAATGCCCAAAGGACTCCTCTGGAAAATTGCTCAAGTTATTGTTTGGGGTAGCCGCAAAGGAACCGTTTGAGGAAATCTTTTAGATTTTTTTATGGAATTCTTTGGAATACATATGTATTACTGAAGAAATTCCTTCAGAAACGCTTGAAGGAATTCCCGGAGCAACTTTTGAAAGAAATCTTGGAGAAATTTGTAAAGATTTCCTTGAAGTAAATCCAAGATAAATCGCAAAAGGTATCCAAGAAAGAGCTCTTAGAGTTCCTCACTTGGAACAAATGCTTGATGAAAGCGTAAGAAATATTTTTAGAAGTTTTAGAAGGGGATCCAGACGTAACGGGTGTTACAGCTAAAAAATATTCAAAGGTTTCAATAGAAAAAAATCCTGATAGAGGCCTTGAAAGAATACTTGAGGGATTAATTGAAAGAATAATCCCAGTAAAATTTCTTGGATGAATTTCTGTGAGAATTCGTGAAGGAATTTTTACATTTTATTAATAAGAATTTCTTAAGTATTTCACTGGCGATTTCTTTTTTTTATTATCTTTATTAAGGCTCAAATAACCATCATTCAGTCATCAGCAATCATCAAGTATTCAAAAGATGTGTTTTTTTTTCTCTAAATCACAAATGCGTCATTGAAAATTATTTCACTGTTATCCAGATGGTGACTGGAGTGCAGTGATAAATTTTTATCAACATTGGTTGACATTTCAGCAAGAAAACTGCTTTTGAGTTTTTGTTAAACGATGATGTTTTGTTTATTCTTAACGAGATTTTCAGCCCAGGGCTGGTTCATCTCGGTAACCCAATTGGCAATTTCTTTTGAATCTTTTTCAATAATTACCTTGGAAATCCTCTTCAGCAATAACTCTGAAAATTGCATTCGCAAATTGCTTTGGGAATTCCTTAAGCAATATTCTTCTGAATTCTATCTGCATTATTTTTAGAAAATTTCTTTGACAATTCTTTTGGAAGCTGTTTCAGCTATTGTGTCTTAAATTAAGTTCGCTATTCCTCTGGCAAAAAAAAATCAAGTATTCTTTAGGATCTTCGTTAAAAAAATCATTAAAATATCTGTGGCAATTCTTTTGAGAAATAATTAGGCAATTCCTTTGGAAACTTCTTGAATCAATTCTCGGCCATGATTTAGCAATGGCTTTGTGAACTTCTTCAGAATTCAATTTTTACGGAAATTTGTCTGCAAACTTTTTGCGGGTTTTCTTTTTTTCACAATTAGTTTAAAAAATCCTCTGGTAATTACTTTGGGAATAACTTCAACACTCTTCATGAAACTTCTTTGCCAATTCCTTGGAAATATGAATCGATCATTCGTTTGGCATTTGCTTTGGGAATTCATTCGGCGAATTTCCATTGAGTTGCCTGACAAAATCTTTCGAATTACCTTTTGTGGAGTTTTTCGGCAAATTGCTTTTAGCAATTTTTATTGAGTTTAATCCGAAAATTTCTATAAGATTTTTTTTGAGGTTTTCTTGGAATTGTTTTTTGAAAACTATTTCAGCAATTCCTTCAAAATTTGATTCGGTTACTCTTATGGAAGTTGCTCGGCAATAATATACGTAATTGGTTCAGGTTATTTTTTTTAAATACCCACAGCATTACTTTTCAAAATTATTTTGGAAGGCGCTTTGGCAATTTATCAGATAACTCCTACGGGATTTCAGCAATTCTATTGAAAGTTTCACTGGCAGATCCTTTGCTTATACACCTGACAATTACTTTTGTAATTCTACCAATAGTTCCATTAATAATTAATTCGACAGGTGCTTTTAAAATTCCTGAGTCGAATCGTTTGTAAATTCAAGTGGGATTTTTTTATACTTCTTCGGTAATTCCTAAGAAAATTTCGATTTTGTAATTGCTCAGGAAATTTTGATTGATAATTCCATACAAAATTCCGCCTGTTAATACATTTGAAGTTCTATGAGGCACGTTCTTGCGAATTAAAAAAAAAATCTATGAATTTACAACGGAATCGTAGAGAAAAATTTCAAAAGGATTACCTAGGGAATTGCCAAAAAAAGGTGATTACCAAAGAAGTTCACAATCAATTTCATAAAAAAAAAAATCACAAATCAATTCCGAAAAATGTTATAAGAAACTTCAGTAGAATTTCTTGGAGGAATTTCTGTGAGAATTTTTGAAAGAATTCTTATATTTTTATTTGAATTTCTAAAGGAGGAGTTTCTGAATCCTTATCAGGCTTATCAGAGATACTTCTTAAGCATTTCTAGCAAAAACACTTTAAGCATCCTCGGGAGGAATTCCTGTAGATTTTTTTGGAGGAATTTGTGTCAAAATTTTGCAAGAATTCCCGAAAGATTTGTTGTACAAAATGATTTGTCAAATACCTGGGAAAATCCATTTAAGAATGAATAAATGAAAAAAAATAGGAAATTCTCAGAGAAAACTTGAATTAGATTCCGAACGAATCTTCGAAGAAATTGCAAGAGAATTTTTTGGATGGATGGATGGAAAGTAAAGGAGGAATTTCTAGAGGCCTCTTTGAAGGGTTTCCTTATTCGAATAAAACCTTGTAAGAATTCCTAAAGTGATCGCTGGAAAATTCCCAAAAGTAATCCTTGGTAGATTCCTTGAAGAAATTATTAAATTAACTTAACCAGGAAAGCTATATCTGATTGATGAACCCGTTGCAGAAGTTTCAAACAAGATCCTTGAAGAAATTCTGAAATAATCTTTTGATAATTTTCAAGAGATTTTTTGAGAAAATACTTAAGACATCCTTGGAAAAATGACCGTAAGAATTCTAGAAGCGATTCCTGAATAATTCCTGATGAATATCCTCTATGAAATCTTAGCCTGGCATTAAGCACTTAAAGGATGATTCTGGGTTCTTTCTGAACAAAACAGACTTATAATGAATCCTTGGAGCACCTTCTGAAAAAAAAAAATGATTGATTTGATACGAAAGGGTGTCTGTTCCTTAACCATTTATGCATACACGCTCCAATTTTCATCGTACTCAAAACAAAGCAATGAAGCACTTCTAGTTTTGTTTCATATTTTCTCAGAGAATTTTTTAAACGATTTTTTGTGGGAATTTCTAGATAAATCCTGGTGAAATTCTTGACTGGAGTGCTTGATGGAAACTTAGAATGATTTTTCAAAAGGTTTCTCGGAAGAATTTTGAAGGAGTTTTAGCAAAAATCGCAATAGAAATTTGAAGAAGAGTTTCCAGAGGCATGCATGGCAAAAATTCCTGAAGTAAGTCTAAGGAAAACTCCCAGAGTTGATGAGTATTAAAGAATTCGTTGGAGGAATTCCTGAAGGATTTTTCAAAAGGATTCCTACAGAATTTTCTTAGAGGAACTTCTGTATTAATCCTTGGATGTTTTAAAATTTTTATCCAATGGGTTCTTTGGAAATTTCTTGGAGAATTTCTGGAATGAATCTCTTAGTGAAACCTTAGAGAAACTCCTTAAAGAGTCTTCATAGAAATTTTTCGAAAAAAAAAACGTTGCAGTAGTTTTTGAAGGAATCCTTGGAGGAATTTCTGAATGAATCTATGAAAACAAAATCATAAGAAATTTTCAAAAGAAAGCCAAGATGAGTGATGTATGCTAGAGGAAATACCAAGATAAATTCTTGGAGAAACCTCTGAAAGAGTAATGTGGGGAAATAATTGAGAAATCCTTGAAAAATCTGTGGAGAAATAGTTAACTTCTGTGGAAAAATCATAAAAGAAATATTGATGATCTCAATGATGAAACAAACCATGGAGGAATATTTGAAGAATTTTTGAAGGACTTCTCTTCATCTGGTGGAATTCCGATGTAATTTCTTGAAAGAATTATTGAAAAATTTGTTGTAGTTATTTTCTCTGAAATTTCTCGAGAATACTAGAATAATATAGGTGAATCGTCTGAGATATTATTAATAGAATTCGTGGTGGACTTCTTGAACAAATGTTTCGAGAAATATTCGATGAAGACTTTGCAGGAATATTTCGAAGTACTCTGAAGTACTTTTGCAAACATTCTCGGAGACAACACTGTAAGAATTCCTGAAGGAGTGCTTAGAAAAATACTGAATGACGACATACATGCATTTACCACTTAATAGATTCTTGAAGACATATTCTTCAAAAAAGATTTTTTTAAAGAAAACAGTAAAGCAATCTTTGAAGGAATTCCTAAGGGATTGCTTGGTGCAACTTCTAAATAAATTGTTGAAAAAATACGACATAAGTCTTATAAAAAAATCTTATACTCATTGATGGAACTCCGGGATGCATCGTTGCATAAATCCCCAAAGAAATTCATTAATGTTTTTTGACCTTCCGTCAGTCAGTTGCAGAGTACCTAAGACGAGATTTTTTTGAACATTTTGTACAAAATATAACAACGCGATTATTCGAGAGTTAAATGTATAGATTTATCATTGCAAAATATTCACATCTTTTATTTTCACGGGGGCCACAAATTTGGTTCCGCACCGGGCCCCTAAATTCCTAGCTACGCCACTGCTAGTTCATCTCGGGACCCACGATTTACTTCCCTACCGAAGGGGTCCGTGAAGCCGGTTCGCTACTTTCGGTCCTCACGGCCGGCTGCTGCACGGTAGTAGGGGTTCTCTATGCCGGATCGCTTCTGCCGGCCCTACTGCCCTCTGGTTCTCGTAAAAGGGGGGGGGGTCCGTTTCGTTGGATGGGATTTTCGGTACCTCAGCCGCCGGTGGCCTGACCTCTGACTTCGACGGCGGGTATCTCGCCAAGCCCTCACGATTTGGAGTGCTCCTTCCATGTAGTCCTGGGTATTAACCGACCGGTGGTAACGATCGATGTTCGAAAATACTCGCAGTAGAGGCGTTTCTGTGCCGGGAAAAATTCACCAAAAGTGGAAAAAATGGTGGTGTACCACTACACAAATGTTGCCTAAATTGTAGGCTATAGCGCACTCACGGTGCCCCCACAGACCGTTATTAAAATCCATGTTCAAAAACCACTTGACATAGAGATAACTGTTTGGTGTAAGTAATTTGTATAATCTGTATGTTATATGTTAATAAGTGACTAAATGTGAAATTTGTAGTTTGCCCTGAGGATGAATGAATAAACATTCGAAACGTCGGCTTTTAACCTAACCGGTTGTTTTTAAAGAAACCCGAAGACCGATATAGCGCCAAAAAATCCCATAAGTTATTATAAAATAAAAATGTCCATCAAAACTAAGTTCAGGGATCGAATCCTGGTGCCATTCTGCACCTCTGGGCAAATTTTTCAAATAATTCCTAGGAAGAATCTCGAGAAATCTCGATTTGATGTTTTATACTAAGAAATTCCAAAGAAATCCATGTTCAGATTGGACAATATAGTTTAAATACCTACACAAACTTTCCCTGAAGTGTTCAAAGTTGTTTCAAACCCGTATTTATTTAATAACGTTACTTCAATTATACATATTTACTACTCATCTAAATCAATTAACTGATTAAATTGACTTACCAAACTATTGTATTGTATTGTTCGATCCGATGACCGTAAGGACGTGGCCAGCGCCGTTATTGACTTTCAAATGTTGAACTCTCGAATTGTGCACATTGAGAATGGTTAGCTAGTCCCAAGCCTTGCTTTCATTGGTTCTCTGTGCAACTCTGGTCAATCACGGAGTAGCAACTACGGTGTGTACGATTATCTTTGTTTTGCTTTGCCTAGAATTTTGAACATTTTTTTTGAATGAAAAGTGCTACATATTCTTGCACATGAACACTAGAAAATTACTGAGAAATATGTGTTAAATAAAGATCTAATAGTACACCAATTTTGGAGGAAACAACGGCGTATATGTAATAACACACGTAAATATAAAAAATGCAAAACTCTAGTTCTTGTATACTTTTTAAGTTCCATTTTGGTCCCATATCAACTGTGCAAAATATCAGGTCGATCGGGAAAACTATTTTTTTGCACCCGTTATTCTTAGTTTTTCAGACAATTTTATGAGAAAATTTACTTCTTCAATGAAAAATCGTCTGGGGTCACCCCTTGGTCCCTAAAAATAATTCGATGAATGATTTCTGTAGCAAACTTCATGATGAATTAGACTTCCGAAGACCGCAAAGCGATGCGAAGTTCACGGAAAAAAATTTATGAAGCCTTACCCGATCGATAAAATGGCGAGATTTGATTACACTAGTTTACAAAATAAAACAAAAGTCGTGAACTTCTGTCAACGACCAAAATTTTTGAAGCATAATTTAGCGCTGACTTCGAAACTGTGCTTCAAAAAATTTAAAGTAGAACAGTTTTTAAGTTTTAGCTCAATAACGAGTTTTACAACTTTTTAAAATATGGAATTTAATAAAATTCAAATATCTTGCGCTTCGTTCAACCAATTTCAAATCTTTTTCCATAAATTAAAAGCTGAATATAATACCATTTGATCATCTGAATGCAGGTTTTGCGTCAGATGGATGAAATTCAATATATTGGGGAGTTTTGGGGACAATCTCCTTAAATTTTAGCAAAATTTCCAAAAATATATGAAGAAATTATTTTTTTCAATAAGAAAAATACAATGTATAAAATCTTTCTCAACGTTTATTTTACATATCATATGTAGGCAAGTTACAGTAAAAAATACAGTCCAATCGGAGCATTGATTACGGAGAGTGAGATGTGTGGAGTGAGCGACTTTGCTTAAAAATAGAACAAAATTCGATTTCAAATCATCAACCTTGTATGGAAAGTCGAAAAAATATCCGCTCGACTGTATTTTTTTCCTTCGCGTTTTCGAACTAAGGGCATGATTCTACACCAAAAACGATCATCAGCTTACCGAGTTCAAAAATGCTGTAAACTAGTGTTATTTATTGTTATTCCTTACATGTTAAACAGCGTTTCCATTCTATTCGGGTTTTAGTCATTAACTTTTTCCACATATCTTAGATCCCTTTGTGGTCTTCGGAGGGTTGGTTCCTCTTAATATAGTAAACATGTTGTAGAATTAGGGAAAATTTTAATGTATAACACTGGTATGTGTAATATGTTCATAAAACAATAGGGAAAAATCGCTTTTTAATGCTTACGTTAAAACCGATGCATGGCTTGGAAAAACATACTTATGTCAGTTTAATCAGTTAATTGAGTTGGGTTAGTAGTAAATATGTATAATAAAAGTTGCGTTGGTAAGTATATACTGGTTTGAAACAACTTTGAATACTTTGGGGACTTTTTTTTGTAGGTATTTAAGCGATATTGTTGAATCTGAACATGGATTTCTTTGAAATTTCTTAGTATAAAACATCAAATCGAGATTTCTCGAGATTCCTCCCAGGGATTATTTTAAAAAATTGTCCAGAGGTGCAGAATGGCACCAGGATTCGATCCCTGAACTTAGTTTTGATGGACATTTTTATTTTATAATAACGGTCTGTGGGGGCACCGTGGCACTATCTGGCACTACACTTTTGATCGAACTTTTGTTTTCCGAGCTGTGGTCGCTTTTCTGGCAAAAACTCAAGTGAACGAGCGGTGGCTTGTATTATTGTGAGTGTCGTGTTTAAGGGGGTACTGTATATAAATCCTAAGTTTGTTTTGAATTAACCGTTTGCCGCCTTTTGCCTCCTAGCTGGTTATTCGCAATAACTTAATTTATTTGCATGGACCTTTGGCTTAGGTTATATAATATGTTTAAGGATATATATTTATTTGAATTTGAATAATTGTTTGTAATCGTCCCTACTAGCTTTCTTAGTGTTCTTCTTTTAACTTTTCCTTTAATTTATTTAATATTAATGCTGAGAAAGGGTTCGAGCTCTATGACCAGAGTGAACAAACAGAGTGGTTGGTCACAGAAATAAGGAAACCCACATATTTTCCTGAACATCCTAAGACCTCTGCATACAATCTACTTTTTTATAAGGTAAGTATGATGCATGATGAAAAAAAAATTGATTGAAAATTGACAAAACAACAGCCATGTGAGTATTTTGAGAGAACAAATAGGTTAATAGGTATTTTGGGGTTTTAATCTAATTTGAATCGGAGATGAGCCAGCCACAGCCTGAAAACCTCGATATGTAATAAAGATATATAAAAAATATATAATTATTTGAATCAAATAAGATATTAGATAATCAGAATCGAACAACTAATATTGAGCTAAATACTGGATTGTATATCAGTGTTGAGAAGAGTTGGCATAAGATTGCAAGTAATTTCACCGCGAAAATAAATATGAAATTAAGAGATGAAAATGATAAAAAAATTTTAGATTAACTACACATAAGCGACAGTGATTTTTGATTAGGGCCTAACTGACTTGATCGATTTCTCTTCGTCGACTATCTCTTTCGCTAATAACTTGAAGTATTTTGTGCTGTCATCACCCTGCTTAAACAGCAGGGAAGACCCTTTATTTTCTGAATATTTTTCTCTAGTAATACAGCTACCGTCGTGCGGGGTGTCATTGGGCCAAAGCGGGGTAACATTGGGCCATTATTTCGCTGGTTTAGAATACGACGAGAATGCATATTGTGTGCTAGACTACAAGAATACACAATAGAGTGGGTCATCGGAACTGTTTTCTCAGATCAAAGCTTTTTTGGTTCCGTTTCGGGTCCAGAGTATCTGTGCAAAATTTGAGCACGATCGGTTGCGTCTGCACTTTGCGCATTGCAATTGAAATTTGTATGGAATTTTGTATGGGAAAACATACTTTTTTGCATTTGTGTCATAAAGTTGAAAAAGTTTGTCTGAAACTTTTCAACCGATACTATAAAATGATAGCCTAGGATGTTCTGAAAAACTTTATTGAAGACCGCAAAGTGATCCGGTGCTTGTGAAAATAGTTATAACCAACGAACCGCATGTATGTATTTATGTTTTAACATGTAAAATAATAACAATAGCAACAAAATCATGCTGTTTCGCCAAGCAATGCTAACGCTATAACTTTTTTCATAAGCATCAGATCACTTCGCGGTCTTCGACAAAGTTTTTCAGGACACTCTAGGCTATGTTTTCACTTCATCGGTTACATGGTTTTAGAAAAATTCGAGCTTGTTATGAGAGAAATGCAAAAAAGTGTGTTTTCCCATGTAAAATCCCATACAAACTTCAAACGCGATGCGCAAAACGTAGACATAACCGATCGTGCCCAAATTTTGCACACTTATTTGGGTCCTGAAATAAGATCAAAAAAGCTTTATTCTGATGGGATACCATTGAATTTTTCATTTTTCCATATAAACGATGACCCACTCTAATACACAATTCTAAGATACTTTGCATCCACTGTCGGATTTTATGACTTACATTGGACGAATTTCGCTCCAAATCGTATTCGGAATTGGCAGCACCCTCTCAGATTACAATGAAACTTTCTGGGTATGTACACCAAGACTAGATAAGCCACTTTGCATACTTAGTTTCTTCAAAATTTATCTGGACTGACTTTTGAAAAGGGCTAAACTTTTTTTTTATGGATTTTTTAAAAATGTTTTTAATCAAAAAATGACTACTCCTACAAAAAAGTGTTGTATGGGTGATTATCACAAAATAAGTCAAATTTTAAGAAAAAAATACTAAAAAAAAATCGAAAATGAGCCCTACACTGAAAAAAATCATTTCTAAAAATTCAAAGTTGATTTAAAAAAAAAACACCATTTTTGATTTTGATGAAATTTTGTCTCAAGACAGGTAATTATGTTCCCTACCAACCGTCCATACATCACAAGATGGGCACTTTTAAGGAAAAAAAGTTTTTCTAACAAAAACTTTTTCATGTCCAAATTATTATTTTTTCAGTGTCTTTTTTTAAAAACAAACTAAACCAGTGAAGGTTATCTAGTAATCTCAAAATGCAATGAAACTTATTGTGTCATATGCGACAATGCAATGCACCCATATTCACGCAGCAGCACTCTAGAAGTACGAAACAATATACAATTAGAACACGCATTTCATACGTGCTGCTGTAATTTCTACCCAAACGTTTCTACCCCATGTTCTTACCTAATATTAGGTAAGGCTATTTATTAGATTCGAACTACCTAATCGAAAAAAAAAAACAAATCAAGAGTTGTACCTAAAGCAAATACGAACAAAACAAGAAAATGAATCGGTATCATTCAACGTGTTACTTCTCTTTGGTTATTAAAGGCAGTTCTGAAAAGTAATGGATCAATCGTATAAATCAAAATTCAACAAATTCAAGTGCAGTGCAAAAATAAACAATCCAAAGTGCAACCGTCATAATCTACGGGGCATGTCATTAAGATTGATAGATAAAATTCATTCCATGGGATATACACATGAAATCGACGAATCGATGAGTATTTGTGAGTCATGTCGTGGATTGATAAGTCACAACAGAAGCCCGAATACGAAAAAACGCCGATCGGATGGAAACGACGAAACTATGCAACCATCATTTAGTGGGCAGCAACATCATGATGTTCCAGAACCAGAACCGTCAACGAGTGGTCAACAAATCGAACATGAGCTAGGTAAGTAAGCCTTCAACGTGTTAGCTTCTTTTATATAACTCATTTTGCAGCTCGTTGCAAAACTACATTTTTCAGTATTCTTCGCATTTATCCAACCCGGCAAGCCTCGTTGGATAAATGTACTACTTGTGCGAAAAAAAATCATTTTTGCAACTCGTTGCATAAATAACTATCATTAACTTTCCACTGCATTCATTATTATATTGTTAACCTTAACTTTTATCTTACAGATATGGTACCATCTATTCCATCATTGGAGTCAATTCCGTCAACAGATCAACTACAGGGTCCCCATAATATTGAGAAGTTTAATACCATTGCTGAAACAATGAGTTTATCGCCAATCTCATCTAGAAACATGAGAAGTATGGAATATCGCATAAACAAATCATTGCAGATTACGAAAGCAGTTCAAAAAAATATCTTCGGAATAGATTCAACGGATGTTGGCAAAGTGGAGGCGTATGACGAGATAATTATGCAGTTAAAGGATAAGTTCAATCACCCTACAACTGACAGAAGCGAACAGATTAAAATACTATCTGTACTTCCTAAGTCTTGGTCGGTAAATAAAATCACAAGAGAGTTTAACGCACCAATGTATATGGCGAGGCAGGCGAAGGATCTTGTTTATGAACAGGGTATTCTTTGTACCACCGAAAAAAGAAGGGGGCATGGTATTGATGACGATACAAAACAAATAGTAAGAGAATTTTTTGATGATAATGATATCAGCAGGCCAATGCCAGGAACAAATGATTTTGTTTCTGAGGTTCGAAATGGAAAAAAACAACAAGTTCAAAAACGACTTTTGATGATGTCGCTCAAAGAGGCTTATATGATTTTTGTAGATATGTACAAAACTGTGAATATTGGTTTCACAGTATTTACACAGTTGCGACCAAAGCATTGTATTTTACTTGATTCTACTGGTATACATAATGTATGCATATGTACTATTCATGAAAATGTAAATTTAATGTTCAACAGTATAAGAATTGTGTCACAAGATGAAATAATACAAAAAATGCTTTGCGATATTTCCACCAGAACAGATAATTGCTTTTTCCGTGCTTGTGAAAAGTGTGCTTGTAATGAACACATTGAAGAGGAACTTACATTGATATTAGAATCAAATGACAAAGAAGAGATTATATTTCAGCAGTGGTTGAATACTGAACGCTGTAATTTAGAAACGATTATTAAACCTGTTGATGAATTTGTTCCGTATCTTGTTGATAAAATTGACAAACTTATAACACACGACTTTATTCATAAACAACAATCATCATTTCTCAGAAATAAAAAAGATACATTAAAGGATGATGAAATTCTTGCGATTTGTGATTTCTCTGAAAACTATTCATTCATAATTCAAAACGCTGCTCAAGGATATCATTGGAACAACTCGCAAGCAACAATACACCCATTTGAAATTTACTATATGAAAGATAATAAACTTGTAAATGTTAGCTTCATTATCATATCGGAAGTAATGGCTCACGATACAGTTGCGGTCCAGTTGTTCATCTCAAAAATGATAGATTTTATGAAACAATTAACGAACTTTTCTAAAATTTATTTCATGTCTGATGGGGCAGCATCACATTACAAAAATAAGAAGAACTTTGCTAGTCTATGTAGATTCCAGTCAAAGCATGCATTAAGAGCAGAATGGCATTTTTTTGCAACGTCCCACGGTAAAGGTCCATGTGATGCTATTGGTGGCACTCTCAAGCGAATGGCAAAGAGAGCAAGTCTTGCTCGAGATTATGAAAATACCATAACAACTCCACGAGAGTTATATAACTGGGCAGTTGTACAGACAGATAAAAATATAACTAAATTAAATTTCTGTTACGTATCCACTGAACAGTACATTAAAATGTCAGATGATCTCGAAGAAATATATAATAACGCCAAAACAATACCAGGCACTCAGAAATTCCATAGTTTTTTGCCTATTCCTGGCGACAAAGTAAAGGCAATCAGGTATTCTAATTCAGAAGATGAACCAAAAATATTTAGTATGATCGGAAAAAAATAGAAAAGAACATGTTTGAAATTGGCTCTAAGGCACATATATATATATTTGAAAAATTCATAATTATAAATAATTGTATATTTAAAAGTGCACTTCAATACATATTGCGATCAAACATTACATTTCCTAAGAAAATACATTTGTAATATTTTGAAATTTTTTATGTTTAGGAAAACCCTTCCAAATGATTGAATAAATAACACAAAATCTCCTAGAAAATTGAGTTTCATTGGATTCTGGGATTGTTATGGCCTTCACTGGTTTTATTGTTGATAACAAAATACACTGAAAAAAAAAACATTCGAACAAGAAAAAGTTTTTGTTAGAAAAACTTTTTTTTCCTTAGAAGTAACCATCTTGTGATGTATGGACGGTTGGTAGGGAACATAATTACCTGTCTTGAGACAAAATTTCATCAAAATCAAAAATGGTGTTTTTTTTTAAATCAACTTTGAATTTTTAGAAATGATTTTTTTCAGTGTAGGGCTCATTTTGGATTTTTTTCAGTATTTTTTTCTTAAAATTTGACTTATTTTGTGATAATCACCCATACAACACTTTTTTGTAGGAGTAGTCATTTTTTGATTAAAACATTTTTCCATAAAAAAAGTTTAGCCCTTTTCAAAAGTCAGTCGAGAAAAAAAAATTAGAAAAATGAGTATGCAAAGTGGCTTATCTGGGCAAGGTCTACACACCAAGAAAGTTTCGTTGTAATCTGAGAGGGTGCTGCCAACATTTGTTCGAGTTGGCGCGAAATCCGTCATTGAATTTGTGAGATCGATGGACCAATGTTACCCTCAAGGCCCAATGTCACCCCGAACGACGGTACCGACACAGTACAAAGTTCATTCCCGAAGAAAAATCATAATCAGTTGAGGAACAACTAAATTTAAGTATATCGTAATATCCTCTATCTGAATTGAACACCTCTAGTTTCTCATACAAATCTTAGTGCCATGCTCTAATATTAAAAAAAAAAATCCTTCACTATGACTCTATGGGGGGCTCGGAACCTCGGGTAATTTTGTGCTTCATCCCATAGCGCGAACATTTCTGTAAGTTCGCCGAGCAGTGATTACGAGAATGTAACCTTCTTGAACTTATCTTCAACTCTTTGGGATATACCCACTGGATGATGATCAATACAATTTCTGTTTTAAAGAAATAGCAATACTTCGCTAAACTTTTCCCAAAATCCACCCAAACGACATCACGCATTGCCCAGTACCCAAGACCGGTCAAACTTTTTCAAATAAATTTCAACAAAATTGTTTTTGGCATTAACTTTGTAGGAATTATGACGGAAGTAAGGCACCGATGACCATCGTTCTTCGGTTCACTCGGCGCTGCGCTGGCTGGCACAAAAACCATAACGACCAGCCAGGAGGAGAACGACGAACTGCGACGGCGATGGAGAAAAAAGTTTCTCTCCAAACTATTGAAAGAAAATCTGAATAAAAGCGTAAGAAATTAACTCCAGTCCGGCTGAGGACCGGCCAAAAGGGACTAGGACTTTTTTTTCCTCGGAATGGGAACAGAAAGAAATCTGATGCTGCTGCAGTCGACAGCAGAGCTTCAGCGTACGAACCGAGGGGACGGCCCGATCCCGTAACTTAGCCACTTTCCTGTTTATTAAAACGAACCGACCAGCGCTGCATCATCGACCATTGGGAGAGGGAAAAAAGAAGCTGAAGTCTCGAATTTTTCCCGTTCTAAGAAAGGTTTGCCGGAAAAGTGTGGGAAAAAAGAGTGCGAATGGGCGGATTACCAGTTCGAGGCAGTTCTGGAAAACTTTGTTGGTTGTTTGCTGGTCGGTCGTTTTGTCTCGTGTTGCGGAGAACACCGCCTCGCTTCTTGTGACCTTCCGTCTTGCGGCGGCCTTTCATGTCCCGCCCGAAACTCGGGAAACTCCGGGATCGGTGACAGCTCCAAAGAGGTGTAATAAATTTGAGGAAAATGGAATGGAATAAATTCCGGAGAGGTAAATTGAAATGGACCCAAAAGTTTCCGGAACGAGTGGTTTGGATTCGCGGGGAGGATCGCAGTCAATCTTTTTGGGCTTTTCTGTGCTGGGGCTGAGCCAGCGATGATAATCTGGAAACGATTATTACGATACAGGAGAGGGAGCTAATGCTTGTTCGTGATTGTAATTACATATCTGGGCGTCGGGGTTGTCAGTTTCAGTGATGAAAGGGTGTTACAACTTGGGGAATAATACTTCTATACTTAAAATCCTTTCTTTAGCGTACCATTATCATTAAATAAAGTTTTCCTAACTTTTACAAAAGTAATCCTTTTGTGAATAGCAATTGTTTTGATTGTTTGGTGATTTTTTTCGGAAGTTTCTTCGCCAAGATTACAGTTTCAGTATGAAATGTGAGCTAGTGCGTGACTAGTTTTGGAAGATGTTTTTTTCGAAATTAAATTGTTCATCGCTATCCAGTATAGAAATTTGTTATTTGTTATAGAAATTTGTTCGACAACCTGTACATATCACATGAATAATGAAAGAAATCCCTTTGTCAACTGCCATGTAAGTACTTGCGGGCAATGTTGGCATGGTAAAATAAGAGCTGGGTACTCAAAGTTTTCAAATTTCAGCGCCCACAATACTGGTATGCTGCCATGGAAATTACTTCAATTACCATTAATTCTGGGTCACTCTTCCATGAATTATTTTTTGCATTTTTTTTCCTGTCATTATCGCAGCAATGACATGTTTGCAAGAACTCCTTTTATGAGTTCAGTGAGTATTCTTCTAAAGATTCCTCCGAGAACTCTTTCAGAAAGAAGACATCCAACACTTCTAGCTAAATATTCAATAAAAACTTACAGTCTTACGAGTGTTATCCTTTATAAAAATAAATATTAATATAACCGCTCAAGCAAACCTCCTCAAGAAAAGCAAACCTTGACCTTACAAATACCCTAGTGAACGATTTTTCCCATCCCTATCCCATTTAAGTAACAAATCACCTTCCTCGTTATCATCATGCGGCCGCCGTCGTCACCCTGTAGCACCACATATGGTGGATGGTCCTCCCTCATAGAGTCGGAATTCCACCAGAAACATGCATAAGTGGTCCACCACAAGGACATTCGTCTGGTGCCATGAAAAATTGTCCGACATTTGTATGTTTGGCGGGTGGGACAGCATGGCGAGACAGCTGAATTTGGATTATACATAGTCGTTTCTCGGACCCAAAGCTCTCCTTCATCATCCGCTCCGCACATATGTATGCAATATGAATGTTTTGCGGGTTCGTTCACTTGCAACTTGGTTGACGACGTTGCTCGGTAGCAGATGGTAGAGATTTTTTTTCAGTTTGTCTCTAGTTGTTCGTTGCAAATTGGATATTTGGGTTTGGTTAGAATGATATAATGTATTCAGAAGAGCTCAAAAGAAGGGAACTTGAGTGTTTGCATTGAAGCAGAATATTTGGGTCAATGCATAACATAGAATCTTCATGTCTGCTACATAGTATACGAATGTAAGAAGCTCTTAGTTAATAATTGTGGAAGTAGAACCGAGACACTACTCTGAAAAGTTAAAATTGTTCCTTTTAGGAAGTGAATCCAGAAGCATGTTGTTCTTCTTCTTTGTGGCTCTACGTTCCCACTGGAACTTGGTTTGCCTCTCTTCAACTTAGTGTTCTTTGAGCACTTCCACAGTTATTAATTAAAGGGCTTTCATTGCTTGCCATTGCTTGCATTTGTATATTATGAGGCAAGTACAATGATGCACTATGCCCAGGGAAGCCAAGAGAAGTTCTCGACCGGAACGTGAATCGAACCCGCCGTCTCCAGATTGGCAATCCAAAATCTTATCCACAAGGCTAAATAACTGGAGACCCAGAAGCATGTAGAAGAACTTATTTGCTTGAATGGACTCATGCTTAGTTTCAAATGTTAAAAACTGGCATTCAAAAATATTTAAAAAAACCCTAATTAATCCACCTAGCGGTGATGGTGCCTTTCTCGTGCTTTAAAATATCCCTTCAACAAAACTCAAGCGACATGTTGATGACATTGACATAAATACAAAACGAAAACTGCTTGCTAAATCTACTCAACATGGATACATTTTATATCAGCATAACATCCGATATTCAGAAAATATAAGACAACGATCCAAAACTCAAACCAAACAAGTGTCATGAAGCCGCAAATTTTTGAAACGTCATTTTAGATTTTCCGGTCATCATTTTATGACTCCGGATATCTACCCCAAATAAACTAACCGCCATCTTGAACATTGAGACACCATCTTGGATGTTCTGGTATTCATTTTTGGACTCTGCACCTAAAATTACATAAAATAGTCGCCGTATTGAATTTTGGCATGTCGTTTATGATTTTCTGGTTACCAGTTTTGGACGAAGACCGGCATTCTTCCCCATTCAAACTATAGTCAAATTGCAGACCTTGTGAAACAGCGCACAGCTTGGGTTTTCTGATTACAAATTTTGAATTCTGGACATATTTTCATACAAAATAATGCAAGAATTAAAAATCCTATAAAATAGGCACTAACTTGAATACTGGGTCATTATTTTGGACTTTGGACCGCTATCTTGTATACTCTGGTGGACTCCGAACATATTTCCCATACCAAATACACTTATTTTACATAGTTTTAGAGCTCAAAATTCCATAAACAGCCACCATTTTCTGTTGACACGATCAAATTCTTATTTTTCCATTCAACGTTGACCCATCCTGCTATTACTTTACACCTTAGGAATCTGAAATGGTACGATTTGATGAAATCGCTTTAGTTTTGTCTATATTTTGTTCTCATATATGAGAACTTAGACCTATTCGTCACTGTTGTTCATAAATAATGTTTATCAGGACATTAAACAAAGCCACGATTTATTTTTTCACATGAACGTTGGTTCTGCTACACAACAGCTAGTCTCTAATGTGATCTAAGGCTATTTTCTTGCTAACCGTTCATTAGATTATCAAAAAATCTGCGATCTGATGTGTCGTATGTATGGGTTTGGGTCATTTTTATATTTGGTTTTTTCCGGTGGGATAGCCGGATCTGATTCCATGAGCCATGGACCATAACACTACCGGTTGTCCCAATTGTGGTCTGAGAATATTTTATTGCTATTTATTCACCTTTACCTAATCACCGCGATTTGATATATCGCATGAATGGGTTTGTTTCACTTTTACTTCTAACCACTTTCGAAGCCACAGCTGAACCCGCAACACTACCGGGAATCTAATGTGGTCTGACCCTATTTTTCCATCAGGTTGTCGATAAGTCGTGATCAGTCTTGTTAGAGATCACAGTCATTTGAACTTTTTCGTCGATATTCGGCCTCCTTTGTCTCCGACATTCGCAACACAAGCAATCAAACTACTGTTCGAAACAAAAATGTCAAACGAATGCACTTCACCACGATAGCAGCTTCGGGAGACGGTTCGGCTTTTGTTATTACTGTCTTCTTCCATAATAAGAGCTATGTTGCCCATCTGTGTGTCGTATTCAATGCAACATGCAATAATAAACTAATATTAACATTCATAATCGGAATTGGCTGAAAATCTAAGCGTAAAGCTAGAATTAGACACATGTCATCGTGTCAGATGACATTGATTTTACCCTTTCTTATGTTTATTGATCTTCGTTCTACTGCTCGTGTTGTGTGTAGGTCAGAGGTAACGATAGCGTACGAATGTAACAAATCCGACTGACACCCGACTGCGGCAACGAAATGAAGGTAGTAAAATGTGTCGAATGTTTACAAGACTGGTCGTGATTTGATGTACCGCATCCATGGGTTTGGTTAAATTTTACATTTTACTACCCGGATCTGATTCCGGGTAACTACCGGCTGAACCAAATATGGTCTAACATTATTGTCTTGTTAACTGCTCATCGGTTAACCAAAAACGCTGCAAATTTAAGGTGTCACATGCAGGGTTTGATAATTTCGACGGGACTCTTGGAACCAATTCCGGAACACTACCAGTTGGCTTTAGTGTGACGTAAGGCTATTTTCTAGCTAACTGTTCATCAGGTTATCGCAAAATCCACGATTTGATGTGTCACATGCCTGGATTTGGTTTACTTTTACATTTGGCCTCTTCCGGCAACTCAAAACCGATTCCGAAACACTTGCTGGCCGTTCATTAGGTAATCTAAAAAGCCGCTATTTGATGTGACGCGTGTACGGGTTTGTTTCTCTTTCAGATTTAACCACTTCGGCGGGAACCCCGGAACGGGTTCCGGAACACTACTAGTTCAGATGTGGTCTGAGATGGTTTTCCTGCTCATTGTCCATCAGGTCATCGAAAATGCCGTGGTTTGATGTGTCGCATGCATGAGTTTGGTTCAATTGTATATTTGGCCACTTCCAGCTTGACGACTAAAACCGGTTCCGGAACACTACCGGTTCAGATATAGTCTGAAATGGTTTTCCTGCTCATTGTCCATCAGGTCATCGGAAATGCCGTGGTTTGATGTGTCGCATGCATGGGTTTGGTTCAATTGTATTTTTGACCACTTCCAGCGGGACGCCTAGAACCGGTTTCGGAACACTACAGGTTCAGATATGATCTGAGATGATTTTCCCGCTCATTGTCCATCAGGTCATCTAAAATGCCGTGGTTTGATGTGTCGCTTGCATAGGTTTGGTACAATTGTATATTTGGCCACTTCCAGCGGGACGCCCAGAACCGGTTCGGGACACTACCAGTTCAGATGTGGACTTAGACTATTTTTCTGCTTACCGCTCATCAGGTTATCGAAAATGCCGTGGTTTGATGTGTCGCATGCATAGGTTTGATGCATTTTCATATCTGGTCCCTTCCTGGGGTACCGTTCCGGAACACCTAAATGGCCATATCTCCGGAACGGCTGAACCGATCCGAACCATTTTCAATAGGAAACAATGGGACTAGATTCCGCGTCGAATGAACCGTCGGTCATTGAAATCGGATAAGGTTTACTGCCAAAAAGTGATGTGAGTTTTTTTGTACACACACATACAGACACACACACACGCACGCACATACACACACATACACACACAGACATCACCTCAATTCGTCGAGCTGAGTCGATTGGTATATGTGATTTGACCATCCGGGCCTTCTATCAAAAAGTCAGTTTTGGGGTGAACATATAGCCTTTCCAGTACACTTAGTGTACGAGAAAGGCAAAAAGTGTAGATTGATAATTTTATGTTTCTTTTTTATGTATGTGGTATATAAAGAAGAACTGGCATCGAGTGTTGTATTTTTCTTGTTGTGAATACATTTGGTTTTGATTGTTGGTTTGTCCTTTGTCGCGTTCGGTTCATTCCTGCGTGGAATGGGCTAAAAGCTTCTGCTTTCTAATGAGGTAAAGACGCGCAACAGGATTTCTTTTCTTAGACATGTTTTCGTATAGAAAAGTCAAATCATATCACCAACCGCAAATGACTCATAGATTGGCAGTGCTCCCTACACTACTAACACAAATTCCTTCTCAAGACAATCGTGGAGACACTGACATGTTCGGTCTTTATAACAACGGTTGTCTTACTAACATTCCTTTCCCTCCTCAATGACCGTAAGGACATGGCCAGCGCTGTTATTGAAATAAATAAAATTGGGAGTTCTTGAACTCTGTACATTGAGAATAATAAGCTAGTCCCAAACCCTGTTCATTGGTTCTTTATGCAATTTTGATTGCTCTGGTCAATCGCGGAATAGCAACCACGAATTGTGCGGTCATCCATGCTCAATGCTCATGCTCATATAAGAACCGGCATCGATAAACTCCTCCAAGTGACTAATGCTTACTTGCTTCAATAGAGAGCGACACATGGTGCTTAGTATCGGTACAAATTAATGCACCACAACGAGAGACTGCAGAACGGAGGGAGTGCGACAACTGAACCGCAGGGAAGCATGGAGCGGAACGATATGCAGAGGTTATCTGTAACTACTGGTGGTACGAGACGAAACTGGGGTCTCCCGTTAGCCTAGTGGACAATGCTATGGATCACCATTCCGGAGACGGCGGGTGCCATTGCCGTTCCGGTCGGGAAAATCTACTCAACTCCCTGGGCATACTGTATCATTGTACTTACCTCTCAATATACAAATTCATGCAATGGCAGGCAAAGAATGCCCTTCAATTAATAACTGTGGAAGTGCTCAAAGAACACTAAGTTGAAGCGAGGCAGGCCAAGTACCAGTGACGACGTAGAGCCATTAAGAAGAAGAAAAAGGTACGAAACATAGGGCTGTACCAGTATCAGTGTCATACGTACAAACGGAGACGAAAACTTTAAACCGGTTCAATAAAAACCGAGCTTAAGGTGAAACATCATAAAATCCCATTGCAATTTTGCATACAAACTTCAGAGGCACAAATCTGACGAACGAATCATCGAACCAAGCCGCACTTGTTTATCCTGGCTTTGCTCACTTGCAAAAAGAGGCAGCTTTTCCGAATCGAGCGCATTTGTTTACGAATTTTTGGGATTGGTGCTTTTGAAAACGTGAGTACCCGAGCAGGAATGAATAACTGCCACATAATTAGAGCATACCAAAGTCAGGTATCATACCAAGACAAGGTATTGGTCGGTTGTCCAGGTATTGAAAATAACCTATTTTGGTATTTTGTAGGTATTGATACAATACCTCAACGAGTTATTGATTTGGTGTTGAGGACTGATTGAGGTATTATTCAATTATGGGAAAATCGCTATTTGTATGGAAAAATCACCGATTATTATTTAGGTATTGCCATACCTGATGTCATTATTCACGCGTTATGCACAGAATACACACCAGTTATTATTTTAGGTATTTTACCTCTTATGCAGGGCTACTTAATACCTCATTCAGGTTGTAGGTATTCGGTTTTCCATACCTGAGTTAGTTATTCTTCAGCTATTTTCTCCTGCTCGGGTAGGGGTCCAAGTCGGTTATTGTGGCAGCCATATTTGTATTCTCTAGAGTTACTCCGTAATCACGATTTCTTGTTTGACGGTTCCAAAAATTCATTATTTTGCACTGGGACAAAGAACACACTGCAGCGAAATCGAGAGGTATACGCAGGGATGCCATATATACAGATACAGATAAATAACACAGATTTTTGAGCATCTGTACAGGTTGCGTTTATATGAAATACAGATTTTCCATTTGTATGGAATACAGATTTTTCACTAAAATTTTGTATGGATTACAGATTTTTGAACCAGTGATACAGAAAATCATCTGGCATCGCTGGATATATGCTAGTTTCTGGTTGTACTGAACGAGTGGCTACATGAGGCTGAAAATTATTGTTTAAGGTCATAGGAAAGTTTTGTACAAGCACGTATGATGAATTAAAAGGGATTGATTTTTTCTTGTGTTGTTTTTTTCGAGAAAAAAATATGTTTTCGATCTAGTTTTCGATAATGTTTCTAAAAACCCCAAATTAATCCACCTAGTGGTGATAGTGCCTTTCTCGCGTATATTTTCTCACGATCTTTCCGTCGACGTAAGTCAAAGTGTTCCTGAATCCTGATATTTTTTTAGAAAAAGCAAGCATTTTATCAAAGCAATCATTGAATTAATGGCACATAGCCGCCTATGATGTAGCGCGCAAGTTTCGAACAGCAAACACTTGCTACATATAATAACCGAGAGTAAACGGGGGCAGATGTCCTCATCCTGCTTTCGTTAGATGAAACCACAACTAAATCAAGTTTTATCATAACATGGTCTTCTACAAAGTTGTTTCTTAGGGCATCAACTACTATTTTTTTCTATTATGAGCCAAATCAAACTCTTCAAATTAGCGTGCTGAATGAGATACTGGAAGTCATCTAATTTCCCATATACATATTTGGACTGAATATCCCATAAAAACCTGCAACTCATTTACGCCAGCTCAGTTTTAAACCGATTGAGCTGACATTTTCACAGATGGCTCTCCTCATCCTAAGGCACGATTCTAGAGGGTGCCCCGTGGAATTTTTCGATGTTTTTGTATATGGGTCAGTCTATTCTCAACAAACATTTTTGATGTACAAGAGTGGAACAAACCATTCTTAAGCAAACTTTAGTTTAAGAAACCCCAAGTAACACAGAAAACATATTTTCAAATATTATTTGAAAAAGATGTATTACAAGAGTATTAGTAATGAATATGAAAACATCTTTGGTTGAAAATATGTTCGCGTTAAATATAGCGGTAACAATCTGCTACCAATATCTTACAAGTCTTTTTCAAGTTATCGTAACGTTCAAAATACGTTGATTCCACAAGATCACAGGCTTATCGTATCTCCTTCAATCAAGATGTTATGTGGCTTAACCTAATAAATACTAACAAGTTCGAATATGTTGATTTTACGTCAAAAATAAGTTAATAGAACAAGTACTTCTTGTTAACAAGATAAATGAAAGATGATAGCACCCAATGTTTATGACTTTTACCCCGGCATTTTTAATATTCTGTGCTTTTATTTCGTAAACATACCTATTTCGAGGGATTACTTATTCTGTTATACACATATGCTGATGGTTATGGGCTTAGTTGCTGAGAAATTTGGGATTGATAGATCTGACATTGCGGATGATATTCGCCGTTAGTGAATTCACCGCGCAGCTTTGGAAACTATCTCCCATGTCAGCTGAGCCTACAAACTGATTTCAACTTGTTTACTTACCTGAGTGACGACTGCTTATTACTCACAATCACAAACAATTTCGATTAAACAGCCTAAAACTAGGGTAAAAAACCCAAACTGACTTGTTTTGATTTTTCACCAAAACTGTTTGTTTTGCTTTTACGATCTATAATTTGTTTTTGTGTTTATTGTATTACAGTCCCGATTTGTTCGTTGGCGGCTCGTTAGATGGGCTGTCTCGATAGTTGAATGTTCACTGGTTGGGGCAAAACCCAACTAAAAAGCACTGTCAATGTCAAAATCGATGTCAAAATGAGTATGACGTCTGACTGCCGTCGCATCGAAGCTCCTATATACAGAACGTTTGTGCAAGTAAGTGAGTGTTTCGTGACGTATTTCTCGTCGTTTGCATGTGTCTAGAGCATTTTGATCAGTTGTCAGTTGCCCCAACGAACGAACACGATTCGCTAATCGGGGCGCAGTCGTGACCCAACGAGCGAACCCTCACTGTATTGTTAAAAATAAGTGCATCAAACCAGAACAAAACAACAGTCATCTGCTTCCTGCAACATTTACAGCTAGATGATTATAATACGTCCATATGATGTTATTTCAACGTTCATTTATAGCATAACACAAACATGTTACTGCGGTGTTTCTGGAACGTAATTTGAACGCTTTGGAGACAATCATTCTTTAACAGACAACATCGGATGGATTTACAGTGCCTGTTAAAACAATTTATACATCTTCATATTAGATGGCGTAGATATATAAAATTATAAAATCGTTAAAATCTTAATGATAAAATTGACACATTCTCAACATGTCGTAATCTGCACGCTAATAAGCTTTTATTTTTTACAAAAAAATATTATTGAAGCTTTTTTAGACGACATTGTATTACATAGCCAAGCCGCGATAATGCATTCTAATAGAATGAAGATACTAACTGTGGTATAGACGAGTGCACCGATGAACTGAATTCATCGCGGTCCGAGAATTTTGACACTAGAGCGGAGCCGCTTCCAATCAGAAGTGCAATATTTCCAATCAGAATTGAACAATTCTGATTGGGAATGGCCCCGCTCTAGTGTCAAAATTCTCGGACCGCGATGAATTCAGTTCATCAGTGCAATCGTCTATCCTAGTATGAGCATGGGACTGTGTGTGAGTGTTTGGGATGGAGAGGCGAAGAAGTCAGTAAGCGAGTAAGCTGTGAGCAGTGGACGCGGAATCTAGAAAGGGTTTCGGGTGTGTTTTTGTAGTATATAATCATAGTGAAAGAGTATCCAGATATTCGCAGATGATAGAATATCACATTGGCGATCCTGCCATGTAAAGGAACATGGTGTTTTGCTGGAGTTTTTGTGGAAAAATAAGATTTTGAAATGTGAAAAAAGGTGACGGAAATGATAGTTTTTTTTTCTACAGGGGTGAGTCGAAGAGAGTATCTGTCAGAAAAGAGCGAGAGAGAGGGAGAGAGTGTTCATGCGGCATGGTTGCCAGTATGAAAATACTATTTTGTGTTGAGTTTGAGCAGCATCAAATCAAATTCTGAACCGGGAGGAGCCCAAGGTCAAGATGTATTGAAACGAGTAATACAAAAACATGTACGGTGCTTGCGCAGAGTTTAAGCTCATTGCCAAGTATTGAACGTTGCGTCGGGTAAAGCCCATGGCCAACGAAAGTATTGCGTCGAGTTTAGCTCATGGCCAATACAAAACCATACGATTCGCTGAAACATGTAAATTTGTAGCTTGCGTAGAGTTTTAGCTCATTACCAAGCATCGTTGCGTCGGGTGAAGCCCATGGCCAACGAATCGAGTCTTGTTTCCAGTGCAATCAATAGATCATGATTCTTCTAATGACAAAGCAATGACGCTTGAGCCGGGTATAGCCCAAGACCAAATCACAAAATGAAAATACATAGAAGTACTTGAGCATAGTTCTTATCTTGGATACATATTAAATGAATTATGAAAATCGACGAAGATAAAACTAAATGAAATTACCTAAGTTTGGTTGTTAATGCACGTGATGACGTGGAATTGATACATAATATTATTTGCCCACACTGCACTGATCGACTGCAGTAGCTCATTTTTACCTTGCCGCGCAAAACTGGGGAGATGGATTCAAATTAAAACGTCAATCAGCAGTGTTCATTTTTCACTAGTAGGTATGTATGTGTGACGAAACGATGGAACGATGCACAGGTAAATCCGTGAGCTGCGTTGCGTTGTTGTATCGTGTTGGTTTCGGGGATTGATTGGCTATGTCGGTGTTTTGTTTTTGTTTTTATATGTGCAGAAGTGGGAGTGTTGGTGTTTCGATCTCAATTTTATGAATGAATTGACATTCAGAAGGCGTGATTCCAGTAAGATGTTATAGTGGTTTCTGCTTTTAGTGGTGTTGCGTGTACGTACACGATGCATTACACAAACACTACCTGAGTTACTGGTTGAAAATAGTAAACAAAGATCAGCTGTTCCCGGCAAAATCAAATGGGCATATTTTCAACCAGTAGATTTGTATTAGTGTTCGTGACACCGCACTGCGAAACCACTATGTTTCATTCGCAATGCACTGATTTCCGGCACCGCAACAATTTCAATATCGGTGGCCTTGGGTTTGAGACTAGTTTAAACTAAAATGTCTCGAGTATACAAAAGTGGCGAATCCTGGTCGTTTTGACAGGTCTCCTGCTCGATTGGAACTATGGGGATGACAGCAAATCGGCTGTTCCAATTTTGACGTTTCTCCTCTTTGTTATTCCAGACTCGTTAGTTTAAACCAGTATCTTTCGGTTTGAAGATGCAAGCTTAAAGTGTCTGTTTAATGGCAATATGATCGTTAGAAGGATAATCGAATGTCTAAAATATCCGTATGTACAAATGATTACCATCATTGAGTGTTGGCCACACAGATGCAGCATATCTCTTTCCAAACGGAAATTGGTATCAAAGAAGGGTTTAAAAAAATCTTTGAAGTTTTTTTTTTGTGGGACGGGAAAGTGTCCTTCTGCTTTGCTTTACAATAAACTCAATAGTGACAGTTAATTTATCAATAAAACTTTGTGTTGTTCTTCAATATTTTCTCCAGCAATGACATGGATATGCTTGTAGAGCATTTTAGTGGTTGTAAATATAACTGTATAGTTTGCCAGTGGTGTGAGTTTTCCCACTATGTCGGTATTGTTGCAGGACAGGTTGATAAAGCGAATCGAGGCGAAAAGAGCCTAAGTCTCAAAGGGGAGTGGACACGGTGGACACAGGTAGTCATGTTCCAAATAAGTAGGGGTGTTGGTTTAGACATGTTATGTTTAAGTTGGAAAATGATTTGTGGAGATCATGTGCGTTGGGGAAATAAATTGGAATTTTTTTTTTTTTTTTTGTAAACACATTTATTGGAACTATTTCACTAGATACATGTACACGTTACACAGAAGAACAGTTTAAAACAAAATCTAATGCCTCTACAGAAAGCTGGTCATTGGCATCTAAAACATAATTTACATATGTTATAAACATTTTTAGAGCCTTGTAACGGCATCTCCCACTCATTGCTATGAGTTCTGGTATTCTCAGGCTAGAGAACGTCATCCTCCTTCCTACGGTTGTCTCCAACTTAGACTGAAGATGATTCCAAAGAGCATTAGTTTTCGGGCAGGTGGACAATTTGTGCTCTAGATCCTCCTCCGTGTTGGGTGGAATCGAAATATGGTTGTACATTCCTTATCAGTTATTTGTTTTTAATGTTTAAAATAGCTGTAAAGTATACGTCATGATAGTAGCTCTAGGATTATAGTTAATTGAACATTTTCTGCAAAAGGAGGATGTGGTATCCTAGTATGAGCATGGGACTGTGTGTGAGTGTTTGGGATGGAGAGGCGAAGAAAGTCAGTAAGCGAGTAAGCTGTGAGCAGTGGACGCGGAATCTAGAAAGGATTTCGGGTGTGTTTTTGTAGTATATAATCATAGTGAAAGAGTATCCAGATATTCGCAGATGATAGAATATCACACTAACAAGGAAGAAATGAACGAAATATTTTTCTCAATATTCGTCGAACTGAGAGCCCATGAATTTATACAGAATAAAAATGTATATTTCGCCATAAATCATGAATCGCACTGGAGTTACTTCTGATTAATTAAAACGTATATCAATCATGCAATTATTTCTAAGCATGTACATAATTTTTGGCTATTACAAAAGAGGTTTTGTATACAGGATGCTTATTTCCATTTTGTTTGAGCTGAAGCTGTCAAATATTATCGAATAAATGTCAATTGGTTATCGCTTTCTTCCTGCTAGCTTAGATATAACAAGTAAAGATTGGCGACGCTTTGTTATTGTTCTAACTATGTAATGGAAAACATCTTTTATAACATCAAAGATGTTCTATAAGCCGCCATTTTTTGCGCTTTTTCGGTGTTATATGTGTACAGATTTTAGTTGTTCATATTCATAATCTAACAAGGGGATTTGAATAGAACGTGTATTTTATACAACTATGTAACAAAGTGTGTTACTTGGGACTGTTGTTCAGCTAGTTTTGTTACTTGGGTTGAGCACATTCACTAACACTGGAGGCTGATCGATATCAAGACGATACTAACAAGCCAAGATATAACATTTTACACAATCACAGATCACTTTGCGGTCTTCGACAAAGATTTTTTCTGCACATTTTAGGTTATATTTTATTGACCGTTGAAAACAAGAACGTAGTGAAGAAGAAGTTATCAAAAAAGCTGCTATTTGATGCATGTACTGTCAAACCCCGCGTATTCATCACTCTTTAAGGACATATATGAGCGAATCCAAAGATGGCCACAATGGCTGCCTTGCAAATACCGAAAGCACGGATCTCGTCATCGAAACAACAAACAGAGCTGAAAAAGCAATCAGAAGCCTTGCTCACTCGTGATAAACATTGAGTGGCATTTTCGTTTTCGGGCGTTTTGTGGATGACGAGATCGGTGCTCTCAAAAATGCAAGTCAAAAATGCACCTGGACGCTCTCCCATTTCACCTTAATACGACACTTTTTAATTCGTACCCCGCTCATTCGACATTTGTCGAATTAAAAAGTGATCAAATGTCACAGTGTAATACACTGTAAATACGAATGATTCGATATTGTAATGTTACTGTTACTGTTAATGTTAATGTAATGTCAAATTAGCGTGGTTTTATGGTACCACACGTATGGGTTTGGTTCAATTTCACATTGTACCACTTTCCGTTCACATTTTACCACTTACCTATTGTCCCTGATGTGGCCTTAGACTAGTTTCATGCAAATTGTTAATCAGTTTTCCTAAAAAATCGCAAATTGATGTAATGCATGCATGGGTTTGGTTCATTTGTGCATTTCGCCAGTTCCGGCGAGGCACTCGAAACTGGTTCCGGAACGCTACCGGTAAATGTGGCTTGAGATTTTTTTCTTGCTGACCGTTCTTTGCGTTATCGAAGAAGCCGTTATTTAATGTGCTGCGTGTTTGCGTTTGGTTCCGTTCTACATTTGACCACTTCCGTCGGAGCTCCTGGAACCGGTTTCGGCACACTATTGGTTTTCTAAAGTATGGTCTAGGATTTTTCTTTTCTTGTTAACCGTTAATCAGGTTACCTAAAAAGTCATTTAATGTGTCGAATTTATGGGTTTGGTTCTCCCTTACATTTGACCACTTCCGAAAGGCAACCGTTATCGATTGTGGAATACTGCAAGTTGTCCCCAATATGGCCGAAAACTTTTTTTTGCATAGTCAAGATACCTAAAAATCCGCAATTTGATGTGTCGCATGCATGGGTTTGGTTTACTTTTATACTTGTCCACCTCCGGCGGGACATCTGGAACCGGTTCCGATATGGTCTGAGAATGCTTTCCTGCTTCAGATTATCAAAAAAATTGGGGTTTGATATGTCGCATGTATGGTTTGAGTTCAATTTTATATTTGGCCACTTTTGACGGGACACCAGGAACCGGTTCCGGAACATAACTGGTTCAGATATGGTCTGAGAATATTTTTTAGGATGTCAAAAAAGCCACTAACTTATATGTCGCATGCATGAGTTTGGTTAACTTTTATAATTGGCCACCTCCGGCAGGACATCTGGAACCGGTTCCAGAACACTACCGGTTCCGATATATTCTGAGAATGCTTTCCTGCATACTGTTCATCAGGTTATCGAAAAAGCCGCGGTTTGATATGTCGCATACATGGTTTTAAATCAATTTTATATTTGGCCAGTTCGGACGGGACACCAACCGATCCGAACCATTTTCAATAGGAAACAATGGGACCAGATTCCGCGTCGAATGAACCGTCGGTCATTAAAATCGGTTGAGGTTTAGTTAAAAAAAGTGATGTGAGTTTATTTTGACCACACACATACACACATACATACACACACACACACACACACACACACACACACACACACACACACACACACACACACACACACACACACACACACACACACACACACAAACACACACACACACACACACACACACACACACACACACACACACACACACACACACAAACACACACACACACACACACACACACACACACACACACACACACACACACACACACACACACACACACACACACACACACACACACACACACACACACACACACACACACACACACACACACACACACACACACACACACACACACACACACACACACACACACACACACACACACACACACACACACACACACACACACACACACACACACACACACACACACACACACACACACACACACAGACATCACCTCAACTCGTCGAGCTGAGTTGATTGGTATATGTGACTCGACCCCTCGGGCCTCCTATCAAAAAGTCATTTTTCGAGTGAACATATAGTTTTTCCAGTACACTTAATGTACGAAAAAGACAAAAACTAGCCAACAATGTTGTTTATTCTGCTCAAATGATAATGAAGAGTATTTGAATTTATAAACATTGATATTACACCACATAAAAATTGATTCTGTACTGTACCTAAAAATCATGTCATGTAACCTTCCTGGAAAACCGACGTTTTCCATTAGGTTAGAAAGTTACATTTCTCAAGAGTCAACCGACGTTTCCCGTAAGGCAAAAAGCCAATAAATTTTCTGTGTACATTACACATTTGAGTATGCATTTCTTTGCCACATGTTTTCGAAGCAGACCCAAAACGATTCCGTGTCGTGGGTCAAATTTCAAACCTTCTCAAACATGCACTGATGTTTGACAACATGCGCTACAAGAAATTTAACACCATCGTTCAACAACGCGTGTGGCAATTGTTGAGCGATGATGACATACTTTTCGAGGCATGCGTTGAGCACCATGCTGTGTTTGGAAACGCCCATTCTTGGCAATAGTCTTTTTGTTTAAATGAATTTGTCCAGGCTCCACCCTCAGGCGATTTTGTAAGTTAGCTGCTAAGTTTCTTTGATCAATAAAATCATTTCTTAATCTGATCGTCTTAGAGTTATGATTCATTGAAGAAGTACCAAAGGTATGATAATTCAACAAAATACATATCACAAGCATTTTCTATTCAATTCAGAATGTGTATGTCTACTCAAGAACTTCTGCTTGCGGGACCCATACGAGAAAGTTTCAGTTTAAGTGTGATAAAATCAATTGAACCTAAATAAATGCCGAAGAATTAAACTAACTACTATCTATTCATTGCGATGATATTTCCAAATTTACGGTCTATTTGATCGTCTGCAGTCAGACCTCACGAGAAGTGTAGCCTTGCATTCGCCAATGAATGTATAATGATAGATGGTAAAATCCCCAAAAACTCCCGGGAACTCCTGAAATAAATATATATAAGGTATTAGGTCTATTATCTATAGGTAATAAACTGACTCAATTTAGGAGAAAAACATCTATTTGTGCACCCCCCGTCTGATGATCTAAATGAAGGCTCCAGTGTACGCTGAAATAACCCTCCTTTACCATTAGGGTCATTTTTTACCCAAACCGTACACTGCATCAGCGAGCTGCTCCCAATGTGATGCAAAAGGGAGGTTAAGAGGAGTGGCTCACTCAAGCTTGTGCCTTTTTTTGTAGATTTGCCATATAAGGCCGTCCATCAAGCTTTTGGCTTCCAGCCAGCTTCAACCTCCTATATCATCTATTTATAAGTATAAGATTCTAAGGGAATTATGGATACAGCTACTTGGCCCAGCACTTAAGAAGGTCAACGGGGATCTCGTCCACACAACGTATTGTTTCTAGCTCATATTTTATGCAGGGATAGTGGTTCTTTGTAATCGTTCAACATACAAAGCAATTGTAAATATTTGCGGCAATTCCTCAGGGACTTTTTTGTATTGCCTTTGAAAATGTCTTTGTCAATTTAATTGAGATTCATTCTGTAAATCCTTCGTATTCTACGGCAATTGCATCAATTTCACAGAAAACTGATTCCACAACTCCTTTAGTGATTCCTTCTTTGGAAAATTCAATTCCATTGCTGATTGGTTTTATTTGATTTTTATTAGGATTTTGTAACAGCAATAATTAAAACTCGCAGTTTTATAACTACTTTTATGAAAACCATTGATGAAATGTTTTATAATACACCTGAAGATATCCATAAAGCCAGATTTTAAGAGTAAACAAAACTCTCCGACATGTAAACCTTCTGGCTTTCATAATTACCACAATACAACTGTTCAAACTCTCAACAGATGGCGATCTGTTCGACCTCTGTTGGTGGAAAAGCAGAAACTACGACACTACTAGGTTTATTGCGGTCATCATAAAAGTACACTTGCTGCCGTTTTATTTTCGCCAATTATGGTCGACGCCATATTGAAGAAATACTTGACGTGGATGGAAAATAGTTAAATTTGCTCAAATAAACAATGAATTTGATAGTTTGCCGCCATTTCCATAACATGCTCACATAAATAAACTCCCTCAGCTGAGTTTTCTTGTGATTTGAGATAGTTTTACTAAATTAACAAATTAATTTATTTTACTCCAAGATGATAATTTTTACCTTTTTCGAAGCGTGTTAATTTTATGTTTCTGCAACCCCAATATTCACGGTAAAATTGAATGTGCATAAGCCTACCAACACAATAGTTATTAAAATACTACTCTGAAATGATCGCTTTCTACTTACGAATAATCCCAGACAACCAGAAATCGCATAAGGATGTACGCTGTACATCGTATAAAGTACTATTTTTACTCACTATCGCATACATATACGGTTGAGGGACAATTTTCATCGCATATGATGTTATTTTTTTGAACTTACTGCGATGTATCTGCTAAAATCATATAAGAGTGCAAATTAACTTTTATAATGTATAACTACATCGTAGTAGACGATATTCTGATGTTTTATTGTGACGAACTTTGCTTATTCGCAAAACAGTTCGAGCGGACTCGCAAAGTGTCAATTGAATTCGCATAATTGCGCACTGCGATGATTATACGACTTCGCTTGGTACTTTTATTATTATGTCAGTTAAACTCGCATTAGTGTATAAACTAAATCACATAGAAGTAAAAATAAACTCGTTAAAATGTGCATACAAACTCGCATAAGCTAGAATTGTTAACGTTGATATATTGCGATGTGATATGTGATAACAATGATAGAGGTGCAGTTGAAGTGCCAAAAAGCTACAAGAAAGTTAGCAGTCGGCATTATGGTTACAAAATATGTTAAAAAGCCATAATTTTTGTTTTGTTGACCTGATAACACTAGTTTACAAAATAAAACGAAAGTCGTGAACTTCTGTCAACGACCAAAATTTTTGAAACACAATTTAGTACTGATTTCGAAACCGTGCTTCAAAAATTTTTAAGTAGAGCACTTTTTGAGTATTAGCTCAATATCGAGTTTTACAACTTTTAAAAATATGGAATTTACTAAAATTCCAATAACTTGCGTTTTGTTCAACCAATTTCAAATCTTTTTCCATAATTTAAAAGCTGAATACAATACCATTCGATCATCTGAATGCAGGTTTTGCGTCAGATTGATAAAATTCAAGATATTGGCGAGTTTTAGGGACGATCTCCTTAAATTTTAACCAAATTTCCAAAAATATATGAAGAAATGTATTTTTTTCAATAAGAAAAAAACAATCTAAAAATTCTTTCTCAACGTTTATTTGACATATCATATGTAGGCGAGTTACAGTAAAAAATTCAGCTCAATCGGAGCATTGATTACGGAGAATGAGATGTGTGAAGTGAGCGACGTTGCTTAAAAATAGAACAAAAATCGATTTCAAATCATCAACCTTGTATGGAAAGTCGAAAAAATTTCCGCTCTACTGTAATTTTTTTCCTTCGCGTTTTCGAACTCAGGGCATGATTCTACACCAAAAATGATCATCAGCTTACCGAGTTCAAAAATGCTGTAAACTAGTGTAATTAACAGAGGTGATAACTGTGCGGAAAATCACGCTTCGTCATTTGAGCTCCAGATAGCTTGTTCGGTACAGCGCAGGGAAACCAAGTGCATTCCAACAAACACTGAGGTGAGTTTGAATGTAATGACAATTAATCAGTGTGTTTCATAAGTGGTGTTTAGTGTTAAGTGTGAAGTGTGGCTCAAAAATCCAAAGGTTCTTAGTTAGATTTTGAGGTGACAAGAATTGTTTTTTTTCTCGATTATTATTTAGTCGCATAAATTGCTATATTTCGTCGCAATAGTGCACACCTTTCATCGCATAAGATATCGCCTGAAGTCACATAGCGTTATCATTTTTCCGTCAATACACGTATAGCGCCTCCACTTTTGTACGCATAAGGCACTTTTACTGTATCTTATGCTATGTAACTTTACCGCATAAAAGTACGTATAACATGAACATAAACTTCATTATACGTGCAAATTGGTTATCTGGGATGTATCCTCCTGAACTTTACGTACCATATCTGCATCTTGAGCTGTCATAGTTTTTGTTGAAATAAAAAACAACAAACATCATAACCTATTTTCGTGAATGGAAAATTTTTCAACTAGGTTTTAAAACAGTTTTATTGCTACTCTTAATGTGGTGTGCAAAACTTCTCCGAGAGTGGTTCACTTAGCCGGCAGATGCTCTTAAAGAGGTTATCAAGAGGTTTTGATGTATAAATCAGTTTTATTCCAAGTTTTATAAAATTGGACATGAAGATCTCTTATAGAGCCGAACAAAACTTAAAATGTTACTTGGTATCTCAATATGTTTGGCTCAAATTCAGAGATTTCTATTTTCATGTGACTTGAATCTAGAAGAGCATACAAATTCCAGGTTTCAACAGCTTTTGAAAAATTAAACGCATCCTACTGCTTTTACGAAAATTTCACTAGAAAATCTTTTGGTCATTCATTTGGAAATTTCACAGGATATTATGTCAGGAATTCCTTTCACAATTATTGCGATACTTTCTTTGAAAACTCCTTGTAAATTTCTCAGATAATTCCTTTGAAAATTCAAACATTTTCAACTAGAATTGCTGAAGCAAAAGGTAACAATTACGATCCTGAAGGAACAGTCGAAGGAATCCGAAAGTGGAATAGCCGAATCAGCTAGGCAAAGGGGCCGTATAGCCACAGTTCTAAAGGTGTGGAAATTCAGCGTGGGAAAGCCCAGGAATCTTTTCGTAATGGAAATTTTTTTGACTTCTTTCCCAAGTAACATTTTTTAAGTTAAATACATTAGAATCATAAAACCAAAATAAAAAGTATATGGATTTATGACGGTCCTAAAAAACTCCACAAGACTAATTGGTCTTCAAAATGTTACGTGGTTTGCCATAGAGTATTTCCGCAGGTTGTTTATCTGGATTTTATTACTGATTACCATCCTCCTGGTAGCAGCAAATGTCGCAAGCTGCAGACCATTATCGTTGGTAAGCAGGACTCTTGATACTCATTCAATTATTTTCTTGCTTTTTCCAAACGACTTCACGACTTCAGAAAAAGCACTTGAAGCTCAAGTCTCAAATGTACAACATCGAAAGGGCAACTCAAAAACACAATAAAAGAACTGGTATTACTTGTTACCATAAATCAATCGTGGGAATTTCAGCAGTCAACCACTCGTCCGTCAGTCTCCGTCATTACCTCCTCACGTCATCCATTTCATTTTCATTTTTCACCATTCATTCCAATAAACTTCACTCAGTCGTCGAATACCGCTGCTACCTTCTGCATCGTTGACCCACCTGCTAGCTGCGATTACGACCGGAAAATATTTCTCATCCCTCTCGCTGTTTCCCTGTTTTTTTTATTCTCCCCCATTATCAACCTAAATTCAGTTTGCCGAAAATTTTATTTTCCAATCCGACACGGACTTTCATCATAGCTCTCCCCAAGGATGAAATACTGGGAGGCTGTACGGAAAATTTATTTTCCCTGTGATTTTCCCCCGCGCGCTGATCCCATTTGCGCACACCGAAAGGAAGCTGGAATTGGATCACGTCAGTTCCGTGGCGTGCGCCATTTTTAGATCGACGACCAGGTCGCAACAAATCCAACCAACAGCAACGATCGTTGTGTAAAACAAGCAAACCGAGCCAGGTGTGAATAATAAATGGCAGCCGAAATGATTAATCACTCATGTTTTGACTAGCGAAATTCCACCGGTCGAGCAGAGCAGACAGCAAACTGCTGGCCTACGCGAACGAAAGCACCACCACACTCCGGCTCGGCTGCGCCATTCAACATGTGTCTTTTATATGAACGGTGTTTTTCAAATGGGTCTATTTCACACTGGAGTCATCGTTGCAAAATATAGGTACCAACTCCAACTGGCGGCCAGGTGATTAAGAGCGTGCAGTCCAGCGCACTCGCTCCCGAGTGGTGTCCATTTCCGCCGAATGGGTGCCAATTGTTGGCAGTCGATTAGTGTGCACAGGATGTTGCAATAAATTCAAAGTGGTTCCATCAGCGTCGAGCACGGGGCGAAAGTGCTTTGGCAAGTGAAAACCGATGGAAACCGCGCACATGAAATAAATTGTTTTCGATAAAAATTTTCTCGGTGGGTGAATGGGAGAGGCTAAATTGCTCTACTTTTGTATGAGTTATTATGGTGACGGTATTTAAAGGTTCTCATTATCCTTTTATATGGACGCTATTAGCAAGAAAGAAGTGCAGCAAGAAGGTTTTTAAAATGAATAATTTACCATGATGGTTCAGCCACCTTATTACATACCCTAAGTCGTGTTCTCTTCCGGAATTGAATTTGTTAAAATGACTACGGCATGTAAGGATATGCTATTGTGAAAAAGTCTGTATTCTTTTTCAAATTCCATTATTTTCCAGAGAGCCACAAATTTTCTGGAGTTCAGTGACGTTTCAAGTGGTTTTAGGGTGCTTCGGATGTGTTTTATGGTGCCTCTGCAACCAAGGCCTCTCGATGGTGTTCAAGTTGTGCTTTGGAGAATCTCTCTGAAGTTCTCTTGGGATCTCTCTGAAACCGCCGGAAGCTTCCCTGAAATTCTTCTGGTGCCAATAGAAATCCTGGAGGAGTTTCACTGGAGCCTCTTGGAGTCCCGCAAACCAGCGTGAAAAGCTCCTGAAACTCCCCTAAAGTTCCCTGAAACTATTCTGATAACTTATAAATTTCTCAAAAAGTCCCGTAAACACACTATGTTACCTTTCTGAAAGGCCTCCGAAACCCTTGGAACCTCGTTGGAACACCTCTGAAAGCCCCCTTAGACCGTCTGAAGTTTCTTGAAACTTGGATGATCTGAATCCCCCTAGGAATATCCATGTAAACCATCTTGTAACGTCTCTTCCCCGGTTCTGTCCCATTCTCCCGAAATCCATTAAACCGAATTTCAAACGATCGAAGTACAAACACCCAAATTTCCATTGACTCAAAAATACCATGATTCCATGACATTTCTTCTGTAATCCAAGGCATGAATGGTGTGTTTAGTATAAGCCAGTGCATAAACTACGTAGACCAGGTCTGCCCAACCTTCAACGGCAGCGGGCCACAGGTTACACTCCATACCAGTCGACGGGCCAGAAATTGAAAATAAATAACAATACACCTTATTTTCCAAAACTGTTCCAAGCATTGCTGATATTGACCATCATGGCTTCAGCATGGGTAGAAAATGTCAGAATTCTGAAGATTAGTATGTAACGAGCTTTTTTCTCGTTGATGCACCAGAGCTTGCTAAAATCATGATTGCCACAAAATTACTCAAAGTGTGTGCTTCAAATGTTTTTGTTTTTAATAAATCTTACAATGTCAGCAAAAGTTGTCTGTGTGAAGAATTAGCATTAAGTTTAAATTCACAAATACAAAAAAAACTAAAAAAAAGCAAGAGTTATCAACATTTCGAACAAAAATGTTGTTGTTCTAGTTAAGAAACTTTTTCTTTATCGTAATGTGCAGGAAACTTAAATCAATTAATAATGTTAGAAAAAAATACAATATATACAAAAACGGAAACGATATAAGTACATTGACATTGACATAAACACATATGACTTCAAGCGATATCCAATGCGATATACGGTATGCACTATTGCGAAGTTATACAACATCTTATGCGACTTAATTAAATAAAAAAAAAGAACAGTCCCCTCAGTGTCGACCTAATGACCTTTGGATTATCGAGCCCCACTGTACAATGTACACTAAACACTACTTGTGAAACAGGCTATTTAATTTAATGTTGAAATGCACTTTGTTCGCCTGCGCTGTGCGTGTTCGGCAGAATATCTGAAGTTAAAACGACAAAGCGTGATTTCCCGCACTATTTCCACTATCCCTCTCTGGCTAGCGTCATCCATTGTTGAATTTCGGGACCACAAAACAAAAATGATGTGTCCATAATGATGGCTGTTTACCTTATTATAACATGTTGACTTTTTGGAACTGCATCAGCAGTCAAACAGCACGTGTACACCAATGCGAGTTAATTTGGCATAATATGAAAAGTATTAAGCGAAGTCGTATAATCATTGCAGTACACAATTATGCGAATTCATGTGACACTTTGCGAGTTCGCTCGCAGACGTTTGCGAATAAGTTAAGTTCATCGCAATAACACATCAGAATATTGTTTACTACGATGTAGTCATACCTTTTTTTTTCCTTCTAAACCATAGGGGGATAATCTGCACAACAGACACCCTAACAGAAGGTTAGGGTAGTGTAGGTCTGACAGGCCGTCTTCTACAACAAAAGTAAAATCCAGGACTACTCTCTCCTCGTACCCACTAAACCATTCCTATGGTCGCCAAACCCTACGTCTCTCCGGAACCACCAAGAAGGTATTGCTTCAGAGAGGGGCTAGTGCACATCGCACCCACAAGGTTAGCTGCGTAGCCTGCAGCAACGAACATCGATGACTCGCTTTGGAGAGTCCATCACGGTAGCATGCTGACGCTTAGCCAGTTTCCCAGTGTAGTCATACCTTATAAACGTTGATTCGTATTGTTATACGACTTTCCCAGATACGTCGAAATGGGACCAGAATATAACATGCTATGCGATTGAAGTTGTCCCTCCAGCGTACATATATGCGAATGAAACTTAAAGTCGTACTTTATACGATACTGCGTGTATCCTTATGTGACTACTGGTTGTCTGGGCAGTGTCTGTAGAGTATTAGATACGAAGTTGTCGAATGTGCGTGAAGGTTTACGTGAGAAAAAACGGGAGGGAAATATTTTTTGCTTTTTTTTTCACGCACATTCTGACAGTTCCTTACGAGGTTTTTCATTAGAGCGGCAAAGAGTTGGAATCTCTTTAACCTTCGTAGTCAAAAATGGCAAGGAGGCCTCCCAAGATACAGAACTAGCTGAACAACAGTTTCTTAAGCTAAAGTTTGTTTAAGACTCGTTTGTTCCACTCTTGTACAGCAAAAATGTTTGTTGGGCTATTTTTATAACAACAACATTTTGTCAGAGTGTCATTGACAGCTAGCCGAAGGGCAATTGAGAAGCAAGATAGCAAATCGTTTTCTGCTAATGTGTTGGTGATTTACAGCTGCAGTTGGTATTTTCCGAATGAATGAAATCATTGAATGACGGGTAATGATGATGGGTGTGTACAGTGAAGTGGAATAAAAGAGATGGCAACAATATAGTTGCTGAGATGTGGTGTCGATTTTCTTGTTTACATAAAAAAAGTGTAAATACAGTTATGTTGAGTGTTCGGTTAAATCTAGATTTTTTATCATTTTAAAACCAAGCAAAGTGATGTGATACGGTGTAAGTAATTGACAATTAGGCCGATGCAAATATTTAATTTGTTTTATGTCACCCCCCCCTTCAAAAATCCCAAAATATTGAAGGGGCGAAAAAAAAAAACATGGCGTCCATTGACTTCATTTTCAATAGAAAAAATGTTTACAAGCAACTGTTTTTCAATAGTTGAAAAATATTTGTTCAATAGTTGGTAAAAATTTTAATTTTTCAATAGTTTTTTTTTGTTTGTTCCTTATTTATTTTTGTCCCCCCCCTCGTACCCGATGAAAGGTCTTGGACATAAAAGAAAAATAATATTTGCATCGGCCTTATTGAAAGTATATAGATTTACCGTTGTTTTGATACGGTTGATGTTTGGATCTGGATTGAAAGTTTATTAGGAGAACGTAAGTATTTGTTGTGTTTTGATTCTATACGATTGATTGTTTTATTTGAACCAAAAGCGTTTGATTGGCAAATTGAATCGAACCAGGAGCGTTCAAGAGAATTTGGTGTTCGGTTTAAACAAGGAGCGTTCATGGAATGTATTGATTTGAGCCAGGAGCGTTCGTAGGATTTTTGTCTTTGGTTTGAACCAGGAGCGTTCGAAGGATTTCTGTGTTCGGTTTGAACCAGGAGCGTTCATGGGATATTTAGAATTGAACCAGGAGCGTTCGAATGGAGAGTTGGATCGAACCAGGTGCGTTCGAAGGATGTTTTGAACCGGCAGTGTTCAATTATTGATGACAAGTAATTTTGAACCGGAATCGAACCAGGAGCGTTCAGAGGACATTAAATGAACAGGTGGATTCAAGGGAAGTCTTGTTTTCGAACCAGGAGCGTTTGAACGGAAATTTGATTTGAATTTGGGGAGTTTCTATGGATATTTTGAACTGAACCAGGAGCGTTCAAAGGAAATCAGGATCGTTAAGGGACACTTTGAGTTAAACCAAAAGCGTTAAAAGAATGTTTTCATTTTTTTACCATAAGGGTTCTTTGAATGTTGTGATGTTAAGTTAAAATCATTCAAATATTTATTATGAATTTAAACGAACAATGAAAATCTGTTGATTGATTGATTTAGCTTTATTATAGAAACTTTCAGCCCTTGGCTTTCATAATGAAAATCTGTGTTTGAACATGAAGTTATTTACACGATGATATGATTTTATCAAGAGTTGTTCAAATGTCTACAGAATGGTTTTATTAGAACCAATAGTATATATTTCAACTTTATTGAAATTGTTTACTTGTGTGTATTCATCGCAAATTGATTTTTTATTTGATCTTATTTAACGATTGACTTGAATTATAATTAATGTTTGAGTTTGATGTATGGCATACGAGACAAATGTGGGATTTGGGCCGGTGTACAGTGTAAGGAAGAATATATACATATATATGCGTCAGTATTACATTTACACTACCCGTCATAAGTACGGACTCACAAAAAGTATTGCAACAATATTGCATCACCCTGAATCACCTCGATATCTCTAAAACCAGAACACCTACAAAAATGCCGCCTTCAGAAAAGTTGTTGCTTTTGGTCTTCTGAATAACTTTCCTGAAGACAGCGTATTTATAAGTCCTCGGGTTTTGAAGATATCGAGGTGAGTCAGGGTGATGCAATATTGTTGCAATACTTTTTGTGAGTCCGTACTAATGACGGGTAGTGTATGTTCATACTGTTTTGATTTATTATTTATTGATGCACACGCCATCATCCGGTAATTCAAATAAAATATAAAAAAAATGTTTCATTTTTCTGTCAAGTCTAATTGGTTAATTAAAAAAACGTTACAGTTGGAAGAATCGCGTCAAATAGCACCGTTTCGATGTGACATGATCGAGAAAGGAAAACTTTCAAGAGAATGGGGAACGTGGAAGAGGTCTCTCGAATGTTATTTTGAAGCGTTCGGTATAACAGAACAAAAAATTAAGCGCGCGAAGTTGCTTCATCTAGGAAAAGTGGAACTACATGTTTGCCTGAGCATGCCAAAATGCCATTGGTTACTCTTGAGCCGAAGGTCTATGACCTAGCCATAGAGTTGCTCGACTCGTACTTTCAAGCCGGCAGACAGGATGTTATCGAGCGCAGGAAGCTTCGTAAGCTAAAACAAGATTCAAACGAGAAATTTTCGCATTACATCATTCGTCTTCGTCAACAAATCATGAATTGTGGTTTCGAAAAATATTCGTCAGAAGTATGCGAAATTCTGAAGGAAATATATTTGATTGATGTGGTAGTGGAAAACTGTCGGTCAAATGAGTTGCGCAAATCAATTTTAAAGCTTAGTTTCTAGCTCCCAAGTAGAGCGCTCAAGTAAAATTCCTCCTTTTTCCGTAAGTAATTTTGACATTTGTTTAAATGACAGCATTTTAACGAAACGATGCTGTAAGAAGGATGTGAAAGAAAATGGCACCAGGTTGTTTACGATTTGGACTTGAAGAAATTTCGTTCGTTTCCTCAGGAAATGTGTGGGGAAAATGATTTAATTTATAACTTTTGGGTGGGCTGCTGGGAAAAATCCAGACTACGGATTCGCACTACGGTGGGAGGAATTCTGCTGGGTCTCTGACGGTTAGTTCATGGAGTTCTTGAAGAAATACTGGGACAAAGCTTCACAGGGAATTGAAGAGAAATTTGATGAAGATCCACAAAGGATTCTTTGTGATGAATCTTCTGGCATTCCGTACGAAGGTTTTTCCTTGAGATTTCACAGAAAATTCTCTAGAAATTCTTTCAGGTGCTCCACCAGAAAATCCACCAGGATTTCAGATTTCTCCAATAATTCCTCCAAAGATTCCTTCAGAAATTTCTCTGGAGATTCCTGCAGGAACTCTTCCGGAGATTTTTTTGGAAATTCCTCGGGGAAAACCTTCCGGAGATTCCCCCAAAAGATCCTCCAGGAATTCCTCCGAGGATTCCTCCAGAAATTTCTCCTAGGATTCCTCCAGCAATTCCTCCGAGGATTCCTCCAGGAATTCCTCCGAAAATTCCTCCTGGATTATCTCCGCCAATTTTTTCAGGAATTCTTCTGAGGATTCCTTCAGGAATTTCTTTGGGGATTCCTCCGGATTATCTTTGCTGATTTCTCCAGGAACTCTTCCGAAGTTTCCTCCAGGTACTCCTCCGAAGATTCCTCCGGAGATCCCTCCAAAAAACATTGCGGAGATTAATCATTCAACTCCTCCGAAGATTCCTCCAGAAATACCTCCTTGAAATTTCTCCAACAATTCTTCTAAAGATTCCTTGAGAAATTCCTCCCAGAATTCCTCCAGAAATTCCTACCGGAATTCCTCCAGAAATTCCTGTCGGAATTCCTCCGGAGATTTCTCCAGAAATTCCTCCTGAGATTTCTCCAGGAATTTCCTCCGGAGATTCGTCCAGGAATTCCCCCAAAGATTCGTGCAGTAATTTCTGGTGGAATCTCCTATTCCCGGAGGAATCTCCGGAGAAAATCCTGGAGGAATCTCTGTGCAATTCCTGGAGAAATCTCCGGAGGAATTATTGGAGGAATCTCCGGAGAAATTATTGGAAAAATCTTAGAAGGAATTTTTAGAGATTTGCTCCAGAAGATCCTCTGGTGATTGCTCAAGAAATTGCTTCGGGGATTTCTCCGGTAAATTTCCGGAAGTTTTATCGGGGATTTCCTAGAGGATTCACATGAGAATTTCTGGATGATTTCCTGGGAAGTCCCTAGAGGAATTTTCGGAACACTCCTTGAGGAATTCTCGTGGAACTCCCTGGAGGAAAGCCCGGGGAACTTCTGGAGGAATTCCCGGAGAACTCCTGGAGGAACTCCTGATAGAACTCTTTTAGGAATTTTCGAGAACTAACCAGCTTGTTCCTGGAATTAAGAGCTATTTTCGTGAGGAACTCAAAAACACCATCTTTCCGTAACTCCCAGAACTCCCGAAAATTTTATTGAAATCATTTGCTTCCACAGCTTCTTCGAAGAACTTGAGGAGCATCGCCGAATTATTCGTTTTTTTTTTTAAAGTATTTCCCGCTTCCTGTAGAATCTCGGACAATACTCGGACTCCTATAAAATCATAACTTTCTTTTATGAGAATGGAATTCTTGGAATTTCCTTCCGTATTAACTTCTTTATATCTCATGGATTGACCAGGTTGTTCGTTCTTAAAATATTTGGATTTTTACTGCACTAATTTTCTCTCTATAACCCCAATATCGTTCCCAAGATCGTCCCACAATTACCAACGACAGAGTGAGACAGAGCAAAAGCAATGCTGTAGATTCTCACATAATTACTTTCTTCCAGGAAACAAACTTTTTCACCAAACTGAAGTTGTTTTGAAATTAACCGCAGGAAATCCACACTCATTGCGTTTTGCCGCAGAGGCAGAGTTGCGGATTTTTTTGAGTACATACCACAGTGCTTCCGCATTCCGTTGCACTTCAAACAGATGTTTTATCTTGAGTTCTTCGCTTGCCAAATCTTTCCCCCTGTGTACTATAGGCCTAAGGCCCCTGTGTACTAACAGCTTAATGCACACTGATGTCTTTGGTGCGAAAGAAGAAACAAAAACAAAGAGAAATGTCACTTTTACTCACGGAATAATACATCGACATATTATTCCGTACGGAAAATTAACAACATGACTGACAGCATCGCATGACAGTGCCATCTGTTGGCAAATCTTTTTGGCTGCGAATTACTTATCAACTGCGAACGCTAAAGTAATTTTGATTGCAAAAGTTTTACTTGACCATTACTTGTCCTATCCTTTTACACAGTACTTACCAGGTGGAAACTAGCCATAAAACGCGATCGCACGCTGAAGGAAACAGAGGAGATTGCTGCAACTATCGAAGACACGGATCATCAGATGAAAGAGCTAAAAGAAAGTAACGCTGTTTCGCGGGAATCATCAGTTTACGAGATCGAACGAGGAAGAGGTGTAATTTCGACGGCCAAAAAGTTTGGCGAACGTGTGGGAAATTTGTCTGCTGTTCATAATCGTCGTTTAAATCAACAATCATCTTCAATGAGCTCCAAATCATCTTGCTACGCGTGTGGACAGTTGGGCCATATTTCCAACTCACCGGAGTGTCCAGCTCGAGGTCGTACCTGTCGTCGGATGTCCCTCCAGCCATCTTCAAGTGTACCCCTAATACCCCCTCGGACCCCATGTAACGCACCTGCGACGCTCCAAAACCCCTGAAAACTCCTCCGTAACGCCTCTGAATCTCGCCGAAAATGCTCTAAAACTGCCTGAAATGTCTCTAAAATCCCCCTTGAACCCCCTTGGACCCCATGTAACACACTTGAGACCCTCCGAAACCCCCGAAAACTCCTCCGTAACGCCTCTGAATCTCGCCAAAAATGCTCTGAAACTTCCTGAAATGCCTCCAACATCCCCTCGGGCCCTATGTAACGCATCTGCTCATCCCTATAAACAACCCCTGACCGCCGTTGCAATAGTTTCCGTCATTATTAAATATTGTTATGCACAATATTGGTTCTGAGTAGCTTTCCCTCTTTTTGTGCAGGCAGGGTTCCTGATTTCCACTTTTCATCTTCTTCTACATTCGAATACAGTCAGCAGCGAATGGTTGTCGCTTTAGTTTGTGTCTTTGCTTGTCAGCGACGACAGCAAACACCGGCGAACGGTGGGAAGCCACACATGGAATTTAAACATTCGTCCACATTCAAGGGCGTAGCCAGCTTTTCGGTCAGGGGGGGGGCAAGCACCCTTAGCAAATTGGTGCCTACTAGCTTCTATATCTATACGCAATACGATGAAATTGAATATGATAACATATTCTAAAAGTATTATTTAACCCTTCAGCTGACACGTTGCTGTATTTTGTACAATACGTTAAAAACTCGCCTGATCTAGATGATTCAAGGTGGTGCTAGTAGCGGTGAGCAATTTCTGGCAGATTAAGGATTTTTAGGACTAGAATTTCTTTGTTCCTGTATGAGTCCTTTTTAAATAATCTTTCAATACTATTCGCTGGAGGAATTCCTCCAGAAATCATCAGGTAAACCTGGAGAAGTTTTTGGGTACATGTCTGAAAAAATGATTTAAGGATTTGTAAAATTTCCTAAGGAACTCCTGAATGAATTTTTGAATTGAACCTGAGAAGAATTTTTGAAGAAATAATTTGAGGAATTTCCGGAGCAATCCCTGGAAGACTTCCTGAATAAACCCCTGGAGCAATTCCTACAGGAATGCCTGGAGGAAGCCCTATAGAATCCCTAGAGGAATGCCCGAAGGAATTCTCGGAGGAATTCCCGTAGAAATTCCCGGAGGAATCCCTGGCAGAATTTTTGAAAGTGTACCTGGAGGAATTCCTGAAGAGATCTCATGAGGAAATCCTAGAAGAAATTGTAGATAAATTTCTGGAGGATTCCTTGGAGGAAGTTCTGGAGAAATTCCTGGAGGAATTCTGGGAGGAACCCCTTGAAAAAAAAATCAGAATAAATCTCTTGTGGAATTCCTAGAGGAAATCTAATAGAAATTAAAAAAATCCTTGGGACAGTTCTTGGAGAAACCTCTGAAGGAATTTCAGGATGAACACATGAGCCCTGAAGCAATTCCTAGGAAAATATCTAGAGAGAACAGGATTCTCTAAACAAATTCTAGAAACTTCTAAAGAGAAACTAATTCGAGAAACTTCTAAACAAATTCCTAACGTAATTCTTGGAAGAATTATTGGATGAGACCGAACAGGGATTCCTGTAGAAATTCCTGGTGAAATTTTTTGGATGAATTCATGGAGCAATTCCTGGAAAAATTACTGGGGAAATCGCCAGAGGAATTCCGGGAGGAACTGCTGTAGAAATTTGTGAAAAAATCCCTTGAGAAATTTCAGGAGGATTTCCTGGAAGAACCCTTGGAGGAATTTCTGGAGGATTACCGGGAGGAATCTCTGGAAATATCCCTGAAGCAATTCCTGGATAAATTTCTGAAAGAATTCCTGAAGGAATGTCTGGAGGAATCCCTTGAAAATTCCTGAAAGTATTCCTGGAACTTCCTGGACGAATCTCTGAAGAAATCCCTTAAGGATTTCCTGAATTGCTGACATAAATTCCTGGAGGAGCTCCTGAAGAAATTTCTGAGGTATTTCCTGCAGGAATTCCTAGAAGTATTCCTGTGATAATTGCTGGAGAAATCTCTAGAGGAATTCTTGGAAGAACTACTAGATGAATTTCTAGAGAAATCTCCAGATAAATGTAATGTTGGTGGCACCACTGGTGTTGTTGTTCGTAGACATTTTCCCTGAAGAAGGTCCCAACAAGTGCCGAAACGTTGGCGAAGATTTAAAAGAATCAACGCAAGGTTTCTTTGACTGTATTGCCGGAAAATGTCTACGAAAATCTCTAGATAAATCCTAAAAGAATCCCTGGGGGATCCTTGAAGAAATTTGGAGAGAAATCCCTGGAGAAATACCTGGGGGAATCCCTGAAAAATTCCTGAAGGTACTCCAAGAAGTTCTCCTGCTGGAAGAATTTCTGAAGAAATAGAGGAATTCCTGGAAGAATCCTGGGGGGAACTTCTGGAGGATTTCCGGGAGGAATCTTCGAAGGATTTCCTGGAGGAATCCATGAGAAAATCCCAGGAAAAATTCGTGCCGAAATCTCGGAGAAATTCCTGAAGCAATTTCTGATGGAATCTCAGGAGAAATTCCTGGCGAAATGCCTGGAGGGATTTCTAGAGGAAATGCTAACAAAATTTATGAAGGATGTCCTGGGGTAATTCCTGAAGGAGTTCCTGAAGAAATCCCTGTATAAAATCCTGAAGGAATGCCTGGAGGAATTCCTAGAGATATTCCTGTGGGAATTGCTGGAGGAATCCATGATGAAATTCCTGGAAAAATCTCTAAAGGAATTCTTGAAAGAATTACTGGATAAGTTTCTAGAGGTATCCCTGCAGATCTATATTACTCTTCAATTTCTGAAGAAATTCTCGAAGGAATTCCTGAAGGAATTCCTGGGGGAATCCTTGAAGAAATTTGTGAGGAAATCCCTGGAGGAATTTATTGAGAAATTTCTGGAGGAATACCTGGAGCAATACCAGGAGGAATCACTGAAAAATTACTGTTGTCACGGCGCAAGACGTAGAATAAAATCACGGTTCTTGTAGCAATTTCTTGTATTTACGAAAAGGCTTTAAAGCTAAAAGATATTTTACTGTTATTGTTGGTCATGTTTACTATTGTCTATACTCACAATTCTGTGACTCCAGTCTATGATCTCTACGTCATCAACCGTTCTGTGATAGTACGTCTAGTCCAATTACCTAGTTCAGTAAGTTTTGAAGTCTTAGTTATAAGTTCAACTATAGTATTTAAGTTTTACTCACAGTTTGCGTCCGTAGGAAATAGTTTAGGAATCTAATTCATAATTAATTCTCAACCAAAGATAGTCGTAAGTAGTTCATTAAGCTAACCTAAAATGTTTTGTATGTGTAGTTTGTATAAGAGTTATTAGATTTCCAATTCATTTTCATTTGTAATTCACTTAATCTCACTAGTAGCAACTAATCCAATAAGAAATTCTGTCCAGTTCAATAACACAAGTTTACAAAATAAAACGAAAGTCGTGAACTTCTGTCAACGACCAAAATTTTTGAAGCACAATTTAGTGCTGATTTCGAAACCGACCTTCAAAAATTTTTAAGTAGAACAGTTTTTGAGTTTTAGCTCAATATCGAGTTTTGCAACTTTTCAAAATATGTAATTTACTAAAATTCAAAAATATTGCGTTTTGTTCAACCAATTTTTAATCTTTTTCCATAAATTAAAAGCTGAATACAATACCATTCGATCATCTGAATACAGGGTTTGCGTCAGATTGATGAAATTCAAGATATTGGCAAGTTTTAGGGACGATCTTCTTAAATTTTAGCAAAATTCCCAAATTTTTTTGAAGAAATGTATTTTTTTCAATAAGAAAAAACCAACTTAAAAATTCTTTCTCGACGTTTATTTCACATGTCATATGTAGGCGAGTTACAGTAAAAATTTCAGCTCAATCGGAGCATTGATTACGGAGAATGAGATGTTTGAAGTGAGCGACTTTGCTTAAAAATAGAACAAAAATCGATTTCAAATCATCAACCTTGTATGGAAAGTCGAAAAAATTTCCGCTCTACTGTAATTTATTTCTTTCGCATTTACGAACTCAGGGCATGATTCTACACCAAAAATGATCATCAGCTTACCGAGTTCAAAAATGCTGTAAACTAGTGTAATTTAAACAACTTTCAACTAAATTCTAGCTAATCATTTGCGTAGTCTTCGTCCACATTTCACTTTCTTTTTCGCGTTTTTTTGACATGAATCTTCGTCCCTACATCATTGGAGCCGATGGATGACAAGCAATCCGTCAGATCGGCAGCATCCCTGTGGAAACTTTCTGTTATAGTGTCGACGGGTGTAACGCCTCCCGTAACAATTACTAAAGGTATTTTTGGAGAATTTCCTGCAAGAATTTCTGAAGAATCCCCTAGGGGATTTGATGGAAGAATTCTTGGAGGAACTTCTGGAGAAATCTTCGAAGGATTTCCTGGAGGAATCCTTGGGAAAATTCTAAGAGAAATTCGTGCAGAAATCCCTGGAGGAATTCCGGAAGCAATTCGTGAAAGAATATTAGGAGAAATTCCTGGAAAAATGCCAGGAGGAATCCCAGAAAAAATTCTGAGGGTATTCCTGGAAGAACTTCTGAAAAAATTCCCATAAGATTTTCTGGAAAAAAAATCCTGGAGACATTGCTGGCATAATTTTTGAAGAATGTCCAGGCGAAATTCCCGGATTCCTCGAGTAATTACTGAATGAATTCCTGAATAAATTCTTGGGGTAATTCTTGGAGACTTTCCTGGAGGAGTTCCTGGAGAAATTCCTGGATTGAATCGTGGAGAAATACCCGGAGGAATTTCTGAAGGTTTTCCTTTGAGAATTGCTGCAGCGATCCTTGAAGAAATTTCTAAAGGAATCTTTGGAGAAATTCTTGCAACAATTACTGGATTAATTTCTGGGGGAATCTCTAGAGGATCTATGGGAGAAATATCTGAAAAAATCCCATGAAAAATTCCTGGAGGAATTTTTAGGGAAATTTCTGGAGAAATTCCTGGAGAAATCCTCGAAGGAATTTCTGAAGGAATCCTTGGGGGAATTCTTGAAGAAATCCCTGAAGGAGTTCCTGGAGAAATTTTTAGCGAAATTCCTAGAGAAATCCATACCTAGAAGCAAATCTACAAGAATTCTCGGAAGAATTCCTGAAGTCCTGAAGGAAAGCCGGCGTGGATTTTTCGAAGGAATCCCAGGATAAAACAATCCCAGTAGAAACTCCTGCAACAACTCATGGAGAATTCCTGGAGCAATATCTGGTGGAATTTCTGGAGAAATCGCTGAAACATTTCTGGAAAAATCTCTGCAGGAATTCAAGGATGAATATCTGGAAGATGCCTGGAAAATTTCCTGGAAGAATGCCTAGGAGAGTTCCTAGTGGAATTCATGGAGGATTCTCTGAAGTTATTCCTGGAGAAATCTTTGAATAAATTCCTGTAGGAGTCTCTGGAAAAAAATCTTGGAGGAATGCCTTGAAGATTTCCTGGATAAATTTCTGTAGGAATTCTTGGAAGAATCCCGGAAGCAATTATTAGAGGTTTCTCTGGAGGAATGCCTGGAGGAAGTCCTGAAGGAATGCATTGAGGAAAACGTGGAGGATTTTTTGAAAGAATTTCTGAAAAAAATTATCTTGTAGGAATTTTTGGAGGGATCACTGGAGGATATCCTAGAGGCATGCCAGTAGGAATTCCTGAAGAAATCTCCAGAAGAACTCCTGGAGAAATCTCTAGAGGAATTTTTGGCGGAGTTTCTGCAGGAATCTCAAGATGAAATAAAACTGTTAGAGGAATTCCTGAAGAAATTCGTAGATGAATCTCTTTAGAACTTCGTAGAGAAATACCGGGAATAATTCCTGAAGAAATTGCAGAGAAATTCTTGGAGAAAGTCTGGAGGAATCCTCAGAAGAGTTCCTGAAGAAACTCCAGAAGGAATCCCGGAAGCAATTTTAAAAGGAATTCTTAAGGAAATTTCTAAACAGTTCCAGGGGGAAATACTGAATTATTTCCTGGAGAAGTTCCTTAAAGAATACAAGGAGGATTTCATGAAGGAAACTTAAGAAGAGTTCCTGGGAGAATCTTTGTGGAAATTTTTAAAATAAGTTGTTCCAGAAAGAATCACAGAAGGAATTTCCGAGTTAAGCCCTGCAGAAAATCTTGGAGGAATCCATGGAGGAGCTCCTGGAGGATATCCTAGAGAAATACCTGTAGGATTAACGGCGGAATCTCGAGAAGAATTCCTGGAGAAGTTTCTGGAAGAATCTCTAGAGACATTTGTGAAGGAATCCCTGGATGATTGTATAGAGGAATCCCTGCAGCAAGTCCCAGAGGAATCCCTGGAATAATTCCTGGAGAAATCTCTAAAGAAATTCGGGGAATAATTCCTTGAGAAATTCATGTATGAATCCCAGGAAGATATTTTTTTTGTCTGTATTAACGAGATTTTTAACCCTAGGCTAGTTCATCTCGGCACCCACGCTTTACTTCCCTTCCGAAGGAAGAACCCATGAGTATGTAGGGAGTGGGATTCGATCCCAGATCCCCAGCGTGATAGTCTTGCGTTCTAACCACCACACCAGGTCCGCTCCACCCCAGGAAGAATTCCTGAAGAAATTTTAGATGGAATCCTTGGGGAAATCCTGAAGGAGTTCTAAGAAGAATTATTGGAGGAACTCCGTGAGGAATCCCTGTAGCAGTTCCTGAAGGAATCCCTGCAGGAGCTCCTGAAGTTACCCCAAGAGGAATCCCGGAAGCAATTTCTAGAGGCATTGCTAAAGGAATCCTTAAACAGTCCCTGGAGGAAGTATGTACTGGATTAATTCCTGAAAGAATTTCAAAAGGAACTCCTTAAAAAGTGTTCCTGGGGGAATCGTTCGAGGAATTTTCAAATAATCCCTTGAGCTGTTCCTGAAAGAAACACAGAAGAAATTCCCGCGTAAATCCCTGGAGGAATTCTTGAAGAAAAACATGGAAGAATTCCTGAAAAAAATCCATGAGGAATCCAGGAAGCAATCCCATGAGGAATTTCTTAGGAAATCGCAGGAAAACTTTTTTAACAAATCACTGGAAAAAATATGTTCGAATAAAATATGGAGGAATGCATGTCTGCAATAATTTTTGGTCGAATTATTGTTGGAATCTTTGGATGAACTCATAAAATAATATTTTGTACAATGTTTAAAGGAACTCCTGGATTTTTTTAGTGCATCTCTGAAAAAATTACAGTAAGCGTTTCTGGAAGATATTTAAAAATACTTCAAATTAATCCACATTGAATTATATCTCTAGTGGAATTTTCGAAGGAATATATGGAGAAATTCCTGAAGAAATCGCTGAAAGAACACTTATAGAAATACCTAAAAGAATTTCTGTTGACATTCCTTTGGGAATCACTGAAGAAATTCCTGGAGGAATCCTCGAAAATACACTGGAACAATCACTGGGGGAATCTCTATAGATATCCCAGAATAATTTCCCGGATGAATGTCTGGTGTAACCCATAGAGGATGTCTTGAAAATTTCTCTGGAGCAATATGGCAGCTATGGAAAAAAAAATCCTGGAGGAATCCTTACAGAAGTATCTATAAAAATATGAAGGAATCGTGGGAATTTGATGGATTTCTTGGAACAAACCCTGAAACAATCATTATTAGAACCCTGGAAGATGCCCATGGAAGAATTCACGAAGGAGAAAATCCTGGAGAAGTGCTTTGTGGAATTTCTGAATGAATCCCTGAAGAAGTTATTGAATAAATGCCTAAAGGAATTTTTCATGGTGCCCTTGAACATATTCGTAAAGAAATCCCAGGTATGTTGCTCTTAACACGACGTTTTTTTTTTGAATTGAGTACTAGTGAAAATTCGTGTTGCAGTAGCACATAACTGTACTCTATAGCAGCATATGGTTCTACAAAGTCCTTCCTTTTTCCTACCGGAACCGGTTCCGGCATATCTGGAAAATTTGGTATGCTGTTCTTGTATTGCCATCACAAAATTTAGCCATTCAATCAAGCTTGTTATTTGGTAAAAAATCTAAGATATGATTGAAGTGGTTGTCTTGGAGAAATATTTGGCGAAATTTCCTGTGGTTCTCGAGTAAAAAAAGGTTTGATAATATTTTTTTAGATATGTTTTCTGGAACTTTGAATTATTGATAATCTTTGAGTTGGCTCTATATTAAAAAATAAATCTGGCGGCCAGGGGGGGGCCACGGACCCCCCTGCCCCCCTCTGGCTACGCCCATGTCCACATTCGCATCGCAAGCGATCGAGCGGTGATGCGATTCGTGAGTGATATTGCGCGTACGAATATTTGAAGTTTTCAAACAATGTTTATTATTTTCTTTGCTAATCTAGCATTTCAACAACAATACACTAAAAATGTATGCATTACATGCAGAAATTCTCTTCTAGTTATGATAATAGCCGCTTCGATCGCTCACCAGCATTCGTCACAATTCGCCATTCATTCATTTGCTTGCGATCCGAACTGCGACGATCGGCAACGAATATCCATTATCCCGCTGATGATGGGGTTGCGTGTTTGATCACGACAATCCGTTTGCTGCATCTTTCTCGATTCGCTTCAGCAAAGAGGAGTGAATATGAATGGAGTGAGGCGAATATACCGATCCTTGTGTGCAGGGCATAAAAAAGTTGCATAAATTAAAAGTGCATAAAAATAATATGCACAAAAATGTAAAATGTAAATGTAAATGTAACTTGTAAATGTAAACTGAATCCGGTTCTATCATATTCGCCCGAACATCATTCGCCCGAATTCCAAATGCCCGAATGACACACGCCCAAATGTAACAAACGCCCGAAAGTCATTCGCCCAAAAAGACCATTCGCCCGAAAAGACTATTCGCCCGAAATACCATTCCCCCGAAAGATCATTCGCCTTGGCGGATGACTTTCGGGCGAATGGTCTTTTCGGACGATTGGAATTCGGGCGTTTGTCATTCGGGTGAATGGTTTTCGGGCGAATGTGACAGAATCCTGAATCCATTTGGGTAATGAATCCATTTAGGTAAAAAATCTATTTAGGCAGTCCCGACTCATTACCTAAATGGAGGTTTTGGTGTAAAATCTAATTAACCCTAGTAGGATGTTTGCAATGACAGTATATTACAGGTGGGGAAGAAGAAGAAATGGCTATGTATAGTGGTTTCTGCTTTTAGTAGTGTTGCGTGTACGTACACGCTGCATTACACGAACACCACTTGAGTTACTGGTTGAAAATAGTAAACAAAGATCAGCTGTTCCCAGCAAAATCAAATGGGCATATTTTCAACCAGTAGATTTGCATTAGTGTTCGTGAAACCGCGCTGCGAAACCATTATTAGTCAGGAAAGAAAAATGTAAACACGAATAGGAACGTCACTATTTGACACGCGTTCTTATGGGAGCTCGCTTTGCTTGTAGTAGTGACATATTTTGCACCAGACACGTGTCGTAACCGACCTTCAATCCTCCTCCTGTCTGCTATTTTGCCGGTTGCAGAAATTGCCTCGGATCAGCAGCAGCTGTTCCTTTGCCGGCTTAAGTGATGGCAGCTCTAAAAAATCTCACTTTTTAGCCAGCAGTGGAATAACCGCTTCGGGGAAGACTCTGTCCTCTGTTTTTCGGTGGCTGCACCGTTCTGCTATCGTCGATCAACTGACTCGTGCCCGACATGAGCGTCGTATTTTACGTATAAATTACGTCATTCTATCACCTCGCTTTGACTCGGTTCGCTTAGATCGGGTTCGGATTTCTGTCGTATTCGTTTTGACAATTCGTTTATCGACTGTGCGCCGACATAGTAATGGGCGCTCGCGTTTTAAATTAATCGATTAAAGCTAGTAATCGAGGATGATATTTTCTGCACCACGCCTAATACCACAACACGGATCTCACGCACACGAAGTATCGTCTTCCCCACCTTTATTAGACTCTCATTGGGATGTTTGGGTCTGTATGAGCCAGACAGGCTCGCTGAGCATGCACTACGTTATTGTGGTGCGCCTAGCTTAACATCTTGGGAGGGTTAAATGAAATGATTGTAAATAATATTCACACATGGTACATATAGATTTCAGGATGGAAGCTACTACGAGCGATAAATCAAGCTCACGTTGAAGCTCAAATAGATGAGAAAATAGGAAGCTACATAAAATTCTCCGAAACCGTGAAAATCATGCCATCAGATGGCATTCTCGTAGACAGTGTTGAGTTCGACTAAACAGATCGACTTTCGCAAAAACAACTCCGACGTTTATTTGACATTCGCTGTACTTTCATTACTATGCACATTCAGAAACGCAAACCGAACATATGAACCCCACCTGCAACTGTTCTTCTGAATTGAAAAATTCGCTAGAAATTCAGCACAGAAAAAAAGAACTGCTGACGCCTGCATACCTGCCATAGACCTCGTTTTCAAATTAGAAGCAAATCTGGTACACATAGATCCAATCGAACGACTTCGTCATTTGGCCTGATGTAGCTGCCTTCAGTTCTCGGTATGGTTTCCAATCTGATAAAAATTAGCATTCATATCCCTGATGCAGTCCACATGTCAAAAGCTAGTTTTAGAATACAACCTAACCCTCACTGAATCTATGCAATACATACTTCGACCGCTGGGCACCCAAAGAAAAACTATGAAAATCTTGCCATGCAGTGACCACCAGCAAACACCCACAGACTCACATCGGTCTGTTCCGCCTACATGGTGGTCCAGCCGTCTCCAGCGTGCCACGAGCCCATACCCGGCAGAGGAACCTCATTCATCAAACTGCATCGTTGAGCACGTAATGGAACACCGAAAGTTATAAACAAACATGACATAATCATAAATAACGACTCGAGCGTATAGTAGCATAATGTGGAAGTGATATTTATTCTTCCCGTCACATCCCTATCCCGCTGCCTTCCCCCGCCGATTGACTTCCTTCCGCTCTTCCGGCCATCAACTCAACTTCACTCTGGAGGTAGGTAGTCTATAGATTCTGGCGACAACAGCAGCAACGAACATGGTCGACAACGTCGTCGTCGTCGCCGCCACCGCCGACAACGACAACAACAACAACCAACTAGGATGTTGACGGTTAGTTAGTTCGGGTAGAAAGCACAGGGCAAGCTAGTTCGGGGACACACATACATTAGGCAAACGATGTTTGAGACCTTGAAAAGACTAAGTATTTACGGTACATATTCAACAGAAAGAGTTTCGTAAACATCAATATTATTTCAAGCAATTCAGCAGCGAAGCAAACAAATAAGCTGGATCTGTGAAAATAGATGTGATTCATAATTAAAACGCCTTTCTATGGTTGCAATCAAAAAGCCCCCCCGTACAAAACTGTCAAACCACCAGCAGCGCCAGGAACCAGCCCAAACTGAACTGAAACGGGAAACACTCCCTGAAACTGGGCAGAATTTTGGAACAGAACGATGATGGGTGACAGTTTGAGATGGCAGGCCTACGACGACGATGAGGATGACGGCGACCAACGACCGTTCCAGGGCCCTCGCCGTAGGTGTAGCTGTCGTTGTTGGAGCAGCCATAGTGGATAAAATCCGGGCCACTCGATGTTTGTAGAACATTGTAGACCTGTCCTGCAAGCAACAGCATACGATGTTTATATGTTTTCACAGGAATTCGAAGATGACAGTTGCTGGCAGCTCTCACACAGCAGTCGTGTATTTATGAAGTCGGGCATGTCGGGGCAGTCATCGTTGGCTCAATGTTCGCTAGGTTCGCTGGTAAAGTAGGGTACCGGGGGGAAGTTGATCAGCGGGGTAAAGTTGGTCACTATGAGATCCACGAGCTTCAACCGCTGAGGATGCTTTAATTTTGATTCAATGGAATAACTTTTGCCGTAAATCGATTATGTGATTATCCTTGAGGATTGTAGAATTACTTGTATGCCAATGATGTCAAATTGTATATAGAAATATCGATTTTTCCGAATATGTAATATAACTTGAAGAAAAAATTACATTCAAAATTTCTCCTTCCATCAACACCTTGTGCATCGGATGGCTTACAAAGCTCTTTTAATCAACCATGGTAGATATATTGAAATAAGCTTTGAGTAAAATCGAAGTTAGCATGTCATATTTGTTTAAAAAATCATACTTTTCGCGAGAATCAGACAATTTTCGATAAAATTGTCTACGTTTAGGCGTTTAATGTGGGTCATTTTGTAACTATATATTTTTTTATTTATACAGTGATAGACATTCGTATAGCCGAGGCACAGAAAATTTCAAAAGAGCGTCAGAAAACCCATACAAAAGAGTTTACGCACGGAACTGCAAAAGGCTGTTTCTCTCTTCACTCTCTGACAACAACAGAAAGAGCGCATGAAAAGGGAGATGAAAAAGAACTCAAATTTGAGTTTAAAAGTACCTAATTTTGAGTTTTTCAGTGTCTCCGTGAACAGCAGGACTAACATCATCGGAGCGAGCAGATGGAATTATACGGAATGGATGGAGCAACGGTGCACGATAGATGGCGGATTGTAATTTTAATGCTTTCCACTTGCGGAACTGTTTGTTTCCTGCCAACGTGGGGCACAGTGGGAAAATCGGCTGCCCGAATCGGCACAAATTTGTGTAGAGGTTTTGTATAGGATACAAATAATAATAGTATCCGAGGTAACACTGTGCAACGCCATCGACCTGTTCAGACTGGAACTTGAAGATTGGTTGAGATATGTAGCTTCCGCACAATATGCAACGCGTAATTTAGCATTCTTTACCCTACTTTACAACTAACTCCGCATCGTTATTCACGACCGACACCGCACAGGGAAGAGAGCAAATCGTTTGGTTTCTCCATCCCAACTTTCAACGAAATGAAGATCCAACGACGTCTTCTTGTGCAGTTTGCTGCTCCCGTCACTACAGTCGTGAGAAGCGCTTATCCTGAGCTGTGTGGACGGTTTACCTACTCCTTGTTCGTAACTAACATGGATTTTGACTTCCTCACTCTCCCACCCAGTCTGCCCCGAAGGCTTCCAAAACCCGGTGTTGCCGCGTGGGGAAACTTTCAAGTGGAGTCCCGGTTCAAATTTATGATGATAAATTATTAACACATAAATTTTAGCTCATGTTAATAGTTTTACAGCGAGTGTGCTTTTAATAAGCGAGTGTCGCTTGCCTGCCAGTCGGGGAAACAACCTGAACGGGTCACATAAATACTACTTTCATTTCTCCGAAGGGTGGAAGGTGCCACTTACGTGACAATAAAACTATTTTGGACCTACAGTAGGTGGAATGTTCTAGTTGATTGCTAGGTCTTAAATGTGTTATGCAAACAGTTCAAGAATGCAAACAAAAGAAACTGTTATGCCCATGGTTTACTGTCTGGATTTGATGGAAATTGCCAGTTATAAAAAAAAACTCATAAACCCCTAAAGCAAAAACTATCAAATGTAAATCACAGTTCCGTCCATGACCGGTTGTTGTTGATGAGCCATTGGAATGGGGCTTAACCCCAGCTTAGAGAGACAAATTTGAGGTTAGAGGTCTGGTAGCAGCTGAATATTTTACCGCATAGCTGAAATTTGTCGCCCCGGGGACATAAATCAAAAACCCGCCAAAAACAGAAGAACAACGCAAACAATGCAACTCTGCCAGACAACCCTCCGAGGCGTCATATTCTGCACTGCACTGTTGTTGGTGTGGTACCCCTAGCTGCTGAACACAGTAACAATAAAGCCATCAGTCCCATCTGGGGAATCTTGCATATGTAATTCGAATGGGCCAGAGGGAAAACTGTCTGCTCGCTTTCTCGGGTCCACTTGAACTCTGTTGCAAATTACTACTCTCGACTCGACGAATGTCATCTAACATTTTCTTACTCGCGATGCTGGAGTAGCAATTAGTGGAATGTTGATTTTGTTTGATTCAATGGCATGACAACATTCGGTGGAGGGGTGAAACGAAATTCTGCGGTACGCTAAGGAATGCTATAAAACGAAATTTGGGTATTTAAATTTGGTTTCGTTTGATTATATTTTGAAAGAAAAATCTTTTAAACGATTTTTATAATATTTTCTTTGATAGAATAGAATATTTTTTTTTTTAATATTCAACCTCTAATTATAATTTATAGCACTATTGTCTAATGGGGCACTATGTGCACGATTACAATTGGTAGCTGCACATATATTTTGTACACCGTCTGATGGTTGACTTGGTTTTTAATGACACTAGTATCCTAAAAAGATAAGCAGGGAAAGAAAGACAAGACAATTTACACCGTCTTCGGCCAGTGGCCGCACAGACTGAACACAATACTAACATCAGACAACGGACAACACACATAACACCCAGTAGCCCAGTGGAGAATTTTTCGTTTGACGAAAAGTTTTCCCCGACTGGAGCAGGAATCGAACCCACACTCCGAGGCTTTCGAGACACCTAAACGACTGACGTTGCTAACCGCTCGGCCACGAAGCCCACATATAAGATATAATCAATCTGAATAGTCTTATGCAGGATCTACAGTATGACCCATAAAAAATGCGACACTCTTGGGTGGGTTTTAATTAAATAATTTTAATGAATTCAACTTTTTTAGATAAGGATACAATAGGGAGGTAATTGTCATACTGGATCTCTAAATTTTGTGTTAAAATATTCAGTGGTTACGTACAGGGGATACTCAAAATAACTGGGATAGGTAAAATTTTCACTTTTCAAAAAATGTTGAACTCGCTGTCAGTTTTCGAAAAGGGCATCAAAGATTCTCAAATTTTTAATGTAAGTTCATCAACTAGCTGTGTATCAGTGGTCAAAATTTGGAAAAGATCGAGCCATTCTACACGAAGTTATAAAGGTTCTAGAAAAAGGTATACTTATTCGATTGCCAAGTTTGAGCTGTTATATCTCCGGATTCAATGAACCGAATGCAACGAAATTTTGAACATTTATGACTTATATAATGAGCTATCAAATACTTTTGACTAAACTTAAAAGTCTTTACACGAAAGAAAATTATTACGATTGGATTATTTTTCTAATATACCATCAATTTATCCAAAACTTCATCATCGTTTCAAAATTCGAGATAGTAATTATAGTTTCTTTAAATTCCCTCTAATTGACTTCAATATGAAAACGTTTTGAAAGAAAGTAACAAAATAACTGGCATTAATTTGAAAAAGTAATGGGATGAATATGAAAAATTGATAAATTTACTAAAAAAACATAGAATAAATGAAACCGCCATAACTTTTTTTCTTATTAATAATTTCAAATTAAGTAAACTGTTTTTCAAAGTTCATTATATTAGTCATAAATGATCAAAATTTCATTGCATTCGGTTCATTGAATCCGGAGATATAACAGCTCAAAGTTGGCTATCGGATAATTATACCTTTTTCTAGAACCTTTACAACATCGTGTAGAATGGCTCGATCTTTTCCAAATTTTGACCACTGATACACAGCTAGTTGATGAACTTACAGTAAAAATTTGAGAATATTTGATGTTCTTTTCAAAAAGTTACAGCGAATTGAACATTTTTTGAAAAGTGAAAATTTTACCTATCCCAGTTATTTTGAGTATCCCCTGTATATAGGATGCCTTATAATTTTTAACAATTTCTAAAAAAAAAATTCAAGTTTTCCTTTAATTTTCAGAGTAAAATAAATTGAGATTGAAACTTTTGAACACACAAAACCATGAAGAAATATGTACTCTTAAATAGGGTAAGTGTGCCGATCGTTGTGGTAATAAGGTAAATTAATTCAAAAATATATGGTCGTACCATCTAAAGAAGGTTTTCAAAACGTTAGTCGGTAGCTTTCTATCCAAATTTGCTGGGAAAAATGTGAAAACTATCGTTTCTCTCTGTTTTAGATCAATAACCGCTTGCCACAACAATAGGAACACCGTTCCTATTATGGAGGTAAAATTTAATTTCGGTTCCTATTGTTGCGGTATTCCATTGAAATCATATGGGATACCGCAACAATAGGAACACTACCGCAACAATAGGAACACAGCAGCAGAAATATTAAGGAAAATATATTTTTTAAATAGGTTTTTGGGCAAATCTTAAGCACACAAAAAGTGCAATCTCATAATTTAAGCATAATAGATCTATTAAAAATGCCTTTTGGTAACATTTCAGTCGAAAAAGTGCTCAACTGCCATTACCGCAACAATAGGTACTACCACAACGAAGGGAACAATTACCCTACGCCTTCGTTTGAAAAATATTTTGAAAATAATTTCAAATGTTTAGGAATCACAAACTTAGAAAGCTGCTATATATTAAAAACTGAATTTAAGATAAATAACTACGAAAGTACTATATTGAAAACAAAATTTGATTGAATGTGACTGGAAGCAATGATGTGAAGATTATTAAGGATTATTTTATAACTCAAAACACTCTCACGCTTATGTATCGCAATGATCACTTCCATCTGCTTGTGCTAAAGCTTGCTGGAGGTATATTCTATAATATACACATTGAAATTTACATATTTTTAATGTATTACAAGTGGTACACATGGTGCTCACTTATATTGTTAACTTTCAAAAAAAAAACCCACTGGTGTTAAATTATGCGCACACACGAAATCAGTGATGACAAGAGATAGTAACGTCAAATCATGTTGGTGTCTTCGGCACATACAGGGTGTTGGGTTCCTTACCCAGAATATTTTAGGGGGTGATTAAGGATGATATTTGATGAAAAAAATTGTTCTACGCATATGGTCAAATCTCAACCATTACGGAGTTATTGAACTTTTCATGATTTTGACAATGCTTTCAATAAAATGGCTATAACATGAAAACGGTTAAACTTATTTAAGATCTCTCAGCACCGTTCGAAAGATTGTGAAATTTGCTATTGAACGTCATCTTCGAACATGCAAGTTTTTGTTACTTACTCACTTTTTAAGAGCAAATAAGTGGAAAGTAAGTGGATTTTTATCAGTTTTTGTCGATTTACTCGGAAAAATGCGTAATTAACTTATTTTTTTCCTTAGACAAAGTTGAGCGCCTTGAAATGCTCTACAATTCGTTCTTTGGCACCAAACTCCTAACTCTTGTCATTTTCCCGCAATTTTGATTTGAATGCACTGTTTTGCATCATAAATTTGCTTCAGCAAGTGCATCAGATATTAGCTCTCTTGACCCCACTGTGACTGCGAAACAAGCGTCATGTTTACTTCGCGCACACGGCTACTTGATTCCCAGCGCCGAACAACAACAACAGGATGGCGCGCTGGCGCATGAGCGAAAAGAACGACGCCGGTGCGTGTTCGGCAAGGTGTTCAGTTGAATGCTTTTTGTAGTCCCAATGATTCTGGGATGCTCATGATAATCCCGGCAAGAGGGTTGGATTTTGGTAGAAAGTAACTGGGGCTATCAGCCTGAGAGGCTTGGTTAGGGTGCTTTATTATTCCGGCATCGTTTTGGGGGATGGGAAACACCAGAATAAAACTGTTGTTGTCGATATCTGGAGGTTCGCGATGATTTTAAAAGTGAGCTGGTGATCCCGGAAGTAACCTTGTTGGCTATAAAGTAACTAATAAAGCTTTGAGCGTATAGTACAGTACAATCTTCGTCGGGTTTGGACGCTGTTCCTCCTGGTTTTCCAAACATTTCATATTCTCATGTCTTTTTCAACCACGTGTAGCCAGCGTGTTCGCAGACGTCCATGAAGTCACCGACCATTAAACCTGGTTCCATGCTGAATATTGTTTTCGTTATTATTCTTTCTTTTGATATTCGCACTACGTGTCCAGCCCACTGAAGGCTGCCGTAATTTATTCGTTTCAAAAATGTGTTTTTTGACGAAGTAGGTTGACGTTGATCGAAGTTTGCTGCTTCCTGCTCTTACTCATTCGCCAACAAATGGGTAAGAGCAGGATTTAGCAACTTCGATCATGTTAAATCTATCTCATTGAACATGACTAATATTCATAGCACTTTGTGCTCTGTTTCTGTCTCCACTCGGGAGCTTGTAGTTTTGTAAAGTTTCGAAAGCAACAACGCCATACTCAATTAGGATTTCTGAATGAAATTAAGATTTTGTGAGTAATTCCTCCAGAGATTTCCATAAGAATTTTTCCATCGATTCCTCCAAAATTACTTCGAAGATTCTTCTAGACTTCTTCGAGAGATTCCTCCAGGAACTCCTCCAGAGATTCCTCTAGGGATTCCTCTAAGAATTTCTCAAAGGACTCCAAAGGACCGGCCATTTGTCCAGGGATTATTACAGGAATTACAGCAGAATTTCCTCCAGGAATACGTCTAGGGATTCCTCCATAATTCCTCTAAAAGCTCCTCCAGGAATACCTCTAGGAATTCCTCCAAGGATTCCTTCAGTAAATTCTTTAGGGATTTCAACATGAGTTCCGGTAGTATTTCCTGCATGAATTGCTCTGGAATTGCCCTTACAGTTCCTCCAGGAATGTCTTTAGGGAATCCTCCAGAAATTCATCCAGGGACTTTTCCAGAAATACCTTCAAAAATTTCGTAAGAGATCCCTCCAGGAATACCTGCATGAATTCTTCAAGAAATTCTCTTTCCAGGAATTCTCCAGTTTCTTTTTGCCATTGTTATCTCTGAAGGAATTCTTGGAGAAATCCCAGAGAAGTTCTTCAAGGTATCCCTGGAGGAAACTCTGGAAGAATTCCTTGAAGAATCTCTGAAGAAATTTCTGGAAGAATTTCTTCTGGAGAAATAACCGAAGTAATCTAGTAATCCCTGGAGCATTTCCTAGAAGAACCCCTGGAAAAACTCCTGAAGAAACCCCAGAAGGAATTCCTGAAGATTTCCTTGATGAAATCTTAGAAGTAATCCCTGGATGAATCTCTGGAGAAATCCTTGGAGGAATCTCTGAAGGAATTCTTGGTGAAATTATTGCAAGAGCCTCTGGAGAAATTGATAGCACAATTGCTTGAGGATTTTTTTTAGAATCCTTGGAAGAATGCGTCGAAGTACGTTTGAAACGAACGTTTCCTGGAGCAATTCTTGGACGCAGCTCTAGAGGAGTCACTGGAGGAGTCTCTGGAAGAATTCCTGGAATAATCCCTGACAGAATCCTTGAGGGAATTCTGGAGAAATCCCTGGAGGAATCCTAGAAGTAATCCATGCAAGTATTCTTGGAGGAATCCCTGGAGAGATTTCTGAAGGATTTTTTGTTTAAATTCCTGAAGAAATTTGTGAGGGCAACTTTGGAGGAAACCTTGAAAGAATCCCTGAAGGAATCCACGGAGAAATTTCTAGTGTAATCACAGGAGGAATGCCTGAAGAAATTTGTGATGTAATCACCTGGAACATCCTCCTGAAGTAATTAATATCTGGAGCATTCTCTGAAAGAATACTTGGAGGATTCCCTGAAGGAATTCCTAGAGCAATTCCTGGAGGAATATCTGATGGAATCTCTGGAATTTCTGGAGGTATACCTGGAGGAGTTCCATGAGGAATTAATCGAGGAATTTTGTGGGGTTTTTTCGTCACCGTTGAATTTTATGCTTCGAGATTTGTTGATTTTTTTCGGTGAAAAAAGACTTTCCAAATCGTTTTGGCATAACGTTTCGGCCTACTTCATTCAGCCATCATCAGATCTGTGAACATTTATTGAGTCACACAGCCGAGACGAACCGCATGACGTAATCTGACGAAATAATATACATAGAAATAGGATTTAGGGTTAGTTGATAGGCCACAGTGGTGGAGAACAAACGTTTTGTGTAAGTGGGTGGTAATTTCAAATTGTAGACCAAGAAGGAAAATTGTACTAACTTGACTCAATAAATGTTCACAGATCTGATGATGGCTGAATGAAGTAGGCCGAAACGTTATGCCAAAACGATTTGGAAAGTCTTTTTTCACCGAAAAAAATCAACAAATCTCGAAGCATAATCGAGGAATTGGTGGAGGAATTTCTGGGGAAATTACTGGAGGATCCCCTGAAAGTATTAACAAAGAAATCCAAGGAGGAAACCTGGAAGAATCCCTGGAGAACCTTCTGGAGGAATCCCTGAAGGCATTCTTGGAGAAATTCCTGGAGGAATTTGTGAACCAAATTTTGGAGGAAACCTTGACAGAATCCCTAAAGGAATTTCTGGTGTCATCACTAAAGAAATGCCTGGAGAAATCCCTGAAGGAATATCTGGAGAATTCCCTGACGGAATTCCATGAAAATTCCATGGATTCCTCCAAGGATTGTTGCAGGGATTTCTCAAAGGATTCTACCAGGAATTCCTCCAGAACTTTCACTAAGGATTACTCCAGGAACTTCCCCAGAAATTCCACTTAAAATTCTTCCAGGAATAATGCCAAGGCTTCCTCCAATTATTCCTAACGAAAATCCTCTAGTGATTTCTCCACGAATTCTTCGAATCCTCTAGAAACTTTCCAACCTGGGATTACTTCAGCAACTCCTTCAGAGATTCTATCAGAAACTCTCCCAGGGATTTTACCAAGGTTTCCTCCACAAATTCCTTCAGTATTTTTTCCAAGACTTTCTTCAGGGATTTTTCCAGGCATTCCTTCTCAATTTCCCCCAGAAGTTTTTCCTGGATAAAGGTTGGATCATTTGCTGGATAATTATTTGGCAAAATCTCGAGAAAATCACTTTATGTAGGAAAATCGGCAGGATTTCTTGGATGTTTCGCTGGAGGAATTCATAAAAGAATCACCAAAAATAAAACTTGCTCCGAAAATTCTTCCCAGGATTTTTCTAGAGATTCTTCCTAGCGCTACTCCAGAGATTCCTCTAGCTACTACTCCCAGAATTTCCACAAAAATTCTACTTTAAATTCTTCCAGGGATTCCTCCAAGAATTCCTTCAGGGAATCCTGCTGGGATACCTTCAGGAATTTATCCAGAAATTTCTCCTGGGATTCATTCAAGATATCCTTCAGGGATTCCCCTAAAAAGTATTCCTGGTTTTCTTCCAGAGATTTCTTTAGACATTCCTCAAGTGATTACACCAGAAATTCCTCCAAGGATTCCTGCAGGGATTCTTCTAAGGTTTCCTTCAAAGTTAGGTTCACAAATTCCTTCAGGAATATCTCCCCCAGGGATTCCTCCAAGAATTGCTGCAGAGATAGCTTTTAGGATTCCAGGGATTTCTCCAGAATTCCTCCAAGGATTTTTCAGGGATACCTCCAGAAGGTTTTCCAGGGATTCTTCCTGGTTTCCTTCCAGGATTCCTTAATTAATACCTTCAGGGGTTCCTCCAGTAATTTGTCAAGAGATTCCTCCACGAATTCTTCGATTAATTTCTCCAGGAGCTCCTCCAAGCATACTTCCAGAGCTCCACCTGGGATTCGTCCAGAGATTCGTTCAGGGATTCCTCCAAGATTTCTTCTACGAATTCCTCCATGAATTAATTCAGGGAATCCTGCAGAGATTCCTCCAGGGATTCCTTTAGGAACTCCTCCAAGTATTCTTTTAGAGAATGCTCACGGTATTACTTCAGGATTCCTCTAGGAATTCCTTCAAGGATTCGTCTAGGAATTTCTTTAGAGATTTCTTCAGGCATTCCTCCTGTGATTACACTAGAAATTTCTCCGTGGATTCCTCCAGGGATTCTTCCAAGGTTTCCTCCAGGGATTTCTCCAGAATTCCCTCAAGGATTCTGTCAGGGATTATTCCAGGAATTCTTCCAGAGACTCCTCCAGAGACTCCTCTAGAGCTGTGTCCAAGAATTGCTCCATGAAACGTTCGTTTCAAACGTACTTCGACGCATTCTTCCAAGGATTCTTCAAGCAATTGTGCTATCCTCAAGCAATTGTGCTATAAATTTCTCCAGAGGCTCTTCCAATAATTTCACCAAGAATTCCTTCAGAGATTCCTCCAAGGATTTCTCCAGAGATTCATCCAGGGATTACTTCTAAGATTTCATCAAAGAAATCTTCAGGAATTCCTTCTGGGGTTTCTTCAGGAGTTTTTCCAGGGGTTCTTCTAGGAAATGCTCCAGGGATTTCTAGATTACTTCGGTTATTTCTCCAGAAGAAATTCTTCCAGAAACTCCTTCAGAGATTCTTCAAGGAATTCTTCCAGAGTTTCCTCCAGGGATACCTCGAAGAACTTCTCTGGGATTTCTCCAAGAATTTCTTCAGAGATAACAATGGCAAAAAGAAACTGGAGAATTCCTGGAAAGAGAATTTCTTGAAGAATTCATGCAGGTATTCCTGGAGGAATCTCTTACGAAATTTTTGAAGGTATTTCTGGAAAAGTCCCTGGATGAATTTCTGGAGGATTCCCTAAAGACATTCCTGGAGGAACTGTAAGGGCAATTCCAGAGCAATTCATGCAGGAAATACTACCGGAACTCATGTTGAAATCCCTAAAGAATTTACTGAAGGAATCCTTGGAGGAATTCCTAGAGGTATTCCTGGAGGAGCTTTTAGAGGAATTATGGAGGAATCCCTAGACGTATTCCTGGAGGAAATTCTGCTGTAATTCCTGTAATAATCCCTGGACAAATGGCCGGTCCTTTGGAGTCCTTTCAGAAATTCTTAGAGGAATCCCTAGAGGAATCTCTGGAGGAGTTCCTGGAGGAATCTCTCGAAGAAGTCTAGAAGAATCTTCGAAGTAATTTTGGAGGAATCGATGGAAAAATTCTTATGGAAATCTCTGGAGGAATTACTCACAAAATCTTAATTTCATTCAGAAATCCTAATTGAGTATGGCGTTGTTGCTTTCGAAACTTTACAAAACTACAAGCTCCCGAGTGGAGACAGAAACAGAGCACAAAGTGCTATGAATATTAGTCATGTTCAATGAGATAGATTTAACATGATCGAAGTTGCTAAATCCTGCTCTTACCCATTTGTTGGCGAATGAGTAAGAGCAGGAAGCAGCAAACTTCGATCAACGTCAACCTACTTCGTCAAAAAACACATTTTTGAAACGAATAAATTACGGCAGCCTTCAGTGGGCTGGACACGTAGTGCGAATATCAAAAGAAAGAATAATAACGAAAACAATATTCAGCATGGAACCAGGTTTAATGGTCGGTGACTTCATGGACGTCTGCGAACACGCTGGCTACACGTGGTTGAAAAAGACATGAGAATATGAAATGTTTGGAAAACCAGGAGGAACAGCGTCCAAACCCGACGAAGATTGTACTGTACTATACGCTCAAAGCTTTATTAGTTACTTTATAGCCAACAAGGTTACTTCCGGGATCACCAGCTCACTTTTAAAATCATCGCGAACCTCCAGATATCGACAACAACAGTTTTATTCTGGTGTTTCCCATCCCCCAAAACGATGCCGGAATAATAAAGCACCCTAACCAAGCCTCTCAGGCTGATAGCCCCAGTTACTTTCTACCAAAATCCAACCCTCTTGCCGGGATTATCATGAGCATCCCAGAATCATTGGGACTACAAAAAGCATTCAACTGAACACCTTGCCGAACACGCACCGGCGTCGTTCTTTTCGCTCATGCGCCAGCGCGCCATCCTGTTGTTGTTGTTCGGCGCTGGGAATCAAGTAGCCGTGTGCGCGAAGTAAACATGACGCTTGTTTCGCAGTCACAGTGGGGTCAAGAGAGCTAATATCTGATGCACTTGCTGAAGCAAATTTATGATGCAAAACAGTGCATTCAAATCAAAATTGCGGGAAAATGACAAGAGTTAGGAGTTTGGTGCCAAAGAACGAATTGTAGAGCATTTCAAGGCGCTCAACTTTGTCTAAGGAAAAAAATAAGTTAATTACGCATTTTTCCGAGTAAATCGACAAAAACTGATAAAAATCCACTTACTTTCCACTTAGTTGCTCTTAAAAAGTGAGTAAGTAACAAAAACTTGCATGTTCGAAGATGACGTTCAATAGCAAATTTCACAATCTTTCGAATGGTGCTGAGAGATCTTAAATAAGTTTAACCGTTTTCATGTTATAGCCATTTTATTGAAAGCATTGTCAAAATCATGAAAAGTTCAATAACTCCGTAATGGTTGAGATTTGACCATATGCGTAGAACAATTTTTTTCATCAAATATCATCCTTAATCACCCCCTAAAATATTCTGGGTAAGGAACCCAACACCCTGTATATTACTTGTATTCCAACGAAAAATATTGCAGAAGACGACTAGATGATCTGATGCTTTATTTTTTGTAAACTTTTATTCTGAGAATGTGTGTATTGGAGCTACAGTGGAATTTGATGTTAAAAGTTGACATTATGATTGAGCACCCGTGTGTACCACTTACAATACATTGAAATTTTGTAATTATAAAAGTGTATATGATAGAATATACCTCTGGCATGCTTTGGCATAAGCAGATGGAGGTAATCATAGCGATACACAAACGTGAGAGTGTTTTGAGATAGGGTAGCGAACCACTTGGGCAGCGGCCGGTATTTTGGGCACTCTTCACTATAACTCAGTCAATTTCAAACCAATTGACTTGAAATTTTGTACACGGCTAGATACTATACGTATCTCATCGCGTTCCAAAAATTGTGTCAATTGGTTCAGAATTGGCTGAGTTATAGCAGAAAAGTGCCCAAAATAGGACCCCTGCCGAGATGGTTCCACTTCCCTATCACATAATCCTTAATAATCTTCGCAACATGTGCATTTCTGTGCATTATTCGACCAAAACTCATAAAAATTGTCCAAAAAAATACACATCTGTATGTCTGCAAGCTTTTATTTTTTTAATTTCTTTGTATATTTGAATTTTAACTTAATGCTTATTCTTCACACATGTCTGCAAGCTGAATTATTATTATATTATAGATTAATAGCATTCATTCTTACTTACAGATAGTTTTTGAAGTTTCGGGAAATTTTTACCCATTATATTAACCATGAAAAATAAACTCGCCCCATATCACCCTAAAATTGATAAAACTCATGTCAAAATAAATTTAATATGTTGAAAACATTACAACAGCATACACCAAGAAGCAAAACGTGTGAAAATTTGGCGAAATTTTGAAGTTTCAGAATTAATTGCTAAGTGGATCATTTTTTCTGTTATACCCTATTTTTAAGCATTTTTCCCAATCTTATCAGAATTTTCTTCATTCCTCAAAAACCAAATATTTTTCAACACAGATTACTAAAACAATGTAAAATGGATGAAGTGCATTCATTAAAAGGTATATTTTATCATATTTGCATGTAGTTTTCATTAGAAACTGTAACCACTATAAGGTGGATCTTTTTTGTGCCGGTCACTGTAAGGCAGGTATGCAGGTTGAAGACGTTCGGGCTGAACTGCGGAAGAAAGTGGATGCCAGACATCTAAATGTGAAACGAGTCACGAGTGCCAAGGATGGGGAAGTTGTAATTGCACTGAAAGACGAAGAAAGTGTTAAATTGTTGAAAGAGAACGTTGAAAAGATCATGGCTGGCCAGTACGACATGAACATCCGGGAAAACCTCAAACCGACAATCAAGTTGATCGGTATGAGTGAAGAATGGAATGAAGAAGAACTGAAAGGGACATTGGTAGATCAGAACAAGGCTTTCGAAAACCTGAAGCATTTCAAACTATGCAAGACGTACATATGTATGTAAATTATGGTTCTCGCTTGCACTGTCGCCCAGCATGCACGACTTGTCCGATAAACGATGAGAATGCGAAAGAGGCAGTTGAATGCACACATGTAGTGATGTGTCTGCGTGCGCGCCAAATATGACATCTGCCAAAGGGTTGCCAGATTGGATGTATCGTAACGCTTCGAGGGATAGATATGCGCAATGTGTACCTATCGCTATATGCGGGGTTGAGGAATCACCATCTTACAACGTATAGAGCTTGCTGACGTTTATTCACCTTTCTCTTTCAAACATACAGGCGGAGTAGGATTTGTTGTCATCAGGAAAGGTTTCCCGATGAAAACAAATCCTATCCCACCTGCAAGCTTGAAAGAGAGAGGTGAATAAACGTCAGCAAGCTCTATTGTAATCAAAAACTGCGATTCAATAATGTCAGTGTGACTATTGAGCTCGATGCTGAGACATTCACTAGGATGATGAACGACGAAAGGCTAAATTGTGGGTGGGATCATTGCCGAGTGGTTGACGGTCTGCAAGTGATGCGTTGCTATAGGTGTTGTGCGTTCAACCATAACAGTAAAGATTGTAAGGCTTCAACTCCAACCTGTCCCACATCATGTAGCGAAAACCATTTGGTACAAGAGTGCAAAACAAATTCGAAAGAAAGTGTGAATTGTAAAAAAATGAATTCTGTCAGAAACTTGAGTCTTGTTACAGATCACGCTGCGTGGGACGAAAGTGTCCGGAGTAGGAGTAGTGCAATGATCGATTTGGTGTTCACCAATTCAGAGTGTTGTGAGGCAAACATTGTAGAGGAGATGAAAATTTCTGATCATGAAACAATCTGCATAAACTTTGGAGGATCCGTGCGTATTTCTGTACCTAAGAAAGAGTCTCATGGAGGCGATATTCCAAAGATCGGTTGCAACATATCCCTAGAAATGATCCAACGCTGATATAAAGAGGATGTTCCGTTGACAAAATTGCCGAGCGCCTTAGCAAAGCACTTATTTCTGCAGTTAACCAGCTGATAGATGTATGTGATACTAAGCATACTCGATCACATCCTTGGTCCGGATTTGAGAGGTATGAAGTCCGAAAGAGACCGTGCGTATCGATTATTTAAAGAGAGCAGAAGTAATGAGGACTGGAAAAGGTATACATTCGGAATTGTTACGTACGTGAGTTGCAGGTGGCAAAAAACGAATCAATTGTTTGAGAAATCATTGATTGTCAAGGTGACTCCAAAAGAATGTGGAAATGTTTGACATCTCTTATCCTGCCAGCCGCACGACCGACATCGCAAATTACAAAGTGTATGTAAAAGAAATACATACATAGTATCGCATCTCCAACAATCGAACAAGCCGAAAGACCTGAGGACATCGAGTCGAATATGAGATTTTGTAGATTTGAGCCGATTACAGCTGATAAGTTGCAGGAAACAATTCATGCGCTGAAAGAGTGTGCAGGAGTTGAGAACGTGATGAAATGAGTGTTACTGGATTCGTTTGATGTGATTGATCTTCAGCTGCTAAAAGTTGTTAATAGATCTTTGCCGAATGGTGTTTTCCCTACTACGTGGAAAAAAAAACGTTGGTGATTCCCATTCCGAAAGTTTCAAAATCTACGCGACCAGAAGACTATACAGACCAATAAATATATTGCCACTATATGAGAAGATACTGGAAACATTGGTTAAGGAGCAGATAATGAGCTAAGTGGATAACGATGGAATAATTCTCGAGGAGCAGTCAGGATTCAAGAAGCATCATTCATGTGAAACTGCATTGATTTTACTGATGTTGAAGTGGAAGCAGACTATTGAACGAGGCAAAATAGTCATGGCAGTGTTTGTTGATCTGAAGAGGGCATTCGAAACCATTGACCGATCAAAGTTGAGACATGTCTTGAAGCGGTATGGTATCCAAGGGACTGCATTGAAGTGGTTCAGTAGCTATTTGGAGAACCACACCCAAGTGACGAGATATAATAAATCGGTATCATCTGAGACAACCGTGGGCCTTGGGGTTCCTCAGGGTAGTGTTATTGGATCACTGTTGTACATTCTGTATATAAACGATTTGAAGCGGGTGCTACATCGAGTGGAGGTGAATCTCTGTACCGGCGACACAGTATTATTTTTTGAAGGGAGTAGCTACACACAGTGATTTCAAGTCATGAACGTAGATCTACAGTACTTTTCAAAATGGTTGAAGTGGAAAAAGTTGAAACTGAATGTAACAAAGACAAAATACATGGTGGTAACAACGAGGTCGCAAACGGGTTGCACAGGTGAAGCGCGTATGGATGAAGAAGTTGTGGAACGGGTAAAATCGATGAAGTGTCTTGGAGTAATGCTGGATGCGAAACTGAATTTCTGTGAACACATTAACTATTCGATAAAAAAAGTTGCCCGAAAATTTGGAGTTTTATGCCGAGTAAGCCGTTATCTCACACTTGCTGCTAAGGTGACATTGTATAAGACGATCATCGCTCCACATTTCGACTATTGTGCTTCTATCCTGTTTCTGGCTTCAAAAACGCAATTAAAGCGAATGCATATTTTACAAAACACGGTAATGCGATTAATTCTGCAATGTGAACGGCTGACTCCACGGGTAATTATGTTGAACTGTCTTCAATGGATGTCAATACGTCAACGGATCGAATTCAATACGCTTGTGTTTATTTTCCGAGTTGTCAATGGAATTTAATCTCAATGTTTAACGAGTACCCACTGTATGTTATGGATGGGATATGCATCAATATGAAACAAGATATGATGGAAGCCTCAGACTACTGAACTACAAAAAAAACGTGCACGCAAAATTCGTTGCTTTACAAAGGATTTAGTTTATTCAACCAATTGCCTGAAGATGCACAGCGTACCAACAACCTACGACACTTCAAAAGACTCTGCTCAGAATTAGTTAAAATGAGACCAATAGAATAGAGAGAACTGGATGAGCATACACGGAAGAAGAGTACGATCAAAGGGAACTCTCTGAAGCTGTTGCAAAATATTATCGAAAGATATCTGCTCATAAACCTTCCATGCTACAAAAAAAGTGTATGGGTATGAGATGGGCCATCCGAAGACATTTCTCTCCTTTCTCAACTGACTGTAAGGACTTGGCCGGCACCGGTGTTGATCCAACATGTATGAGATGCTTAAATTGACACATTTCACGCACTTTCATTTCATTTCTTTTTTTTTTTCATTTATTGAGTATTATATCGTTATAACAATAAAACTGAATCAACTATTCCTCGTCACAACACTCGGTTCGCGGCTGCAGTCCTCCATCCTCGCCCGCTTCCCACATTTGCCAGATCGTTCTGTACCTGGTCCGCCCATCTTGCACGCTGCCCTCCAGGTCTTCTTGTGCCATCTGGATCTCTTGCGAACACCAGCATTGCAGGGTTGTTGTCCGGCATTCTCATAACATGCCCTGCCCATCGTTTCTTCCAGCTTTTACGGCCTTCCGGATGCTAGGTTCGCCGTAGAGCTCGCCACCACACACCGTTCTCCTGCACACCACCAAAGATGGTCCTAAGCAATCGACGCTCGAACACTTCGAGTGCTTGCATGTCCTCCTCGATCATAGTCCAGGTCTCGTGCCCGTAGAGAGCCACCGGTCTTATCAGCGTCTTGTACATGGTGCATTTGGTGCGGGGGTGAATCTTCTTCGACCGCAGGTTCTTGTGGAGCCCGTAGTAGGCCCGACTTCCACAGATGATGCGCCTTCGTATTCCGTGGCTGACGTTGTTGTTTGCCGTTAATAAGGATCCGAGGTAGACGAAATCTTCCACAACCTCGAACGTGTCCCCGTCTATCGTAACACTGCTGCCTATCCACTTATCCGCGAGCGGTAATGGCGCCGGCAGGCATATCCAACCGGTTTGGATTTTGACGTTTCTTGGGGGAAAGTCAAAACAATTTCATTCTCCTCCTCACCCCTTCATCCACCGTTTGGTGGCGCCAACCGATTGCGATCCCCAAGAAACGTCAAAAGTCGAATCGGTTATTTGTGCGTGCCACCGCCATTACCGCTCGCGGATAAGTGGATTGGCTTGCCCGGTCATTCCCGGTTTCGACCTATGTTGCTTCACGTTTCAGGCGGGTGTACAGTTCTGCCACCGTTGGTACAGAAAACGTGGGTATTATGATTCCTTGTCCAATTTGACGCTGTTTGATCAAAACTGTGAGTAACTGTGTTGTTGAAGAGGCCCCCCCCTCGTAGCGTATTTTCCCATACTTAAAACGTGGCTCGTCACACAATCCCAGACTCCGCCTCCCCCTGAAAAGCTACGTCATTTTTGGTCGCTCCCTTACTACAAATCTACACGGAGAGACGAAACTACCCAAAAGTGAGTTCTTTCCACCCAACTTCGGGGTTGCGTGCGTCAAGCCAATTTTGAGTTGATGGAATCGATGTTTTTGTTGGGTTGTTCCCGCTTGCTTCCATGTGAAAAAATACCTAATTTTAAGTTTTTTCCACCCAACCGAAAATTTGACTAGGTTGTATTCACTCAAATTTGAGTACTGTGCTAGAAACTCAGCGTTGGCTTGACGCACGGAACTGCAAAAGTTGGGCTGTTTCTCTCTTCACTCTCTGACAACAACAGAAAGAGCGCATGAAAAGGGAGATGAAAATGAACTCAAAATTGAGTTTAAAAGTACCTAATTTTGAGTTTTTCAGTTTCTCCGTGTAGTGGTACTTCCACCGACGAACCGACGTGACAGCTAGAACAAATAAATTCAAATTTGTTGTCCGCGACGCCATGATGAAAAAAAGCCGTACACTATCGCCACCTCTATAACGGCTCGCGATGATTTGATAGCTCGACACCAAACCCCCGTGTGTTCATATAGGAAACGGTTCGCGTCTGTGCTGATTTGACAGAAGCGATCGCTCGCTTCGCTGGTCGACCGTTAAATTAGGGGGGGACAGTTTTGGATCACCACTGTCACGTCGGTTCGTCGGTGGTACTTCACCGAACGTGCCCCATTGGTGAAGAACGCTCTCCATCAGTAATCGTTGAAGTGTTCCTAATGTAAATGTCACACCATAAAAAAAGAACAAAAAGTAGGAAATGTACCTATGCTAAACGTTTCGCATAACACCAGTTCTCATCAAACATACAACTGTTGCTGTTTCCACGAACAGTCGTCATCATCGTCCGATACATTGTTGCGTATGTTGTTTTTCCCTGCTCGTCTGATGAAATATTTCTCGCGTTACATTTGAAAAGGGCCTATCCCCAGAACGTAAACATTGAGAAAAATCGATGCAAACATTTTCCATCACATTTCCTATTCGTATTTCACAGTTTTCGGATTTTTCAACATGCTTTTCGTTTTAATGACACAAGAATAGATGTATCTATGCTTCAATAATCAAGTTTACATTAAAAGTTATCAAAAAAGTATGAAAAATTATAGATAAACATGTTAAGCTAATTTGAAAAATTTTACCCAGTGTACGCCTTATTGTGAGTCTTTCTAAAATTTTCTTAGCGTGGGTTGGTCCCCCGAGTGAGTCCGTTGTTGACATCGTATCAAGGCTTGGCCGTTTTTTAGAGAGAGAATTCTCTCTCTCGGCGCTCAGGCCGAGAGCCGTTCGGAAAATTTTCGGTTGTCGGCCCTTTAAGCGAGAGGACCAACAAATGAAAACAAAATTTTACCGTTACTGGCCCATTTGGAGCACGGGCTTATGAATGATTGGGAAAAAAAGCAATGATCGGCCGTTTTGAAGGTGGGGTTTATTCTGATAAGATAAACGGTTAGTCGGGTGATGTTTGCACAGTATGTTACTGTTGGGGGATGCTATGGAAAGGTATTAAAATCGATTTGTTTACATTTTAGGGATAGGCCCTTTTCAAATGTAACGCGAGATTTAACGTAAATAAGTAATGATTACGCATGCAAGAGAAGTGGTGAGGTGATATGTTCGACTTCCCGTACTCGACTCCCTGCTGGATGAGGGCATTACCAATACGCGCTACTGGCCTGGTGTGTTTCCATCAAATAAACGTTTCCAGCCAAGTCGTGCCACGTATCGGCAAGGTTTTTATTGCATTAACGAGCACTGACTGTTTTAGAGAGAGAACTTTTGTTCTTGTGGGTTCCATCAATGCTTTTACGTCTAGGGAAGAGAGGAGCGAAATGCGTCGATGAGGAAATTATTGCTTAAGTTTTGAAGTTCTTCTATCGAGTGTTGAACAAGATTAAAATTTCTTCACAATGCCTGTATTTCATATTGACACATTCCACGCGTTACGTTTTGCGCGAGAATCAAACTTTTGCTTTCAAAAATGCTTATGTTTTTAAATACATGCTAAACAGTATATCGAACGATCAGATTTGATTGGAAGATTCTCATGTTTTGTAAATGTAAATTGAACTTTTTTACTTCAAGAAATATCAAGAAATAGAGCGTAACGGGACACCATAGCAAAAAGTGACAAATTTTGAATTAACGCCAAGAAATTTGTTACTTTCTCGAAACATTTCAAGTAATTATCTTCATTTTGGTGCAAAAAGAATCAAAATCTACAGCTGGAGCATTAAAATATCGTTCAACGAAGTTCAAAAATCGTGGTGTAGAAGTGCGTGGAATATGTCTATTGATGGATAAGATGCAACAATAGATACAGTGAACAGTGCTCACATTCCGGAGTACTTCTGTCCATTCTCCCCTTATCCTTGTCAACTTGATATTGCTCTGTAAAATGCTCGTCCCGCTAGTTGCTGCAGCATTTCCCACGCTTCCCTTTGTTACGTATGTACCATGATGATACCCTCGTCACCAAAGCCATTGAAACGCCCCGGCATTGTTCTTGTAAAGTCGCTATTTGATGGACTCGGAGTCAATAAAAATGCGAAACGCTCAGCCGCAATTTCCAGGCGACGCGGAAAATGCGACGGCGACTACGACGGGACATCGGTATCGTCTGACGACATGTTCTGGAATTGCCAAGTCGTTACGTGTGAGATGCGATAAATTTCGAAATGGAACAGCATTAGATAGGTACGCCGTCCTCGTCGAGCGGCTGGCTCGTTCCGGTGAAGTAATGACATCTGTTTTAGTATTGTTTCAATAATGGAGTTCACTTCATTGCTTTTGCAGGCTATTCTGGTTTAGATCCAGTTTCAGGCCGGACGTTTTACTGTTGTTTAATCAAGTAGTCATAGCTGGATTGTGATCCTGGTTAATAATCTGCTCGGTTGCTATTACTTGATGGTGGTAAAACATCAACACCGTGGAAAAGTTGAAATTGAACTCGTGTAATTGCTTGGAGTGACGCTTTCAACGATTTCAATTATGTCGAGCTTCTGGTATCCTAGTGTTTAGTGTCTATCTTTACGCTTTCAGGTTTCTCGTTTCCATGCTTCTAGCTTACAGGTTTCTAACTTCCAGTTCCACACAGCAAAAAAAAATCTTGTGATATCACATCATTTTCATTGCACATCAGTCACGTCGTAAAAATGATGTACAAATTTCATTCCTTCCACGCTGCATATTAGCCGCCGCAGCTTGAGAGTGGGTCTAGCAATCGCTAGAACCAGATCGATAGATGAATCATATACATATGGGGCCGTTCATAAACCACGTAGACTTTTTGGGGGGAGGGGGGGGTCTGACCAAAGTCTACGCTCCATACAAATTTTCAAATTTTTGTATGGACAAAAGTCTACGAGGGGGGAGGGGGGGTCTGAGATCACCGACGAACCGACGTGACAGTGGCGATCCAAAACTGTCCCCCCCTAATTTAACGGTCGACGAGCGAAGCGAGCGATCGCTTCTGTGAAATCAGCGCAGACGCGAACCGTTTCCTATATGAACACACGGGGGTTTGGTGTCGAGCTATCAAATCATCGCGAGCCGTTATAGAGGTGGCGATAGTGTTCGGATATTTTTCATCATGGCGTCGCGGGCAACAAATTTGAATTTATTTGTTCTAGCTGTCACGTCGGTTCGTCGGTGCTGAGATGGCCAAATTTTGGTCTACGTGGTTTATGAACAGCCCCTTATGTAAAATATTGGCATGGATTCGTACACAGATACGCTGATTGTGAGGCATATCCCTTACCTCTGGGCTATTTCACCGAGTTATAGAAGGTGGGTGATAAATATGATACTGTTTCTAGGTATCTGCTGAAACGGGTTTGTTGACACTTTCCGGTGTCAACCAGAGAGTACATGGTAAGTGTGATAAATGTTAGAAAACGATGTAATTCAGTGAGATTACGTTCGAAAATGGATACATCACCAGAAATTACGCGCCTGGATATTACAAAATCATTTGCTGTGCAGGTTTCTGGCTTTCAGGCTTCTAGCTTCAAAGCCTTTAGTTTGCAGGATCCTGGTGTCCAGGCTTCTAGGAACTTCAAATTTGTTCGAAGATACACACATATGTTATGTGCATTTAGCTTCCAGATTGTAGCAATCCTTCCGTATCACTAGGCTAACGGCTTAAGCGCCACTTTCCTGTAGAAGGACCGTTAGCTCGGATTAATATCCCGGCACGAGACCTCTTTCTCAGAGCAGGCCAAGCAGTTGATAACGGACCGAATCTATACAAATTGACCAAACCTATGAAGCAAAAATTTACCAAAATCCGAATAAAAATACCAAATTCTAACGGCTATTGTACAGTCGAGCAGCTAAAGTGTGTCTCGGCTAAGTAGACCAACCAATTTGCTAATAAAATCATCGAACGTCACGAACTAGTGGAGAGAGAACTGAATTCGAAATACGATTTAGAGCCTTCAAACCGGCTTTCGAACTTAAAAGCTAAAAATATCCAGGTTTGTCGTAAGTTTCACAGCTCAATTAGGAAAAAAATCTTTATTAAAAAATCTCGATTCAGTTCAAGAAAACCCTACTGATATGGTGTGACGTCACGACTAGCATTCTGGTTGTATTTAGGTGTACTAATCAGAGAAATTTGTTTATTCCTAGGAACGCTTAATCTAGTCTGACCTTAAGCTGCAAACGTTGAGGATTCCACGCTGTCCTTCGATGCGAACTTACAGCGGATCCCAGCTTGGACGACAAACGGGTGTGAGTTTGGGTACTACGCCGAACGGATTCACCTTACACCGTCACAGAAGAGACACTAGCTTGACCCGTGGGTGACGAGTGTTCCAGGGTAGATGCGTCCCTGCATGCAGTGGAGTGACGAGCACGTGGTTGAGGCTCGATGTCGTCCCACTTGGCGAAACGGGTCTAGATTCGAGCAGTCTTGCGAATTTGATTCGATGCCGAACCCAACTTCCAACTGTGCTACAGTGTCTCCGCTCAATTGGCGCGCGGACGGTTGTATGCTGATCGACGAGGTGTTCTGTTCAAGCCACGTGGGCTGTTCGTTCTGGCGGTAGGCTTGGGAATATCCGGGTCCTTCAAGGCCAGATAAAGGTCCAATTCGTCCTCGGAAAAGGTGGGCCAACTCCGGACAAATTGCCCACGTTGGATGGGCAAAGCCTATTCAACGTTGGAATTTCACTTTTAGCTTCACTTAAGGTCGAAATAGTATTGGCTTACCTGAACTAAACCACTATGAATCGCACGTGGTTAACTCACAACTCGCTTTTTCAAAAAGTTAACGAACTTACAAAAAACCTGCAATTAATTTTATTTGATTTAAAAGTTCAGTATTTAAACTACTTGCGCGTTCATTACTTCGAATTCAGTTCGAAGGAATTCCAATTTATTGATTCTTCTTATAAGATTCACTCCGACACAATATCGACCGATCTTTTCGAGCCCTCCACTTTGAATCATAGGATGGTCGCGATGCAAATTGTTTGAGACCGAAAAGCTAAGACGCAGTTTCCCTGCAAGCTGTACAATGTTTAACAAGCCGTTTCTTGATTGGAATTTAATGAAAATAGATGGAAATTTCCACAGGAGAGGAAATTGCGCAGCAGGAAAATGCATTGAGATTAGGTCAATTCGCCTTTTAATATGCATCCATCGATGTATCCGCGAATTCAAAGTCTATCATGCCAAAATATTGAAATTCGAGCTTATTGACTTCCAGGTGGCAGCACAAGTACGAAATGAATAAAAGCTTCAAAGCTTCAAAGTGGATTTTATGCTGCAGGATACATGGAAAGAAATTATTTCCTTCTTTGGATAAACATTGACAATAATTCCGAATAATTATTTAATTTAATTTGGCGAACAACTTGACATCTTACAAGATTTATGGTTTCCATGCTTTAGCTTCCAAGCTTCGAGCTTCCAAGTCTCTAATTCCCAGGCTTTTGGTTTCGTACCCGGTTTCTAGTTTCCAGGCATTCAGCTTCCAGGCCTCTAGTGCCCACTCTTCTGGTACCCAAGCTACTAGCATACAAGTATCGAGCCTTCCAGCCTTTTAGCTTTAAGGTTTCTAGCTTTTAAGCATCTATCTTCCGGGTTTCCGGCCTCAGTTTCCAGACGTCAGATTTCCATGCTTCCAGCTACCTGATTTCTAGCTTCCAAGCTTCTAACTCCCAGGCTTCTAGCTTCCAAGTGCTTGGCTTTTGGTTTCCAGGCTTCAAGCTTCCAGGTTTCAAGCATCCAGGCTTTCACCTGCCATATTCCTAGCTTCCTGCTTCTACTTTCCAGGCTTTTGGCTAGCAGGCCTCCTAGCCTCTTGTTTGTAAGCTTCTGGTTTCCACACATCTTGCTTCCAGGCTTTTAATTTACAGGTTTTTAGCTGCCAGGCTTCAAACTTCCAGGCTTTCAGTTGCAGATTCCGGCTTCTAGCTTTCAGTCATATAGTTTCCGGGATTCTTGTTTCCAGACTTCTAGCTTCCAGGTTTCAGGCGTCTGACATTTGAGCTTCCAGGCTTTTGGTGTCCGGTTTTAAAACCTCCAGGCTTTCAGCTGCCCGATTCCCAGTTCCCAGGATTTTGATTTTCAGGCTTACATATTTATAGCTTCTAGTTTCCAGGCTTTCAGCAGCCAAATTCCTAGCTTCCAGGTTTCAAGATCCCATGCTTATAGCTTCCAAGCTTCATGTTTCCAGGCTAATGCTTTTCAGGCGGCTAGTTAACTGGTTTCTAGTTTCTTGACTTTTATCATCTAGGAGCTTAGCAAGGATGGGAACACTCATTTGCAAAGAGTTACACTCACTTGCTATTTCCTCAGCTCAGAAGCGTGCAGTCAAAAAATGATACATGGACGACTTTTGCCTTGTGGTTTTATCTAAAACTTTGCCGAATAGAGAAGGGCTTGCACACGCATACCGAAGTCGTGAGGGAGCTGCAAAGGCAACTCTCCACGAGGTGAATGTAAATTACACTCACCTCGTGGAGAGTCGCTTTCACAGCTCTGTCACGACTTTGGGACTCGTGTGCGACCTCTACTCTATTCGGCAAAATTTTAGACAAAACTACAAGGCAAAAGTCGTCCAAGTCCATACATCGTTTCTTGATTGCACGCTTCCGAACTGAGAAAATAGCAAGTGAGTGTAACTCTTTGAATGTGAGTGTTCCCAACCCTGGAGCTTAGCTTCCACGCTTTTGAATTCCAGGTTTCAAGCATCCAGGCTTTCAGCTGCTAGTTTCTAGCTTCCAGACTTCCAGTTTCTAGGCTTTTGCCATGTGGGCTTCTAGCTTCCAGGCTTTCAGATGCCAGATTCCTAGCTTCCATGTGTCTAGTTCCCATGATTCTGGCTTCCAGTCTTCTACCTTCCTGGCCTATAGTAACCAGGATTCTAGCTTCTAGGTTTCCAGTTTCTTTTTAAAAGACACGGACACCGCCTTCAGCTAGACAGACAGACTGAACGAAACATAACACTAGAAACACGGATCATGCACCAGTGAATACGGAGAAGAAACTATTTTCACGAAAAGTTTCATCGCCCGGAGCGGGAATCGACGCCTCACCCCACAGCATGGTGCAATTAGAAGTTGGTGGTGACCCTAACCGCACGGCTGCGTGGCTTCCAAGCATTTAGCTTCCTGGTTTCCATTATTCAAACTTCCAGGCTTTCAGCTGTCAGATTCCTTGTTTCCAGGCTTTCAGGTTTCTGGATTCTAGCTCCCATGCTTCGCGCTTCCATGATTCTATCTTCCAGGCTTTTAGTTTCCAGGCTTCTGATTTGCAGGCATCTAGCTAACAAATTTCTAGCTTCTAGTTTCCAGGCTTCTGGCTTCCAGGCTTTCAGCAGCCAGATTCGTAGCTTTCAGGTTCCATGTTCCCGTTTTATAGGCCTTCAGGCTCCAAGCTTCCTGGCCTATAGTTTTCAGGTTTCTAGATTCCGAAAGTTTAACTTCCAGGTTTTTGGTTTACAGTCTTCAAGTTTCCAGGCTATCAGATGCCAAATTAAAAGATTACGGGCTTTGCCTTCCAGACTTCTGGATTCGGGGTTCCATGGAAAAGTTTCCAGGCTTCTGATTTCCAGGGTTTGAGCTCCCAGGCTTCTAGCTTCCACTATTTCATCTGCCAGACTCCTAGGTTACAGCATTCTAGCTTCCAGGCATCTAACTTCCGAGTTTATAGCTCCCAGGTTCCCAGTTTCCAGACTTCTGCTTTCCAGGCATCTAATTTATAGCTTCCATGCGTTTAGTAGCTTCCACAACTTCAGTTTCTAGGCGTTCAACTTCTAGGCTTCTAGCTTCTAAGCTTATAGCGTACATGCTTCAGCTTCCAGGTTTATTGTTTCTATTTTCAGGCTGCCAACATCCAGGATTGTTATTTCCGTGCTTCTAGAATCTAGGCTTTTACCACCCAGGATTTTTATTTTAAGGTGTCTCTCAGGCTACTAGCTTCCAGATTTCTATCTTCTAAACTTTTTGCTTAAAGACTTTTGGCTTACAGGCTTCTAGCTTACGGGCGTTATGCTTCCAGATGCTTGTTTTATGTTTGTAGCTCCCGCTTTTAGTTTCTAGTTTCAAGAATATATCTGTTCTCATTCTTTCCAGATAAATTGAGATTAACTACAAGATATTTCATCTTTTGCAAACATTTTGCAATATGAATGTCCGACTGGATTATTCAACTAGTTTAGAGTTGAAGCCATGTTGATTATGACTGTTACTATTAAATACATACCAAGAAGCATCATATTCCTTCGACATTTATTTTCAGTTGGAAAGCTATCAGCTGCCACTCTATTTTTTCTCACTCCTCTCAAAAATAGTCTAAATTTGTGACGGCGCCACATTGAGACTCAACCATACTAAAATCCATTTTCCAAGTCTCAATAACACTCGTCACTTCCAAAGTAACTTCCCACACACTAGAAAAGAACTACTGTCATTCATGTTGTCTTCCATCCAGAAAATTGAAACATCAACTGCAGCACCCCGCTGCGGAAGTGTGCATAAAGCCTTCCCATAGTGATCATCTCCTGCTGGCTGAGTTGTGACAGCTGCCTCTCAATCCGGGGTGAAATGTTGCACAGAATGCATCTTCACACTTCACAACACAACATCTGCATGTGCTCTAGATCTCAGGATACGATGGGATGCAAGCCGGATTTCCGGCTGTTACGACGACGAAGCACTCTACTACTAGTGCTACATTATAACACTCGCTCATCTGTGCTATTATATGCAATCAGCAAAAACATACACATCACAGACTAGCTTTGCCAGTGCATCCTTACTTCTTCGCCTAGTGCGGAAGCAATCACAAGTGTATGCTCGCACACAGTTGGATCCTTAACTAAACCAATCCTATCTTCCAATCATTTATTTACAAGCCTCATTCCTTATGACTAAAAGCAATCATCTCTGTATCTGCTCTCCTGTGGATAAAAACCAACGCCAGCGTAGATCGTACTCTAGTGCCAGAGTGTTTGCCAGCTTCCGAACGCATTTACTGAGGTGTAAACGGATTCCTGGTAAACGAAAAAAAGGAAATCGTATGCAGTGGTTTGCAGTGGTTCTACCAATGTTCACAACTTTTATTTAATCTTTAGAAATTGAATTTTCTACATTTTAACCAATCAAACGCACCATAATAAGCAGTGTGGTGGGGCAACAACAGCTCCCCCACGCGGAGGAGTATTTAGAGGACGTCGAAGGCTCTCCTGGTCTCTGGAACTACCAACGGCATTGAGGCGTCAGGCATGCCGCAGCACCCTGGAGGCGGGATTCCTCTTCGGTAGTTTAGCCTTCCTGGGCGTGGAGTTGACCAAGCTGAGGGTGACAGCCCAGCCAACCAGTGATCGTATATGATGTTGCATAAGATGTGGAGGCGATATGCGCACATTTTACATGCGCCTAAATGGAGACATGCATGCATAATGCATATGGTCTCCACTTTATCATCTTATGCAACATCTTATACGATCACTGGTTGTCTGGGAGGTTGAAGTGTCCGTGAAGCTTTGACGTCTCAATGAGAGTAGTAGAAGTTCTTCCAATCAAAACGTTATCCACAGGCGACGAGTTGGGCCTTAAACAGACTGGGGCTATCGTAGAGAGTGTCGGGGTAGGATAAACAACTGTTCTCGACCTGGGCGTCTTGGATGTTGGAAAAGTAACCTGCGTCCTTCAAAAAGCAGAGGAGAGTTACTAAGGACATTCCGTATGCTGCCGAAGATTCTGCAGGTCCGTCTTGAACCTATGGGACAGCTACATATGAGCTGAATTTCAAATATTTCAACGTACATATGTACAGATGGGTAAACTATTGGTTAAATTGAAAAAAAAAATCCACAGCTCAGGTGAGATTTGAACTCACGACCCTTATTCGCTAGACAAGTGCTTTACCAACTAAGCTACCGAGCCAATTAATGACCCGGCAACTTGCTGGCTGTTCGGGTTCGATTGGAAGTTGACCATCAATGTTAACTTCTTTTCCCGATCAGCCTAGATAGCTGTGTAGTGTCGGTAGCAATTGTCATAATTGGCTAAGAATAACACTACGGATCGCCTGATCCAGTGGTAAGAGTCCACTAAACAGGTGACCCCTAATTCATGGTGTTATGCGGCTTTATGCTTACCGTGCCAAAGAATGAATGGTTAGGGGGGTCTAATAAAAACCTAACCACAAACGGAGCCTGTGGAGAATTAGGGCGTCCTTCACAGTATTACGCCCTTACTGCGCTAACCGGAGCAATGGTGCAGTGGACCTTGCGTTTCTCCGAGATAATCAGTTGCCCTGCTTAAGTCTCAAGTTTGAGGCTAAATAAGGGCGGGGTTATTCAAATGTTGTTAATTAGCTTACATTACTGCCTATATGGGTTCGCCTAATGCGTTTTCGCCATTGGCGTTTTTCAATTGACCACGATTTGGTTCGTCGTTGATGTTTCCTTTTTGTGCTGTGATTGTGAAGAGTGTAATCCTGTCTAGTTTGGGTAGTGGCTACGGCAAGGAAACCTCAGATCAATTTTCAGCGTAAAAAGCGTATGTAGCCCAAGTGGATCTACTTCAAAAAGTTCAATTTCGTTGGGTAACTTCTGTTTAGGTTACCTTGTGAACCCAGCTTTGCTTTTTTCATTATAGATGAACTGTCGTGCCTCGAGCATGCTCTATTTTAGAATAACGTTAACAGTATGTTTCAACCTTTCCTTATGGATGCCTTCAAGCAAGCTCTTGTTTTCAGCATCTTTTCGCTGATATTTGGCATCTGAAGTAGCTCAAACATTAATTTGAGGTGCTTCAGTTGGATGGATTACTTAGGTAGTACAGTTCATGGTTAACTTACCATAGAATTGCACCTAACCCAACTCTGCATGAGCAGAATTTGTCATGAGTTGACTGATTGGCCTGTGTCAGATGAGGACCCTCTATTTGACCTTTTTGCACTTTGGAGTGTTCCTTCGCAAACTTTGCGTATTCAGGCGTCCCTGCTCAACAAGCTAGGGAACCTGGAATAATTGGTTGCGATCACATTTTATGGATAACTCGCTTCCATTGCTACTCCAAGAGAGTTTCATTATGGTTTTGTTATTACAATGCCCTTCATTGTGGTATACCATAGCTACTGCTTTGAAAGAAGCTTGTCCCCTGCGGTCTGTGCGGACCGCAAGAGGTATTCCTGAATGGAACTCGGACCTGTTCAAGTTCTAAATATCTTCGGATAAACCGTCTTTTGTATAGCTACGAATCTTTAGCTTCTACCCCGAGGATTGTAGCTATAGAATCGATTTAGTGAGCACTAAAAAGCTCTGCTTACTTCAAATCTCCTGGAGCAAATGGGGCTTTATCCTATTTTTCTCCAGAGGGATTTGAGTTTTCAAACATGTTTTGAACTCTTGTAATTTCTATTGGGTATTTAAGAAGGAATAAGTTCCAGATTAATCTGGTTACGTCGTTCTTTCTGAAATGCTCTAAACGCATTGTCGATTATCACATCTGTGATATTCGTCTGGCTAACATGCCTGTTCATGTGAACTCACATGTCTCCCAATTTGGGATGTCCACAGTGACTCTTTTACATAAAGTTGTATACGTTTTCAAGAGAGCACTCGCTCAAACGTAGTTTTTGCTTGGATGATTTCTTGAATATTGAGGATGCTTTTGATGACGTGCCTTTCTATGTCATATTGAAAGTCGCATGACGTCGCAAGCTACCTCCAATGAGCTATAGGCTCTTTTTACGCTTATGCGTTTTACAGTGTCCTTTTCAGGGCACTGATTAACCCCGTTGTGGTATGAGCTATGAGCTCTCGTTGCGCTTATGCGCTCATTCCCTCTTCTAGGGCACCCCTTCCTATTTCATCACCTTTCCCTTTCCCAATTCCCATCCCGTGTCCCATTCTCCCTCAGGTAAATGATGAAATAGGCTCATATGTATGGCGATGGCACAAATGTCCCAAATGGAGGATAACGTGCCTCTGGAGCCGGCCTTCTGATTCCTGATACCAACTAAGCTACCGAGCCAATTAATGACCCGGCAACTTAGTTGTCATAAGGTTCAATTCTAATCTCATCGATCTATATCATCTTCCCCTAAACCGCAAATATAACCATCTCTGTTGTACATATGTACGAAGAGCGAAAGCGATTTGTTTATTGTTTGAAACTGTATGCCTATCATACAGGCACCGCTTCCTCAACCACTTGTAGAGGAAGAACAATTGCTACCTGGAAGGCGATCAAACGCACTTTGAGTGAGTCGTTTTCGAGCATCTACCTCTACGTAGTTATCCGTCGTATCAAACAGAATGCGAACGACGCGTTTGATCGCCTTCCAGGTAGCAATTGTTCTTCCTCTACAAGTGGAAGCTGTTGAGGAAACGCCTCGCAGTACTCGGAAGAGACACCGTTGTCAACCATCACACAGAACTTCCGGTAGAACAGGAAGTTCTTAACAAATGCAGATTTCCGTTGAAACCCTAGTCTTCCAGATGTTGGAGGACTGCAGGAGTTCAGGTCCGTTTGAAGGCCTTGAAGATTGTCCAGGGATGTGAAGTCGGCATGTCGGGCCTGCGAATACATCTCGTCGAGAGGGTCCTAAGATAAGCGATGGTGCTAACTGATCCACAGCCAAGACGAAAAGTGTATTCCTTTCTCTAGTTTATCCCGGATTCTATGGGTTCATCATCCGCTAGGCCATTTTTCCAGTCATGATCCAGTTAGACTATGGATCTCCAGTGTACCGAGAAGGATAACTCCATCCAGATTCAGTTCAGGTATCCGATCTCGTCCGTACCGGTGAATTTCACGTTGCTGCACCCGAGCGCGAAAAAAAAATCTTTGGCCGAGAAGGGGTGGTTGGTTGACGGGCTCGTAGTTGCTGGAAAGGTCTTCGGCTCCCGCCAGGGAATGGGACGCATTCCATTACTATGTTAACATTTGGAAACTGCAAGCATGAACAGAGATTTTAGAGAATTGGCTTCTTTAGCGGTGTTGAGATAATTCCATATTCTGAATCTGCATGCCAAACTGAGCCGAAATCCAAATTTTCATGAATTTTGGTGCCCGGGAACCTACTTTAAAACCATTTTGAAGTTTGTATGGGAGCGATTTGTTGAATCACCCCTCGTCGCATTTTGTACTAGGCGGAGCTGTCAAACAGTTGCCCAGCTGTCAAAAGGGGATTTCAAAAAATCTCTTTGAAATTGATTTTAGGTACCATAATGAAGTTCTAAAAATCTGAAAAAAAATCATAGTGGCTCAGAAAGAGGTGCTCTTTCGTATAAAATCAAAAAATCAGTACATTTTACAAAATTTAAAAACCCAATTCTCTCTAGCAATCTGTCTTTTTGGGTTACGTACAAAAGGCTGAATCACATAAGGCTGAATGATCAAAAGGCTGAAACACATAAGGCTGAATGATCAAAAGGCTGAAAGCATCAAAAGGCTGAAAGATATCAACATGTTGAAAAATTTGAAAGTTGTAGAGAATCGAATGAAATGATATTTTGGACATTTATGGCTAATCTATTGGTCTTTGATAAACATTTGACTCGACTTGAAAATGATCATAGGAAACAACAGAATCTTTGCTCGAAAGTACATTTGGTCAAACGGTCATTTGGTCAAAACCCATTTTACGGAAGAGGAAGTATATGACATTCAATCGATTTGACTATTCATCGAATTGTCATCTGGTCACGTGAGCTAACTCTAACTGATGAAAAGACATTCAAGTGGAACATAATCTTATGGATTTCGGTATCATAATGTCTATGTTATTGTACTTTCTTGTCTTGTACTTACTTTTAGCTCAAATTGACAAAGGATTTCGCCAACAATTTATTTCCACTCGTTTGAAGTATTATGTGTGTCAACTCGGAAACTAGGTTGAATGAGTCTAAGATGTAAACAATTGTTCGGGTAATTCGGGTAATAAGCGGTAGTTGAGGCAAAAATTATTGTACCTAACTGTTGCTTAAAAATGTTTGAACTTTGTTCAGTTCTATGTAAATTTATAACGCGTGCGAGCTCTAAATTGAACACTAGCGAAATCCGCGAAACTGAAATGGCCATACCTCCACCATGTTTCCACAGATTTCAAACATTTGAGCTCATTAGATTCAGAAATTCTTCTGCTATTGAAACCATATCTGAGCGTACCAGTCCAGTCAACATGGGTTTTGGAAAATCCGGATTTCCAATCATATGATTTAATACAATACAGTAACGGAGTTATTGGCATGAATTATCGAAAATCATAAAATTACCTAAACCAATAGAGTCTGATCGTCGGTCCATCAGTTGGCCATTCCTGATTAAGTTTCTCAAGGAACTCCGGGTGACTAAACAGGTTTATTAGCATCACATATCGACAGAAACTATTTCCCCCAATGTTGTGCGCATAAGAATTCAGAACCGAATTGCAGCACTGCAGTGTGAACGCGTTTGCATTGAAGTTCATACTCGGCACACTGCGATCAAATATGTATATTTGAACATGCAAATTGAACGCGGCATGAACTGGAAAGGACTGAACCCGTAGCATGCTGACTAACATGTTACCCTTATCTGTGATACTAAAATGGTCATATTTGCGCCATTTCACCCTTCAATTTTGGCAATATTTTGGGCTAATTCAATCTCCTTTTATTGAAGAGTGAACCAGTCCGACCATCGTGTGTTTCGAAAAATCTAAATTCCTGGAGCTGTATTTCAATATCCGAGACCACAATGTCGTACCAAAGGATCTATGATGCATTTCCCTGTGACATAACATAATAACGTCCAAACATGTAGATGCGGCACAAGGTTCTAGTCCTAGGAAAGAAGACACATAGGATTTAATGATGAAGATAAGCGCATGTGAACTCAGAGTCGAATGGGAACCGAGCGGGCGCTCTTAAGCAGCAAAAGCTCAGACAGGCAAGTTCAATGCTTTGTCGACCAAAAAATTTAAAGTGTTCAGTTCATTTTTGGCTCAAGTTCTGTTCGAATACAATACTGCTTGAAAGAAAAGCCTATTTTATAAGAAGAAGAAACATCTGGTAAAAAGTAAGCAGCTTCAACACCTGAACTTAAATTATGGTTCTTTCAACATTTTAAAAGAAGGAAAACCTTTGATAAAAAAAGATGCAGCTATAACATTCAAACACAGTAAGAATAGCCTATGTTCAAAAGAAGGGGAAATCTCCGATGAATCGTTTTTAAGGAATATGCGCACGCAAAAGCTCGCTGCATTTTACACATTGGTAAGAATGCCAACACTGAATATATGCAAATACCTCAAAGGATCAGCCTATTTTTAATAGAAGGAAAAATCACTCACGGGAGAGTTATTAGTATGCAGATATTATCATCAAACCTTTCTGCTTGGTCGTTATACTGTACTATTTGCGGTCACAATACTTACTCTTCCATCAGAGATTTTTCCCACTTTTTTAAAAAGGCTGTTCTTTCGAGGTAAATGCAAAGATCATAAGTTACCCATTCAAAAAAAATAATACCTTGTTTAATACCATCTTTTAAATCATTAAACCCTCAGCTCAGATTCTATAGAGTTCATTATTATGCATATTTCAAGTTTTGGAATTTGCCATGTTTTCAGCCTTTTGTTATTTCAGCCTTTTGTAATTTCAGCCTTTTGTTACATATCGATAGTTTCAGCCTTTTGTATTCAGCCTTATGTGCATTCAGCCTTTTGAAATTCAGCCTTATGTTACCATCCCGTCTTTTTCCAAGTTACTGGAATGATTAATTCTGAGAATAAGGGGTTCCTCAGCCAGTTGGAATTCCGGCTGAGGCAGTCTTACGAGTACAGTGAACTTTAACGGACGCATGATGAAGGAGGTCCCAGACAATTCGGCCAGTGATAGTTCAGCCGGCGCCTACGTGCTTTCCGCTCAGGGACGCGTGGCGCAAGACGACGTGTCTGCAAGTGGATCATTCCCGATTCCATCACGACAACAATGACCAGCTAACTCTGATCTTCCGACTGCAGCCACCTTGTCAACCTTCCCTACTGGGAGATTATCCATTGGATGCTTTTCACATCCACACCTAGCGACGATAGTCGATTTCTACTCTCATGGCCCTCAACATGGCGTATATGTTGTAACGTTTTGACGTTTTTATTCTGTTTAAGTAAAATAAAGTTTGAATTCAGTTAGATTAAATTGTAATATTTTTTGAATATTTCGATTTTGTTTTTAAAATTTGTTTTTTTTTTTCATAATTCATTATTAGTTTTCAAGATTATTTCAGTCTAATTTGTAGTTTTTGACGTTTTTATCTTTTTAAGTGAAATCTTTATTGAATTGGATTCGTTGAATTTGCCTTAGAGTTTGAACCGTTTCATTTAGTATAGATTATCCGTTTCATATATGGTTTGTGTCTAGGCTAAGCTAATGACGATTCATGTTACGTATCTTATAGGACTTTTTCGATGGCGTTAAAAAGTTTTTACGGCCATGTGCGATTTGAATTTGGCGCACTTGTATATAATAGTTTGTAGATTCAATAGACGACTGCCTCAATAGCAGGAAATTTACTTGACTAGAGAAATCGACTTGACTCCATCACTTTTAGTTAGAGTCGGCTGGAGAACAGAAGTGAGCTTCGGCGACCTTCTGCCAGTTTGAAGTTTTTGTTCAGGTGTGTAGTGTTTTGTAGTAATGTAGATTTGTGAAGTAGTGTCGTTTGAAGTGGTGTCGTTGAAGTGACACTCTGTTCCCTGTGCGTTGATTTGTTGTAAAAAAGGTAATTGTGAATGAATTCGTGTTTAGTGTATATTGTTTTAATTATGTGTCTCGTCTTTGGACCCCAGCGTCCAAAAGACGCTTTTTATTTTGGCTTCAAGCCTTTTTCGCTGCTCCTCGCCTGCCAAAACTGGCAGTCAAACGGAGAGTGGGGATGACATCCGGCCTACCCGCGTGCGGTTTAAGCACGATCGGGCAGAGTACCGGACCGCCGACACTCCCCCCTCCGCACCTTTAGTCCGGCGAACGTTTTGGAGAGCGAACCGACGTCGACGACTGGCCACGACGAAGCACCGACAACGAAAAAGCCTGCGCAGGTACGTCGTTTTTGAGTTCATGGCCATGATTATACACACACACACTCAACACACACACACTTGACGAGCATTTTTGTGAAAAAGAATATAGACTAAAATGAATTCATTTGTTTTTTTTTCGTGTTTCTATTGTTTTTGCTTTGTTTGCTAAATTTATTCAAATAAATTCACTTCAGTGACTCCAAAATGTTCACTTGTTGTTGTTTATTCTGTTCTTTATCTCTTTTTGTGTAAATTTCCGTTATTGATTCGTTTCGTTTATTAGATTTTGGAGGTTTTTAGTTGAGCTAGCGGCCGTTCGAGGAAGCCCTTGAGAGGAGAGTCATCACATTAGTCGGGCAAACTTAAATATGAACCGGTGGTCTCTCGTTCGTGAGAGTGGCGCAAAAGCCACCGCGTTTCAATAACTCTCTTGAGAAAGTTAGCGAACGGTTACAATGCACAATGGTCCGAGGACCAACATTAAGTGGAAAAAATTAATAACTCAAAAACCATCCAAGATAGAGTCTTCATGTCTTCTAGACATTTGCTCGTGAGTCCAAGCCGCGTTATATGCAAAAGTGTCCTAAACGCCAAATCTTAAAATACTTCATATTTCAGCACCTAACTTTTTTATTTCAAAAGATATCGAAATAAAATGTTCTGCAAAGTTGAAGAAGGTAAAACCCCCGACAACTTTTTCGAAGAGCAGTTTTTTCTATCTCTTCAATCTGAAGAGATATAACTTATTGAAGAAATAAAAAGTCCGAAATCGGTTTTTTTGTCATATGTCAAAAACTATCATTTTTTCAAGCCTACTATGTTCAGAGCAATTGTACATATTGCCAAAATACACATTTCGTCAGAAGACATCAAAGCTGTACGATGTTTCCATCAAAATATATAAGTATTTTTGTACTTTTTTAAGCCAATTTTTCTAGCGTAACATTTGAAAAAGGCGCAAGTGAATCTTTAATTTTCTCCCACCACCGGATCTAGTATGACAAAAACTGCATTTTAACAAATTTTGGAGAGGGTGTTTTTTTGTTTTGCGTTTTAAATGTGATTTGACTATGACCGTATTTTAGGCATCAAATTCACGAAAAATGACATCCATAATGTCCGAGTTCAACATCTACTCGTGTTTCAAGATCAATTATCTTAAACATTCGAGTAGCGATGAACCCAATGTTGTCTTTTTTGTTTTGTTTTGTTCCTTTGTGTAAGTGAGCAAAAATATAAAACAAATTCCCTATAGTTTTTCGATTTCTTAATTCATCAGATATATGCATCTGGTGATCGTATGCAAATTTTAAATTGAATTGTGGACCGTCCAGTTTTATATGTTTGACATATATTATGAAAGGCCTTTGATCCTAGGATAACAAAAAAGACAACATTGGGTTCATCGCTACTCGAATGTTTAAGATAAGTGATCTTGAAACACGAGTAGATGTTGAACTCGGACATTATGGATGTCATTTTTCGTGAATTTGATGCCTAAAATACGGTCATAGTCAAATCACATTTAAAACGCAAAACAAAAAAACACCCTCTCCAAAATTTGTTAAAATGCAGTTTTTGTCATACTAGATCCGGTGGTGGGAGAAAATTAAAGATTCACTTGCGCCTTTTTCAAATGTTACGCTAGAAAAATTGGCTTAAAAAAGTACAAAAATACTTATATATTTTGATAGAAACATCGTACAGCTTTGATGTCTTCTGACGAAATGTGTATTTTGGCAATATGTACAATTGCTCTGAACATAGTAGGCTTGAAAAAATGATAGTTTTTGACATATGACAAAAAAACCGATTTCGGACTTTTTATTTCTTCAATAAGTTATATCTCTTCAGATTGAAGAGATAGAAAAAACTGCTCTTCGAAAAAGTTGTCGGGGGTTTTACCTTCTTCAACTTTGCAGAACATTTTATTTCGATATCTTTTGAAATAAAAAAGTTAGGTGCTGAAATATGAAGTATTTTAAGATTTGGCGTTTAGGACACTTTTGCATATAACGCGGCTTGGACTCACGAGCAAATGTCTAGAAGACATGAAGACTCTATCTTGGATGGTTTTTGAGTTATTAATTTTTTCCACTTAATGTTGGTCCTCGGACCATTGTGCAATGTTTGCCATGTACATGTTGAATTTATTATTATTTATTTATTTTTGACTAGCTGTCCCGGCAAACGCCGTTCTGCCTGCCTACTGTGTTTTTTACATGCAGCTCTGTAGAAAAATGTCCCGAAAATGGAATTTCAACCTTTCTCGTTTTCGGTGCGTTCCCGGTCGATGTTCCCAATTATTTTTTCGTACGAACACGTCGGAGCCCTGCACAATGAAACACTAAACGAATGGTGTAGATCCGTTGACCCGTTTCCGAGCCTATTCGTGACATACAAACACTATTTATTTTTATTTATATAGATAGACTAGCTGTCCCGGCAAACGTCGTACTGCCTGCCTACTGTGTTTTATCACAGTCAGAGTCCGTCACAGTCATAGAGGATTGCCGATTAAAACGGAATTTCCGATTTCCCGTTTTTCTTGCCTTCCCGGACACTTTTTCCAGTTATTTTTCCGCACGAACACGTCGGAGCCCTGTACGAATACAACAGTTGATGAATGAAGTAAATCCGTTGACCCGTTCCTGAGCCTATTCGTGACATACAAACACCATTCCTTTTTTATTTATATAGATAGATAGATATACAGGGTGTTAGGATCCTGAGTGCAAACTTTTTAAAGGGTGATAGAGGACCATAAATGGTGAAAAAAATTGTTCTACGCATATGGTCAAATCTCAACCGTTACGTAGTTATTGACCTCCCCATGTTTTTGACTCTTATTGCCTTAACTGGCTATAACTTTAAAATGGTCAAACTTATCGCACTTTTTTAACCCTTATTCGAAAGATTATTGAATTTTCTATAAATCAAAATTGCAAGAAAACGATAAGAGTTTGAAGTTTGGCGTCAAAGAACAAATTGTAGAGTGGAACAGGGGCCACAACTTTCCCAAAGAAAGAATTTTAATTTATTACGCATGTTTTAAAGATAATGGACATAAACAAATAAAAACACGCTATTTTTAGCTATTTTGCTCTAGAAAACTTAGTTATTTAGCTAAACCAATCGGTTCAAAGATGCCATTTGATAGAAAATTCAATTATCTTTCGAATAAGAGTAAAAAACTGCGATAAGTTTGACCATTTTAAAGTTATAGCCAGTTAAGGCAATAAGAGTCAAAAACATGGGGAGTTCAATAACTACGTAACGGTTGAGATTTGACCATATGCGTGGAACAATTTTTTTCACCATATATGGTCCTCTATCACCCTTTAAAAAGTTTGCACTCATGAACCTAACACCCTGTATAGATAGAATAGATAAATAGACTAAAAATTTGTAAAAGGGGAAAATCCCTTTAAGCGATTTCCATTTGAAATACTTCTCAAAAAGACACAATACTTGTTGAATTTATCTGTGAATCTGATGATATCTTTGGAGATATTTTAGACATAAACACCTTGGTAAATTCCAAGCGGTAATTCCATCTGGGAATTCGACTGAAATGTACAGAGTAGATTTCTGGTGAATGCTCTGTGAAGCTCGTATGTCTAGGAGAAAAAGACATGCTTAGTCTAAAATTTCTAGTGAAATCCTTGGAGCATTTATTGAAATATCTGTAGAATTTACAGTTTTAATTGATAAAGTATGTGTTAGAGAAATTTCTAGAAACATTTCTGATTATATCTGCAGTAATCATTGGAGAAATTGTTTGAAAATCATCAATTATTAAAATAACCCTCCGTTCACAGAATCCCTGAAAGTTTTCAAAAGGATTTTATGGCGAAATATTTGACAGTGACTTTTTTTTATGAAATCCAAACTAAATTCCCTGTCTACGTTTTGACATCTTGATAGTCTTGTACCGACTTTCAAACCTTTTAAGAAGAATACCTTTTTTGAATGAGTGTAATCAGTTTTGTACCTTGCAATTCCACACTTTAATACTTATCCTGTAGAGTGGAAAACTGATACTGAAGAATATTACAAGAGGTAGTCGAAATAGTCTGTCAAAGAATAAGCGTTAGAGGGTGGAATTACTTAATACTTACTTTCAGTCCTGGGCACCCACGGTGGTGCAGAGGGCCGAATTGAAAGATTTCCATCCTGGGCGATTGCCAGCCATCGCCTTGAGCTGTGACCAGGTCAAATTTCTGTCGACTTGCTTGATTTCGTTAGTGAGGCTGCGGCGCCATGAGCCTCTGGGTATGCCTCTGCTGCGATGTCCTGCTGGGTTCCAGTCTAACGCTTGTCTGCAGATTTTGTTTCTGCCCCTGCGTAGAGTGTGGCCGACCAACCTCCACTTTCGCTCCCGAATTTCTGTCGCTATCGGCTTTTGATGACATCGACGATGGAGCTCCACGTTGTAGATCCAATTGTGAGGCCACCATGCACGAATTATATACAGCAGGCATCTATTGATGAAGACATGCAGCCGTTAAGTGGTTCCCGCTGATACACACCAGGTTTAGCTGGCGTATGGCAGCCCAGATTTCACGTTCGAGTTAAAAATTCGGATTATGGTGCGTCGACTGATCTGGTTGTTTTTCCATACATTTCTTAAACTCGCAAAAGCAGTCCTCGCCTTCTTAATCCGTACACCAATGTCGATCTTTTGCCGCCATCGGCTGCCATTTTGCTACCAAGATATTGGAAGCTTTCAACATTCTCCACTGATTGCCCAGCTACCGTAAAGCTGGAAGGGTTGACCGTGTCCACATCCAACGATTTGGTCTTGTTGACGTTGATGGTAAGACCTGCCGCTGAGGAGCGATTAGCAAGATCATCGAGCTTGCTCTGGATATCAGAGCGCCGTTGAGCTAGGAGAGCAACGTCATCAGCCAGTTCGAAGTCATTTAGGTGCTCCATGGTAATGGGTTGCCACAGCAATCTACGATTTGGTTCACGGTCAATCGCACCAACCAGCATCTCGTCGATTACGATGAGGAACAGTAGGGGTGATAGTATACATCCTTGCCTCTCTCCAGCAACGACCCGGATGGGATCGGACAAATCAACGTTGTGCAGTACTCTGCACGAAAATGCTCTGTACTGTGCTTCAATGAGGCTGATGATTTTCTCAGGGACACCCTTGGGCCCACATGTTTCCGTGATTGAGACGGTCGAAAGCTTTTTCGTAATCAATGAACACCAGGTAGAGAAACTTGGAATTCTTGGAATTCATTGATTTGCTCCAGGATGATACGGAGCGTGACAATATGGTCCCCACAGGATCGTCCGGCACGGAATCCTGCTTGCTGCCGTCGGAGAGTTGCGTCAATCTTCTCCTGTATCCGGTTAAGGATCACTTTGCAGAGGACTTTGAGAACGATACCCAGTAACATGATGCCCCGCCAATTATCGCATACAGTCAGGTCACCCTTTTTGGGTACCTTTACGTCTTGCATCAAGTCGGCCGGAAATGTCGCGGTTTCCCATATGTTGCAGAATAATTGATGCAGTAGTTGTGCGGATACTACGGGGTCAGCTTTGAGCATCTCAGCTGATATGCGATCGACCCCTGGGGCTCTGTTCGATTGCATGCTACGGATGGCTGTTTCTATCTCCTGCACTGATGGAGCTTCGGTGTTGACACGGGTAATGCGTCGAACCCTTGGCGGATCATGCTGAGTTGTTGATGGCGTGACCGACACTTTAAAATGGTTTCCAAAGTGCTCGAACCAGCGTTTCAACTGGTCAGCCGGGTCGGTCAGTAACTGTCCAGACGTATCTTTCACGCCAGTGTGTGGATTTTTATCGCGAACCACTGAATGGTCCATACTCAGCAAGTGATACATTCGCGAATGTAACGTTTCGTGAACCGACATGCTCGGGAACGCTCCTCGAAATGCTGTTCATTCTCTTGTTCGGTTCGAAACGAGAGCGCAATCAAGAGAGAAGATGCTCGATGACGCTAATGAAAGCGATGCATTCGGTAAGAATATGTTATTGTCATACATAATTCTTTTTTATTGTGACTACACAATCTGCAACATTATGAATATAGTTAAAATAAATAGTAGTTCACGTTTTTAAAGCGAAAACGCATAACATACTGATAAAAATAACGATTTTTCACAGTTGTCCCAAACCAACGATGAGAGATCATCGGTAAGTGTTACACTTAGCGATGCCCGCTCATCGCCGCAGCTTCTCTATGTCGGAGTATCTTCTTTGTGTTCCTTCGTGAACCATGCGACTCGACGAGAGAACACACACCGCTTGATAATTGAAATAGAACCAACAGAAGGGAAGAAAAACTACCGAGTGGTTCACTTATCACTTTTTCGTCCAAACACTGGTTCACGCGCATCGTAGCATTCATCTTGGTCCCACTAAGGCGACGTGAGACATCGTAGAGGAGACGGATGTCGCCTGTGTTTGCGGCTTTCTCGCCTTCGTCGGTTAGGGAGTACGCCCACGCTCTTTTGTCCCGTCTACATGAGCGTTTCACTTCCTTCTCGAGAGCCGAATAGCGCTGACGGGCTACGGCTTTGGCTCCTCGTGTTTTCGCTCGCCCTACCGTGGCTTCGGCGTTCCTTCGCTCCTCTATCTTCCTCCAGGTATTATCTGTGATCCACTGCTTTCTTCGGGTGCGTAGCTGTCCCAAATTATTCACGCCAGTGGCGATGAAGGCGTTCTTGATGGCGCTCCATTGATCTTCTACGCTTCCACCTTCTGGAATATTCGCAGCACGGTTCTCTAGCTCCTCGACGAAGGACCTTTTCACCGCAGCGTCTTCCAGTCAGCGTGTGTTGAACCGGCGCTCGATTTCCTCCTCCTGTCGATGGATCCTCGCAATGCGTAGTCGGATTTTGCCGATTAGGAGATGATGGTCGGACGCAATTGCGGCGCTACGTTTGTTCCGCACATCCAGAAGGCTCCGTCTCCATTTTCGGCTGATGCAGATGTGGTCGATTTGATTTTCCGTGACGCCATCACGAGAAACCCATGTCACTTTGTGCTCTGGTCGACGAGGAAAGAGCGATCCCCCAATCACCATGTCATTGTTGCCACAAAACTCTGCAAACAGCTCTCCATTTTCGCTCATTTCTCCGAGACCATGGCATCCCATGACGTGCTCATAGTCCAAGTTGTCGGAACCAACCATCGCGTTGAATTCACCCATGAGGATCTTGATATCACCTTTCGGAGTCTTGTCCACGACAGCATTCAGTTGACTGTAAAAGTTCTCTTTATCTTGTAATTCGGCAGCTTCGGTTGGCGCGTAACATTGGATCATGGTAAGGTTTCGAACCCGTGTTCTGAATCTGGCTACAATTATCCTCTCATTAATAGGTTCCCACTTCATGAGCGCAGCGTGGGCGTGAGCGCTGAGCAGGAAACCAACTGCACGGTGTCGAGAAGCGTGTTCACCTCGTAGGCCAGAGTATAGCAGCATTTGACCCGACGCCAATCTGTGTTCTCCAAAGTTCGGCCAACGGACTTCGCTCAGTTCTAGGATCTCAAGCTTCATACGGCATGCCTCATTGGTTAGTTGTGCCAGTTTACCCTGCTGGGCTAGGGTTAATACATTTCAAGTTCCAATTCATGTCGGTTGTTTCGCGCTAAAAGTCGTTGCCGTTGAATCAGTTCGTAATGTTTCATTTTCGATTTCAGTAACGGTTTTTTTGGGTTTCGGAAACAGTAGGTTGTTGGCCTAAGGTCCCCTATCCACCCTGGTGGGGCTGCCATCTTAGGTATAGCTTTCGGTGGAGGAGCATTTCATACTCAGCTGCCAGAACAGATGCTGTTTGAGCCGCACCTCCTTGGTGAACAGACGCTCGAGACGTACCTCCTCAATCTAGTCGAAGTCAGAAGGACAACAGTGCCCAGGCTGCACTACCAGCTAAGCACACAACTCTTAGCTGGCGGTCTTTGTCATCGCATGACCCGTGGAAGCATGAGGTAGGAACTTGTGAGGACCAGAGCTATGTTGGACGCTCTCCTTTTCGACTCATCGTTTTGCAGCCCAGAGGGCGGAATTGAAAGGTATAAAACTGATTACACTCAGGGATGGGAACACTCACTTGCGAAGAGTTACACTCACTTGCTGTTTTCTCAGCTCAGAAGCGTGCTATCAAGAAACGATGTATGGTCGACTTTTGGCTTGTGGTTTTGTCTAAAAGTTTGTCGAATAGAGTACGGGTCACAAACCCATACCTAAGTCGTGACAGAGCTGCGAAAGCGACTCTCCACGAGGTGAGTGTAATTTACATTCACCTCGTGGAGAGTTGCCTTCGCAGCTCCCTCACGTCTTCGATATGCGTGTGCGACCCATACTTTGTTCGGTAAACTTTTAGACAAAACCAAAAGGCAAAAGTCGTCCATACATCGTTTCTTGATAGCACGCTTCTGAGCTGAGAAAACAGCAAGTGAGTGTAACTCTTCGCAAGTGATTGTTCCCATCCCTGATTACACTATGGCTTCCCAAACTGCGGGTCGCGACCCCCCAGGGAGGACACCGTCCTTCATCTAGGGGGTCGAGAGGGACAGTCAAATGTTTTACTATAACAGACAACAAATGAGGAAATTTCTATGGTGGGTCGTGAAAAGTACGTCTCCTGGCAAAAGGGGATCACGCACCAGAAAGTTTGGGAACCTATGGATTACACTGGATTTTTGATAGTTTTTCCAATTTTTTGGAGTTTCTAGGAGAAACCAATAGAGAAATCTCAAGCAGGTAATATTATTAAAAAAATGTAAAAAACCGTGACAGGACTGCTACAAGATTTCCATATCTCAATGGAATTCACTGCACTATTCCTGGACAAATATTTCATGAAATTACTATAAAGTATTTCAGACTGAAGTTTTTGTGGGAATATTTTTTTATTGAATCCTTCGAGTAATGCTTTAAAGCTATTGGAAAATTTCATTATCATTATTTACTATGGAGGAATCAATATGGAAAAGTTAACCAGTACATCAGAAATGTACTAGCGTTATTGCGCCCAAGACACTCCTAGCTGGGCTGAGGGGTGTCCGGCAATTTTGCCGAATGCCGTTTGGCCGAAAGGATCATTTGGCTAAATGCCGTTTGGCCGAATTATGATCAAATTAATTCAGACGTGAGGACAAACTCCGGGTAACATTCTAGTTATCAATATGATCATCAGAAATATTTACTTCTTTTAATTTCTAGTTTTACCATTGTGGAATCAGTTGACGTTGAAACCGCGATTGTTTTGTCAGATTTTTCATTCTTTGAATCATAGGCTGTCCTTTCGAGTTATACTGGCATGTTCGAGAGTGGCATGTTCACTTAAGTTCATCATTCATTTTGCGGCCAAACGGCATTCGGTCAAATGACCCGGAACCATACTAGCACCATTAATCCAGGGTTTGGATTGAAACTCCAGACTTTCTTACTAAGCCAATGATCCGCGTCAAACAGCTTGAGCACCACTGGCCCTTGGGCCAGTTGCTCACTAGAGAGAACAAAGTGTGGAAAAGAAAATCACCGTGTCAAGCCGAAAGTTGCCGCAATATTTCCCGGGCAAGCTCATAAATATCCTTCGACGGATCGAGCAGGCTTCAGAGCGTCGAGTCTGTTTCGGAGACCGAGGAGCTGGTTGATTTATGCCACTTGCCTCACCGTCGTCGTCGACGTCGTCTTCCGTGTAGGTATAATAATAACCTGGGAACGACGGACGGACGATCGGCCCCACAAGTGATGGGTATGTATCGGAAAAGAGCATTTTTGTTTAAATATCAATAAAAGATAATATGTTAAGGTTGGCGGTATTATTTATGGCGAAGACGCTGCCCGCCGCTGGTCGCCCTTTCGCAAGGTAATCGACGGTGCTCAACGACGCTTCGGATTAGGGATTTCCGAGGAAGAACTTTGTTTTTGCAATCTTTTCTGTTTCCGCTGGTTGAGAACGTTAGCTTAATTTCCTCCTTTATATGTTATTCCGAGTATCGCAGACCAATAACCGGATTCACGGTAAAAATTCCAATAACTGCCCATTTCCTGTGGCGGGCGTCGATTCTCCCTCCAAACAAACTGCAAAAGATTTTGGAATCAAGGTGGAAGCCCTCAGCCTGACCGGGCATTTGACTGCGTGTGGTTTGGCTCGCCGTCGTCGTCGTCGTAACTGGGTGGTGTGTCCGTATGTGCGTCCTGGGTAAATGAAATCGTTTTCAGATATATGGCGCTATTATTCATTTTTATGAGGTTTTCCCCGGCCTCGTATTTGAGTGCGCGATGTAGTACGTGTGTGTGTCTTGGCCTGGCCGGGTAAGAGTGGAATGAACAATTCTTCATTCCAGTTGAAATCTTTTTTACGACGGTGCTGAAATGGCATATTCTTAGCCCTGCGGTCGAACGCCGAGGAAGGCCATGGTTGCATCGAATATGGAACAGTATTTTTGGGAAACTTCTTGAAAATGGATGGGAGTTTTTCCATATCCCGTTAATGGTCATCAGATATCTTCTCCATAGGAATAAATTCACTTATTGTTCGAAGTAACATTCTCAATCAGAAATCTGTTCATCATGTTTGTTCAGATCTTCAACTAAAATCTCAGGATCTTGATTATTAACGAAGTATCGAACAAAAGAGAAAGCCGACAATGGCCTTGGAGGTCTTATGGAAGAATGATGATCAGGATTCTGGGAGAATCCTGAACAGGATTCTGGGAGAATCCTGAACAGGATTCTGGGAGAATCCTGAACAGGATTCTGGGAGAATCCTGAACAGGATTCTGGGAGAATCCTGAACAGGATTCTGGGAGAATCCTGTTCAGGATTCTCCCAGAATCCTGAACAGGATTCTGGGAGAATCCTGAACAGGATTCTGGGAGAATCCTGAACAGGATTCTGGGAGAATCCTGAACAGGATTCTGGGAGAATCCTGAACAGGATTCTGGGAGAATCCTGAACAGGATTCTGGGAGAATCCTGAACAGGATTCTGGGAGAATCCTGAACAGGATTCTGGGAGAATCCTGAACAGGATTCTGGGAGAATCCTGAACAGGATTCTGGGAGAATCCTGAACAGGGTTCCGGGCGAATCCTGAACAGGATTCCGGGCGAATCCTGAACAGGATTCCGGGCGAATCCTGAACAGGATTCCGGGCGAATCCTGAACAGGATTCCGGGCGAATCCTGAACAGGATTCCGGGCGAATCCTGAACAGGATTCCGGGCGAATCTCGAACAGGATTCCGGGCGAATCCTGAACAGGATTCCGGGCGAATCCTGAACAGGATTCCGGGCGAATCCTGAACAGGATTCCGGGCGAATCCTAAACAGGATTCCGGGCGAGTTCTGAACAGGATTCCGGTCGAATCCTGAACAGGATTCCGGGCGAATCTTGAACAGGATTCCGGGCGAATCCTGAACAGGATTCCGGGCGAATCCTGAACAGGATTCCGGGCGAATCCTGAACAGGATTCCGGGCGAATCCTGAACAGGATTCCGGGCGAATCCTGAACAGGATTACGGGCAAATTCTGAACAGGATTCCGGGCGAATCCTGAACAGGATTTCGGGCGAGTTCTGAACAGGATTCCGGGCAAATCCTGAACAGGATTCCGGGCGAATCCTGAACAGGATTCCGGGCGAATCCTGAACAGGAATCCGGGCGAATCCTGAACAGGATTCCGGGCGAATCCTGAACAGGATTCCGGGCGAATCCTGAACAGGATTCCGGGCGAATCCTGAACAGGATTTCGGGCGAGTTCTGAACAGGATTCCGGGCGAATCCTGAACAGGATTCCGGGCGAATCCTGAACAGGATTCCGGGCGAATCCTGAACAGGAATCCGGGCGAATCCTGAACAGGATTCCGGGCGAATCCTGAACAGGATTCCGGGCGAATCCTGAACAGGATTCCGGGCGAATCCTGAACAGGATTCAGGGCGAATCCTGAACAGGATTCCGGGCGAATCCTGAACAGGATTCCGGGCGAATCCTGAACAGGATTCCGGGCGAATCCTGAACAGGATTCCGGGCGAATCCTGAACAGGATTCCGGGCGAATCCTGAACAGGATTCCGGGCGAATCCTGAACAGGATTCCGGGCGAATCCTGAACAGGATTACGGGCAAATTCTGAACAGGATTCCGGGCGAATCCTGAACAGGATTTCGGGCGAGTTCTGAACAGGATTACGGGCGAATCCTGTTCAGGATTCTCCCGGAATCCTGTTCAGGATTCTCCCGGAATCCTGTTCAGGATTCTCCCGGAATCCTGTTCAGGATTCTCCCGGAATCCTGTTCAGGATTCTCCCGGAATCCTGTTCAGGATTCTCCCGGAATCCTGTTCAGGATTCTCCCGGAATCCTGTTCAGGATTCTCCCAGAATCCTGTTCAGGATTCGCCCGGAATCCTGTTCAGGATTCGCCCGGAATCCTGTTCAGGATTCGCCCGGAATCCTGTTCAGGATTCGCCCGGAATCCTGTTCAGGATTCGCCCGGAATCCTGTTCAGGATTCGCCCGGAATCCTGTTCAGGATTCGCCCGGAATCCTGTTCAGGAATCGCCTGGAATCCTGTTCAGGATTGCTTGGAATCCTTTTCAGGATTGCCCGGAATCCTGTTCAGGATTGCCCGGAATCCTGTTCAGGATTGCCCGGAATCCTGAATAGGATTCGCCCGGAATCCTGTTCAGGATTCGCCCGGAATCCTGTTCAGGATTCGCCCGGAATCCTGTTCAGGATTGCCCAGAATCCTGTTCAGGATTCGCCTGGAATCCTGTTCAGGATTCGCCTGGAATCCTGTTCAGGATTCGCACCGGAATCCTGTTCAGAACTCGCCCGAAATCCTGTTCGGGATTCGCCCGGAATCCTATTCAGGATTCGCTCGGAATCCTGTTCAGGATTCGCCCGGAATCCTGTTCAGGATTCGCCCGGAATCCTGATAAGGATTCGCCTGGAATCCTGTTCAGGATTCGCCCGGAATCCTGTTCAGGATTCGCCCGGAATCCTGTTCAGGATTCGCCTGGAATCCTGTTCAGGATTCGCCAGGAATCTTGTTCAGGATTCGCCTGGAATCTTGTTCAGGATTCCGGGAGAATCCTGAACAGGATTCCGGGAGAATCCTGAACAGGATTCCGGGAGAATCCTGAACAGGATTCCGGGAGAATCCTGAACAGGATTCCGGGAGAATCCTGAACAGGATTCCGGGAGAATCCTGAACAGGATTCCGGGCGAATCCTAAACAGGATTCCGGGCGAGTTCTGAACAGGATTCCGGTCGAATCCTGAACAGGATTCCGGGCGAATCTTGAACAGGATTCCGGGCGAATCCTGAACAGGATTCCGGGCGAATCCTGAACAGGATTCCGGGCGAATCCTGAACAGGATTCCGGGCGAATCCTGAACAGGATTCCGGGCGAATCCTGAACAGGATTACGGGCAAATTCTGAACAGGATTCCGGGCGAATCCTGAACAGGATTTCGGGCGAGTTCTGAACAGGATTCCGGGCAAATCCTGAACAGGATTCCGGGCGAATCCTGAACAGGAATCCGGGCGAATCCTGAACAGGAATCCGGGCGAATCCTGAACAGGATTCCGGGCGAATCCTGAACAGGATTCCGGGCGAATCCTGAACAGGATTCCGGGCGAATCCTGAACAGGATTTCGGGCGAGTTCTGAACAGGATTCCGGGCGAATCCTGAACAGGATTCCGGGCGAATCCTGAACAGGATTCCGGGCGAATCCTGAACAGGAATCCGGGCGAATCCTGAACAGGATTCCGGGCGAATCCTGAACAGGAATCCTGTTCAGGATTCGCACCGGAATCCTGTTCAGAACTCGCCCGAAATCCTGTTCGGGATTCGCCCGGAATCCTATTCAGGATTCGCTCGGAATCCTGTTCAGGATTCGCCCGGAATCTTGTTCAGGATTCGCCTGGAATCTTGTTCAGGATTCCGGGAGAATCCTGAACAGGATTCCGGGAGAATCCTGAACAGGATTCCGGGAGAATCCTGAACAGGATTCCGGGAGAATCCTGAACAGGATTCCGGGAGAATCCTGAACAGGATTCCGGGAGAATCCTGAACAGGATTCCGGGCGAATCCTAAACAGGATTCCGGGCGAGTTCTGAACAGGATTCCGGTCGAATCCTGAACAGGATTCCGGGCGAATCTTGAACAGGATTCCGGGCGAATCCTGAACAGGATTCCGGGCGAATCCTGAACAGGATTCCGGGCGAATCCTGAACAGGATTCCGGGCGAATCCTGAACAGGATTCCGGGCGAATCCTGAACAGGATTACGGGCAAATTCTGAACAGGATTCCGGGCGAATCCTGAACAGGATTTCGGGCGAGTTCTGAACAGGATTCCGGGCAAATCCTGAACAGGATTCCGGGCGAATCCTGAACAGGAATCCGGGCGAATCCTGAACAGGAATCCGGGCGAATCCTGAACAGGATTCCGGGCGAATCCTGAACAGGATTCCGGGCGAATCCTGAACAGGATTCCGGGCGAATCCTGAACAGGATTTCGGGCGAGTTCTGAACAGGATTCCGGGCGAATCCTGAACAGGATTCCGGGCGAATCCTGAACAGGATTCCGGGCGAATCCTGAACAGGAATCCGGGCGAATCCTGAACAGGATTCCGGGCGAATCCTGAACAGGAATCCTGTTCAGGATTCGCACCGGAATCCTGTTCAGAACTCGCCCGAAATCCTGTTCGGGATTCGCCCGGAATCCTATTCAGGATTCGCTCGGAATCCTGTTCAGGATTCGCCCGGAATCCTGTTCAGGATTCGCCCGGAATCCTGATAAGGATTCGCCTGGAATCCTGTTCAGGATTCGCCCGGAATCCTGTTCAGGATTCGCCCGGAATCCTGTTCAGGATTCGCCTGGAATCCTGTTCAGGATTCGCCAGGAATCTTGTTCAGGATTCGCCTGGAATCTTGTTCAGGATTCCGGGAGAATCCTGAACAGGATTCCGGGAGAATCCTGAACAGGATTCCGGGAGAATCCTGAACAGGATTCCGGGAGAATCCTGAACAGGATTCCGGGAGAATCCTGAACAGGATTCCGGGAGAATCCTGAACAGGATTCCGGGAGAATCCTGAACAGGATTCCGGGAGAATCCTAAACAGGATTCCGGGAGAATCCTGAACAGGATTCTGGGAGAATCCTGAACAGGATTCTGGGAGAATCCTGAACAGGATTCTGGGAGAATCCTGAACAGGATTCTGGGAGAATCCTGAACAGGATTCTGGGAGAATCCTGAACAGGATTCTGGGAGAATCCTGAACAGGATTCTGGGAGAATCCTGAACAGGATTCTGGGAGAATCCTGAACAGGATTCTGGGAGAATCCTGAACAGGATTCTGGGAGAATCCTGAACAGGATTCTGGGAGAATCCTGAACAGGATTCTGGGAGAATCCTGAACAGGATTCTGGGAGAATCCTGAACAGGATTCTGGGAGAATCCTGAACAGGATTCCGGGAGAATCCTGAACACGATTCCGGGAGAATCCTGAACACGATTCCGGGAGAATCCTGAACACGATTCCGGGAGAATCCTGAACACGATTCCGGGAGAATCCTGAACACGATTCCGGGAGAATCCTGAACAGCATTCCGGGAGAATCTTGAACAGGATTCAGGGCGAATCCTGAACAGGATGCCGGGGAAATGGAATGGAAATGGAATGGAAATGGAATGGAAATGGAATGGAAATGGAATGGAAATGGAATGGAAATGGAATGGAAATGGAATGGAAATGGAATGGAAATGGAATGGAAATGGAATGGAAATGGAATGGAAATGGAATGGAAATGGAATGGAAATGGAATGGAAATGGAATGGAAATGGAATGGAAATGGAATGGAAATGGAATGGAAATGGAATGGAAATGGAATGGAAATGGAATGGAAATGGAATGGAAATGGAATGGAAATGGAATGGAAATGGAATGGAAATGGAATGGAAATGGAATGGAAATGGAATGGAAATGGAATGGAAATGGAATGGAAATGGAATGGAAATGGAATGGAAATGGAATGGAAATGGAATGGAAATGGAATGGAAATGGAATGGAAATGGAATGGAAATGGAATGGAAATGGAATGGAAATGGAATGGAAATGGAATGGAAATGGAATGGAAATGGAATGGAAATGGAATGGAAATGGAATGGAAATGGAATGGAAATGGAATGGAAATGGAATGGAAATGGAATGGAAATGGAATGGAAATGGAATGGAAATGGAATGGAAATGGAATGGAAATGGAATGGAAATGGAATGGAAATGGAATGGAAATGGAATGGAAATGGAATGGAAATGGAATGGAAATGGAATGGAAATGGAATGGAAATGGAATGGAAATGGAATGGAAATGGAATGGAAATGGAATGGAAATGGAATGGAAATGGAATGGAAATGGAATGGAAATGGAATGGAAATGGAATGGAAATGGAATGGAAATGGAATGGAAATGGAATGGAAATGGAATGGAAATGGAATGGAAATGGAATGGAAATGGAATGGAAATGGAATGGAAATGGAATGGAAATGGAATGGAAATGGAATGGAAATGGAATGGAAATGGAATGGAAATGGAATGGAAATGGAATGGAAATGGAATGGAAATGGAATGGAAATGGAATGGAAATGGAATGGAAATGGAATGGAAATGGAATGGAAATGGAATGGAAATGGAATGGAAATGGAATGGAAATGGAATGGAAATGGAATGGAAATGGAATGGAAATGGAATGGAAATGGAATGGAAATGGAATGGAAATGGAATGGAAATGGAATGGAAATGGAATGGAAATGGAATGGAAATGGAATGGAAATGGAATGGAAATGGAATGGAAATGGAATGGAAATGGAATGGAAATGGAATGGAAATGGAATGGAAATGGAATGGAAATGGAATGGAAATGGAATGGAAATGGAATGGAAATGGAATGGAAATGGAATGGAAATGGAATGGAAATGGAATGGAAATGGAATGGAAATGGAATGGAAATGGAATGGAAATGGAATGGAAATGGAATGGAAATGGAATGGAAATGGAATGGAAATGGAATGGAAATGGAATGGAAATGGAATGGAAATGGAATGGAAATGGAATGGAAATGGAATGGAAATGGAATGGAAATGGAATGGAAATGGAATGGAAATGGAATGGAAATGGAATGGAAATGGAATGGAAATGGAATGGAAATGGAATGGAAATGGAATGGAAATGGAATGGAAATGGAATGGAAATGGAATGGAAATGGAATGGAAATGGAATGGAAATGGAATGGAAATGGAATGGAAATGGAATGGAAATGGAATGGAAATGGAATGGAAATGGAATGGAAATGGAATGGAAATGGAATGGAAATGGAATGGAAATGGAATGGAAATGGAATGGAAATGGAATGGAAATGGAATGGAAATGGAATGGAAATGGAATGGAAATGGAATGGAAATGGAATGGAAATGGAATGGAAATGGAATGGAAATGGAATGGAAATGGAATGGAAATGGAATGGAAATGGAATGGAAATGGAATGGAAATGGAATGGAAATGGAATGGAAATGGAATGGAAATGGAATGGAAATGGAATGGAAATGGAATGGAAATGGAATGGAAATGGAATGGAAATGGAATGGAAATGGAATGGAAATGGAATGGAAATGGAATGGAAATGGAATGGAAATGGAATGGAAATGGAATGGAAATGGAATGGAAATGGAATGGAAATGGAATGGAAATGGAATGGAAATGGAATGGAAATGGAATGGAAATGGAATGGAAATGGAATGGAAATGGAATGGAAATGGAATGGAAATGGAATGGAAATGGAATGGAAATGGAATGGAAATGGAATGGAAATGGAATGGAAATGGAATGGAAATGGAATGGAAATGGAATGGAAATGGAATGGAAATGGAATGGAAATGGAATGGAAATGGAATGGAAATGGAATGGAAATGGAATGGAAATGGAATGGAAATGGAATGGAAATGGAATGGAAATGGAATGGAAATGGAATGGAAATGGAATGGAAATGGAATGGAAATGGAATGGAAATGGAATGGAAATGGAATGGAAATGGAATGGAAATGGAATGGAAATGGAATGGAAATGGAATGGAAATGGAATGGAAATGGAATGGAAATGGAATGGAAATGGAATGGAAATGGAATGGAAATGGAATGGAAATGGAATGGAAATGGAATGGAAATGGAATGGAAATGGAATGGAAATGGAATGGAAATGGAATGGAAATGGAATGGAAATGGAATGGAAATGGAATGGAAATGGAATGGAAATGGAATGGAAATGGAATGGAAATGGAATGGAAATGGAATGGAAATGGAATGGAAATGGAATGGAAATGGAATGGAAATGGAATGGAAATGGAATGGGACAGGTAACAAATACGTTTCTTTCCATCTTCGATTGCGAGAGATGAAGGTTGCTGTGCAGAGTTTTTCCGTAATCACACAAGTTCAATTTCCAGCAAAGAAGTCATTTCGGACTAGATTTGATTGGAGTGCACCTATATATCAACACCATGTTGGCAGTGGATCAGTTCGATTCGGTCGGACGTTTTTTTCGATTTTGTTTTAGGATTTTTGAGAATGAAATCAAGTCTTGCTGCATTTGGAACTTAATACCGATAGGCAGATTTTTTCCAATGTGAATTTCGAGTGAAGCAAACAGCCCCACATTGAAAGCTGCACTATTCATACAACTCAAACATCAATTGAGTTCGAACGAAACTTAGATGGATGCAAGCGGAAGCTTCAGTTCGTTGCTGTACAATGATTAATTGAATTTCCTGCAGAGTTTCAAATTTTCCCGGAATGAACCTTCCCCTACCGAAGGCTTCATACAGAAAAGCTAGGATTTCATGTTGTTCGAAATGGCCTGACACATTACGGGCGGTGAATAATTGATGGAATAGTTTTACAGAGCAAAATCCATTCCCGCTCGGAGGTCGCATCGGTTACGTTCAAAAGCTCTCACCATAACAATTTCGGGTAAATAATTAACAATGTTGGGTTGGTTTTCTCCGGGAAGCGGAAGCATCCAAACTATCATCACTGTACATCATCATTTTAGGACAATCCCGCCGAAAGGTTGCTTCCAAGTATCATATTGGATTTGCTGCTTTAGTTGGGAAAATATTTATTCCAACGAACTTTTCCATTTGACCAGTAGCCCAAAATAATATAATATTAGTGCAGGCTCTGCATGTGGAAATTCTTAAACAAAAAAAAATCAACTTTTAGTTCGTTTTAGAGGTGTTGAGTTAGAAATTTCATGTCATAAGCAAATTCCGATCAATATTATCTAAAAGTCATATATTTACCAAATATACATTTTTTTTCCTGTAAAGCCACGGTGTGTCTGGTAGAACAAAATTAATTTAAAAAAATCGGTATAGCTAAAACACCCACCAAACGAAAGCTGAATGTCCCCTCTTTCATTTGAGACTAAAAGGAGAAAGTTCTATCGGCGGGTCTAGAACATTTTTTTTTTTCAAATATTACTATCTTTGAGGCTTGTGTTTTTTCTTTTTAACCTTAAGTGTAGCCAAATGGGCTTGTATGAGGTCGCCCATTAGTAACGTATCCTTTTAAAAGAGTAAATGGGTCAAATCAAAAATTAAAAATTTTCCTTACAAAATATTGCTTAGACATAAAGTTAAAAAAGATATTTAAGGTAGTTGAATAGAATTTCAGCAGTATCTGGGCATATATACAAATAAACATCGCCTTTTATGTTGAAGTAGTTATTGCGGCTGCAATTTTCTTATTTTTTATTGACAGCGTCTTATGATTTAACAGTTTTACGATCAAAGTAGGCCAAGTAATGTCAACAAAAATAGAACATACATCAAAGTAGCTCGGATAACGGGGCACAACATATGGAAGGTAATCCATTTCGGAAAACTGAAACTTTTTTGATGATGCAATTTAAATCGTCCAAAAGCATGAATAAAACGATCTAGAGCTCCACACCAATTTTATCAATGTGATGGTCTATCTTACATCCTTGTATGCCGTGGCTCGGATAGAATTATCACATGCCAGTATTTGTTCAATTTGTGCACCTTTATGGTACCTAAGACTTAAACATTTTTAGTTAATTTAGACTATGCAGTTAGGTATAGCTCCTTACTTTTAAAGAAACAACTACGACAAGAATCCCCTAAGTGACGAGGAAAACCAAACCAAAGAGTACGTTTGGTGTTTGAAGAAGTTTTTTTCCGCCACAATTGTCATCGAAAGCAGTTAATATTCACTGTTTTAGATTTATTTAGTAAAATTGTCTAATAACGGGTAATTAGACATGAAAAATATTAGTAACAGTATATCTTTGTGAACAGGTAGTCTTGCTCAACTGACAAAAACAGAATAATCAATACTACATGTCTAACGGTATGTGTAGTAAAAACAATGTGCTAATCTGTCGGTTATCGATAGTTTGATCTTTTGCTATTTTTTTAAATCTGTATTAACGAGATTTTTAGCCCTTGGCTATTTTATCTTGGGACCCACGCTTCACTTCCCTTCCGAAGGAAGAACTCACATTTTGCGAGTTTGTCGGGAGTGGGACTCGATCCCAGGTCCTCGCCGTGATCGTCAAGTGTTCTAACCATCACACCAGGCCCGCTCCACATCTTCTGCTAGCATCATGGCATTATAGACGAGTTAGCAACTTTTCATTCAATTCTACAGCTTTATTGACATATACACATGTTTTACATTAAAGTACATATGTCTGAGCACATACATATTAATCAGAACGGATTGAAAATGTCTCAACTTGTTCTTGTTTCTACTTGTAGGTTGTTGATATTATGAAAACATTTTTCTGAAAGATATCAGAGATAGCAGTTAGTACTACCCCACAAAAAAGTTATGACTTGCAAATGAGCAAGCAATTTATCTCATTCAATGGTGGCGAATATACCCATTAGATTTACTCTCTATGAGCTTACATATTATTTGAAACCTTCTACATGGAGTTGCGGCCCTTGTTTGTGAAATATGTAGTTCTGCAAGAACTACAACTTCTCATAAAGGGCAAACGTGGCATATCTAGTGCTACTACCGATGACGCAGAAAGAAATTACTCGTTGCAGATGTGTTCTAGATGCTACAGGAAGATGACCAAAGGCAAGCAGCTTGTTTGCACTAAAGCTGAAGTACATTGAAACTTGTTGAACATCATTCAGACTTCTCATAAAGTTGCTGAGGTTGCTGAATGTTTGCCGGCAAAACCCAGAGATCAGGCTGATCAGATGAAGCTATCAAATATTCATGAACTACCATCCAGATGGAAACCGGCGTCAACGAGTGACCAGAACAGTAAACCGATTTTGTTCATCGATGATTTGTTTTTGATAAAGAAAAGCGCCCATAAAGCCACAGTTGCAAAGGCGTGAGTACCCAGCACAACCATGCTGAGGATGACGGGTTCGATTCCCGGTCAGTCCAGGACGTATTTTCGTGCAGTATTTTCGTGCAAGTCACACGCTATACACATGCAAAATAGTAATTGGCAAAAGAAGTTTTTAGTTAAAAACTGTGAAAGTGCTTGTAGGAGATAAAGTAAGAAAATTTCAAACAAATCAAACAATTTCATTTATTCTTATTACATCTCCTACAGTGCTCAAAGAACAAGCTAAGAAGCAGTGGCGTAGCTAGGAATTTGGGGGCCCGGTGCGGAACCAAATTTGTGGGCCCCCATGGAAATAACAGATGTAACTATTTTACATGGACAAATTTAAACATTTAACTCTCGAATGATCACGCTGTTGTATTTTGTACAAAACATTGGAAAAATCTCGACTTATTGTGATGGTGGTGGCCATCTGACTGACGGAAGGGTAATTTTTTTTTCTTGTTTCTCTTTATGAAATTCTTGGGGGATTTCTGCAAAGATACATCCCGGAGTTCTATCAAAATGCGTAAGATCTTTTATCTAAGAATTATGTCGATTTTTTTTAACAAGTTATTCAGGAATTGCACCAAGTAATCCTTCAGGTATTCCTTCAAAGGTTGCTTTACCGTTTTCTTGAAAAAAATCTTTCTTGAAGAATGATTTATCTTTAAGAATCTTTTAACCCTTCAGCACGCGCACTGTTGTAAAAAGTACAACACTACCAAAAAACCTCGCTCGTCGTATACAGCGAGAGCGCGGTGCAGTTTCGGTTGCTTGATGGCGCGCGTCCTGGAAGGTTAAGTAATTAATGCAAGGATGTCATTCAGTATTTCTTTAAGCCTTCCTTTAGAAATTCTTACAGTGTTGTCTCCGAGGATGTTTTCAAACATACTTCAGAGTACTTCAAAAGATTCTTGATGATGTGTTCAGGAAGTCCACCGAAGATTCTATCAATGGCATCTCTAGAAGATCATCCCTTGGATCACCCACAGAATTCTTAAGAAATTTCAGAAAAAATACTACAGAAAAATTTCTAATAATTCTTTTGGAACCAGAAATTCTCCCAAGAAATGATATTGGAATTCCGCAAGAGGAAGAAAAGTCCTTCTAGAATTTCTTAAACATTCCTCCATGGTTTCTTTCAGGAGATCCACCAAATATTCCTTTGATGATTTTTCCACAGAATTTAACTATTTCTTCATAGATTCTTCAAAAATTTCTCAATGAGGGAATAACACAACTCTTTCAGAGATTTCTCCAAGAATTTATGTTGGCATTTCCTCAAACATTCATCACCTATCTTGGCGATTTTTTGAAGATTTCTTTAGAAAAATCAAGAATTCTTCCAGATATTCATCCAAGGATTCCTTCAAAAATTACCGCAACGCTTTTTTATGTAAAATTTCTGCAATGATTCTTCAAGTTTTCTCTAAGGTTTCTCTAAGAGATCATCCTGGAACTCCTTCAAGCAAATTTCCTAAGGATCCATGGATAATAATTTTAAAAAAGCTCCAATGGTTCCTACAGAAGTTCCTCTAAGAAAATTCTCAGAGGAACTTCTGTAGGAATTCTCACGAAAAATCCTTCTGGAGTTCCTCAAACGAGTTCTTTGATATCCATCCCCTCTAGGAGTTTTCCCAAGGATTCCTAGAGGAATTTTTACAAGAATTTCTCTGGGAACTCTTCAAAAGAAAATCTATTACGATTTTTGATAAGACTCCTTCAAAATTCTTCCGAATCTATCGAACAAATAATCTAAGCATTTCAGTCAAAAATTTCACGAGGATTTATTAATGATTACTCTAGAAATTCCTCCAAAAAATCGTTTAAAAAACTCTCCGAAATTTCGTGGATGGGTCCACAACATGCCCTAAGTAATCTTACAATCGCGGCACCGATTGAATACGTATTTTTTATCATTCGTGCTCACAAAAATACAAAAAATAAGAACCAAAACAAAAAGCGTTTCAATCCTTTGCTTTAAGTAGGATGAAAATTGGAGCGTATATGCTTAAATGGTAAATGAACAGATACCCTATTACCCTATCTTATCAAATCAAACAATTTCTTCAGAAGTTTCTCCAAGGATACCACTTAAGACTGTTTTGTTTAGAAGTTGTTACTGTAAGGCTAAGATTTCATAGAGGATATCAATTGGGAATTTTTCAAGAATCGCTTAAATTTAGAGACTTCTTAAATATCAAAACATTACATTTCAAAATTTCCTCAATGATCTTGTTAGAAATCCCTAAAACAATTTCATCAATTGGATAAGGCTTTCCATGTTTAATTTATTTAATAATTTCTCCGAAGATTCTACCGTGGATTACTTTTGGGATTTTTATTTCAGGGATCACTCAAGGAGTTCTTCCAAGGTTTTATTCCAAATTCTAAAAAAATTCCATCAAAAAGGCGTTAAGAAATTCCTCCCAATCTTACTTCAGGATTTTTGTTTTTCAAAGATTATTAGTACTTCATCCAATAAATTCATTTGAGATTTCTAAAATGATTCGTTCAGAATTTTTTCAAGCATTCCCTTAGAATTTCTTGAATTGATTTCATTCATTCATTCTAAAACTGAATGTCCCAGATTCTTTAGAAATAATTCTGTACAAGAAATCTTTCCGGAATTCTTTCATGCAAGAATCTCGTCAAGTATTTATCAAATTACTCCTGGACACATTCCACGCACTTCTACACCGCGGTTTTTGAACTTCATTGAAAGATATTTCAGTGCTCGTGCTTTCGATTTTGATTCTTTTTGTATCAAAATAGAGATATATTATTCAAATAGTACTAGACACTTTGAAAATGGTTTCGAGAAAGTATCAAAATTTTTGGCGTTAAATCAAAACTTGTCATTTTTTGCGATGGTGTTCCGTTACGCTCTATTTCTTGATTTATCTTGAAGTTAAAAGTTCAAATTTTCATTTATAAAGCATGAATGGAATCTTTTAATCAAAACTGATCGTTGGATATACTGGTTGGCATGATTTTAATAACATAACCCTGGAGAATTTTTTCGAAGATTCTTTTGTTGAATTCAGATTCAAAATTAGAAATTAAAATTAAATAAGACATGAATTATTTCAAGAATTGTTACCGAAATTCCCCCCAAAAATTCTTTTAAAATATCTTTAAACATTTTTAGGAATTGCTTTGTGAATTGTTTTCAGGAAATTGTTTGTAAACTTCTCTGGTAATCACCTTTTTTGGAAATTCCTAAGGTTATTCTTCTGAGATTTTCTTCGGCCGTTCCGTTGAATATTATTGGATTTTTTTAATTCACAAAAGTGTATCTCAGAGAATAACAAACGGAATTCCGTAAGGAATCATCAAAATAAATTACCAGAGTTATTACCAGAAAAAAATCTGAGCAATTACCGGAGATGTTCTCAAAAAATGTCCACTTATATTCACAAACGAATTGACTAAGGAAAGGAGTTTTCAAAGTACCTGTCGAATAAATTTCTAAAGTAACTATTGAAAGAATTACAAAAGTAATTGTCAAGCACATTAGCAAAAGGACTGTCGATGAAACTTTCAATGAAATTGATGAAATCCCGTAGGAATTGTCTGATAAATTTTCAAAGCAATTGCCCAAAGAATTTTAAAAACCTTAATCAATTTTGGATGTTATTGCCACTAAATTTCTAAAAGAGTCACAGAACAAATTTCAAATGAATTGCTGAAACATTTTCGAAAAAGTTGAAAATAATCTTATTGAAATTTTTGGATGAAAGTCAATAAAAATTGCAAAAAGGATTTCCAAAGAATTTGAACTTCAGAAAAGGTAATTCGAAAGATTTTGTCAGGTAACTCAGAGGAAATTCATCAAATGAATTTCCGAAGCAAATGTCAAATGAATTAACCAATTAATTCCCGTAGGAATTGGTAAAAAAAGTTTAGGAGTTTCCAGAAGAGTGCTGAGATTATTCCCAAAGTAATTACCGGAGGATTTGTCAAACAAATTGTCAAAAAAAACACATCGAAAAGTTGCAGACGAATTAAAAAAAACTTCCGTAGAAATAAAAATCTGAAGAAGTTCGCAAAGCCATTTCTGAAGTATTGCCGAGAATTGATTAAAGGGGTTTCCGAATGAATTGCCTAACAATTTCTCGAATGAAATGCCGCAGAAATTTCTAATGAGACTATGAAATACTTCAGAAATCCTTAAAAAGAATCTCACTCCAAGAAATTTTACTGGCATTCTTTTAATGATTTTTTTAGATATTATTCCAAGGTTTCCATCAGGAAATATTCTATTGATACCATTAAATATTTTTTTAACGATAACATCCATTTCGTCCGGATTCTCTTCACGAAATTTCTTAAAATGTTTCTTACGACTTCATCAAGCATTTGTTCCAAGTCAGGAACTCCAAGAACTCTTTCTTGGATATCTTTTAAGATTTGTCTAGGAATTACTTCAAGGACTTTGTAACGAACGCGAATCAATCAATTTGCATTTCAAACTCAAGTTGTCATTTTCCTTAAGTTATACAGCGCACCGCATGGCATATTGTTAGTTGCAATATGCGCATAGTTGATAATTCTCTGCTACCCAAGACAATTACGTCATAAACTAATCTTCTACGAAGGACCAAGAAAGAGACCCATAAATTGTAATGAAAATAGTGACGCACCGATAGTGGCGGCGATAACAAAGTAGAGATAATAAGAAAGGGACCCAAAAGATAATGAGTCAAATCAGGTAGAATGTATTGTACATTCATTCATATATATAAGGCTTAGCATTAGTAATAAAGTTAGTTCTAGACCACAGTTCTACAGTGTATGTTTTCTACATCCGAAAACCGTAAAGCTCCGGTGTCACATTTTGGTGAACTACCAGAGAGGAGAGTACTCGCGACGTTGTGTTGAAATTGTGCAGTGATACCGGCGCGCGGAGATCAACTAGAATAAGTGGAAAGGACTCCGACAATATAAAAAGTTGTCGTAATAAATAGCTACAGTGATTGATTTTGTAACGTGGTTTACTGTCGCCAGGAGTGCAGTCTGAGTGTTGTGCATTGTCACAAAATTTAACTGTTACAAATCTTGAGCCAATAGTGGCAAACATTCGAAAGTTGTGAATAGATATTCACGAATCGTGTCTAAAATACCTTGTGTGTTGAATATTAAAACCCAGAGTGGTAATTCAAGTGAAACTAGGACATTGGACATTTTTTAAAATAGTGAAACTGCAGTGTGTGAATTAACAAAAAGGTTTGGAAATACCTTTAGAAGCTGTCATCAGAAGTGAACGCGCAGATCCGGCAAAAGGAAACAGAGAAGCAAAGTAGCAGCAAACAACCAGGTGAGAGTAAAGTGAACATTTGCGATGGCAAAATCAAAAGCTATGTTCCAATTCGTGGAAAATAAGAACGGAAACTGCCGTTTATGCAAGGAAGCTGACACCAAGGATAATATGGTGTCTTGTGACGATTGTGATAGGTGGTTCCACCTTAGTTGTGTGCACCTTAAGCATACGCCGTCACAAGAAGAGCGATTCCTTTGCGCCAAATGCGAATATCTGGAAATCGAACGAGCGACATTATTGGACGTAAAAGTGAAGTTTGATTTAGCGAACCAGCTAAATGAATCGCTGAAAATTCAACAAGATGTGGCAAACAGACGTCAGTCTGAAGGTTCTTTAAATGCGACGAGGCAAGCATTAATCAAGCTTCCAAAATTTAGTGGAGAGGCTCGTGAATGGCCGAAATTCAAAAGCATTTTTAAGGACACATCTGCCGAAGGTAGATTTACCAATCTCGAAAATTTATCAAGATTGGAAGAAGCTCTGTATGGCCAAGCTGCCAAGAGCGTGTCAAATTTGATGATAGGGGCTGCTAATGTTCCTAGAATAATGCAACGGCTTGAAGAAATTTATGGGAGACCGGAGGCTATTTATCAGCAATTATTGAACGAGCTGATAAAAACATTGAATCAACCCAAACTCCATACTATCGATATTGCTAACGCATTGGACGATTTGGTTGTGACAATGGAAACATTGGCCAAGCCAGAATTCCTTCATGATTATCGGTTAATTACTGACATAGTATCAAAGCTACCATTTAGTATGCAGATAACATGGACAGAAGCGCTTCAAAGAAATGTCAGTCAGCCAACTCTCCATGATTTGAATAAGTGGCTGCAAACTCACGCAACGACATTACGGAGATTAGCACCACCTACAAGAAAGGAACAAAAGCCCAGAATCAATATTCATAACAATCCTTCAAAAATGCAGTGCAACATTTGTAAGCATGAGCATCAAACGTTCAAGTGCAACATATTGAAAAACCTCAATGTTGAGCAAAGGCAACAACGAATTCAACAATTGAAACTGTGTTTTTCTTGCCTGAACAAAGGACACGGTAGTAAGTTTTGCAGAAGCAAGCGAGAATGCAAAATAGACGGTTGCAAGGGAATGCACAATCGTTTATTGCATAAAGCAGCCGTCGAGAAACCCAAGGAAAATCAAAATCTGGAGAAGGACAAAACTAACAATAATCATCATGGAAGTCGAAAATCAACGGTATATTATCAAATAGTACCAGTAACGTTGCAGAATAGAAACCTCTCTTTGGAAACATTCGCTTTCCTTGATCCCGGCTCGTCATTAAGCCTTTTGGATCAATCGGTAGCGGATAAACTTGGGCTCCATGGACGGTCAGAACCACTGGAATTAACCTGGACGCAGAACGTTTCAAAGGAATCACCTAGCCGAAGAGTACAGCTGTGGATACGCGGACATGGAGGAAAAACTTATTCAATGAAGGATGTCAGGACCATCGAGGACATTGAACTTCCAACGCAAACATTGGATATTAAACACATGAAGAAGGAGTTCACTTATTTAGCTGATGTTCCAGTTCAGGGATACGTCAACGCCAAGCCCACGATTTTAATTGGTATGGAGCACGCTCATTTGTTGTTGACGACCGACAGAAGGATAAGTGACGAGAACTCGCCGATGGCAGCGCGTACCAAACTAGGATGGTTGATTTTCGGTAAGGTATATAGAGGTGAGCCTTCATATTCTTTTTGCATTAGAGAGCATGAAAGTACAGATTTAAGAGCAATTTTTGAAAATTATTGTTCTACTGAAAACTTTGGAGTCAACGTCGTTAATAAATTACCAAAATCAGCAGAAGTAGAAAGAGCTGAATCAATTATTAAAAATACAATTAAATATGAAAACGGACATTACTCAATAGGATTATTGTGGAAAACTGAAAGCATGAGTTTCCCTCCAAGTTTTAATAATGCTTTCAAACGTTTGGAAATATTGGAGAAGACATTAGCTAGGAAACCAGAGCTAAGAAAATGGGCAATTGAGTCATTTGAAGGATTTGTTAAAAAGGGTTATGCCCGTAAGCTTAGCCCACGTGAGCTACTACAGGAACATCCAAACACCTATTATTTGCCTCATTTTATTGTGACAAATAAAAACAAAGTCCCACCTAAATCAAGAATTGTTTTTGATGCAGCTGCAGCAGTAGAAGGAGTATCTTTTAACTCAGCACTGCTTTCCGGTCCTGACACAGTAAAATCTTTGTTCGGTGTTTTGCTAAGATTCAGAGAGTTCAAAATCGCTGTTACAGGGGATATACAAGAAATGTTTCAGCAAATAAAAATTGTTATGGAAGATCAGCCTGCACAAAGATACCTTTGGAGACAATGTGAGGCCGATAGGGATCCGAGCGTATATGTGATGGAATCAATGATTTTTGGATCAACGTGTTCTCCTGCTTGTGCTCAAGCAGTGAAAAATTATAATGCACAGCTTTTTAAGGATGATTTTCCAAAGGCTTCTGAGGCTTCTGAAAATAACTTTTATGTTGATGATTATTTGGATAGCTTTGATGAAATTAAAGAAGCATCTGAAGTTGTTCAGGGTGTTATAAATATTCAACAGTATGCTGGATTTCATCTAAGAAATTTTATTACAAATTCGCAACAGCTTGCCAACGTTATTCCTTCAGAAAGACTTCATGTTTCAGAAATAAAATGGTTCGAGAATAAAGAAATACCAACTGATAAAGTATTGGGTATCTATTGGAATACAACAACTGATTTGATCGAATTTCAATTAAAACTTGATCGATTGGAATTCACAAGGTTGATTACAAAGAGAGAAACTCTCTCGTTTGTAATGAGTATTTACGATCCCTTAGGGTTAATTTCGAACTTCACAATTCATGGTAGAATTCTTTTACAAAAATGGCATAAAGAATCTTCTGATTGGGATAGCCAGTTACCAGATAGTTTATCAAATTTTTGGAACTCTTGGATAGATATGCTTAAACTTGTCACCCATTTTAAGATTCCAAGATGTATGACCTTGAAAAATGCATTGTTTTATGAGTTGCATATGTTCGGAGATGCTTCGGAAAATGCTTTTGCTGCCGTTGTGTATCTGAGAAGTGTTACTGCAAATGGCACTGATGTGAATATAGTATCAGCAAAGGCAAGAGTTTCACCGAATAAAATGTTATCCATACCACGTTTAGAGTTGCAAGCAGCAATATTAGGGATAAGATTGTTGAATACCGTAAAGAAAGAATTAAGAATTTCGATTTCAAAATGCGTCATGTGGTCAGACAGTCAAACTGTCCTAGCCTGGATTAATAGTCAGCATAGGCGGTATAAGCAATTCGTAGCTCATCGAGTTGCTGAAATCTTAGAAACAACTTCAATGGATCAATGGAGATATATAAAATCATCATTAAACCCTGCTGATGAAGGTACAAAAATTAAAAAGGGAGCATCATTATGGCTCAATGGACCATCGTTTTTAAGAAAATCAGAAAGTTATTGGCCAAACTGGACAGTAAGTATGGAAACTGATGAAGAGCTGAGAAACTATGTAAACATTCATCAAAGAATACATCCTTACTCTTTTATTCAGGACGATTATTTTTCGGACTGGTGGCGTTTGGTTAAGCGAACTCTAATAATAAAAAAGTTTACCGATTGGATTAAAAATAAAACAGATTTTGATCGTAGCACTAATTATGATGATGTAAAATGGGTTGAAAACGCGATATTCAAAAAAGCTCAATGGGATTGTTTCGCAGAGGAAGTAACATTACTGAAAGAAGGTAAAGAAATTGAAAAATCCAGCAACTTACGAAAATTGAGTCCAATGCTTGATAATCATGGAGTACTCAGAGCAAGAGGAAGATTGGAACACGCAAGAAGCATACCCGAATCAGCAAGAAAGCCAATTATATTACCATATGAACATAATATTTCTTTTTTAATTGTAAAGACATATCATGAACGGTATTTGCATCAGAATGACAATGTCGTGATTGCAGCTATTCTTCAAAAGTTTTGGATTATTAAACAAAGGTCACTTTTGAAAAAGGTCAAGAAATATTGCCAAGAATGCATTATTGCTAACGCAAAACCAGTACCACCCATGATGGCACCCTTACCAGATTATCGGACCGAATCTTTCTTGTATCCATTTACGCATACTGGAGTGGATTACTTTGGTCCATTTGAAGTTGCAGTAAAACGATCAAGAGAAAAACGTTGGGGTGTGATTTTTACATGTATGTCTAGTAGAGCAGTTCACATCGAAATGGCTGAGAAATTAGATACAGATTCTTTTATTGTCTGTTTGCGTAATTTTCAAAACAGAAGAGGAAAAATTAAGCACCTTTACAGCGATAATGGCACCAACTTTGTTGGAGCTGACAATGAATTAAAAGAACTAATTGTGAATATTGATAAAAGAATGAGAAACGGTGATGCGGCAGCATTAGCCTTAAAATGGACATTCAATCCTCCCGCGGCATCCCATTTCGGCGGAGTATGGGAGAGGCTTATTAAAATCATAAAGTTATCGCTATATAAAATGCTGAAGCAGTATGGTAGTCGTTTACCACGACCAGCAATTTTAAGATCTGCTCTGATCCAAGTAGAATTTATTTTAAACTCTCGTCCATTAACACACATACCAGTAGAAGATATCGACGACGAAATAATGACACCATTTCATATTCTAATTGGTCGTGCTGGAGAATATGTACCACCTTATGATCCAACTGCAATTCACTTAGAAAAACATCATTGGAAAAAGGTTCAAAACTATGGGAAATATTTTTGGGATCGGTGGACGAAAGAGTACCTTCCATTATTGTTGAAACGAAATAAATGGACTAATCAAATTGAACCTATTAAAGTTGACGATATTGTTGTAATAACTGATGATAAGGCACCTCCTGGAACATGGTTGAAAGGTCGAGTAATCAGTGTTAGAATGGCTAAAGATGGACAAGTAAGATCTGCTGAAATTAAAACATCTAAAGGTATTTATGAAAGACCAGCCGTCAAAGTGGCAGTTTTAGATGTTCGGAAAATTCAAAAGCCAAAGCCATCTTTAGAAACAAATGATGATTTATTTCAACAAACTCAAAACTTTCAAGGAAGTCATGACACAATTCCACTTTCAGAACCGAAGAAACTAGATTCACCAGATTTAATCCCGAATCAAGATGATCATGAAGAAATGTGCAATCTACGTTCGAATAAAACCACAAGAACAAAAAATCCTAGTAACTTCATATCGTTTATGTTGCTTGTATACATGTTTACATTAATCTTTGGTTTCGAAACTAGAGGATTGATAGCATTTGATTGTGCCAACCCAGAGGTAAACATGACAAGTTACTCGCTTCTTGATGTAGCTTCTTGTATTCCTCAGAAAAGTAATTTGAGTTCAACAGAAATAACAATACAGGTTTTACAAAGGAATGTAAAAGGTTTAACTAAAGTTCTTCAATGTAAGGTAATAATTCGAAGGTCCATAAGACATTGTGGAGCATTTTCGCATACTTCAGATTATCAGTATGGATATTCTTACATCGTCAAAGAGTTCAATTCAGAAGAATGTACAAAGGTACACGCTTTAGGAATTGTATCGCTGACTCATGACAGACAAATTAATGAGCTGAAGTTAAATTCCACTACAAGGGGTGAAACGCTTATTGTAGGTAGCGTGACTGGAAATTCATGCAACGGAGGCACATATAGTACACCATTCTATACATGGACTGGGGCACTAGTTTATTATGAGTACGAGATTGCTCTATACGACTATATTGCAAATATTGACCTTGAAAATGATCAGATATATTTGAAAAATGGTTTAATGTGTTCGTATTCAATTGGAACATGTCTAGATTCCGAAGAAGGTTATTTGACCTGGAATGTAGACTTGAATCAGTCCTGTGAAACAACTGAATTTGAAGTAATTTATGAAGGACTTGTCAATAAAACTACAAGTTTAGAGGGTAATATAAAGCAAACTCATTCAGTGGTTTACAGCACTATTTCAGAAAAGCAAGTATTTTCGATCAAAACACGAGAAGATACTCGCATTTGTGGTTACAACGGATTTACTACTGATCATCCTAGAATTTTAATAATTGAAACAGAGAGTATTAGATCTCCATTTACACGAAAAGCAAACAGTGGAAAAAATTTGGATTTGTTTACTTATTTTAATTCCAAAATTACTCTTGTAGAAAGTTATATTGGTCAATCTTTAAATGATATTTACAATATGGTTATGGCTGAAATGTGTAAGTTAGATAAAGTTCTTTTAGAAACTAAGCTTACACTGGCTAGGCTTAACCCGAATGAATTCGTCAGCAGCATAATGAAGAGAAATGGTTACACAGCAGTAGTCGCTGGCGAAGTTTTGCACGTTTTGGAGTGTAAACCTGTTTACATTACACCAAGATTTACTGAGCAATGTTATCAAGAAATTCCCGTTTTTTACAATAATGTGTCAATGTTTTTAGCTCCAGTTACACGCGTTTTACAAACATTAGGAACAGAAATAGAGTGTACTCCTCTACTTCCTGCCAAATTCAAATTTGGGAGCAGATGGTACACCACAGATGGAAGATTACGAGAAACCACTGCGCCAAGTAAACTATCAACTGATATTGTTACCAGCTGGTCATACACGCCATTGCCAAACTTAATGGAGAGTGGGGTTTATGATTCCAACAGTTTGGTCAAAATGAGGAACATGATATATGAACAAGGCGAAAGACGTGTAGCATCTTCTGTAGTTTATAAAATTTTAGCTGGACAAAATCCTAATACTCAAGGCTTTAGATTTGATGCTTTATTATCTGAGAAAATAATTGATGGTGCAATACATAAGTACTGGAACAAAGTGTTGTCTTGGAGCACATGGTTGGGAAACACTACGTCAACATTCATCGGTATTTACCTATTCGCTCGAGGTTTAAAATTTATTGTTGATACAATCATACATAGTCAGATATTATATGACATCTATGGTTTCAGTTGGAAACTAATAGCATCATTCTGGGACTCATTAACTAATTTTTTGTCGCATAAAAACATTAGAAGGGAGACGGTAAACAAAATGGAAAATAATAGATGTTCAGAAGAGAATCAACAACCAAACAATGAAACAGAAGAAACAGAAATGAACCTGTATAGAGGAAATGTGTATCCAAAATTCAACACAAATGTCTAGTCCTAAGTAAAAAGACAATATTAATATCATTTCATATAATAAGTAATAAATCGCTTATCGACAATTATTATTGTAAATCTAGTAGATTTACGGGGTCCGGAATGTAACGAACGCGAATCAATCAATTTGCATTTCAAACTCAAGTTGTCATTTTCCTTAAGTTATACAGCGCACCGCATGGCATATTGTTAGTTGCAATATGCGCATAGTTGATAATTCTCTGCTACCCAAGACAATTACGTCATAAACTAATCTTCTACGAAGGACCAAGAAAGAGACCCATAAATTGTAATGAAAATAGTGACGCACCGATAGTGGCGGCGATAACAAAGTAGAGATAATAAGAAAGGGACCCAAAAGATAATGAGTCAAATCAGGTAGAATGTATTGTACATTCATTCATATATATAAGGCTTAGCATTAGTAATAAAGTTAGTTCTAGACCACAGTTCTACAGTGTATGTTTTCTACATCCGAAAACCGTAAAGCTCCGGTGTCACAGACTTCTTTACAAATTTCTCCAAGATTTCCTTAGAAAGTTACTACAGCGATTGCTTCGGGAACTCCTCCAAGCGTTTCTGATGAAATTTCTTCAGCAATATGTATTCCTATGAATTTCAACACTTATTGGTTTGTTTTGCTAACGTAAGAACTAGGTACACGACATTCGAATTCCATAAAAATATTCGTTCAGGAATTCCTCAAAGTTTTCCTTCAGATAACCCTATAAGAATAAATACACTCATCTCCAAAGGATTCCTGCAGAAATTTCCTCAGGGGGTCCTAGAGAAATTCCCCCAAGAAAATATATAGGAAATCTTTTGAAGATTATATTTTGACTTGCTTCATATAATATGAGAGGGATTCTTTGAAGTTTCCACCATTGATTTCATTGAGAAATAATCTAGACATTTCATAATTAGTTCTTCCAAAATCCCTTTGCTTTCAAAATGTCTTCAGGAATCCTTTACGTAAATCCTCAAAGTACTCCTTGTTCTTCTAGTACTACTTCATAGTACTGTAGTAATCCTTCAAGAATGTCAGCAAAGATACCTGCAAAATCAACCCAATGATACTTTCCGAATATATCCTGGAATTTATCACGAGAAAGTATTTCTGGACGAATGCTTGAAGAAATTCCTGAAAACAAAATCCTTGATAGAATTGGTGAAGGATTTCTTGAAAAGTTGCTGTAAAAATTGCTTGGACGGGTTCCTGAAAGAATCATTTTGAGTATTCCTAAATCAATGCTTAGAAGAATTTCTGAAGCAATCCCTTAACAAGTTCTGAAGTTAATCTTTGAGGATTTTTTGTGGAAGTCTTTGAAGTAACTGCTAGATAAATCGCAAAAATATCTCCGAAGGCAAGGAAGTATTTACCTTGCCCAAAGGAATTTCCGCAGAAACCCTTTAAGGAATACTTGGATAGAAATACTTGATGAAATAATTGGAATACGTGGTTTGTACTTTTTTATACGAGAGCGAAAATAATCGACAACCTATTGTTATTACGGTTCTGACGTGACATGTGTTCAGTTCTTAATTTTCAAAAAAGGGGCCCCTGAATTTCAGCTGCTACCTTAAGCTAAATCAAGAGTTATGTTTGGTCCTGTAGTAAGAATATCAGGGACCTTTTAATAACATTCAATTGTGATTTCTAGCACGTTTTTTCTTATATTTTGGGGCCCCTGTAGGTACAAAGAGTAATCATCGTACTAATCAAAACTAAACTTACTAAACTACTTGAACAAAATGTGCATATTTACAATTGTTAATAATAGGATTTAAAATTAGCCATCTGTGTGCTCCATTCTAAAAACTCGATAATCTCGAAGGATCCACTACATACCTACCAGCAGTAGAACTTCTATTTATAGGAAACTTTCGCTATTCAATCAATCAGGATGCGCGCCATCAAGCAACCGTAACTGCACCACGCTGGCACTGTATACAACGAGCGAGGTTTTTTGGTAGTCTTGTACTTTTTACAACTGCGCGCGTTCTGAAGAGTTAAAGAACTTTGTGCAAACTAGTGTTCTCTGATTTGGGGGCCCCTTAAATTCGGGGGCCCGGTGCGGACCGCACCCCCGCACCCCCCCTTGCTACGCCACTGCTAAGAAGCATGCTTTTTCCCTGTAGGGACGTTTCGCCAAGGAGAAGAAGAAGAAGAAAACAAAAGAAAACAAGTGTCTTGAGTACCAGACGCGCATTGAAGTTGAGAAGCTGTTTGAGGAGAATATATGACGAAGTCACACCCCGAAATTTCAAGAGCATAAATCTGAAGGACCAAATGACGGTATATGCTGTAAAGGTGGTCGATTGGTGACCTGCTGGTGCCAGTCAAATACGAGACCCTAAAGACGTATACGCATCTGTCATAGGATGCAAACACATTATTGGAATCAAGATTGGAATTCAAAGGAACAACATATAACTCGATTGTATACTCACTGTTCTAGTACTTTCAGCACACTGTCCATAAACACAAAACTGTCATCTGCTGGATTTCCCATTCACATGGGACTATTGTGCTTTTATGTGAAGAATAATAAACATAATATTAAAAATATATCGTCGGCGAATCATGCTTGCAATGGAAAAACAAAATGACAATGACAAAACACTCATAAATGTAATCTTCGAAAAAAAATGAAAAAAATATCATATTTTTTCAAAAAAAAAATGTTCTAGACCCGCCGATAGAACTTTCTCCTTTAAGTCTCAAATGAAAGGAGGGACCCTTAGCTTTCGCTTGGTGGGTGTCTTAGCGATACCGATTTTTTAAAATTAATGTTCTCCACCAGACACACCGTGAAAGCTATATGAACTCGTTCAAAACTGTTCAACAGCTTGGTTTTATTATTTTTTACTAAGTACAGAACAAACTTCCTCTCGCAATTAAATCAAACTTGGCCAATTACACTTCAATAATTTTATTGAAACATTTGAACCCGACTGCCAATTAACACCATACTAGAAAAACGCATTTTTCTCAGCACTTATCTTGATGCAATTTCAGTAATTTCATTAATTACGCCAATAAAAATTTATAACTGTTGAGTTATAATTGGCAGCTTATACATATTATGCATATTCTCCCGCTCTCTCCATGGTGAAAGGCAAAGTTGTCCTGACTGGTTGACCGAAGCAGTTACACTCTGTTCGGTTGTGCCATGCCAATTACCAAATAGCCAACTTTTCTCCGATGACCATAAAACAAAGCGTGTGTCCGCAATAATCGGGACACAGAAATACGGCCGTAAATTTGCAATAGAATAGAATTGGCAAACAAATGACTGAAAACTCTTTTGGTGAATATTTATTGTTTGTGCCATATTTCATAAAAAATTGGTGCATTACTTTTACCTGAAGCTCAAAAACAAAAAAAAAAGATCAGGCATTTTGTACAATCATGACTATTTTTTCATGACACATAGTTCTTTTCCCAACAGTCCAAAGGCCAACGTACAGTAAGGATATTTGCTGAAATTTCGCAAGCAGCTACGAAACACATACAGACACTTCCTTGCAAATTTCATCAACTTTGATTTCCTGGTTCAAAAGGTATCAGTATTGATATGAAAGAGTATTTAAATTGTAAATATATGTTGTGTTTTCAGGGATTTCCTTTGCCAATTTCGAAAATATAGAGCTAAAAAGATAAATTGAGTGCTAACGAAATTTATTTGCTACAACAAAAAGATTTGCACCGATTTGAATAAAATTGTGTAGGTGAAACGAACACAACTTGAGATATTGACAGGCTATATTTGAGCAATTTCAATGTATACATTGCAGATTTAAGGCGGTATTTCTGTGTCCCGATTATTGCGAACACAGGCTTCAACCTGTTTTTGAATGATTAAAACAACAACGATCTTTATTGAGCCCGCTTTGATTACCTTTGTTTTCCGGGAGGGCAGTGGAAATTGATGGCCATTGATTTTCATTATTATTTTCAATCCGTTTCATCAGAAGGAATGGAGTAACACTGTTTGAAGTGGAAACATTATTTCGCTTAATTGTTGTTCTTTTTTATAAGAGCATATTTGTATACTGCAACAAGGTAATCAAGCCAATAATGTTTTTATCAAAGTTATAATTGAGTTTTGAACAGCATTACTCATATGTTAATTTAATACAATTTTTCTTCACTTACCCACACTAATAGGAAGGCGGTGAAATCCAACTCAAACTGAGAATTCTCACAAAAACAGCTGAGGATTGTCAGAAAATCCTGCTTCGGATTCTTAAACAATACAGTATCAGGGTTCTTACCGAATTCTTGTTCAGAATTCTCATAGAATCTGCTGAGGATTCTCACAGAATCCTGCTGAGGATTCTCACAGAATCCTGCTGAGGATTCTGTCAAAATCCTGCTGAGGATTCTCACAGAATCCTGCTGAGGATTCTCACAGAATCCTGCTGAGGATTCTCACAGAATCCTGCTGAGGATTCTCACAGAATCCTGCTGAGGATTCTGTCAAAATCCTGCTGAGGATTCTCACAGAATCCTGCTGAGGATTCTCACACAATCCTGCTGAGGATTCTGTCAAAATCCTGCTGAAGATTCTGACAGAATCCTGCTGAGGATTCTCACAGAATCCTGCTGAGGATTCTCACAGAATCCTGCTGAGGATTCTCACAGAATCCTGCTGAGGATTCTCACAGAATCCTGCTGAGGATTCTGTCAAAATCCTGCTAAGGATTCTCACAGAATCCTGCTGAGGATTCTCACAGAATCCTGCTGAGGATTCTCACAGAATCCTGCTGAGGATTCTGTCAAAATCCTGCTGAGGATTCTGTCAAAATCCTGCTGAGGATTCTCACAGAATCCTGCTGAGGATTCTCACAGAATCCTGCTGAGGATTTTGTCAAAATCCTGCTGAGGATTCTGACAGAATCCTGCTGAGGATTCTCACAGAATCCTGCTGAGGATTCTCACAGAATCCTGCTGAGGATTCTCACAGAATCCTGCTGAGGATTCTCACAGAATCCTGCTGAGGATTCTCACAGAATCCTGCTGAGAATTCTCACAGAATCCTGCTGAGGATTCTCACAGAATCCTGCTGAGGATTCTGTCAAAATCCTGCTGAGGATTCTCACAGAATCCTGCTGAGGATTCTCACAGAATCCTGCTGAGGATTCTGTCAAAATCCTGCTGAGGATTCTCACAGAATCCTGCTGAGGATTCTCACAGAATCCTGCTGAGGATTCTGTCAAAATCCTGCTGAGGATTCTGACAGAATCCTGCTGAGGATTCTCACAGAATCCTGCTGAGGATTCTCACAGAATCCTGCTGAGGATTCTCACAGAATCATGCTGAGGATTCTCACAGAATCCTGCTGAGGATTCTCACAGAATCCTGCTGAGGATTCTCACAGAATCCTGCTGAGGATTCTCACAGAATCCTGCTGAGGATTCTCACAGAATCCTGCTGAGGATTCTGTCAAAATCCTGCTAAGGATTCTCACAGAATCCTGCTGAGGATTCTCACAGAATCCTGCTGAGGATTCTCACAGAATCCTGCTGAGGATTCTGTCAAAATCCTGCTGAGGATTCTGTCAAAATCCTGCTGAGGATTCTCACAGAATCCTGCTGAGGATTCTCACAGAATCCTGCTGAGGATTCTGTCAAAATCCTGCTGAGGATTCTGACAGAATCCTGCTGAGGATTCTCACAGAATCCTGCTGAGGATTCTCACAGAATCCTGCTGAGGATTCTCACAGAATCCTGCTGAGGATTCTCACAGAATCCTGCTGAGGATTCTCACAGAATCCTGCTGAGGATTCTGTCAAAATCCTGCTAAGGATTCTCACATAATCCTGCTGAGGATTCTCACAGAATCCTGCTGAGGATTCTCACAGAATCCTGCTGAGGATTCTGTCAAAATCTTGCTGAGGATTCTCACAGAATCCTGCTGAGGATTCTCACAGAACCCTGCTGAGAGTTCTCACAGAATCCTGCTGAGGATTCTCACAGAATCCTGCTGAGGATTCTCACAGAATCCTGCTGAGGATTCTCACAGAATCCTGCTGAGGATTCTCACAGAATCCTGCTCAGGATTCTCACAGAATCCTGCTGAGGATTCTCACAGAATCCTGCTGAGGATTCTGTCAAAATCCTGCTGAGGATTCTCACAGAATCCTGCTGAGGATTCTCACAGAATCCTGCTGAGGATTCTCACAGAATCCTGCTGAGGATTCTCACAGAATCCTGCTGAGGATTCTGTCAAAATCCTGCTGAGGATTCTCACAGAATCCTGCTGAGGATTCTCACAGAATCCTGCTGAGGATTCTCACACAATCCTGCTGAGGATTCTCACAGAATCCTGCTGAGGATTCTCACAGAATCCTGCTGAGGATTCTGTCAAAATCCTGCTGAGGATTCTGTCAAAATCCTGCTGAGGATTCTCACAGAATCCTGCTGGAGATTCTCACAGAATCCCGCTGAGGATTCTCACAGAATCCTGCTGAGGATTCTCACAGAATCCTGCTGAAGATTCTCACAGAATCCTGCTGAGGAATCTCACAGAATCCTGCTGAGGATTCTCACAGAATCCTGCTGAGGAATCTCACAGGATCCTGCTGAGGATTCTCACAGAACCCTGCTGAGGATTCTCACAGAATCCTGCTGAGGATTCTCACAGAATCCTGCTGAGGATTCTCACAGAATCCTGCTTAGGATTCTCACAGAATCCTGCTGAGGATTCTCACAGAATCCTGCTGAGGATTCTTACAGAATCCTGCTGAGGATTCTCACATAATCCTGCTGAGGATTCTCACAGAATCCTGCTGAGGATTCTCACAGAATCCTGCTGAGGATTCTCACAGAATCCTGCTGAGGATTCTCACAGAATCCTGCTGAGGATTCTCACAGAATCCTGCTGAGCATTCTGACATCCTGCTGGCCATCGATTTTCATTATTATTTTCAATCAGTTTCATCAGAAGGAGTATAGTTACACAGTTTGAAGTGGAAACATTATTTCGTTTTATTGTTGGTCTTTTTATATGAGCATATTTGTATACTGCAACAAGGTAATCAAGCCAATAATGTTTTTATCAAAGTTATAATTGAGTTTTGAACAGCATTACTCATATGTTAATTTAATACAATTTTTCTTCACTTACCCACACTAATAGGAAGGCGGTGAAATCCACTATGAGGATTCACATCCAACTCAAACTGAGAATTCTCACAAAAACAGCTGAGGATTGTCAGAAAATCCTGCTTCGGATTCTTATACAATACAGTATCAGGGTTCTTACCGAATTCTTGTTCAGAATTCTCACAGAATCTTCGCAGAATTCTCACAGAATGTTAATAACTCTCACAGAATTCTGCTCAGGATTCTCACAAAAACAAACAAAGGCTAATCCTGCTGAGAATCTCACAGAACTCTGATGATGATACATACAAAACCTGCTGAGGATTCTCCCACAATCATGCGAAGGACTCTCACAGAATCCTGCAGAGGATTTTCACAGAACCCTGCTGAGGATTCTTCCAGAATCCTGCTGAGGATTCTCACAGAATCCTGCTGAGGATTCTCACAGAATTCTGCGCAGACTTCTCACAGAACACTGTAAAGAATTCTCACAGAATCCGGGTGAGAATTCTCACATAATCCGGCTGGGGATTCTCACAGAATCCTGCTGAGAATATTCACAGAATCCTGCGTATGAATCTCACAGAATCCAGCGCAGACTTCTCACAGAATCCTGCTGAGGATTCTCACAGAATTCTGCGCAGATTTCTCATAGAATACTGTAAAGGATTCTCACAGAATCCTGCTGAGGATTCTCACATAATCCTGCTGAGGATTCCCCCACAATCCTGCTGAGGATTCTCACAGAATCCGACTAAGAACTCTCACAGAATCCTGCTGAGGATTCTCACAGAATCCTGCTTGAGAATCTCACAAAATCCTGCGCAGACTTCTCACAAAATACTGTAAATGATTCTCACAGAATCCTGCTTAGGAATCTCACAGAATCCAGTGCAGACTTCTCACAGAATACTGTAGAGGATTCTTACATAATCCTGCTGAGGTTTCTCAAATAATCCTGTTGAGAATTCTCACATAATCCTGCTGAGGATTCTCACAGAATCCTGCTGAGAATTCTAACAGAAAACTGTAAAGGATTCTCACAGGACCCTGGTGAGGATTCTCACAGAATCGTGCTAAGGATTCTCACAGAATTCTGCGCAGACTTCTCACATAATCCAGCCGAGGATTCTCACAGAGTCCTGCTGAGGATTCTGACAGAATCCTGCTGAGGATTCTCACAGAATCCTGCTGAGGATTCTCACAGAATCCTGCTGAGGATTCTCACAGAATCCTGCTGAGGATTCTCACTGAACCCTGTTGAGGATTCTCACAGAATTCTGCGCAGACTTCTCACAGAACACTGTAAAGGATTCTCACAGAACTCTGGTTCTCACTGAGCCCTGTTGAGGATTCTCACAGAATCCTGCTGAAGATTCTCACAGAATCCTGCTGAGGATTCTCACAGAATCCTGCTGAGGATTCTCACAGAATCCTGCTGAGGATTCCCACTGAACCCTGCTGAGGATTCTCACTGAACCCTGTTGAGGATTCTCACAGAATCCTGCTGAGGATTCTCACAGAATCCTGCTGAGGATTCCCACAGAATCCTGCTGAGGATTCGCACAGAATCCTGCTGAGGATTCTCACTGAATCCTGCTGAGGATTCTTACAGAATCCTGCTGAGGATTCTTACAGAATCCTGCTGGGGATTCTCACAGAAAACTGTAAAGGATTCTCACAGGACACTGGTGATGATTCTCACAGAATCGTGCTAAGGATTCTCACAGAATTCTGCGCAGACTTCTCACAGCCGAATCCAGCCGAGGATTCTCACAGAGTCCTGCTGAGGATTCTCACAGAATCCTGCTGAGGATTCTCACAGAATCCTGCTGAGGATTCTCACAGAATCCTGCAGAGGATTCTCACAAAATCCTGCTGAGGATTCTCACAGAATCCTGCTGAGGATTCTCACAGAATTCTGCGCAGACTTCTCACAGAACACTGTAAAGGATTCTCACAGAACTCTGGTTCTCACTGAGCCCTGTTGAGGATTCTCACAGAATCCTGCTGAAGATTCTCACAGAATCCTGCTGAGGATTCTCACAGAATCCTGCTGAGGATTCTCACAGAATCCTGCTGAGGATTCTCACAGAATCCTGCTGAGGATTCTCACAGAATCCTGCTGAGGATTCTCACAGAATCCTGCTGAGGATTCTCACAGAATCCTGCTGAGGATTCCCACTGAACCCTGCTGAGGATTCTCACTGAACCCTGTTGAGGATTCTCACAGAATCCTGCTGAGGATTCTCACAGAATCCTGCTAAGGATTCTCAATGAATCCTGCTGAGGATTCTCACAGAAACCTGCTGAGAATTCTCACAGAATCCTGCTGAGGATTCTCACAGAATCCTGCTGAGGATTCTCACAGAATCCTGCTGAGGATTCTCACAGAATCCTGCTGAGGATTCTCACAGAATCCTGCTGAGGATTCTCACAGAATCCTGCTGAGGATTCTCACAGAATCCTGCTGAGGATTCTCACAGAATCCTGCTGAGGATTCTCACAGAATCCTGCTGAGGATTCTCACAGAATCCTGCTGAGGATTCTCACAGAATCCTGCTGAGGATTCTCACAGAATCCTGCTGAGGATTCTCACAGAATCCTGCTGAGGATTCTCACAGAATCCTGCTGAGGATTCTCACAGAATCCTGCTGAGGATTCTCACAGAATCCTGCTGAGGATTCTCACAGAATCCTGCTGAGGATTCTCACAGAATCCTGATGAGGATTCTCACAGAATCCTGCTGAGGATTCTCACAGAATCCTGCTGAGGATTCTCACAGAATCCTGCTGAGGATTCTCACAGAATCCTGCTGAGGATTCTCACAGAATCCTGCTGAGGATTCTCACAAAATCCTGCTGAGGATTCTCACAGAATCCTGCTGAGGATTCTCACAGAATTCTGCGCAGACTTCTCACAGAACACTGTAAAGGATTCTCACAGAACTCTGGTTCTCACTGAGCCCTGTTGAGGATTCTCACAGAATCCTGCTGAAGATTCTCACAGAATCCTGCTGAGGATTCTCACAGAATCCTGCTGAGGATTCTCACAGAATCCTGCTGAGGATTCTCACAGAATCCTGCTGAGGATTCTCACAGAATCCTGCATAGGGATTCTCACAGAATCCTGCTGAGGATTCTCACAGAATCCTGCTGAGGATTCTCACAGAATCCTGCTGAGGATTCTCACAAAATCCTGCTGAGGATTCTCACAGAATCCTGCTGAGGATTCTCACATAATTCTGCGCAGACTTCTCACAGAACACTGTAAAGGATTCTCACAGAACTCTGGTTCTCACTGAGCCCTGTTGAGGATTCTCACAGAATCCTGCTGAAGATTCTCACAGAATCCTGCTGAAGATTCTCACAGAATCCTGCTGAGGATTCTCACAGAATCCTGCTGAGGATTCTCACAGAATCCTGATGAGGATTCTCACAGAATCCTGCTGAGGATTCTCACAGAATCCTGCTGAGGATTCTCACAGAATCCTGCTGAGGATTCTCACAGAATCCTGCTGAGAATTCTCACAGAATCCTGCTGAGGATTCTCACAGAATCCTGCTGAGGATTCTCACAGAATCCTGCTGAGGATTCTCACAAAATCCTGCTGAGGATTCTCACAGAATCCTGCTGAGGATTCTCACAGAATTCTGCGCAGACTTCTCACAGAACACTGTAAAGGATTCTCACAGAACTCTGGTTCTCACTGAGCCCTGTTGAGGATTCTCACAGAATCCTGCTGAAGATTCTCACAGAATCCTGCTGAGGATTCTCACAGAATCCTGCTGAGGATTCTCACAGAATCCTGCTGAGGATTCTCACAGAATCCTGCTGAGGATTCTCACAGAATCCTGCTGAGGATTCTCACAAAATCCTGCTGAGGATTCTCACAGAATCCTGCTGAGGATTCTCACAGAATTCTGCGCAGACTTCTCACAGAACACTGTAAAGGATTCTCACAGAACTCTGGTTCTCACTGAGCCCTGTTGAGGATTCTCACAGAATCCTGCTGAAGATTCTCACAGAATCCTGCTGAGGATTCTCACAGAATCCTGCTGAGGATTCTCACAGAATCCTGCTGAGGATTCTCACAGAATCCTGCTGAGGATTCTCACAGAATCCTGCATAGGGATTCTCACAGAATCCTGCTGAGGATTCTCACAGAATCCTGCTGAGGATTCTCACAGAATCCTGCTGAGGATTCTCACAAAATCCTGCTGAGGATTCTCACAGAATCCTGCTGAGGATTCTCACAGAATTCTGCGCAGACTTCTCACAGAACACTGTAAAGGATTCTCACAGAACTCTGGTTCTCACTGAGCCCTGTTGAGGATTCTCACAGAATCCTGCTGAGGATTCTCACAGAATCCTGCTGAGGATTCTCACAGAATCCTGATGAGGATTCTCACAGAATCCTGCTGAGGATTCTCACAGAATCCTGCTGAGGATTCTCACAGAATCCTGCTGAGGATTCTCACAGAATCCTGCTGAGGATTCTCACAGAATCCTGCTGAGAATTCTCACAGAATCCTGCTGAGGATTCTCACAGAATCCTGCTGAGGATTCTCACAAAATCCTGCTGAGGATTCTCACAGAATCCTGCTGAGGATTCTCACAGAATTCTGCGCAGACTTCTCACAGAACACTGTAAAGGATTCTCACAGAACTCTGGTTCTCACTGAGCCCTGTTGAGGATTCTCACAGAATCCTGCTGAAGATTCTCACAGAATCCTGCTGAGGATTCTCACAGAATCCTGCTGAGGATTCTCACAGAATCCTGCTGAGGATTCTCACAGAATCCTGCTGAGGATTCTTACAGAATCCTGCTGAGGATTCTCACAAAATCCTGCTGAGGATTCTCACAGAATCCTGCTGAGGATTCTCACAGAATTCTGCGCAGACTTCTCACAGAACACTGTAAAGGATTCTCACAGAACTCTGGTTCTCACTGAGCCCTGTTGAGGATTCTCACAGAATCCTGCTGAAGATTCTCACAGAATCCTGCTGAGGATTCTCACAGAATCCTGCTGAGGATTCTCACAGAATCCTGCTGAGGATTCTCACAGAATCCTGCTGAGGATTCCCACTGAACCCTGCTGAGGATTCTCACTGAACCCTGTTGAGGATTCTCACAGAATCCTGCTGAGGATTCTCACAGAATCCTGCTAAGGATTCTCAATGAATCCTGCTGAGGATTCTCACAGAAACCTGCTGAGAATTCTCACAGAATCCTGCTGAGGATTCTCACAGAATCCTGCTGAGGATTCTCACAGAATCCTGCTGAGGATTCTCACAGAATCCTGCTGAGGATTCTCACAGAATCCTGCTGAGGATTCTCACAGAATCCTGCTGAGGATTCTCACAGAATCCTGCTGAGGATTCTCACAGAATCCTGCTGAGGATTCTCACAGAATCCTGCTGAGGATTCTCACAGAATCCTGCTGAGGATTCTCACAGAATCCTGCTGAGGATTCTCACAGAATCCTGCTGAGGATTCTCACAGAATCCTGGTGAGAATTCTCACAGAATCCTGGTGAGGATTCTCACAGGACCCTGGTGAGGATTCTCACAGAATCCTGGTGAGGATTCTCACAGAATCCTGGTGAGGATTCTCACAGAATCCTGGTGAGGATTCTCACAGAATCCTGGTGAGGATTCTCACAGAATCCTGGTGAGGATTCTCACAGAATCCTGGTGAGGATTCTCACAGAATCCTGGTGAGGATTCTCACAGAATCCTGGTGAGGATTCTCACAGAATCCTGGTGAGGATTCTCACAGAATCCTGGTGAGGATTCTCACAGAATCCTGGTGAGGATTCTCACAGAATCCTGGTGAGGATTCTCACAGAATCCTGGTGAGGATTCTCACAGAATCCTGGTGAGGATTCTCACAGAATCCTGGTGAGGATTCTCACAGAATCCTGGTGAGGATTCTCACAGAATCCTGGTGAGGATTCTCACAGAATCCTGGTGAGGATTCTCACAGAATCCTGGTGAGGATTCTCACAGAATCCTGGTGAGGATTCTGACAGAATCCTGGTGAGGATTCTACAAAATCCTGCTGAGGATTCTGACAGAATCCTGCTGAGGATTCTGACAGAATCCTGCTGAGGATTCTGACAGAATCCTGCTGAGGATTCTGACAGAATCCTGCTGAGGATTCTGACAGAATCCTGCTGAGGATTCTGACAGAATCCTGCTGAGGATTCTGACAGAATCCTGCTGAGGATTCTGACAGAATCCTGCTGAGGATTCTGACAGAATCCTGCTGAGGATTCTGACAGAATCCTGCTGAGGATTCTGACAGAATCCTGCTGAGGATTCTGACAGAATCCTGCTGAGGATTCTGACAGAATCCTGCTGAGGATTCTGACAGAATCCTGCTGAGGATTCTGACAGAATCCTGCTGAGGATTCTGACAGAATCCTGCTGAGGATTCTGACAGAATCCTGCTGAGGATTCTGACAGAATCCTGCTGAGGATTCTGACAGAATCCTGCTGAGGATTCTGACAGAATCCTGCTGAGGATTCTGACAGAATCCTGCTGAGGATTCTGACAGAATCCTGCTGAGGATTCTCACAGAATCCTGCTGAGGATTCTCACAGAATCCTGCTGAGGATTCTCACAGAATCCTGCTGAGGATTCTGACAGAATCCTGCTGAGGATTCTCACAGAATCCTGCTGAGGATTCTCACAGAATCCTGCTGAGGATTCTCACAGAATCCTGCTGAGGATTCTTACAGAATCCTGCTGAGGATTCTCACAGAATCCTGGTGAGGATTCTCACAGAATCCTGGTGAGGATTCTCACAGAATCCTGGTGAGGATTCTCACAGAATCCTGGTGAGGATTCTCACAGAATCCTGGTGAGAATTCTCACAGAATCCTGGTGAGGATTCTCACAGGACCCTAGTGAGGATTCTCACAGAATCCTGGTGAGGATTCTCACAGAATCCTGGTGAGGATTCTCACAGAATCCTGGTGAGGATTCTCACAGAATCCTGGTGAGGATTCTCACAGAATCCTGGTGAGGATTCTCACAGAATCCTGGTGAGGATTCTCACAGAATCCTGGTGAGGATTCTCACAGAATCCTGGTGAGGATTCTCACAGAATCCTGCTGAGGATTCTGACAGAATCCTGCTGAGGATTCTGACAGAATCCTGCTGAGGATTCTGACAGAATCCTGCTGAGGATTCTGACAGAATCCTGCTGAGGATTCTGACAGAATCCTGCTGAGGATTCTGACAGAATCCTGCTGAGGATTCTGACAGAATCCTGCTGAGGATTCTGACAGAATCCTGCTGAGGATTCTGACAGAATCCTGCTGAGGATTCTGACAGAATCCTGCTGAGGATTCTGACAGAATCCTGCTGAGGATTCTGACAGAATCCTGCTGAGGATTCTGACAGAATCCTGCTGAGGATTCTGACAGAATCCTGCTGAGGATTCTGACAGAATCCTGCTGAGGATTCTGACAGAATCCTGCTGAGGATTCTGACAGAATCCTGCTGAGGATTCTGACAGAATCCTGCTGAGGATTCTCACAGAATCCTGCTGAGGATTCTCACAGAATCCTGCTGAGGATTCTCACAGAATCCTGCTGAAGATTCTTACAGAATCCTGCTGAGAATTCTCACAAAATCCTGCTGAGGATTCTCACAGAATCCTGGTGAGGATTCTCACAGAATCCTGGTGAGGATTCTCACAGAATCCTGCTGAGGATTCTAACAGAATCCTGCTGAGGATTCTCACAGAATCCTGCTAAGGATTCTCACATAATCCGGCTGGGGATTCTCACAGAATCCTGCTGAGGATTCTCACAGAATCCTGCTGAGGATTCTCACAGAATCCTGCTTATTAATCTCATGGAATCCTGCGTAGATTTCTCACAGAAAACTGTAAAGGATTCTCACAGATTCCTGCTAAGGATTCTTACAGAAGATTGCTGAGCATTCTCACAGACAGGGATGGGAACACTCACTTTCAAAGAGTTACATTCACTTAATATTTTCTCAGCTCAGAAGCGTGTAATCAAGAAACGATGTATGGACGACTTTTGCATTGTGGTTTTGTCTAAAACTTTGCCGAATAGAGTAGGGGTCGTACACGTATGCCAAAGTCGTGGCAGAGTTGTAAAAGCAACTCTCCACGAGGTGAGTGTAATTTACATTCACCTCGTGCAGAGTTGCCTTCGCAGCTCCCTCACGACTTCGGTATACGTGTGCGACCACTACTCTATTCGGCAAAGCTTTAGACAAAACCACAATGCAAAAGTCGTCCATACATCGTTTTTTGATTGCACGCATAATAAAATTTTCATTCCAGGAAAACGTTTTCCCGCATCAGGCCCACGCTGACTGACTCCGTTAGGTTTCGATTGCCTTGATCTCGGGTTGTTCAGAAAATATATAAAAAAATTACCACGTGTCATATCAAAGTGTCTCATATCTGTCGAGGCCTCGCCGACCGACCGCGCCCCCCGTACCTGTCTCGAAGAACAAAGTCAGAAAGTCAACGGGCGTGAAAGAGTGTGGCAGCACAAAGAAACTTTCCCAGCCTTAGGGAGAGGGGTACTTTGGCCAAACGATGACGCCTGGTTTGGGAGGAGAAAGTAAAAAAAAAAACTGCGATGAAACATAAACCTCCCCTGAGGCACTTCAGGCGATGAGAAATTTCCCACTTTCTTGCCAAGAAGCTTCATTGATTCTACGAAGGTTATCAGAGGGAAGGGTTGCTTTTTTCGCAGGTAGTATTTGTCAACTGCAAAGTGTCGTGTCGTGTCGTAAAGGTTGCTTCTCGTAAAGTAGAAAACGATGAAGCTTTTTTTTTGTTGCCTCACTCGGCATTTTTTAAGCCTTACACATGTTCAGTGCGCAAAATGCTTGTTGGGTTGACATCCATAACCATCCAGCACTCACGTGAGAAAAATGGGTGTTGATCTCGAAATCGTGCCGCTGCATTGATCCAAATTTATGTTGCGGTGTAATGTGGGAGAAGAAATGGTTTGTAAAATATGGATATATGTACGTTGCTGGAATTGTAATTGGATATTTCAACGAATGTACATTGTTTCGTAAAGTGCCGTGATGTACGTACGAAATATATGAGCCTCAAATTGAGAACACGACTTTGAAAATCATAGATATCTGAGTCCTACTGGAATGGAATGATTTTTCTTAGCAAAACCAAACCCGAACAATAACAAACCAGTCGCATTGTTTGCGCATAGTTGATCCTAGATACTCCCTAAGCAATAAACCAACTCAAATAGACAAATGTCTTTCCATCCCTACCATCCCTTCCCACCCACATAACGGAGAATAGGGGCTGTCCATAAACCACGTGGCCATTTTTTTCCTGATTTTTGGACCCCCCCTCTCCCACCGTGGCATGGCGTGGTCCCCCTCCCCTCACACGGGTGGCCACGTGTTTTTTTTTGTACCGTCGATGGGGGTGACAATGGGTCTGGGGGGTGAGATTGGGTCAAATCGGAGAAACATAAAATTTGAAATAGCTCATCAACTATCGCTAATTTATATTGAAAACCTTATTTTATTTCAAAGAAGAGATTTTTTTACACATCATGATGCAGAATAAGATGTTTAGCAATAATTGTTTTTTGTTAAATTTGTGACTGAACATATATAATGAAACTACTAGTAAATCACTCTGAAAAAAAAATCTCCCTCGTAATGTTTAACACATGTACCTAATAATAAATTTTCTTATAAGTGTTTAGCTGCAGGTATTACCTGGATGAAGCAATGAAAAAAGCGGGCTGGCATTGCTCTTTTTATGTAAAAATTCAATATTTTCGACCCTATGTCTAAATATTAAGAATAGGGGTGAGATTGGGTCAAGCAAGTTATCGAGAGCACATAACCTCAACTAAAAACTTGTAATCCAGTCCCCATTTGACGTTAGAGTGGTGCCATGTTTACCGTATCCTCATAAAAGCACGCTTTCTTTCGAAAACATGTCGAGATGTGTCAAGCGAGTGTGTTAAAACGTTTGGTGCCTAAAATCATTTATAACAATACACCCATGCGTTCGGACAGTTCGTCTAATCATCAGCTAATCTTTAGTGTACTGCAATATCACAAGCTCAAAAAATAGACTTAATAGCGATCTTCTTCTCCCATCATTTTTGAAACTTTATGGAAATATCGTGAAACTACCAGACGGTAGTGGGATCCAGGAAATACCGGAGCTATAAAACCGGTAACATAGCACAATGTCGGAAAGCGAACGAACATTGAATTGCGGCATACGAGATTGCTTATTGAGTGTTTAACTTTATAAATAAAGAGTGCCATATAAGGATCATTCATAAAATAAATAAAAATACTAAAGAAAGAAGAATAAGTCCACCGTTGTGCAAGGACTCCTACAAAATTTATTAAAAAAATACATTTAAATGCTATTGCGGGAGAGGGTCTAATAATGTGAAATGTTGTTTAACATAATATTTTAACGATCCTCTATCTTGAGATGAAGTGATCTGCTTTAGCAATATAGAGGCCAATGATCATGTGCACAAGAGTTTATAACGGAGGGTTTGGTCAAACATTTCTTATGCAGTATACTAAAAACACAGAGAAACAGACGTCACACTCCGCTCGCTTCCCATCGATCACCTTTTTAACGGTTGATTCAAATTTTCGGTAGTAGGTCGATTGACCACTCGCTGCGCTGGCGTCGTTTTTGCTCCTGTTTGACGTTTGCTCATTACTGCCACCTAGTGATTGCCCGGCCAAGTACAGAACATTTAGCATTGGGCGGTATGTTTTGATGACGATGTTTTTCAATGAAATTTGTTCTAAGAGTTACGTCTGTTTCTCTGTGCTAAAAATATCATGTTTTTCACAATCAATCTTTCAATGCGCCCCTCCCTTATTGTAATCCCCCCTCCACTCATGGAGGTTGAAACTCTAAATGAGGATGATTATGGTGGCTAAAAATGGCGATACAGTCTACAAACGTTATTTTATCAAATTTCAACAATTGTATTAGCCCTTTTAGGTGGATTAATCATCTTTAAAAATTACCCAAGTTTTTATTCGTCATGGTTACATTGTGTTTTAAGCAGTGCCGGATTTGGGCTTCGGGGGGCCAGGGGCAAACCCTATAAAGTGGGCCCCCTAAAGCAAGATGTTGAAGATTTTCCTACTTTTTGTTTTCAATGTTGTGTATCATTCGTATTTTCATATTTTTAATGTTTTTTTTTGCGATTCAGGAAAAAAAGTCACATCTATTTTGTTCATATCATTTATTTTGCATTATTTTCAATAATAGTATTATTGTAAGAAATATTCAGGCCAAATATTGCTTACTACCGATGTCCTACAAAAAGTGTACTTTTAACAATGCAGTTCTCAAAAATATTTTTGGCTGATATTTATGACTGTTCTGTACATCTCAAATTTGTTTTAATGTATTTTAAAGCGTATTTACATTTTTAAAAAATCATTGAAAAATTGATGTTTTAGTCACCTTTTAGAAGTCATTGTTTATTTTGTATTGAATCGCTACAAATAACATATTTTAAATTTTTCCCAATTCATTCTATCCTTGTTTAAAAGTTTAAGGGAATCGAATACACTCTAAAATTATTTTAATTAAAATTACACGGAAAATAAAATTTGCTGTGAAACAATTTTTAAATAATAATATTTCAACAATAATCATAAAATCTCAAAATGTTTTCATCTCAAAAAATCCGTTCCCCAAATTGGCTTCCAGGAAAAATATAAAAGTGTGGGGATGTTCAAAAATAAAAATTAGAAAAATCAAAAACTGAAATTCACGAAATCGAGAATTCAAAAGAATCATCTTCCAAAACATGTTTAAATCGATTTTAGATGTCGAAAAATGATATTTAGATCAAAATCAAAAATTTGGGTATTAGAGGGTTAAACATGAAGATACTGCATTCAAATTTACAGCGTAAATGTCATCTTATTTAGATAGGAATTACAAATATTTTGGACATTCATTCGAATTCATAAGATTTATGCAAATACTAGAACTAAGCGTTCATTTTAACACTTTGGAATGTGGAGAAATTTTTATAAGGAATTCAACGAGTATTTTAAGATTCAGATTGAACAAAGTTAGTACGCCAGGGAGCAACTTTGACTATACATTCTAAAAAAATGACAGTGAAACAGATGTGTAAAACCACTGTTCTAAGATGTTTCTGGAAACTAGATTTTCAAAACTAACCCGAATTTACCAGGAACATTTCCAGAAATCATTATCTTCTTTTTCCCATGATAACATCTGTCCTCAATGAACTTGTGCAGATGGATATTAAGTACACGCAACCTGAGATTGGCAGATTCTAAAACAATTGGGTATGAAACATATACAAATATTGTATTAGGGCCTTGCAAATACAAAAATTGGTAGGTGGCAGTATACCAAAAATTGTATTGGCTTCCTAGAATCTGGAAAAGGTAAATTTCGCATGTGTGCGTGTGCTCTGTCGCACTGGTTTCTCATTATTTGTTCTATTTTTAGACTGATCATGGCAGCAGCGGCGGCATCAAATACCAATACATATTTAAAAAGAAATACGGGCGGCGGCGGGAATCGAACCGAGACACAATCATGGTGATACACAGTATCCTGCGCTCTAACCAGCACGGCTACAACTGCACATGAATAGCCAAGAGGCTGAAAGCCATCATGATCAACACAACCGTGGCTTGGTGATGGAAGCGATACAGCCGCCACACTGCACAATGGGTCCAGAGCCGTATTTGCGAAGACAAAACTGTTTATGCTTCAGCCTTAAGTTTTTAGACACATATTGTATTTTAGAAAGTTTATTTTCAATTGTTGACCCTATTCCCTATTATTGTTATGTTAGGGTGGTTCGTCTGGTTAAACTGATTCAAAAATCTGCTTTCTCATAATTTTATTTGCGATGCCATGGTGGATGGTGATGGATCGTTTAATTAGAAATTCCAAAAATAAACGGCAAATTCTAAATTTCATATATCTCACCACTTAGAAAGTTGGTGTCTTCGACAACGTTGTTAAGTGAGTCAAGGGCTTACAGTTAATGGTCCACTAGGCGGCGCTAGTTACACATTTGCAAAATCATTCAAATGATTGATATTTTTTCGTGAAGTAATCAACAAGCTGTAAGTTTGTTTTCTTTGAACGTGTCTAAGTCAAGTCAAAGGTTTTTCAAAGAGCTATGTATTAGTCATAATTGCGCAATGTCGCATTTCATTCGGTTCACTTGATCCAGAGATATAGCAATTAAACGAAGAACTAGTTTTTGACTTCCGTTTATCAAATTACTGTACCTTAGGACTAAGCGAACCGAAATTAATTAAATTTTGAAAGTTTGTGACTAATGTATTGGTCTTCATGTATCGTTGGACTCGACTAAAATATGACCAAAGGCAAAAAAGTTGCAATTTATTGAAAACTTTTCGAAAAGTTCTAATGATTCGAATGTTTTATCCAAGGGCTGAAAGTCTCTTGAATAAAGACAAATCAATCAAATCAATCGAATGTTTTATTTTTGTAAATTTGCTATAACTTTGTAAAACATTCTGATATTGTATAGAGAATAATCAATCAGCAGATTTTTGGATAAGCCACACTTGATTGACCGTAATCATTTCACAATAATGAAAAAAAAAAAGAAATGACAGAACTTGGCAGAAACATTTTTGTCTTCGTAAATACGACTCTAGACCCATTGTGCACTGAAAAGCCCGCATCCAGCAGGTTGCTGTTTGCAAGTGGAAAATTCCATGTAGACAATAGGACGCGAAGCTCAGCAGCGAGGCGAAAGTTATTTTTAGACGCAACCCGGTTCAACTTCTCGGGTTTCAATGGAGGTGTTTGTGTGTAGTGGTATGGAAGCCATGGAACCGTGTAGCGCATCTTAATACAACGAATGGATTATGATTTATCACATTTTCTGTACGTTTTTAATACATGAATTGGTAGAAAAGGCATATCTCAATTTTTGGTAGCTTTTCTTGTTTTGCGTGTAGTTCCCAGCTAACACAGAATGATGTTGAATAGGGTGCTTAAGTGGAGGTCATATGCGTGCATGCTTCCATTAAACCACGTTTAACCAAGTGTGCGTATATTGCCTCCGCTTTTGCATGCTATTCAACATCATATGCGATCATCTGTTAACTGAGTGTTTTTTTTTTTCAGAATATGATCGTTATATGAACAGACTGATGTAGAAGTATTATTTAAGTTACACCGAAAATCTTACTCTTTTAACGCACTCTGTTTAGAGACGCTTTTGTGCAGTAATTTTAACATAAATAAGTTTTCTACTAAATCTCAATAAGAACTTTGAAGGGGTTTTGGAAAAACTCGCGTAGGGTCTGGGACCATTTGGGCAGGAGCATCTATTTTGGGCACTTGCTGCTATAACTTAGTCAATTTCAAACCGATTGACCTAATTTTTGAAACACGATCAGATACGCACAGTATCTAGCCATTAGCATTAGCATTAGCATTACGCGAGTCGCACAAATTCGTAGGTGGTACAGTCCTAGACCGCTGTTATGAGGGTTGCCTTCTTACCGTCCGAACCAAAGCACAAAGACTTGGGACTAATCTCTGACTCTTAGACAAGACTGACGCAATCCTCCAATGGTCGAGCACTGTCCTGGCCACGTCCTTGCGACTGCTGAGGATGGTTGGTTTTGGACACCTATGAAAAATGTAGACAACTCTACGATCTCTCAGGCCTAGGTTTAGAAGGAGAATATTTGAGCACTTTGAAGTTAATAATCAATAATTAGTTATATATAGATGTCTTTATATTCCAAAATCATATCCATTCGTGAACTTAACGTCAAATCCACCATTTTCCAAATATGTAACATTATAAGATGTATGTCTTGAGTTACGGAATTGAATAAATAATAATAATAATAGGTGTCACGGGAATTTGGGTTTTGTTAGTGGAAGGGTAAACTCCAAAGGATACGCTTGGTCAACGTTTAGACACACCATTGTTAGACTGCTTTGAATCAGTTGTCTGTCCAATTCATCCTGGTTTCCTCGTAATCTTGATAGCATTTGGTTGAATTACTAGATTCTTCGGTTGTTAATCTGAAATATGAAATAGTATTAACATCGTACGTCAATATTAGTGATACGCTCGCCACAGTTACATATTTTTACAATATTATTTATATCATACGATAAATTTACCTGAATCCTGCTGAAATAAAATGTTAATTAGCAGTACATTGAAACAAAAATACTACAAAACACAAAAAAGTGCATCAAACTTTGATCTTGGAGTATTTATAAATACGGTAAATATCAAGATCAAAATTTGATTTGGTAGATCTCACACCGCAACGCACCATTCTAAGGTGATCTACCCACGTTACGGGGACGCACAGTATCTAGCCATATGCAAAAATTCATGTCAATCGGTTTGAAATTGACTGCGTTATAGCTGCAAGTGCCCAAAATAGATGCTCCTGATCAAATGGTCCCAGACCCTATATAAAAAAAAAACAAAAACTTCGTTTTACTAAATTGTTTAATACTGTAATATCTCTCTAGAGCTGAATTTGCTGCAATCAAGCAGCCTCAAAATAGTAATTCTGGGAAATACACTAAAATTGTAAGCCATTAAATTGTTAGCAATTAAAATATTGTTTTCAGTTTAATCGAAAGATCAAAATTTCTTTACTTCAAAACATGAATTGACAAAACAGTTTTATGACTTTAGAATTGCAGCTCATACCGAAAAAACCCTAAATAATCCACCTAGCGGTGATGGCGCCTTTCTCGTGCCTTCGAAAACACATTTCAACAAAACTCAAGTGACATGTTGATAAATATCACACTTTCATACGTTAAACAAAAATCCATTACATGGCATCAGAAATCATATCGTTTATGTGGCTTTGATGTTTGAGCCTCAAACTCTTAAGCACATATATGAGCGAATCCAAAGATGGCTGTCACAATGGCTGCCTTGCAAATACCGAAAGCACGGATCTCGTCATCTATGTAAACAACAAACAGAGCTGAAGAAGCAATTATTATTATTATTATTTATTTACGACTTTTTACCCTTAAGTGAGCATTCGTGTCGGGCGAAAAAGCAATGAGCAGCCTTGCTCAGTCTAGAATTCGTCCCTATATCAAATAAACCCATGTGACATGGATTTAGAGCTTAAAACTCCTTTTAACAGCCACCATCCTGAATTTGGAGCAGCCACCTTGGTGTTTGGGCCACCATTTTGCATATTGCGGTCGCCATTTTTGGACTCCAGACATCTTCCTTATACCAGATATACCCATATTACATGCATTTAGGGTTTAAAACTGCTTTAAACAGCCGCCGTCTTGAATTTGGAGCCGCCATTTTGGATTTTAGATCACCCTCTCGGAAATTGTGGTCATTATTTTTGGACTCCGGATATCTTCCTTATACCAAATATACCCATTTTTCATAGTTTTAGGACCTAAAACTCCATTAAACAGCCTCCACCTTCAATTTGAAGTCGCCATCTTGAATTTTAGACCGCTATATTGGATATTCAGGCCGCCATTTTCGGACTCCAAACATTTTCCCCATACAAAATACGCATATAGCATGATTTTAGGGCCTAAAACTCCGTTATACAGCTGCCATCTTGAATTTGGAGCCACCATTTTGGATTTTAGACCAATATCTTGGATATTCAGGTTGCCATTTTTTTACTCCGGACACCTTCCTCATACAAATTATAACCATATTGCATATTGGATTCTACACCGCCATCTTGGATATTGAGGTCACCATTTTTGGACTCCGGATATCTTGCCCATACAAAATATAACCTTATTGCATGGTTTTAGAGCCAAAAACTCCACTAAACAACCGCCATCTTGAATTTGGAGCCGCCATCTTGGATTTTAGACCGCCATCATGGATATTCTGGTCGCCATTTTTGGACTTCAGACATCTTCCTCATACCAAATGTACCCATATTGCATGGTTTTAGGGTCTAAAACTTCTTTAAACAGCTTCCATCTTGAATTTGAAGCCGCCATCTTGAATTTTAGAAAGCCATCTTGAATGTTCAGGTCGCCATGTTTGGACACCGGACATCTACCCCATACAAAATATACCCTTATTGCATGGTTTAGAGCCTAAAACTCCGTCTACAGCCGCCATATTGAATTTGGAGCCGCCATCTTGGACTTTAGACCGCCATCTTGGATATTATGGTCGCCATTATTGGACTCCAAACATCTTCCCCCCATATTGCATGGTTTAGGGCTTAAAACTCCATTATACAGCCGCCATCTTGAATTTGGAGCCGCCTTTTTGGATTTTAGACCGCCATCTTGAATTTTGGACTGTCATCGTAGAATTTTCGGTCTCCTGTGTTAATATTCGCACTAAATTTGTCAACCATGCTGAAGGTTACAAAAATCGCTGCAGTTTGATGTGTTGCATGATGGGGCTTGGTCGGGGACTTGATTCAGTTTTATATGTGACCAGTTCTACCGGTGCTGTTCCGGATCACTCAAATGGCCATAACTCCGGAACGCCTTGACCGATCCTGACCATTTTTAATAGCAAACAATGCGGTAAAATTCCGGTTCGATTCAAGCTATAATCCGAAAAATCGGCCAATGGGAAGTGCCTTAAAAGTGAGTGACCTTTTTGTACACAGACATACATACATACATACACACATACACACATACAGACATCATCTCAATTCGTCGAACTGAGTTGATTGGTATATGTGACTTGACTCTCCGAGCCTTCTATCGAAAATTGGTTTTTTGAGCGGTCATATAGCCTTTCAGTACACTTTGGTGTACGAGAAAGGCAAAAAGAAATCCCACAAAAACTTTGAATCCAATCTGCAAACAGTTCAAAATTATGAAATTATGGATTTCGATTTCAGATTATAAACAATCTGGATAGGTACCCTTTAAGAACCCAATTATAACAACTCTAGGACATATAATAAATATAATCGTCTTTGATGTATATTTTGATGGATTCGTTGAACAAAATATATAGTGCTTATGAATTCTTGGGGGGGGCTAATCGGGGGCCCGGGGCTCTTGCCCCCTTTGCCCCCCTTAAATTCGGGCCTGGTTTTAAGTAGATTTACTAGATATGATCAATTAACTTGACTTCTTAGATAGGCGATTTCGAATACTTTGACCCATTCTCACCCCCTCTAAGGGGTGAGATTGGGTCAATTTTCAATCATTTGTAGTTTAGTAAGCAATTCATATAATGTGATGTTTTCTTGCTAAACTATCATTTCCACATAGAAGAGTTTATATCTATATATATAAAAATGTAGTGGCATACGTGGGACCGCGCATAACTTGCGAACGGATGGTCCGATTTGGGTCGTCTAAGTTTTGTTCTGTTGGTTTTCACCCAAGGAAGGTTTATGAGGCCAAAAACATGGGAAAATTGCGAGTTTTTGAAAATCGGGTTTTCATACATATTGAACGGGGACTTGGGCGCTTGGCTAAAGACTTGAAACGTCAAAAAACGCAGTAGGCAAGACAAAGTTTGCCGGGGACAGCTAGTACCAAATAAAAAGTTATTCCGACTTCAAATGCATTTGTTTTTTAACAAACAATCTTTAAGTATTCTTTTTTGATCCATTCTCACCCCAACGACGGTATGCGATTTTTTCTTCGAAAGACTTTTAAAATAATCACAACACAATAACAGCATAGTGTATCATTGTGCTTGCCACACAAAATACGCATTTATGCAAGACAAACAAAGAATGCAATGCACTTCAATTAATAACAGTGGAAGTGTTCAAAAAACACTAGTTTGAAGAGAGACAAGACAAATTCCTGCGGCCAAGAAGAAAATTTGTTTTAAATTTCACTGCAAGAAAGTAGCTGGAATTTTTCAAGGATGACAGCCTCAAAAAAGGAGGCAGTTTTTGGAAATTGTAAACGGGATAAATATCTACAAAAGGAAAAACATTCACAAGTGTAGGTTAATTCATTCTATCGTTAGCAGAACATGTGAAAATAAATGTTCTGTACAGGTTTAGTCTGATTTGGTGATCAGCCACGTTAGCTGGAAATGTTCAGTGGTATCATAATGTGGGATTCCGGCGATCATGGCGGTCGATAATTGTCCATGACACCAGCCGAACGGGAGCACGTCTTACCTGCACGGAACCAGAAATCAACCCAAATATAGGTTCTTTTCACTCATATCGGCTCTTCCGTACGAGATTCCAAATTTGGCTATACCGCGTTAAAGCTTTGAGTGGGTAGTTTCCGTTTGATCCCGGCAGAAAATTGCAACCCATCGCAAAGTTTTTTCTACCCAGCGTTGACTTTCAAAGTACCCTAGTGGGTTGAAATAAACCTACTTTTGGGTAAACGGCAAAAAAACCAAATTTGGCTTCTCGCACGGACATTTTCAGCTAGGAAGCTGCACCCTAAAACGAAAGTACACAGCGAATGAGTAACTTGCGAAAAGACAAAGGATTTTTCACTCATATTTACGTACGACTGGATCAGCACAAAAAATGTGCTGATCCGGTGTTACACAAATTTGCGTGAATTTTCACACAAGTTTGCATGAAATATTTTGTCTTTTCGATCGCTGCGTGAAAGTTACTTCTTGCTCTGTGTACATAGATCTTTCAGTGTGCTTCTCGCTTTGTTTTTGACAACATTGCGAGCGGGAGAGCGAGGAAACAACCCACTGCTGGGTAAAAAGTTCAAGCGGTTTACTTATTTTTGGGTTCTTTTAACGTATTTTTTAGGTAATTTGTTTTTTCCGTGTGGGTGACTGTCTGCGATCGAAAGAGCCCGTAGCAGCCAGCCAAAGGGAGTCGTTCGGTGTTCGAGCCGAATGACGCCGACCTAGGTGTCGCGTAGGTCGGCTAGTGCTTGTACTGATGTAGCTGTCAAACATCTAACCCTTCAGTGTTGTCCGGGGAGTATAGTTGATCCGCTTCAATGTTGTCTGGTGTATATCCCACACATAATAGTTGGGTAGTGTTTACCATCCAAGCCCGTGCACAAGGAGGGGGGGGGGGGGGTTGGGTGTTAAACCCTCTCCATTACCGACACTCCATACACTAGGCATCCCTCCGCCTTTGGCCGGAAATTCGGAAAAACCCTTCCCTCGGCGCCACTTCTGTGCACGGGCCTGTTACCATCAATAAAATCATCAGAATTTTTCCTTTCCTGAATTTACATATTCATATTATTTTGTTTCTGCTAGAAGAGAAATATGTGACATGGAATTTCACGCAAACTGGACCTTGTACATAACCTGACCTTGAGAACATGTACTTAAATTAGCTGGGATTATGCAACTCAATTTATGAGAAAAAGCGGAATGGTATCCAAAATAAAAGAAACAGTTCTTTGAATTTTCTCATTAACCTGTATTTTGTACAACACTTTGTAACTTACCTTCGTTACGCCCGCTCAGTCCTAAGGACTCCCAGCCCACTCAGGGTCGGCTAGTTCCGCCGAGGTTTTGCAGGAAGAGGGAAAAGCAACGAATGATCTAAATGACGGCTTTATTTAAAGTCCTTAGTGTCCCTACGGCCCTAACTCCTACCTATTCAACAACGTGGTACTTACAGAAAGTGTGTGGTGTTAGTGCAGGGGCCCGGATGAACTCCGCCTGACCGTCGCTTGGCACTCGTGTCGAGTCAAGTACAAGACACTGAAGACGACCTTACAGTTGAGGTCGAAATACGTATCTGTCAAAGGAAAGCAAATTCTTAGTGGAATTCAAAGGAACAGTACTTAACACGATTTTCTTTTACTTACAGATATTCCCCTTACAAGCCCAGGTTAATCATCATCATACTCGTGTCCTGTCCGCCCGGAATTTGCCGAGTCGCTTGGAAACATGCCGACCACCGTTCGTCCGCTCACTACGGCCGCATGGGATGTCCTGGCCCGTCCGTAGACGTCACACGTGTCTTGCCTGACGGGGGGGTGGGGGGGGGGTTTGGTTCCAGGGCCTGGGGTCCACCCGAAACCTGGTGCTTCAGATGACTGCTCCCGTCACTGGTACGCTTCACCGGAGTTCGTCCGGAGGATGTGTTACGCAGTCCCAATCGGGAGCTCTTCACTGCTGGCCACGTCACTATGGTCCTCGCTGTGGGTAAATGCGGCCCTCAGAGAACTGCTTTTTCCGCCACTGATCCTTCGCAGCACCTTTCCAACACACAGGTATGATGCCCTTCTAACCTGGGAGGATCTAATTCCGTCCCAACACTTTTGTATATCTCCTTAATACTTCCAAACACTTGTGGCTTCTATGGTGGTCTACACGAGCTTAGGTGACTGACGGAAGCCTAAAGTGCACTGAATGTCTTTAGTCTCAATGCTTGACCTTTCCCTATGATATTTTTTTCTAAGATACAGACGGTTTGTTTGTACAGACTCAAAATTGACTACACAATTTTTCGTGCTATGGACAGGAAAAATCGACTTAGTCAGTTGAACAAAAATTGATTTTATACTTTTGGAACAGACAGGAAAACAAAATACCAAATAAAAAACCACTTGGATTGGTCGCATCCGCCCCCCCCCCTCCGTGGCTTTTCGTGGTCTTTCGGCAGACCCCCCCCCCTCCCCCCTAGTGGTCACGTGGTTTATGGATGGCCCCATTAATAAAGTTTTTGGGAACCTTATGCGCAAAAAACACGGCAGTATGCGTACGGCTGGTCACATCGTATGGAAAGTACTCAAGTAACAAAATTAATTTTATAATGCTGTTGAAGTATTCTTCAACACCTGTTCTTTAAAACCATGCATAAACCAAATTGCTCTGCAAAACGTCATCAACTCAACCATAAACCCGCCATAAAACCAAAGCGGCCCATCCTTAGATGATCTTGGAGAATTGTTTTTAAATTTCTCATAAAACTTATTGTACTTCCCAAGTTGTCCTCAAGGCGAATTGCTCTCTTCTTGCAGAATTCTTCAAGTGCACGCTAAAACGATAATAAATTTGTCAGTGTTGTTGCTGATGCAGCTTTTATGTCGACAGAAAAGTTTGGTGAATTAAATTGAAAAAAAAAACAATGAAAATGACACATTATTGTAATCAGGATTAATTTATTACACAAATTGGAAATATTTCCGTGGTGTAACAAGGATGCCAAATGCCAAGCAAAATTCATCGTATATATGTTGCAAGATACTTCCAAAAATTGCAACGCGCTTCCATTATAATGCACTAATAAAATATTTAAAAATATTATTCCTGGTCATGAAAACATTGTTCATGAGTTTTCTCAACATGGCTTTCATTGAAATCTCGGCCAGAGGTCGGTCCATTATCGATGGTTTTAATCAACTTCACCATAAGATCGTCTTAAATTTCTTTCAACTCATGCCAGAGCTAAAAGCATAACACAAGAATGCTACACTCTCAGAAAAAACCAAATTAATCCACCTAGTGGTGATAGTGCCTTTTTCGTCGAATATGCTCTCATGATCTTTCCGTCGATGAAAGCCAAAGTGTTCTGAATCCTAATACTTTATAAGAAAAGCAAGCATTTTATCAAAGCCATCATTGAATTGACTTAAAATTTATTGATGGCACATAGTCCGACGTTATGTTCAACGTATAAGCAGAGCTGAAAAATATCAGACTTCTCAGTTGACTGCTTGAGCATCTTCACTAACACTGGAGGCCGATCAATATCTAGACGATACTTACAAGCCAAGATATAACTTTTTACACAATCACAGATCACTTTGCGATCTTCGCCAATGTTTTTTCATATCATAGCCCAAGTAACATTTTAAGTTTTGTTCGGCTCTACAAGAGATCTTCATGACCAATTTTATAAAACTTGCAATAAAATTGAATCATTCATCAAAACTTCTTGATAACCTCTTTAAGAGTATCTTCCGGCTAAGTGGACCACTCTCGGAGAGGTTTTGCAAACCGCATTAAGAGTAGCAATAAACCCGTTTTAAAACCTAGTTGAAATATTTCCCATTCTCGATTGTTGTTGTTTTTTTTTTCAACAAAAACTATGACAGCTCAAGATGCAGAGAAGCTTCTTCGATGGCACGTTAAGTTCAGGAGGATACATCATTCGTAAGTAGAAAGCGATTATTTCAAAGCAGTATTTTAGTAGTTATTGTGCTGGTAGGCTTATGCGCATTCGAATTTACCGTGAATATTGGGGTTGCAGAAACATCAAATTAATGCGCTTCGAAAATAGTGAATATTATCATCTTGGAATGAAATAAATCAATTTGTGAATTTAGTAAAATTATCCCGAATCACAAGAAAACTCAGCAGAGAGAGTTTATTTATGTGAGCATGTTATGAAAATGGTTGCAAACTACCAATTAATTGCTAATTGAGGCAAAATTAACTATTTTTCATTCACGTAAGCTCATTCTTCAATATTGCGACGACCATAATCAGCGAAAATAAAACGAAAGCAAGTTTACTTTTGTGATGACCGCAATAAACCTAGCAGTGTCGTAGTTTCTGCTTTTCCACCAACAGATTTCGTTCCTAATCGAACGGATCGCCATCTGTTGAGAGTTTTAACAGTTGTATTGCGGTAATAATGATTGCCAGAAGGTTTACATATCGGAAAGTTTTGATTACTCCTAAAATCTGTCTTTATGGATATCTTCAAGTACACTATAAAACATTTTATTAATGGTTTTCATAAAAGCAGTCATAAAACTGTGAGTTTTAATTATTGCTGTAATAAAACATTAATGAAAATCAAACAAAACCAATCAGCGATGGAATTGTTACTTGGGAGGTTAAAAAATGCATATAAAATTTGACAAAAAATGCAAGCATGTGAAATTTTCATGTAAACTTCAACCAATTACAGAGCGCGAGGGCGCAATCAGTCCATTAAAATTTTACCCAGTAATTTTATACGCAAAACCTTTGTTCGGGGTTGATGCGATTAAATTCAAATTGTCCCATACAACGTTGACTCATCCTACTGTATATTATCGTCGCATCACCAAATCGAAGTCGCGACTCGCGTGACATGCGAAGTTGCAGATGCGAAATTAATTTGAACCGATTATTGGCATTGCACATCATTGAGCTAATTAAGAGCTACAATATGCACTCATCCGAATCGAGTTGCGACACTTAAAAGTAAGTAAAAACTCAATTTTCGCGTCCCAGGTCACTTCGAATTTCAACAAAAAGCATAATATTTACACCTCAGGAATCTGAAATTGTGTGATTTGATGAGCACAGCACAGATAAACAAACATATCACTTGCAACAAATTGCGATCCGCTAGCTAGACGGCGGTAGTGAATAAACGTCAAACAGGAGCACAAACGATGCGTGCGCTGTAAGCGTTCAATTGGCGAACTGATAATTATTTGAATCAACCGTTGAAAACAACAACGATATGTAGTGAGTATTGTCTGTTTGTATGTGGGTTTAATTTGTCAAATTTTGTTTCTCTTACACATATTTATCGTTTGCATTGATTTTGTTCACCGGTAGTCTCTAATGTGGTGTGATCTTTTTTTATAGCTAACCGTTCCTCAGGTTATTAAAAAAGTCGTGGTTTGATGTCTCGCACGGTACATTTGGTCAATTTCGGTGAGACACCCGGAACTGGTTCCGGGGCACTACCGAGTCTCCCAAGTATAGTCTGAAACCATTTCATTGCTATTTAGTTACTTAGAAAACCACGATTTCATGTATCGCGTGCATGGGTATGGATCACTTTTACATTTGACCACTTCCAGTGGGACACCCAGAACCGGTTTCGGGACACTACCGGTTGTCTAAAATATGGTCTTACGAATCGATCATCGTGTTATCGAAAAAGCTGCTATTTGATGTACTGTCAAGCCCCCCGTATTAATCATTTTTCAATACGACTCTTTTTAATTCGTGCCTCGCTCATTCGCTTGCGCAATCGCTTGCGCTAAACTATAGTTTCACCGATTGCTCTGAAATGTTGTACAGTTCATATGGGACCAAAATGGAATCCAAAAAGTCGACTGGAGCGAGGATTTATTTTTTCCATACAAGCGTGTCCCATGCCCGAATGATCCGATATTGTGCTGTTACTCACACCCGAAGCGGCTCCTCGTGCAGCTGCTACTTCCGGAAGTTCAAATTTTGTGCTATCCGACACCTGATCCATTTGGTGATCAATCACAATGAACTTCGGAAGCCAACAATCATAAAATTAACAAGCTTTCAATTCATACTACCACAATATCTGTAGGATTTGTGTTCAAAAACGAATCCGAAAATCTGAACAAAAACTAATTTAGAGTTAGTTTGTCGAATTAAAAGTTAACCCGGGTAATTTAACAGCAATCATTGTCGAATTAGCGTAGTTTTATGGTACCACACGTATGGGTTTAGTTCAATTTCTCATTATATTACTTCCGGCAGGACACCCAGACCCAGTTCCGGGATTGTACCGATTGTCCCTGATGTGATCTCAGACTAGTTCCATGCCAATTGTGAATCTTCTTCTTCATCTTTATGGCTCTACGACCCCACTGGGACTTGGCCTGCCTCTTTAGTTATTAATTGAAGGGCATTCTTTGCCTGCCATTGCATGAGTTTGTATATTGTTAGGCAAGTACAATGAAACACTATTCAGATATGGTCTAAGACCATTGTCTTGCTTACCGTTCATCTGGTTTAAAAAAAGCCGTGGTTTGATATGTCGCATGCATGGGTTTAGTTCGCTTTTATGTTTGGCCACTTCCAGCGGGACACCCGGAACCGGTTCCGGGACACTACCGGTTCAGATATAGTCTGTGACCATTTTCCTGCTTACCATTCATCAAGTTATCGAAAACGCCGTAGTTTGATGTGTCGCATGCATGGGTTTGGAGCGTTTTCATATCTGGCCCCTGCCTGGGGTACCGGTCCGGAACACCTAAATGGTCATAACTCCGGAACGGCTGGACCGATCCGAACCATTTTCAATAGGAAACAATGGGACCAGATTCTGCGTCGAATGAACCGTTGGTCATTAAAATCGGTTGAGGTTTACTGCCAAAAAGTGATGTAAGTTTTGTTGTACACATATACACACACACAGACATCACCTCGATTCGTCGAGCTGAGTTGATTGGTATATGTGACTCGACCCTCCGGGCCTTCTATCGAAAGTCATTTTTGGAGTGAACATATAGCCTTTCCAGTACACTTGGTGTACGAGAAAGGCAAAAACATGTAAATTTAAGTTCACTTGGATGCACATAAAAGGAGCGGCCCATTTGACACAAATTTACGTCTTCTATCACAAATAAAGTCGAGCTATCAATCGCTAGAGCCGAAACGAGAGATAAAACATATGTATGTAAAATAATAAACTAGATTCGTACTCTGTTCTGCTGATTGAGAGGCACGTACTATACCTCTTGGCTGTATCACCGAGTTGTGAGACAAACGATAAATGTTAAACTGTTTCTATCTATCTGGTCAGGTAGGTTTGTTGACATCTTTGTGCAACCAACTAGAACTTACATGATGGATGTAAAATTGATTCAAATTTGCCATTCAGTAATGAAATGTTTACGTACGTTGATGGTTTACGTCACGTGTAAAATCCAATTTTTTTAAGAGTGTGGATGACCAAACCCACCTCATTTCGGATGCTGCAACCGGAGGTACTTGGCACTGCACCGCGTCGCGGTTGGATTTCCGGGTAGGTGTTCTTGATTGGCAGCAGAGATGCCAGATTATTTTATCAAAAATCTGTATCAATACAGATTTTTCTGAATCGTCGTATTTGAGGGTATAGTATACACCAAGAGTCCTAGATTTCAATAGAAACTAACAAAAATATACTACTTTATGGCTACTTTTAATTTTTACTGGTATTTATTATTCTTAAACATGTGTGAAAATGTAAAAATTTTCATAAATTCTTTAAAGTTTATGCATCATTTTTTTAAGTTTTCATTAAATTTATTGAAAGTAACTTCAAATTTTATGCTTTCTGGAGAAATCTGTATCACATTTTCAAAATCTGTATTTTTTGTACTCTGTACCTTGTCTGTATAGGAGGTCAAAAATCTGTATATCTGGCATCTCTGATTGGCAGCAATAATGGAACGATGAGAATCAAAACCTGATGCTTGAGTTTTTTCTTGTATTTTTCATATACCAAACTGTTCTCATGCGAGAACAGTTGCTCTTGATCAAGAACGGATAATTGAAGATAACTACAAGAGTCTTATAAAACTGAAAATAAGTTCTACAGTTCTTGTTGTGTTTATGGTTTTAGGAACTGAACCTCAAGTATTCTTGGAGGTGTTTTTAAAACCACATATTGACGAAGAATAGTTGTGCTCAGCTGAAACTCCGATAAGATCAACTAGAATATGCAATGTTCAGATAAAACTATCATAAAAACAAATAAAACCAAATAGAATCAAGATTGTTACTTGGGTTAGGCCGTCAACTCCTTGGTAGCTTATTTGGAAGCTGCAACAAATATTGCAGCAATGTTTCAGCTTGTGACGGTGTTTAGTAACAAAATATGTATGTAGCAGAAGATTGATTTCAAATCAATCATCAACATCAAAACGTTCTTCATAATGTATATGGTATCTACTTGTAGCAGGAAACTTTTATTACAAACATCAATGAAGCAATTTCCCAATATCTATGGTACTCATTAAAAGCGGGTCATAAAGCAAAGTGCTTGTAGTTATTTACTCACCTTCGTCACCCACCACAATCCTTTCCATGAACGACCAATCACTTCCACACTTCCACCTCCTCAGCATCAATGCCCAGCAAGACTCCTTCACCCAGCACGTCTCGGCGGGAGCTCTGGAAACACATTTCCAACCATCTGTTCGCCTCCCAGAGCGCCTCTTAGCAGTACCAGTCAGTCAGGTCTCCACACCAAACCCCTTCCGATCGGAAGGCGTGTGAATAATGACAGCTATAAAATCATCATCGTTCAGTAGTTTGCACGCCGGCCGTTCCTCCTGTGTTTGCGGAAGGAAAGCAGGCTCAGACAAACGACTTGCCCCAGTAATGGAGGGCTGTGATGGGCGAAGCTCCGGCAGTTCGCCAGCAGAGCAGGTTTGATTTGTGATACAATGACATTTGGAGGGCGAAGTATGGTGTTGTTACGAGGCTGGGAAGCTGTAGTAATTACGATAAAGTAATTTGTGAATCTTCGATCATGGGATAATATCTACTTGAGGCTTGAGGGTAAACTCTTCGAAGGCAATACAACCACGTTGAAATGTTTTCTTCATATGAATAATCTGATAAAAAGCGGTGTCATCGAGGTTACTCTAAGTTACTCACTGAGTAACTAACTCTAGAGATAAAAAATGAACTCCCGTATGAGCGCCCTCAGTTTTTTTTTTGTATGTTTTGCTTATTTAAGCATTTTCCCACGTATTACTTTTGGAAAACGTTTACTGATAACTCCAGAAATACTTTCAGAAAATCCTGCAAAAACATTATTGAAGGACATCTCCAGGAGTTTACCGAGGAATTTCTCCAGTTATTTCCTTCAAGAATTTCCCAGAAATTTATCAGACATTTCCATTGATATTTATTCGAGAGTTCTTCCTAGGATTTCTTTAGTGCTTTTACTAAATATTTCTTCAAAAATTCCTTCAGAAATTCTATCAGAAACTCTTGCTCTGATTGCTTCTGAAATTCATTAAAAAATGTCTCCAGAGAATCTTTCAGAATTTCAGAGATTTTTTCAGGAATTCCAGCAAGGTATGTCTTCAAAAGTTCTTCCATTAATTTTTTTTCTTAAATTCCTCAGAAAACTTATTTAAAAATCTAACAGATATTCCTTGGGAAATTCTTTCGAAAGTTTAGGCAAACATTCCTTTGGAGATTCCTTCAGGGATTCTTACAGTCTCGACTGTATTGTTCCAAATATCCCCCAGCGATTGTTCTTAAAAGTTTATCCAGAAATTGCACAACAAATTCTGAAAGATGTCTTGAAAGAATCCCTGGAGATTGTTTTAGAGAATCACTTAAACAAACTCTTGGTGATACCTTTGGAGATTCATAGCACATATTCTTGAAAATTTTCTTAAGGGATTCTTAGACAAAAAATCCTGAAGCAAATCTGTGGAAAATATCTTATTTCCTAGAAAGGAAGTTATGTGAAACATCGAAAGGAACTTTGGAAGTAATTTTAAGGAAAAATGGCTTGAAAATTTGTTGGAGGGATTTCAGGAAATCCTGCAGAAACATAACAAAAAGCTCTGGAGGAATTAAAGACTGGACTCGAAAAAAAATGAGACACAAAGAATAATGTATAACTTTCGATTGCGTGCACAAAAATTGCTGATTTTTTGACCAGGAATAGTACATTATGTGTAGCTAATACCATAAAAATTTCATCAAAATCGGTTAAGTGTTGGCGGAGATATCGTCCAAACAAGAGACTTGCCATTTGAGAATCTTGGGCCAAACAAACACTTTAAAAAATATCACATTTTTTACCTAAAACTGTACAGCCAAAAATACTGAACCGATTTCAATGAAAAATTTTCTGTACAAAATGTATGTATGTAGATGTATTGTGTCAAAATTTCATTCAATTTGATTTGACCTTTAAAAAGTTATAGCCATATATGTAGCCCTATGTCACAATAAGCAGATGTGGTTTTTGGTATAGTGACATTCAAACTGTTCTAACTTTTAAAATGTTCAATCAAAATGGCTGAAATTTCCATTGAGAACAGATTAACACAACGATTTTACACTGTCAAAGTTTCAAAAAAAATCGGGACAGTGTTCAATGTGTAAAATCACATTTTATTGTATCGACAATATTTGTGTCAATACTGAACCGATTTTGTTGAAATTTTTAGGGCATTAGCTACACAAAACATGCTAATCCTGGTAAAAAAATCAGCTATTTTTGAGAACGCAATCAAAAGTTATACATTATTTTGAGTGTCTTATTTTTTTCGAGTCCAGTCTTTAGTTAGAGAGCCGCTGAAAAAAATTATGGGATTTTTTTTTAGAATCTTAAAAAAAACGCGAAAGACTTGGAGAACGCTTGCAATTCATCGAAGAATGTGCTTAGAAAATTCTTTCAGAAATTCCCAAAAAGAACTTTAGAGAAATTACTGCAGGAATCGCTGAGAGAATCTTTGGCAGTATTTCTAAGCATCTTCGGAGAAAAAAATCTTTAAAAATCCCTGATGCATAAACCGGTAGCAATTCCTGGAGGAACACCTGGTGGAACTTACCGAAATTTCCAAATAAATGCCTGAGGCAATTCCTTGAAATATGGAGTATTACCAGATGGATCCTCGGCAGAAATTTCAACAAAAATTTCCGAAAGAGTTCCTGGAAAAAACTCTAAACTTCCATAAGAAATCGTTGCCGAAATTCCGAGAAAAATTCCGATTTTTGTGAGACATTTCCCAAAAATTACATCTTTTGAAGACATTTTGGAGGAATTCCTGGAGAAACTTCTAGAAGAGAAATTCCTAGAAATTTTTCTTAAGTAATTTCTAGAAGAATTCCTGGAGAAATCGCAAAGTAAAACTCATGGATGAAATTCTACTAATATTCCTGGAAAAAAAATTACAGCTTTTTCCTCATGAAATAAATGCACAAACTTCTGTAAATGAATCAATACGATCAAAACGATAGCAACCCGATTAGAATGCTTCTCGAGAGCCACCCGCCTGGTACAAGAAGACGTGATGCGCAGCGAGCTAGGTGGGTCGATCAAGTGGAGGACGATTTGCGGACCCTTCGCAGAGTGTGGAACTGGAGACGTAGAATGGAGACGACTCCTACGTGCAACAGGGGACATTCAGGCCTTAGTCTGACCGGTAAGATAAGGAAGGAAGATAAGGAATCTCTGGAGGAATCCTTGTTGAAAACATTTTCGGAAATCATCTGAGAACATTTTTTTTATAAAAAAATCGGAAACATTTTGATAAGTTTTGAAAGAATCCCTAAATGAATATCTGGCAGTGACCCTGGAGGTTATCGAGGAGACAATTCTTAAGAAGTTAGTGAGAAGGAATACATTCTTAAATAATCTTAGGAATAATTCATGCTGAACTCATAAACTATTACCGGCAACACTGTCGACCGTGAAACGATGGCGAAACCAACGTCCGTTCCCTCGCAACTGAGCGGCTGCCGCCGAGTGGACTGACAGATCGGATAGCAGCTGACAGAACAAAGACAGACAGACTCATTCAGACTTTGCTAGTGTACAGTGTAGTTAGCATTTAGCGAACAAAGATTGAACTTAGTGGATTATTCCGATAATTTGAAGTGAGTTTGTGAACTATTTATTTGAATTGTTATACTGAATTTATTTGTTATATCTAGTTAGATTACAGTAGTATTCCGTATACAGTCAGCACCGCACAATAAGTGAAAATCCAGTCCGTCAAGGTACGTTTTGTTTCAGTCAGAATTTCATAGTCATTATTGAGTCCGTATTTATAACCTGAAATTAAATGAACAATGTAATTTGTACAGATTGTAAAACCCACGTTTTCCCGATAATCGACAGCCAGAAAAGTGACAGAAAAATACTGAAATTGTGAGTAATTGTAGTTATAAGTTAACTAACCACCAACCAATACCTGTTTAACTGAACTTAAATAAAATTACAGCTTTGTAGCTGCTAAGTCTGCAACTAAAAGAACGGTGTTTGTTCTGACGATCGGGAACACATAAATAATAAATACAGTAATAAATTACAGAAAAAATAGTGAAAATATAATTGACCATGCTAAAATTATATTGTCACTTATATGGTGACGAATCAGCCTCAGGCTGAAAATCTCCCTAATAAAAGAAAAAAAAAATGTCACTTACCTGAGGGGCTCTGAACTTTGTAAATCTTGAGTAACCAGCTCTGAGTTCACCATGACACCACTACTGGTTTCAATAAGGCATTCGAAGTTAAGAAAATCAATACACAAACAGGGCTTTATTTTGTTCACGTCTTCCAACTCCGATCGAGTTGCTGCTTTTATTACCAGGACCGTAAAAGTTTACACATTTTTGCTTTAACCTTTTTTTTAATGCTACTGGTTTTGAGTTTTACTTTTTTCTTCATCATTCGCATATTATTATTTACAGTTAATATCGTACTCTCTCACTCTCTCTGTCTCTCGGTCGCCTCACGTAATTACTTTTGCCCAGCTCTTGCTCTTGAATAACAACACCGTGCTTGATGTGCAATGCAATGGGTGGTTGAAAGATTATTTTTTCGAACTCGTTTTTCCTCATTTATTCTGCATTGGTTTGTTTATACCGGACAACTGTACAGGCAAACCCCCTCTCGCAACTTATGTGCGCACTGACTGTTCATTTGCTGAGAGTGATAATTTGAAAATTAATTACGCTCGTTCTTCACATGTATTTTTTTTTTCTTCCTGCTCTTTTGTCCATTGTTAATGCTTAATTGTTTTATCTGGCTGCCCCGATTTTCGACGATTGTACACAAATTGGCCAGCTTCCTGCTGGTGTGGAGTGTTTTACGACCGGCGGTATTGTTCTCTTTATGTTATTGCACTTTTTGACCAATTTGTTCACTGCACATTGATTCTATTGATCTTTTTTTCGTTTTTTTGTGCCGTTGGGGACTTTCATTAATTTGGGTTTATTATGCTTTTCAGAGGGGATACAAAAGTGGCATATTTTCATTCGTTACTGAATGTCTCGTGTATGTACAGAAATATTTGCACGTAAATATAACGTTCGTCATTTTTTTTGTTTCGGGTCAGCTCATTTGTTTATGAGAGGTGCTTTTGCCGGTGTTCCGTCAACCATGGAGTCGTTTGAATAAGTCGTAAAAGCAACGGTCCTTGAATCATACTAAAATAAAGTGAATTAACAAATGAAACATTGAAGTAACGCCTGAATAAGTAGCCAACAATATTGAGGTAAAGTAACAAGTTCCATACGAAGGTAACTAATGCTTAAAGTGATGTCCTCCAACTGATGAAAAACAGCTGCTTCTGCAACAAATCTTGTATAACTCTGCACCTTTACTCATCGTCGATGCTCAGTACGGCATCTTAAAAACGTTAACCCTCGATCAGTCGCGTCTTCGGGCACCCTCAACGATGCCACGCTCAAGCTGTGTACCAAAAGCGTGCTTTTTTTATGGTGCGTGTACTCAGTACACGACGCGACCGCTCCCGGGTTAACCAACGACTTCGAATCTCATGTGCTACCCGAGCAAATCGTCACGTGAAGTCGAAGCAAATCGGAGAGCAGAGAATGCATAGACTTCCAGCGGGAACAGTCCGCCAAACAAGGTAACTCCAATTCAAGGTGTTAAACGACCCGTGCTGAGGAATGATGCTCGAGAGGGAGAGAAAGATACTCGATCGACGACGATCGCAAACGGAGCCTGTGGAGCAACTAGACATCCTTCACAGTAATTTTCCCCGTACCGCGTTAATGCAAAGCTGTGATGTGATGGACCTTTTTCCTGTGCTACTCCTGGGAATCCATAAGAAGCTCAAATGATAATCAGAAACCATTTTGTAGCGGTAGTGGTGAGGATAACCGCTTCGCAAGAAGAGGATTGGCAAGGTCTCCTTTAAGCAGAGCAGAAACAGGAGGAGGTAGCTGTGTGTGGAATGCCATCGTAGCGACCTTCATTTCGTCCTTGGTCAGCCTGTCGGGAGAGGTGATGGATGGAGCGTGGTTGATGAGGGTCATCAATAAGATCAAGGACGTACTTTCTGCCATGGAGGTGGCTGCGCAGCAGTTTGACCACCGACGAACCGACGTGACAGTGTTGATTCAAAAGTGTCCCCCCCCAAATTTAACGGTCGACCACCGAAGCGAGCGATCGCTTCTGTCAAATCAGCGCAGACGCGAACCGTTTCCTATATGAACACACGGGGGTTCGGTGTCGAGCTATCAAATCATCGCGAGACGTTATAGAGGTGGCGATAGTGTTCGGCTATTTCATCATGGCATCGCGGACAACAAATTTGAATTTATTTGTTCTAGCTGTCACGTCGGTTCGTCGGTGGTTTGACTACATCATTGACTTTGTGAACATCAACAAAGACCTCAAGCAGGCCTTGTTGAGACTTCGTAAGTCAACGATGGTGGTCAAGCAAGAGCATGGTAAGCACATGACAACTGCAGCAGCAGTAGAGCCCGCGAAGCTGTATGTACCGTAAACTACCCAGGCTGAGGTCTTCGCATTCGCGGGTAGCACGAAGAGTTCGCCAGATATGCTCGCATAAGAAATCAATCGTAGAAGTATGCGAGGCAGTCGTCCAGGGAGAATCTGGCAGGCGACGCTCGCAAAGCAAGGAGGCTGTTAACCCCGGAGGTGAAGGTCAGTACTACCTGTGAGTCGGACCCCGGACAGGCGTCCCGGAAAGCTGGGACGATCGACCTGTCCCGGGTTGAAATGAGCAGGGGGTTGCGACAATATTTAGGCAGCCACATACTACGGTAGGTTATGGAGAGGTCGCACCATGGACCCAGTGGACAGGCAAAGGAAGAAAGAGGAACAGTAACTAAGGGACGCTAAGCCAAGAAGAAGTAGGAGGACAGGTGTCAAACGAGAAAACTGCGAGGCCCTTGTCATCGAAACGGACATGTCTAAGTACTCAGAGGTCTTGAAGGCCAAAAGAAGCGATGCCAAACTCACGGACAGCCGATGTATGCAACATTTGACGTAGTTAACCGATGAATTGATACTCTAGCTTAAGCGTGACCAAATGTGCAAATACGCTGCCTACAAGTGTCTAGCGGAAGAGGTCCTTCGGATCGGAGGCGACTCTTCTAAACTTAGGCAAGATCACTGTCGTGGAAGAGCTCGTCATGGTACTGCGGCAACAGTGCGAGGAGAAAGTGGCCACTGCAGAGCCATTCAGCTACGGAAAGGCCCGGCAGGGACAGAGGTGGCCATGATACAGCTACCTAGGGCGGTCGCTAACAAGTCCGTTAAAGTAAGGATGCCCAAGGCCATGGGCCCACTGACCATACACGAGCCACGGGAACTTTGCTTCAGATGTCTGGAACCAGGACATACGTCATGGGACTGCAAAGGCCTTGACAGGAGCACGCTGCTGTTCTGCGCCTCCGCGTTGGTCGATCGAGCAGTTTACGCAGATGCTGAACTTTATGGCGACCGTTCGGACAGGGCGAAGGCCGGTAGTAATAGCGGGTGACATCAATGCCTGAACCGTAGACTGGGGAAGCCATTTCACGAACCAGCAGGGTCAGATCCTGCTAGAGAGACTGGCCATGCTAGATGTCGACCTGGCTATTGTTGGTAACAAGAGTCCCTTTAGTCGGAACGGTGGTGCGGCGTCGATTATTGCCGTTACTTTTTGCAGTCCTGGCCTGACAAGTAGTTCGAACTGGAGAGTAGACGATGGCTTCATGCACAGCGATCACCTGGCGGTTCGCTACAGTATCGACTACAACACCAACAGGCAGCGGGTAGAGGAAGAGGCGGCCAGGCAAAGGCCAAGCCCTCGAAGGTGGAAGACATCATACTTCGAAGAAGGGGTATTTAGGGAGGTGCTCCGCCGTTAGCGAAACCTACTTGGTTAAAGCGGTGACAAGCTGGTAGCTAGGCTTGCCTAGGCATGGTAATGGTAAACCACGGGCTTACTGGTGGACTCAAGCGATTGCGGACCTGCGTCGCGCCTGCCTACGGGCTAGGCGGCGATGCCGTGGGGTGATGCCTCCAGGATCGTGATGGTCAAGACGAGAGGTGTAATGGCTCCTACAGAGCAATATTCAGAGATGTTGAAGGGGATCATCGAGGGGCATCTTCCGCGTCATGATCCTAAACAGCCCTCGGCCTCCTTTCCTAAGACAGCCGGGGACTGGGGCTGGCGATGAGCAGAGGGTCACCGATGTGGAACTTGTCGGGATAGCCAAGGCCCTTAGCGTAGGTAAGGCCCCCGGGTCGGACGGAGTTCCGAACCTGGCCTTAAAAGTAGCTATTACAGAGGCTCCCGGAATGTTCAGGTCTGCTATGCAGAAATGAGTGGACGAAGGAGTTTTCCCAGAAGTTTGGAAGCGGCAGAGCCTGGTTCTAATGCCAAAGGCGAGGAAACGACCCGGAAACCCATCGGCATATAGACCAATATGCTTGATCGACAGGGCGGGGAAGGTGCTCAGATAGATTATCCTCAATAGAATGTTGAGGCACACCGAATGTGTAAATGGTCTCTCGAATAGCCAGTACGGCTTCCGAAAGGGAAGGTCTACCGTAGACGCTATCCTGTCGGTTACAATAACCGCCGAGATAGCGCTCCAGCGTAAGAGGAAGGGAATTCGATACTGTGCAGTAGTGACTCTGGATGTAAGGAACGCGTTCAATAGGGACAGTTGCGCGGCTATTGCCGATGCGCTTCTGCATCTGCGGATACCCGGATACTTGTACAAGTTACTTCCAGAATCAAGTACTAGTTTACGACACGGAGGTGGGTGGGATGTGCTTTCACATACCCTTAGGTGTCCCGCAAGGTTCTATCCTGGGTCCGGTGTTATGGAAGGTCATGTACGACGAAATATTCGGACAATTCGTGACCACATGCTTGCCGCATGTGGTGGGGACACGATTCCGGACAATCTTGCCCAGAGGATGTGTAAAAACGAGCTTGGCTGGAATACCGTTTCATCGACTATCGCCCAAATCGGCTGGGAGCTACAGATGAGGTGGCGCGTAGACTCGAGGAGTGGCTAGTTCAGACACTAAACAAGAGGTGGTTCAATTCGGTGTCGGCTACGCAAGGTATTGTCACGGTCGTGGCGTCGGTCTGCTGGGTTGGATCCGTGCCCGTGGATGGAAAAGAATCCCCGGCAAGGTCCTGGGCAGGTGGAGGGACCTTGTCGGCAAGTCCCTCTGTGTTCTATGCTGATAGGCCCTCAACTACAGAAGGTCAACTTTCGGTGCAGAGGAAATCAGGCGTGGTGTCGACCCTGCCTCGCCTTACGAGTACAAAGGGAAGGTTGAGGCAATCCGGGAAGCCGGCAATTTGCCAGAACCTTAACGGTGTCCTCCTAAAATACTGTCAGGTTAACCTGTCGTAATGCTTGCTGCTGGAAGGCTACGCAACCAACCTCGATGGTGCGACTTGGGTAAGGGTCATTATTGATCTACGGATCGACTACAAAATATTGCGTCATTCACAATGTACGGTATTACCTAGAAAGACTGAAGCAGCCTGATTTTGCCGTTTCATGCACGCCGAATCTCGAGGCAGCGTTGTAGACAAGAGGCAAGTTCGAAGATGACTCTCTTGAGGATTACAATGCAGCCGAGAGCTCTGTCTGGTACGTAATACGATGTCCACGGAATGATCGGTTCGTTGAGAGGTTTTGCATGAAAAGAACCTAAAGCGGACGGTAATGCTGCAGCGTGAACGTGGCAAACATAAAACTTCAGGTATCAGTAGGTCGGCTCCCGAAGCACGTTCTTCTCCATTTGGGAAATTTGTGCCATTAATAAAACTTGACCAAAACTGAAAGCCATTTTAATGAAAGTTACATTTCGTAACGATCGAAATCTAAAACTGGCTACTTCTACCTTCCAGTAGTAGGTTATACATTCTACATCGAAGCAATAATCATGGAAATAATATGAAAAGCATTTTTTAATATAACTAAAACCGACCTGAATGACTTTTATAGTTAAAGGGTCGTTAAAACAATAAAAAAATATAACTAAAAAAATATCGAGTTATGAAAAGGAATCTAAATTAGGGAAATATGAAGAAAACAATAAAAACTCTTGCTGATGGATACCTCAGATTTCTAAATCCAAAGTTGTGCGTATAAAAGAGTCTCGTACTTCCGAAAGTCATGTGTCGAGCTTCGTGTGAAAGTTCATTACATTAAATTTACTTATTTATCCTAGAATATTATCCGTACTTCACTACTTATACATTTTAACATACTTTTCTGAATCAAGTCGATCGATTTGACATCCTAAAAAGAACTCCCCTAAGTGTACGCTTTTCTAGTACTCACTATCCTAACACCGCACAGATTTGCCGCTTTTAACTTTTGCTCGTCTTACCTCCTAGATGTGAGCCGCATCTTTTTCACCGTAATCCCCCAACATTTATGTACACATTGCTTCCAAGTACTGTTTTCTACTGACTGCTTCCACCTGACCAAGACGGAAATGGGCTATCGGGGAGCGCGAGCACACGACAGGAGTCCACAAACGAAAACGAGGGGGTAAATGATCCATAAGGCACTTTATTTTAATCAAATATTTATCAAACGATCGCTTCACGGATTGTTGTTGTAAAACTACTTACCACGCAGCAGCAGGAGCAGCGGCAACAGTAGCTCTCTGCTTCAATCCGGCGGCCATAACGGCCGGCAATGGCGGGCGACCCCTCCCAGTTTATCGGTTATCTTCCCCTGCTGGGTGGAAGGGAGGCTCTACTTGCGAGTTGAACAGATTTCCGCAAGTACACACACAACAGGAGGAACAGCGAGCAGCAACCAAGGAACGGAGTCATGTAAGGGAGAACATGGTTAAATGCGTCTTCGATTTACGGGGTTGGACAAAGTAAGGTATGTATGTATTGGTACATTATTTAGCAAAGGGCTGAAATCAGAAGCTCTGTCCCAATTTACCTGACAATTTCACTGAACATTTAACAGACCTGAGATTTTTTATGATGGCATGACTCAAGTAACGCACATATCCTAGATGAGTTTAGGTAACTGTTAATTTGGTCAAACAAGAGTTGCATACACTATTATAGATAACTAGGGTAATGGTTCATACAGTCGAGGCGGAAAACGCGCAGATATTCATACTGAGAGATGTTAGTTCGATTCCCGGGCGGTCTCGAATCTTTTCAAAATGCATGTTCCTCCAACTTCCTTAGGTAGAGAGTATCTCTGTGCCTACCACGGGATGTACGTATGTGGGAAGGTCAATTGGCGGAAAGAGCTATCAGTTGAGTGCCCATAAAATACTTAGCTGAGCCGTAAGCTCTTTCTCAGTGATCCGTTTCACCCCACCACTCCCTCTCGAACCGATTTCCCCCACTTCGACCAACTTGCAAGTGAAAGTTTCAACTTCTTTTCTGCAAAAGCACCAACAACCAGCGAGGATAGCCACATGTTGTGGCCTTCCGCTTTTCCTACGCTATCTGGTTTTCCTTCCTACCACGACCACCCCGCTAGGGGAAATCCATAATAGTTTACCAGTTACGACCTCGTCGTCTTCGACGACGACGACGACACGACGAACGTCAGGTGGAAAGGTTAAGGAGATCGTTACCGGGTAAGATTGCTTGCAAAGGGACAAAACTTTCCAACTCTCGGCACTTTGGGGACGCGGGCGGCTTTCCGGATTGAGGATACTAGGTCCGGGCCAAATGGATCCCGAATTTCACCGGGAAAGGTGTAAAAGTTGTTCCGAAGCTCCTTGGGAGAGCGGTTCGAAAGAGCTTTGCGAAAGAGTTTTGTCTTATGGCTTTTGGTTCCGCTGGTATTGTATTCATGACCCCAAGGGGAAAAAAAGTACCCACCCACCTACATACATTGTGGATCTAAGCCTTCGAAACATCCATTAGCTGCGGGGTTGTTATCGGATTTTAAGAAACCGATAGAACTTTGATCCTTCTTGGGCGGGTACTTCGCGTGGATGAAAATGGGTTGGAAAGTAAAAAGTTCTTACGATGCTTTTTGTTTTCCGTTAATAATTTACCGAGTACGAAGCAAACTAATCCTCAGTTGGCAATCATTGCTGGTGAGAAATGCTTACAATTTTCGTGAAGCTTTAAATTAGTATTCACAATCTTATGTTTCCAAACACGGATTTCTCGCGTAAAACTTTAAGTCAGAAATTGCAAAAAGAAAACGTTATTTCTGCCCCAGAAGAGAGTATCAACATCATAATCAAATGTGTTATTTTAGCGTAATAAATAACTGTATAATGAAATCAGAATTTTGTATATTATTAACATATCTTATTATGTTATAAACATGTGTGTCATAAGCGGCAAAATAACAAAAATCATAACAAAAAAATGTTCCTGGAAGATCAATTTAAAAACAAGTTTTGTTAGATTCAATAACAACTTAATAACAATGAATCTTGCAGTGAATTTTAAAACTTGTTATTGTTATGTTATAGTTCATTACACCCGAGCAGAAGGTTATACCAGCAATATAATAAAATGTGTTATTTTGGAAAAATAACTGAGTAACGCAAAGAGTTATTTTCATGTTATTGACATAACATACCGTGTTATAAACTTGTCTGTTATAAGCGGCAAAATAACAAAAATAATAACAAAAAAATGTTCCTAAAAGAACAGTTAAATAACAGGTTTTGTTAGTTTCATAACAACTTAATAACAATGAATTTATACAATGTTTCAATAACTAATTTTGATATTAAAAAGTTATTGATAACAATATGGATGCAAAGTGAGTTATAATATCAGAATCATAACAAAGATTTTTTTTATTCTCGCAAGGTAGGTATGTAACCCCTAAGTTCGAGCCATTTAAGAGGAAAAAAAATGAATTTCTGTTGGAAAATAAAAAGTAATAAACAGCCATGACTAAGGCCATAACCCACTATTACACATAAGCCAGTCATTCAAAAATAATGGCACCTTTCCAGGCTTCCTGGTCCAAACGGCCTTAAAATTAATTTTGTTTCTGGGTTATGGTGGATCATGGTTGTTCACTTTTTTATTTCCAAAATAGAACCGTTTCTATATGTTTTCCCACTGAAATGGATCGAACTAAATAGAAATAAAATTACAAGTAATTCTTAGTTTAGTGTCAAAAGTACAGCTTAACCGATTCATAGACACCTAAGATATGGCTTATAGACTCCAAGCATGGCTTTTTGTATGGAAATCAGCAAATGTTAACTTTTTCATTTCTTTTGCTGTAAATCTCGCATGGTGTAGTTGTGATTGCAAAACTTTATTGTTGTGCTATTGATGATCAATAATGGTACACTCTCAATAATATAAAAATAACAGAACTTGTTCTACAACAAAACATCTTATTAAAATGTTCTTTAAAGAAAATATACCAATAGCAGGATCATAACGAAATCAGATTGCCCAACAAAAATGGAAAAATGATGCCTCAATAAGTTAATAATAACAAACCAAGATATAAAAACAGGTTTTGTGATTCAGTTGTTATGATTTTGATATTCTCTTCTGCTCGGGCATATTTGTACATTTTCAATAGTAGAATAATAACAAAACTTGGTCTACATCAAAGTATGTTATTGAAATGTTATTTAGTGGATGACTTTCAATAACTTAATTATAACAAAATAAGATTGCCCAATAAAACATGTTATAAAAAAGTAATACTTTGATAAGTTTATAATAACAAATTATGATATAAAAACAGGCTATGTGATTCTGTTGTTATGAATTTGATATTCTCCTCTGCTCGGGTAAGTTATTATTGAATAACAATAAATAACTGAATATTTATGAAATACCAAAATATGCAATCATAGAAAATAAATTCTTATGGACATTCCAAGTAAAATAACATCCCAATGGCATATTTTGCAATCATAACTTTGTTTTGTTATTGATGAGTTTATTTTTCGTTTTGTCAGAGACAATAACACGAGAAGATTCAATTACATTTTGAAATTGGAATGTTGATGAAGAACAACTTTTTTATTGGCTTGTTGGTAAAATAAATTTAAAGTACTAAAATAATAACTGACTTTGTTCCAGAAAATAAGTAAATATGAATTAATTTTGTTATTATAAGATCAAACCAAGGACAAAGCATTTCTGTACTTAGAAAACAATTTTTCCAAGCATAAGAACAATAGGGGGATTCACTAAACAGCGTAAACCGATTAAACTGATTAAACGTCGCGATCACCAAGGCAATCTTTGATTATTTCATCCACAAAATCATGAAACATTTCAAATAAACAGAAAATCATGGCTTACACAGCATTTTAATCTGTTTGGTGAGTACCCCTAATATTTACAATTGTGATGGTCTTTTTTTAATCAATAACTTATTTTGTACTTACTTTGTTCTCAATAACTCGATAATAACTGATTCAGTTATTCAACATTTAAAAATAACAAATAAAGGACAAACTTTTTTAATATAAAATATTGACTAATGATAAAATTTGTTATTATTGAGTTATTTTCCGGTACAAAGTCCGTTATTATTTGTGTTCTTCTAGCTCTTATTCCCAACAAGCCAATAACAAATTTTGTCATTCTGCTATTCATTTTTAATTGCAAAATTTGATCTTCTTTTAATATTTTCTTCTGCATTCCGTTGACACGCAATTGACACAAGAAGAACTTTTAGGAAAAAACTCAACGTCTTAACATCGCAATTAAAGAAAAAAAATACGAAAAGGCACTTTTTTCAAACAGCTACAAATATGTTAGAGACTGTTATTATGAGGAAATTTATTAAATTCCTCCATGAATATACTAAAAAGTACCTCCAGGAATTCTACAAGTATTCCACCAGAAGTCACACTACGAGTTTTGTAACAGTAATAAATTACACCAAGAATTCCATCAGAAGTTGCTCAGAGAGTTGTTTAAGATTTTTTTTCTTTTAGGGATTTTCTTAAGAATATTTTTAGCGATTTCTCCAGGAAATTCGCGAGCAATTCTTTCAGGCATTCCTCTAGGAGCTCCTTCAGTAATTTCTGTAGGAGTTTCAAAAGCAATTGTTTTAGAATTTCCTCTAGAAATTGTTCCATAAGTAGATCCTAGATTTCTCGCAGGAACTCCTAAAGAAGCGTTTTTTTTACAAATTTCAACAGGAACACCTTCAAAGATTAATCAAGTAATTATGCAGGAATGTCTCCAGGAGTACTTGTGGATATTTTTCCAGAAATTCCTTTCAATGAGCGCTCCAGTATTTTCTGCCAGAGCGTTCATGATTAACAAAAAATTTAATCATGATTAATCATTGATGATTAAAATTCCAATTTTGGTGATTATTGATTATGATTGATGATTAATTAGATTTTTAGGATGATTAAAGATTATGATTAATGATTAAAATTGGTTTTATCTGTGATTATTGATTATGATTAATGATTAAAAATGGCTCATTGATTAAAAATCATGATTAATCATGATTAATCAATCACAAAAAACTGGAAATGATTAAAATTTATTTGTATTTTAACATGCCTTTGAAGTTTCAAAAGTAAAAGGTAACTCTGTCCGGGAGATTTTTGAAAAAAAGAATCATAAATTATATTATTCAGAACAGAAAAAATTGGATCATATATTTTATATGATAAATCATTTTCGATGATGAATGATTAATGATTGATTAATATTTTTTCTTATGATTATGATTACTGATTAATGATTAGATTGCCAAAACAGTGTGATTAAGATTAATGATTAATGATTAAATGAGATTTTTTTTATGATTATGATTAATTTTGATTAATCTTAATCATTAAGCATTAATCATGATTAAATTTATGATTAATCATTAACGCTCTGTTTTCTGATCAGGTAGGAACAGTTCCTTCCAAATTTACAAAGGATTTTTTTCAAAGAGTTTATTGGGATCGAATCCCACTCCCGACAAACTCGGAAGATCTCATCCTTCGGAAGGGAAGTAAAGCATGGGTCCCGAAATGAACTAGCCTAGGGCTAAAAATCTCGTTCATACAGATATAAAAAAAAGAGTTTATTTTGAAGTTTCCTCAGGAATTCCTTCAGCAGTTACAACAAGAAACTCACTAGAAGTTCTTTCCAGAATTGATAAGGGAAATTCTCCAGGAATTATTCTAGGAATTGTTGAAGATTACTCGAGGAGTTCAGACATTTTTCTTGCTTCAGAGTTTCTTCGGGAATTCCTCAAAGAGTTAATGTATTCGTCTATGAGTTTCCTCAGGAGATTCATGAAAATTCTTCAGGAGTGGTTTATTTTGTTTAAATTATATCAGGAGTTTATAAACATAAATTACTTCTTGGTAGAATTTCAGAAAGTAATCTTGAATGAATTGAAAAAACACTTCAGAAGGAATTCCGATAACCATTCTTGAAAGAATTTATAGACGAGCTTTTTGAGGAGCTTGTTTACGAACTACTGCCACAATTGCTGTAAGAACTCCTAAATACATACCTGTAGAAACTACTGAATAAAAAAAAATTAACGGAGATTTTTGGAAAAAATGCCGATGGAAACTCTCAAGCAATTCCAACAAAAGGTTATGGACGATTTTGAAAAAGAACTTCTAAAGCAGCTTCTAGTTTAACTCACGAATGAATTTTAAAATATATGCTGGATAGAATTGGCACAAAACTATTTTATGCAATTCAGTATCATAATTTCAAATTTATATAACTCATTTCAGTATCATTATGGCCATTTTTCCGAATTGGTTCATTATGCAACTGAAATTAGTTGCATAATGAAAAATAGTTGTATAATGTTCATAATGCAACTCATTTGAGTTGCATTATGAATATTATGCAACTCAAATGATTGCATAAAATTTTGTATGGAACTCGTTGCAAAACTCGATTTTTTAAGCACTCTTCGTATGTACGACTCGTGCTGAAAAAAATCTACTTTTTGCAACTCGTTATATAAATAACTATAAGAAATTCGAAGAGGAACAGAAAAAATTCTTTAAAGAAGTTTAGGAATACATTGAGGATTTCTTATTAAACTTCTTAAGGAAATTCTTGAAAGTAGTCTGAATTGATACCTGATGGAGTCCTGTTAAAATTTCTGGAAAGTTTAAGAAATTCCACAAAAAAAAATTGTAGGAAATATTTTCACTTACTTAAAAGGAATTGCAACATCTCTTTGTGAACAAGTTCTTGGAGAAACTCCAGAATGAGCCATTCGAGGACTCTCAAACAAACCCTTGGAGAAAGTTCTTGACAGCTTTTAGAGGACCAGTTAGGAAAACTCCTGCAAGAACGATGGTACTTTCTGAAGAAACTTATGAAAATGCTTCCACTTGAAGAACTACTTAAAGGCAGTCCTTGGAAAAATCGTCTTGTGGGAGCTTCTGAAAGTATTTCTGGAGGAACTCAAAAAAAAAATCCAGAGCGATTAGTCGAAGAACTTCAGAATGATTCCTAGATTCAAATCATTGAAAAGCCCACATGAAATTCTATTTGAACCCTCACCAAGACCACCAGACACATTTAACACTAGCATACTGCCGTGAATCGCAAGTCAGTCCCATCTGTAAAAAGTAGGCATTGAGAAAATGGACTCTGTACTTTTCAAATTCGATTTCTATGTGAAACTTCAAAAAATCGTCATGAAATAAAAACTTACGCGGTCATCATGAAACTTTCACACATTGCTTCAAACATGAAAACGTATCAGTGAAAAATATTAAACTGGCTAAAACAATGTTAGGTTTTGTACCGGAGGGTACACTAGTTCGTAATGGGACTGACTTTTACTTTTCATTATGGGACAATCTGACTTGGTGTTGTTTTTCAATTTTACTGAACAAACTATATATTTTTATTCATCCAGCTGAAAGATCATCCGAAGAAAGACCGAAAACGGCCATTAACTCATTTTTGCCCAAAATGCAGATGGGACTGACTTGCGATTCACGGCAGCATAGTTCCTGAAGGAACTTCTCGAGGAAACTCTCGAACTCCAGAACTCTAGAATTGCCTGGCGAACTCCCATTGCAGAAATTTTCGAAGGTATTTATAGAAAGATTCCTGGAGGATCTCCGAGGAAAAAAAAAATCATATCATGGAATTTATAACAAACAGCTTTAAAATTCTCAACAAAAGCCTTGTTTCTGAATGAGAATAGGTTGGAGAAGTGGCCAACGTTTGAGAATTAAACAAAAAAAAGATCTTTCAAAACTAATGGTGTACATTAAAAAAAAAATCTTTAAAAAGTTTTAAGAAAATTTTCAAAAACACTTGTGTTAGATCCCTAGGAAAATTTCTAGTAGAAATCCGCTTGAAATAAATCGGCTAATCGAAGATTAATTGAAAACGAGATACTATGGCTGTCCAGAAAGTTAGGAACAGAATAATACGATCCGAGACTAATGGCATCTATACCAGCGATGAAAATGTACTTGCAATTGGAAGCCCAGTACGTAGAACTGCAGATCACTCAATTTCATTGGAGCACCTGCGTTCTCGCCGATGTACTGAAGAACCGCGGATTTGGCATCGTGGCACTGCAGGAGGTACATATGTTGGACAGGATCCATGGTAAGAACGTTTAGAGGTAACCATACCGTCTACCGGGGCTGCGGTAACACACGGTAGGTTTTTGATCGTCGACAGAAAGTGCAGGTTGAGGATCAAGGGACGATTCTTCAACTTCAGCATAAACAACGTGCACAGCCAACACTCAGGAAGTGCTGACGATGACAAGGACACATTCTACGCGCAGCTCGAAAGCAAGTACGACCGCTCCCCAAACCGTGACGTCAAAATTCTCACAGGAGACCTAAACGCTCAGGTCGGTAAGGAGATGGAATCCAGACCGACTTGGAAAGTTCAGCACCCACCATCTGACGAAAGAAAGCAGTCTACGAGTCATCGATTTCACCGCTTTTCAAAAGAGTGACTCTTTCAAGACAGAGCCTCACTCATCGTTACACCGAGAGATCACCTTAGTAGAAGAAAACACAAGCAGCCATAAACAACGCAGCCAACAGCACCGTTGGTAGGCTATTGTACTATTTTGGGCACTTGCCGCTATAACTAAGTCAATTTCAAACCGATTGAATTGAGTTTTTGTATAGAGTAAGATACTGCACGTGCTAGCTCTATACAAAAATTCAAAACAATCCGTTGGAAATTGACTTAGTTATAGCGGAAAGTGCTCAAATTAGGTACACCTGCCGAAATGGTACAATACCCTACGTATAACGGAGTCGTTGAAAAAAAAACGGAACGACGAGGAGTGCAGAGCTATTTTGAAGGAGAACGCAACATGGGCGGTAATACTGCAGCATGTAACCTGGCAGAACGTGGAACGATACAAACAGAAACGGGATCAGCAGACCCGCGGTCTCTCATGCGGACTCTTCAACATCGCTCTGGATGATGTACTTCGTCGAGCAGGCCCTCAACAGCCGGTGTACAGTTTTTATTAAATCCGGTCGATTTGTGTGCTTTGTGGATGGCATGGATAATATCACCTAAACATTTGGAACGCTGTCAGAGCAGTACACCCGGCTGAAATTTCAGTGGGTGTGAAACGACTCAAGCATTCCAAATGGTAAACAAGAGAATTGCTGTATTGATTCATCTGCTCGGATTTAATTGCACTACCAGCAGCGCTCCATGAATTCAAATTAACGACCTTGAAACATTTTCCAAACAACACAAATCCCACTCTAAACCATCCCACATCCAATTAATCGCTCGTAAAAACACAATTATTCCATCAGCTAATCCCTGGGACCAGCAGCAGAGAAAAATGCTTATTGCCTGTTGTGCCTCGAGGCCACGTGATTTACATCCGGAATCCCCACCAGCAACACGATTAATCCATCCCCATTTTGCATTAATTGTCGGTTGCTGCTGCTGCTGCTCTTGCTGGACCGATGTGCATTAGTGGAAATCCTCGCTGCCTCACAACAATCAATAATACGGCTCTATACAGTCACATATGTATTATTGTAGTACCTACGTACGACGGACGACGGGAATAAAATTACAGACGAACAGACATACTCTCTAGATGCAAACAACAACATGCACACAGACGGACACGATGAACATGGGTGGTGACAAACGGGGACATAATCTAAATCACATTTTTTTTTTTCACGGCTCTGCTGCTAAAAAACATCAACCACATCTCTCTCAGTTGTTGTAGTGTGTAGTGCGTTAGTCGGTATTTACTGTTTTTACTTGGTAGGTATAAATAGCTGAATCATCTAGTTTTTTTTTCACTGCTCTTGTTTAACATTTTTGCTGATTCAATGGACGCATGTTTTTAGGAGTTTTTTTTGCTCCATACTCTAGTACCTACTAGAACTAGATACCTACAACTAATGGGACAAATGGGGAAAACTAGTTTTCCGTATTTGGCCCGGATGTGTGTGTATGTACAAATATTTATAGTTACGATTATTGGATAATTGTCGCGTGGCGTCATTTTCCGCTTTTGTGGGTCATAATTCTGATACGGTGTCGCTGGCAGGGGTATTAGTCGTTTAACTCTTTAGGCTTAAAAAGTACTGGGTGGAAACTAAATCACTCAAATGGCTGCTGCTGCTGCATTATCAATTTTCTCTCGATTTTTATGCAATATCAACAATTTACTCGTTATTTTAAAAGCTGATTAAAAAAGTATAAGGTTGTATAACGGGTTTAAAACCTCTTCAAGACTAAAAGGCCATCAAAATGTTAGTGGGGAATACTTCTACAATTCTTCACACATTTTGTGTGCGATTCCTTCAAAAAAAATATTCTCTTTGGCAAAAATACGTTTCTCAAGGAGATCGTTTTGAGCTTGCTTCTGGATTTTCTTTTGTTATTTCTGGACTTTGTGTATTTTTCTGTAGATCATTATAAGAGTCCAAAAGTAGTAACTTGTGAAATATCAGGAAGCACTATTAAAGGAATTTAAGAAGAATGAATTTCTGACAGAACATGTTGATAAAATTTATTGAAGAATCTGAACAGTAACTTCATGAGGAATCTCAGAATCACAGGAAAAATTCTTAAAAACATCCCAGAAGAAGCTTTTGAAAGGAAGTTTTGGAAAATCTCGGAATAACCTCTCGAAGAAACCCAGAAAAAATATCTGGAGGTATACCTGATGCAATTCCTGAAATCATCGACACAGAATTACTGGAGAAGCTTCAGATGGATACCCCGCTTGAGATGCCTATGAGATTTTCTCAGGAATCTCTACGTCTCTTTGAGGATTCTCAACAGAATCCTTTGAGGATTCTTTACAGAATTATTTGATAATTCACTATGGAATCCTTTAACCCTCCTAGAATTTCAAGATATTCGCACCACAATGGCGTAGTACACGTTCAGCGTGCCTGTCTGGGTCATATTGCCCCCAACAGATTGCAAATGCTCCATAGAAAATCAAAAATCGCTCCCTAAAGAATAAACATATGTTCCATGAAAATGTGCAATGTTACCCATAAATAATTGAAAAAGTTCCGTACTTTATGAAAAATGTACCATTTTCTCATTACAAGTGCAATTTTGTACCAATAAATAATACAAAAATGGTTCATAATAAACTACAAATGTTCCATAATAAAATGCAAATGCTCCATGAAAAATAAAATTGTACCCATAGCAAATTGAATATTGCACCACAAAAAAATTAAAACGCACCATATAAAATAGATAAGTACTATTAAACTGCCCCATATAAAACATGGTTTGCTCCATAAAAAATTGAAAATGCTCATTAATTTAAACATCTGCACCACTAATGTAGTGCAATGAAAAGCAATTCAGCACTGCTGAATTTAATTAGGCCAATATGCTATCTATGGAGTATTTCTATTTTTTCATGGAGCAAACCATGTTTTATATGGCGTAGTTTGCTATTACTTATGGAGCGTTCATCCATTTTCTATGGTGCAATTTTAAATTTTCATGGTGAAATTTAGTTTTTCTATGGATAAATATTCTATTTACTATGGGTACAATTTCATTTTTTATGAAGCATTTGCATTTTATTTTGGAACATTTTAGTATTATTTATTGGTACAAAATTGCACTTTTAATAAAAAAATATGTTTTACCGGTACATTTTCTGTAAAATATGGAACGTTTTCAATTATTTATGGATAAGTTTGCACATTTTCATGAAACACATTCTTTATGGAGCGCTTTTTGGTTTTCTATGGAGCATTTATGATGTTTATGGGTGCAATAAATAGCCTGCCTTAAGGATTCTCTACAGAATTTTTTGAGGATTCTCTACAGAATCCTTTAAGAATCCTATGAGGATTTTCGACAGAATTTTTTGAGGATTCTCTAAAGAATCCTTTTAAGATTTGTTCGGTCCGAGATTGTGAACCTATGGTTCTGATCTCTTTAGATCACTTTCCTCTTCACCCTAGCTAATGAGAAGAGTGAATATCTCTAGTTTTACGAGAGATACATCACCGAATCCTTCAAGGGTTCTCTACAGAATTCTTTGGGGATTCTATTTAGAATCATTCGAGGATTCTCTAGAGGCCCAGAAGAAATACGTAATAAAAACCCGGGAGGAATCATTGAATGAATCCCGCGAAAAATGCCTGATGGAATCCCGGAAATAGCCCAGGAAGAGCCCTGAAGGAATCCCTGACGCAGTCTCGGGAAAAATCTGTGAAATAATCCCGGAAGAAACTGATGAAGATTCCTGGGAGGTATTATTTAAGGAATCTCGGAAGAAATCTTTAATGGAAAGCCGGAAAATATGTCTGAAGTGATCCTAGGAGGCATCCATACAGGCCGCTCTTCTAATACTGCTTTCACTTCCTTGTACGACTCTCTCTTCTGCCAGTTACCAGGTACTAACATACGGGACCTGCCAACTTTTACTCAATCCGTCACTTTTTGACACTTCTGATGTACCCAAGCATTTCTAGGTCACCGAGACCAATAACTATTACTTTCCACGCTGTTGTGCTTACTATTACGGGGTGAAATGACCACAGATTATTGAGTTTGTATCAAAGGTATTCCCTGAAATTCTGCAATGGTCATGGATCTATGGCTATTGTCACGAACATGCTCTGTTCAATTACTCATCAACGGAAAGGAAACTTCTTACGGATACCAACTTCGTGAAAATCGTTCCGCTGTTTTAATTACACCCTCTAAAGCAATGTTGAACAGCAAACACAAAAGACCATCACCTTGCCGTAACCCTCTGCGAGATTCGAAGGGACTCGAGAGTGTCCCTGATACTCGAACTACGCACATCACTCGATCCATCGTCGCCTTGATCAATCGTATCAGTTTATCCGGGAATCCGTATTCGTGCATAATCTGCCATAGCTGTTCACGATCGATTGTATCATACGCCGATTTGAAATCGATGAACAAGTGATGTGTGGGCACGTTGTATTCGCGGCATTTCTGCAACACCTGGCGGATGGCGAACATCTGGTCCGTTGTAGCGCGTTCACCCATAAATCCAGCCTGATATTGCCCCACGAACTCTCTTGCAATCGGCGATAGACGGCGGCATAAAATTTGAGAGAGTATCTTGTAGGCAGTGCTCAGTAGCGTCATCACGCGATAATTTCCGCAATCCAAATTTTTGTAGATGGGACACACGATACCTTCCAGCCACCCCTCCGGTAATACTTCCTCCTCCCAAATCTTGATAATGACCCAGTGTAGTGCTATCACCAGTGCTTCTTTACCATATTTTATTAACTCGCTTGGTAGTTGATCTATTACAGCGACTTTGTTGTTTTTCAACCGGCTAACTTCCCCCTCAATCTCTTGGAGGTTAGGTACTGGAAATCTTTCGTCCTGCGCACGTACTCCTAGATCTGTTACCACGCCACCCCCGGTGCTTGCAACGTCGCCATTGAGGTGCTCATCGTAATGCTGCCGCCACTCTCGACCACCTCATGTTCGCTCGTGACAATATTCCCGTGATTATCAAGGCACATGTCGGCTTGTGGCACAAAGCCTCTGCGCGAGCGGTTCAGCTTCTCGTAGAACTTTCGTGTGTCCTTAGTGCGGTACAGCTCTTCCATCGCTTCGCGATCTTGTTCTTCCTGCTGGAGCTTCTTCATCCGGAAGACTGAGTTCTGCCTGTTCCGCCCCTATCTGTCACGTGCCTCATTAGCTCTCGTACGGTGTTGCAGCATTCTCGCCCATGCTGCATTCTTCTCGTTCTTTCAACGGTTCGCATTCACCGTCGTACTACCTATGGCGAATCGGATGTATGTGCGTACATTGGTTATATCCGAGAAGATTTTACCGTTGATTAGAACGTGGTCGATTTGGCTTTCTATTTGATGGTCAGGTGATCTCCAGGTGGCTTTGTGGATATCTTTGCGGGGTAAGAAGGTGTTTCGGACTACCATACCACGGGAGGCTGCAAAGTTCACACATCGCTAGCCGTTGTCATTCGATACAGCATGCAGGCTGTTTCGCCCGATTACTGGTATGTTCATTTCCTCCCTTCCTACCTGTGCGTTCATGTCGCCATCAACAACTTTCACGTCACACGGCGAGCAATCATCGTATGTTTGCCCTAACTGCGCGTAGAACGCTTCTTTCTCGTCACCAGGTCTCATTTCATATCGGCAGTGGACGTTGGTGATGCTTGCCTCCATGTATTACTGTTTCACGAAATTTGTCTGCAATTTTCGTGGAAGGAACATTCTTGGTGGAATTCCTTTTATGAGTCTATCAAGTTCAAGAGTGCTCTTTAAAATGAAAAAAAAAAATCTGCAGAGTTACCTCCAGGGACGACACCAGAAATTTTTTTAAGGATTATTTCAGGATTTATCAAAATTTTTTCTGAAAGGCTTAGAAAAAGAAGATTTTTGCAGGATTTTTTAGAATTATTTTAGGAAATGCCCACTGCTATTCCTTCAGGTCGCATCCTTGTCATCCTTGTCGCATCCATGCTAGTATTTCTTGTATTTCTACATTCATTTCTTATGGAATTCCCCCAAAAGTATTGTAAGAATTTTTAACAAGACTTTTTTATGATTTGCCGATTTTTTTTTTAAGTACGTGAGAAGTTTTTCTAGAAATTTTTTTAGGAGTTTTGCCATGACTTGCTCTTGAACGAAAATATGAAATTCTAGGAGAAACTTTTCTCTAAAATTTAGGGTTTTTGTTCAGAAATTTCTCTAGAAGTTAACTGTAGAAATTCAGATCTTTTTCTTGATTTTTTTTTTTCAGAAATTATAGGTTGATTTTCTACAGTGATCTTTCCGGAAAATATTTATTCATATATTTTTTCAGGCTTTTGTTTGGAAATTACTCAAGAAAATTCTCTACAAATTCTTCTGGAATTTCCTCCAGTAGTTTCTGCAATGGTTTCTCCAGGTATTCCTCCAAGCATTATTTTGGGTTTATTCAGACTTTTTTTTTTCAGAATCGCTCTATAAACTTTTCAAGTATTTTCTCCTTGGAATTATTTGCAGAGTTTCTCCAGAAGTGGCGATTTCCCGAGCATTGAGATGGTATCGTGAAGTGTTTCATCTGGTATACTCCAAGATATTATTCTAGGCATTCATGCAGCAGTTGGTCCAGAGATAACTTCAAAAATTACTTCATGATTTTTTCCAGAATTTTTTTCTGGAATTTCTTCTAAAAGTTTAAAAAAATATCTCTAGGAGTTTTTGAATTCCTTCACGGATTCCTTAAACATTTTTTTTAGAGATTTTTGTGAAATCTCTGGAAAAACTTCTAAAAAATCCCTGGAAAATTTCTAAAAAAAAACTGCAGGGATCTCTAAAGACATCTCAGGAGATAATTTTGATGGAAGTACAGTAGCAAGTTCTAAAAAAATCATTGTAGGAATTCCTACAGTTATCGCTGGAAGAATTTCTCAACGAATTTGCTCAAAGAATTTGCGAAGTACTTGTACAGAAAACTTTGAATGAATTTCTGAAAAAAAATACATGGAAGAACTTTCGAATGAATCCCTAAAATTCTGGAGGAAGTCTCTGTAAATAATATCTCCTTGAAGAAATTTTAGTAGAAATCCTAACAGGAGCTCGGAATTTCTGTTGAAATCTTCATTAGAATCCTTGTAGAAATCGTAGCAAATACTTTTAAATGAATCTTTGGAAGAATATCTAAAAAAAATTCTAAAGAATTCCTTAAGTAATCTTGGGGGATTTTTTAAAGAATTTCCTGGAGAAATGTCTGGAGAAATTTACTCGGAAATCCCTTGCTGAAAATCCTTGAAAAAAAAATGTAGGGAAAATCATTGGACAATCCCTAGAGAAATCTTTTAATTAAGTTCTTGTTAGTTTTTCTGGAAGTATTGGAGGAATATCTGGAATAAATCCTTAAGGAATCTGTGTATAAACTCCTGCAGGTTTCTCTGGAGGAATTCCTGCATGCATTCATGTGGGGATTTCAATGGATTCCCTAGAGCAAATTTTGAACAATACATTCTGAAGAAATAACTAAACGATTTTTTTAAAGAAATCTTTGGAAATTTTTTGAAGAAACCACTGAAAGTACTTATGAAAGAGTATTTGAAAGAATTTTTAAAGGATTTTGTAGAAAATAGTGAAAAAATCCCTGAAGAAATTTCTGATGAATTATTTAAATGAATACCTAGAAGAATTTATAAAGTAATTAGTGGTGAAGGTTCTGAAAAAACCTTTATAAATTAACATAAAAGAATTAATGGATGAATTCATGAGGGTGAATCTGAAGGAAGTCAAGAAGATATATCTAAAAGAATCAATAAGAAAGTTTCTGAAAAATAAAACGCCCAAGAAGCTTCTAAAAGGCTATAATGTCAAATTCTTGAAGAAAATTTTGATAAGTTTGGATAAGTTTTGGAAGAAATCTGTTGAAAGTTCCCTTGAACTTGAAATTCTTGGATAAATTGATGGAGAAATCCCATTAGATTTTTTGATGGAGACTTTGGGAAATTTTGAAAAGAATCCATTGAAAAAAATCTGAAGGAATCTTTGTAATAATTTCTGAGTTTTCGTACGAATTCCTGAAAAAAAAAATTGAAGGATTTTTTTAGGAAACCCTTTGCAGCTTTTCTAGAGGAACTTTTGGAGACATTTCTGAAGGATCCTCAAACGAAAAATCTGAAGAAAAATCTAGAGGTCATCGTGGAGCAATTCATGGAAGATATTCTAACGAAGTTTAAAAAATGTTGGAAAGTTTTATAAAAAAGTTCATAAATTGATTTCTGGAGTAATCTCTAGAAAACTTTTAAGAATTTTTTGGTCAATTTATGAATTCTCGAAGGATTCCTTAGAAAAGGTTCCGAGGTAATTCTTGGCCGAATTACTAAAAAAGTCAATGGAAGATTTTTTAAACGAATCGCTAGAGGAATTTCTAAAAAATACCTGAAGAAGTTTCGGACGAATTTCTAAAGATATAAGCTGCATAATTCAGGGTCGTACACAGAAAGGCATTAAGGGAGGGGTTTTTGGCATTTTCTTTAAAAATTGGAGGGGCACCTAGTATATATTTCTTACATGAAACTGGTGTAAAGGGGGGGGGGACACCAAAACCTCCCCCTTCGAGAATTTTCTGGAGAAATTTTTCAAAGAATTTTAGAAGCTATCAACGCTAGATTTTCATTAATAATATTTATAGACATTTTAAAGAAATTACGTGTGAAATATCCAAATTAATCCCTGTTAGAAACTAATAAAATCCCTAAGGAAAATTTCCAAACTATTAGTTGATAGATTTTAATGAGTCGTGCTCCTGCTCCATAATTTGTATCATGAATGATTGAAATTTCTTTTTATATAGAAAAACTCAGCATTTGACAAGTTTTTCATTAAATTTTATCGAAAATAGATATAGTAACAGGCATTTCAGTGATTTAATTACCATCCAGCATCACAAGAGTCATCTCAATATCGACATATTTCCGCCACTTTTCCAAAACTAATTCACTTTGATTTGACATTTGTTTCTTTTCATTCGCTACTTTACCACTACGTACTGATACTTACGGCTAGTAGCGTACACATTCTGTCTCTAGAAACTACTTACGAGATTCTCAGTTCAGTTATCACTTGTTTTCACTAGTTATCATATTTCATCGTAAAGCTACACGGCTCTCGTTTCGGTTTTGCGCTTAGAGAGAACCAATAGTACAAAAATCCTATATCACTATCCAATTTACAAATGCCCGTCGTCGCCGACCGCCGACTTACCACTATCAGACAAAAGCCCGCCGGCGGCGGCGGTATCCCTCATCCGCCAGCGCAAATTGCCCGCGGCTCTGTGCGCGGTCTTACCCACCACCAACAACAGGAACAAGATGATCACGGCTGGCTGGCGTGGCGATTTCCGGCTTAGGTTGGGCGCGCGCGTTCTGGCGGATCATCGGCTTAATAATTAATGAGCCATCAGCAGCGCTCTGCCGCGGCCAGCGGCACCGGCTCCGACTCCAACTCCAGCGGCAACGATAATTGCGAGTAAATTAATTATGACCGCCGTTGGTCCGCCCCACGCAGCTGGCAGCACCCGGACGGCGCCGCTGTTGGAGATCGAACTCATCACGAATTCCATCTCGTCCATCCGCAGGTCGTAGTTGCGCGTGTAGAACTGATGGATGTCGCTGATCTGGGTTTGGGGAGAGAACGAGACAAGAAACGATGCGGAAACGGAAATCGTTAGAACTGGTCGTTTTCGTGTGTGTGGCTGTATAGGTTAGAGGATGAGAGGAATCAGTAAAAGGATTATTTTGGCGGTGATCTGATCAGCGGATGGGTTCATTTATTTATTGGCACGAGTTGTTAACGAGCTAGTTATGTATTGCGAAAGGGTGGATTGTAAGGGATTTGTTGTAGTATATTAGATTGGGGAGCAATTATTTTGCATTAAATTTTATGTTGTTTTCCGAGGGATAATTATTCCTGGAGCTCAATTCAGTGGACTTCATTTAGTAGGATGCTCTTCCATGAAACCATCCGTTGAGTTTGTTCAAATTCAAAACATATGCTTGCTTAACCTTCCTAAGATATTACGCGAGGTGCATCCCGCTAGCGTAGTGTACGTTTAGCATGGCCCTATTGACCACAACATATTACTAATGTTATCAGTGCTCAAATGACACAGCTATTATTGTATAGTTCCGTGTATGCTTGGACTATTTAGCCAGTAGTGAAAGATACTCAATTTCTTTTAAAGAACGTTCAACACAACTGAATATTCAAGAAACGATGATAGAGATAGTGATTTATCACAATCGATTCTGTCAAATTGCTTCCACAATACATACGTTGTGCAAATATTCACACCTCCGATCCGCTTCAGCACCATTTATGAATCCAATCGGAAGTGCTTTTACGTGTGAAGGTTGGAGGATTCCCAAAGACACGCCGCAATATATTCATCCATTCCGGGCTTTCAGTGAAAACCCATAAAGTGTATGAATGAGGGGGGTGGGGGAGGCAATGGCGTGAACCATCCGCCTTTACGCGCCTCCCGCGATGTGGAACGAAACGTAAATGATAATGAAGAGCAATTGGTTTGCACCGGAATTAGTGGAGAATAATTAATTCAGTCGACGTAGAAATCCGGACCTCGGCGCGTTTGTTGTGCGAGCTGTCATCATCGTCGGTTTGTGGCCCGTCCTGTCTCCTGTGTGTGTTGGTGTGTAGGTTAATGGCAAACAACCGGCGCGAACAACAATATGTTCTCCGGACACGAGCATGAAAGAGAGCAACAATACCGAATATAGCGATAATTATAATTGCTTGCCACACCAATAATGAGCAACAATAACAAACGTAATAACAGCGCTTGATTGCTTGTTTCAACTGTTGTTTGCATTAAACGCCATAAATTAATGGCATGGGACCGCCGAGCCGTGTCTTCCGCGCGAGAGCGCTAAATCCTTGAATCTACGCCTTGGTTATCCTGTGTACAGCAGCAACAGCAGCAGCGAAAATGACTTTATTCCGCCAAGTTCCGCATCAATAACGGATGTCTCACAATAATTCTTGGTAATGGCTCCGATGGATTCCCATTTTCCCCCCGGTAGGTAGATCTATCTTTCTCTGATGGTTCCATATTTTCCACTCAGTTGCCTCCGAATCGAATCGAGGAGATGTGCGGAAATGGATAATAAAAATCGATTCTAGATGTCAGGCGGTGGAATGAAAAGTTAAACGAATCCCGGTACCTACTATTTCTCGATTAAATATTTTATCCTAAAGAAACGTGGATCGCGCGCTTTGAAGCGGGAAGAGATGCCAGATGTTCAATATGAATGTATTCGATACTCCAGTATCCTGATTACTTATCGCATACAATATTATTCTCCATAATTAAATTAATCGAAATCCTATATTTGATCATCATGGCGGCCTGGAACTATACTTAAAATGCGTTCAAAGTTTCCGAACCGACCATCATCCTCAGCATGGTTTTGCTGAATAGTTGATTATGCGTAAGTTTCTCTCATCTCGTTGCTCCTAGCGAAGGATTTTCACATGGACGACATGCTTACCGAAGGTGAAGCAGCTATTTCTACAGTTACTGAATTCTGCTGATACGAGCTTGTAGGTATCGAATTCATCTTCATAATCCCGTTAGACGAACAATGTATTCTTCTGCTTCTACTAAAACTCTAAGGCTGCAACGGCAGAACGAATTCCAATACTTCGTACCCACATTATCCGAATTGACCAACATATCGACTAAACGCTCGACGCTGCAAACTTTTTGGATTGCTGGGAGTGGTCGCAATGCTCGCCAAATTCTTTGTCGAAACTCTCTGATGCTCCTTCATGAACTGAGACGAACCGTTAGGTGAATCATTGGTGAATCCAAGCAACAGCGTTGGTTGGCGTTTCGTAGTGGTCCATGTGGATTAGATAAAATCAATCGTCCACGAAAAGTCCACGAATTCAGCAATGCCTCTGGGAAAGCATACAGAACCTGCTTCTATTTGAGAACCGTTTCGTACGCCCTGCTAGCCGCCAAGTACAAATTAGTATTCCTCGATTACTCTTGGAAGCCGAGAAAGCATATGCTTCTTCCACGTTGGATCTCTCGTCGGCACTTCTTCTAAGCAATCTACAGTGTCGGACAAAACAATAAGACCACTGGTCCTATTTCATACAAAACGGCCAAGTTTAACGACATGATACTCGAATTCTTGTAAACCGATTTGCCTGAAATTTTGACAGCCGACATGGAATTACGGGAATTTCGATTTGTATTAAATTGGTTGAGTTCTGTTCACTACTTTTAAAGTTTCAAATATATATTGCGACAAAACTCTAACACCAGATTTTCATAGGTTATTTGTGGTCAATTCAATATGTCCCCAAGTTTAAATGGCATCCATAATTTTAGTACTTGTTTATCAATTATCAAGTATAAGATTCTCTCATATATCCTTTGATAATGGCAATCTGAAAGTGGTTCTATTGTATTGTTGTTTCGTGTATGAAAAAAGGCTGGTGGTCTTATTGTTTTGTCCGACACTGTTTGTTGGAGCAACTCTAAAGATACTCTACTTGACCCCTCCCATTATAAAAGTGCCATATGCTAGGCCCAACTCTGCCTTCAATTATACAAAACCCTCTGCCTGCCACATGATATACACATGCAAATAAAATCATTGGCAGAGGAAGCTCTCATTTGAAAACTGTGGTAGAGCTCATAGAACATTAAGCTGAGGAGCAGACGTTATCCCTGGGTGAACGCATCGCCATGAAAAATAGTTCAGAGAATCAGAAAGCTCCAAGACTGTATCTTAAACTTACTGAGATTCCCTGAAACTTCCTGAAAGGCTCCTGAACCGCCCTTGAAACACCCCTGAAAATCCCTAAATCCTCTCAAAGCCCTCTAAGATAGCCGTGAAACCAAAAACCCCTGAAACCTCCATGGATCCTCCTGAGATAATATGAAACGTCCCAGAACTCCCCTGAAAGCTCCTGAAATATTCCTGAGATTCCCTGTTAGTTGGGCGGCAAAACGTCGAAAAAGAGTTAACCCGGGAGTGGTCGCGTCGATCACTGAGTACACAGATCATGATAAAAGCACGCTTGAGGTACAAAGGCTGAGCGCAAGAGATACAATCCTTCATTCAGATTCTAAACGTCTAATTTTGGTAATTTTATTCAACCTTTGGCTGCTCAAGGTTCATCGGAAGGCTGTTTTAAAGCTTAACATGTGCGTAATCAGTAATCAATCACATGTATTTTGACCATTTGCTGCTTTCTATTTCCTGGAGGGATGTTTAGGAATGTATAAAATAATATATGGGAAAACTGGGAATTAAACTTAGATCTCCTGATGTATACTCGCTCATCTTAGCACCTATACCACACATAATTATCCCTCGAGCAATCGTGTTGAAAAAATCGCGCTTTTTGTACTCAGCATAAACGTGGTGCTGACGGTGGTGGTCAACCGCGCCAGTTACGGAAGGTTATATATCCTCGAAAACGAGAGCATTACTTTTTAGCTACTTTTATCGGCGCTGCAGTCTTGGAGAATCAAAATGACTGTTTTAGACGTTTCGACTCTATTTTGAGTCTTCGTTGAAGAAGGCTTCTTTGAAGAAGACTCGACCGACATAGAGTCGATACGTCGGGACAAATCTAAAACAGTCGTTTTGATTTCACGAGACTGCAGCGCCGATAAAAGCAGCTTCAATCTCTCACATCAGTCGAACTCTTTTAAGTACCGAAAGCATTATTTGTTGTGTCTGATAGGCCCGTGCAGAGAAAAGGCGACAAGGGAGGGATTTTTCTTAATTTTGGCAGAGGGCGGAGGGGCGCGTAGTGTATGGATCATCGGCAATAGGAGGTGTTTAACCCCCAAAACTCCCCCTTGTGTACGGGCTTGGTGTCTGACTAATCAAGAACATAAGTTGGTCTAAGTATGTATTGAGGCTGAAGAAGCGATGTGGACTTCACGAAAACTTGCTTGGGTCAGCTGTCCAAAATTATTTGCTTAAAGGTTGAACAACAGATGATTATTTGTGTATGCTTGTGCTTGTTACACAGAATCAGACATCTGTGTATTGCTGATTGGAGAGCTTGAGCAAGCCATACTTCAAACTAATATACTAAAAAGACAGAGTCTTACGTCGCAATAATTGTTATGAATAAATAAATAAATAAATAAATAAATAAATAAATAAATAATATTCGGCTGTCTTTTTGTTCAGCCACTTACAGTTTTATTCAGCCGTGAGAGTATGGCCAGTAGTACACAGGGTCAAATATTTGACAAGGAAAGCACACAAGAAACAATATCAGTTTGACACTAATGAAAATTCAATCGAGTCAAACAAGATGTTTGAGCATTAATTTCTTTTTGGACCCTCTGTAATAACAGCTTATGTTCAACTTATACCCTCACGGTTCAGCATTCATTGTTACTTGGATTCCCTCAAATGACCACGAAATTTCCTAGAATTTCTTGAAAGCTTAGAGCCTGCTGAAACCTTATTAAATCTGCCCTGGAACAACTATGAAACTTATTTGGATTCACCTGGGAATTCTACAACTTCACGAAACCTTGTAAGTTTCATGAAGCCCCTTAAGAAACTCCCTGAAACCCACCTCTCCCACGAAATCCATGTAAAGTCTTCCCTGAGACCCTCTATTGTTCCATTTCAAGACCTCATGGTTGATCAAATCAGATCAGATATTATTATATACTTTCGGGACATTCAGGGTTGTCAAAATTGACCTCAGTATTGTGTAGTCCCTTGCTGTTTCTTTTGTCCAAGCTCCTAGTGGTTTTTCAAAGTACAGTGAGAACCTGATTTTGTCAGCTACTAGTAGAAGTTTTGGCTGACAAAATCATCCCTGGAGAATCATCCTGAAAGAATCTCTATCAATAACTCTGGAGACCATTTCCAGAAGCAGTTTGTTACTGTACGGTAACATTTCGATTTGGTCTGGTGTGGGACGGTAGGCCTAAATACATTAGAAAAAATTTGGAGGTCCGTTTTTTTTATTTTTTAGACGGCCACTCGATTTTTGGTGGTTCTTGAAGAGGCCAGATCAGACTACCTGACCAGACCTCGGGTAAGACTGGCAGTTCAGCGAAGTTCTGGCCATCAATTCTGGCACGATTTTTGACCCGGCCTTTGGTCATACTCCGAGCCGGCCTCAGTAGCAAACTGAGCAGAACCCAGAATCTGTTCGCCCTCTCGGTGAACTACAACTCCGAACACGGAAACATCAAGCCAAGCCCTTCGATGGTCCCACACGACTACTTCTGTCGATCATCACCACCACGTCAACACTCCGCCTCTTAATAGGTCGACTGCTATTCATTGTTAAGGCCGACGATCCGGCTACCGATCCGTGACTTCCGAAGCCGTCCCATGAGCCACCATCAAGCTCTCGTTTATACGCACTTCCGTCTACCGAGATTAATTCATGGATAAATCCACGGAGTTATTCTAGGAGGTATCATGACCGTTATCTCTGAATAAAACCCGATAGAAGTTCCTGTAGAAATTGCTGGAAAAAGTCCTGCAATAATGCCTGCCAGAATTTCTGGAGTAATCACAGCAGAAGTTCCTGAAAGAAAAGATAGTACCACAGGAAGAATACATTAACAAGTTTCAGGGGGTCCCAAGGGGTTTCCGCGGGGTACCAGGAGATCTCAGGGGGGGGGGGTTCAGGGGCCTGAAGGGATTTTCGAAATCATTGCAGAGAGTTTCAGAGGAATTTAGGCGGGTTTAGGGGGTATTACAGGTACGTTTCCGGGGATTTCCGAGAGTTTCACGTGCGTTACATGGGGTCCAGTGGGTTTTAGAGGGATTCGGAGGCGTTAGGCTTTTGGGGATTTTGGGGGATTTTGGAGGCATTTCAGGAAGTTTCATAGCATTTCATGTGGGATTCAGAGGCGTTATGGAGGAGTTTTCGGGGGTTTCGGAGTGTCTTAGGTGCGTTACATGGGGTCCGAATTGGTTTTAGTGGAATTTTGGTGGCATTTCAGGAAGTTTCAGAGCATTTCCTGTGGGATCCAGAGGCGTTACGGAGGAGTTTTTGGGGGTTTCAGAGCGTCACAGGTACGTTACATGGGGTCCGAGGGGGTTTAAGGGGAATTTTGAAGGTATTTCAGGAAGCTTCAAACTGTTTTCGGCGGGATTCAGAGGCGTTACTGAAGCGTTACGGAGGAGTTTTACTTAGATGCTATCGACTGTTTCGAAATTCACAGGGGTTTTTTTAAATTTTTGACTGGAAGCTGAAAAAAACCCCCTGTGAAGGAGGAGTTTTAGGGAGTTTCTGAGCGTCTCAGGTGCGTTACATGGGCTCCAAAGGGTTTTAGTGGGATCTTCGAGGTGTTTCCGGAAGTTGCAGAGGATTTTCAGGGACCCCATCCCAAAGTCCTTTGAAACGCCCCTGAAATGCTATTTGATTTAAAAATGTTCTTGAAACCTCCTGATACGACCTTGACCTGAAATACTCGAAACGCCCCTGAAATGCTATCATACGCCCCTAAAATCTCTAGGAACGCTCTTGAAATGCTGCTGACACCCCTGAATTTTTTTTAAATTACTCTTAAATACAGTAAAACGCTCCTCAAATCCCTTGTAACGCCCTTTACAGGCTCCTGAGATCCCCTGAATTTCCCTTAAAGCACCTTGAAACGTCCCTGAAATCCCCTAAATTCTATTGAAATGCCCCTGAATTTCCCGTAATCCCATGTAAACGACATCAAAACCTGACAGAACGCTTTTAAAAGGCACCCCAAATCCCCTCAAACAACCCCCTGAAACGCCCCTGAAGCCCCTTGGAACCCCCTTTTCTGGGTTATTAAAGAACTTTATAGAAATCCCCTTAGCTGCACCTCAAATGCCCAGGAACAAGACCTTTTCTCACGAACTAGATTCCCTCATTATAGCCCAAACTTAATTTATGCACAAATTTCCCTTATTTTATGCCTTGTTTAGTTTATGCACATTTTTGATTTATCCACCCCCGGCCATCTGCCTAAATTGAGGTTTTAATGTATTAGATTTTGCAATCATAATACAAATATACTCGATCTTCGAAGAAGTATTTCCCTAATCGGTGTACACTGCAAATTTTGTTTGCTGGTATTCAGCAAACTTTGCTGATTTTTTTTGTGCTGATTTCATTCAGCAATACGAATTTACTGAATATCAGCAACTATTTTTCAGCTTGCTGAATCTTCCAGCAATTTTGACAGTTGATCAGCAACGTTGTGCTGAAATTCAGCAAAAATTTTGCTGAAATTCAGCATTTTATTTTGCTGATTTTTTTTGTGCTGGAAGCGTTTCGAAAAATTTGGTGTGTAGGATTAGGAGGAACAGTAGGAGTTTAACCGTTTAATGTAATTTTAAAACCCTAATGCAGAATGCAATTTTAGCCGGGGAATGAAAAACAAAATACATTTTTCAAAGAAACAGAGAATAATTGGGAAAGTATCTGAAAGAACTAAACAGAGAAGCAGATGTTCTGCCAGTTGAATCATCATACTAAGTAGTTAATGATGAAGAATAACATATTTGAAGGGATATGAAAACTCTTTGAAAATCTAGATGGCACCACTGCCTTTCAGCTGAATCTCCTGCGATATGTCTTCGTTAACCTACCTCAAGACTGATAGAGAGGATTTCGTTCTATTTCCAGACGTGTCTACTGCCTAATCCAGTTCACCAGCAAGTACCAACCTAGCAACTAATCCTTGGGGAACGACAAACTACCGGAAACCGGCATGGAGAAAAAGACACAGTCGCTGATTCTAGACTAAAAATACCCACTTTCTCTACCTTTTACTCCCTCTGGAACTGGCATTGAGGCGCGGGATCGAACCAGCCACGCCGCGCCGGGAACACACTCACTTGGCACGGCACGGCAGCTGTGTGTCAAGCCGAAGGAAATTAAAAATGGAAAATAATCGCCTTTCATCTGGTTTCCTTTTTAAAGCTTGTTTCACGGGGTTTACCCACACCGGAACAAGTTGACTTTTGCGCTAGGTTGAGTCGGCTCGGCACGCGGATGGGAGAAAAAAATATCGCACAGACTAGGGGTAGGGTACCTAGTAGATAGGTACGACAACGCAACGACCTGTTGGGCGAGCACAAGCTCGGATTTTAATTATTTATGATCATTTAATTTTCCCCAACTGCCTCGTGTCGGTTTTGGTTGGACGGCTTAGCCAGAGTGGGAGCGGGAATTGGACTGAATTTTTCAGCAGCACTTAAGTAAGAGTTTTGCTCCCTTGAGCCTTGAGGTTTCCATGCTGGCTGAGGCCTGTTTGCGTTCACACGGCCGACGGGGTGAGGGGGAATGTGACAATAAAATCGTACAAAATGTGAACTGTCGAGAAAACGTGCCGCCTGATTATCACGAACTGCTAAGCTTTCGGGTTAAACGACTTGCTTTGAACTGTTCAGCAGGAAAGAGGTAAATGCATGATAAGAATACAGCTTTTTAAGCAGCATTGATATGGAAGTCTGAATAAATAACTTCTTAAATTCATACTTTTATGCAATAGTGAGTCATACAACAAGTCGCTCAACCCTTTGAAGCCGGATTTTTGCGAAATTGTGGAGTTTTTTCTACTTTTTTCTGTAGGTTGGCCAATAGATTAAAAACGGTAGAATATTATGAAAGATATTTTTCTGGATATCGTAGGTCATGCAAACTATTCTTGAGTTTAGATCCTTAAGTCTATGGGTGTAACGGTAACTTCTACCATTATACAAAGCTACGATTTGTAATTTATCATGTCCATTAAGTCTTCTGAAAGTTCAACAGACAGTATCAGATCAGTCGGGATATTCTAGGTCATCCAAACTGTTCTTAAGTTTAGATCCTAAAGTCTACGAATGCTACCTTTTTTCACTATACAAAGCTCCGAAGTGTTCTTGAGTTCAGATCCTACAATCTACGAGTGGAATTGTACCTTCTTCCATTATACAAAGCTCTGATTTGTTATCTATCATATTCAAAAGTCTTCTGAAAGTTCAAAAGAAACAGTTGGGATATCGTATCATCCAAACTGTTCTTGAGCTTAGATCTTAAAGTCTACGGGTATAATGGTATCTTTCTTTAAACACAGCTACAATTTGTACACTATCATGTTCATTAAGTCTTCTGAAAGTTCAATAGACAGTATTGCTGGCAACACTGCCCGTGATGATCGTTTGTGGTTGATTATTGTGTCAAAGCGAAATGATCCTAGTGAGATGTATTGAATAGAAGATCATTAGTGTGTTGCAAAGTCATGTAAGCGTAATTTGGAAGTTTGCGGCAAATAATTGAATTAGTTCCTAAAATTGAGTTATCTACTTACAGCTTACAGTGCAGTTAAATTGCCTTAAAGATAACTAAGCTAGTATCTTAGAATTATGTGACAGTAAGTTAAAGAAGTTTATTCCATTTGCTATTCTAACCTTAAACCTATTACCTACCACAGATAGAAACATAAAATGTTACGAGATTATCAAGAACTACTAAATGGATTTGTAAACCGAATTAAGTAAGTAATATTTGCCTAAATATTAGAAAGTAACGTTTTATTTAACCAGCTAATAAAATTTCAGCTTAAAGCTGCTTTCGCACCCTTGACATGTAGTTTGCGATCTGCTACAAAGCATTCGGCTTCAAATCCCATCAAATCCATGCATTTTCGCCGTAACAGACAGTCTTTAGTTTAGATCCTTAGGTCTATGAGTGTAACGGTAACTTCTATCATTATACAAAGCTAAGATTTGTAATCTATCATGTCCATAAAGTGTTCAGAAAGTTCAACAGACAGTATCAGATCAGTTGGGATATCCTAGGTCATCCAAACTGTTCTCGAGTTTAGATCCTAAAGGTTACGGGTAAAACGGTAACTTCTTTCATTATACAAAGCTACGATGTGTAATCTATCTTGTCCAGTAAGTCTTCTGAAAGTTCAATAGACAGTATCAGATCAGTTAGGATATCCTAGGTCATCCTAACTGTTCTTGAGTTTAGATCCAATAGTCCAAAGTAACAATCATAACTGAACAAAAGCTTATGCAGCTATTTTTTTTTCAATCAAGCTAAAGAGCAGTTTATTTGTCTATTGTACAGCATTAATGTTTGTTGGGGTTGGTTAACGTAGAGGCAAAAGCTATTGTAACACGTGTATACCTGAAGCTGTGGTCTCCGGAGTATTGTTATTGATCTGGAATATCTCAAAACTACCTTTGAATGCCTCATGATTTGCCAGGGGGATTACAGATTAAAGAATAAAGTTCATTGGGAGAATAACTACTGTAACTATCAATAGCTAAACTTCAGGATAGTTTGGACGACCCTCAATGTCCCAAAGGTTCATAATAATGTATAGTAGACTTCTGGTTTGTCCAGTCACCGCGATTGATTATGAAACGTTACTCAGTATGTCAGATATAGCTGATGTTACGAGTGTGGACCTGAAGTCCTGAACTGCAAGGTAGTTTGGCTGACCAGGAATATCCCTGTAGTGTATCTAAATGACATTTCAAGAGCTTCGCGGATCCCATCAGATTATGCAATACTATTATTTATGGCAAAAACACATAAAGTTATTCTTGTAGATTTGAAGGACTTTATTATAAAACATTTTGGACGAACCTGGATGTCACAAAGGTTTATAAAAAAAAGTTGACTTCAGATTGCTTCAGTAACCACGGATAAATATGCAACGTTACTCAGTATAGCAGATATGAATGGTGTTACGAGTGTAGACCTGAAGTCCTGAATTCCAAGGTAGTTTGGCTGACCTGGAATATCCCTGTAGTGTCTCTGAATGACAATTCAGATTTCAAAAGCTTCGCGGATTCCAGCAGATTATACAATACTATTATTTATGGCGAAAACACATAAAATTAGTTTTGTAGGTTTGAAATACTTCATTATAGAATAGTTTGGACGACCCTGAATGTCCCAAAGGTTTAAAATAAGCTAGTAGACTTCTGATTGCTCCAGTTACTGTGGTTGATTATGCAGTGTTACTCAGTATAACAGATATGACTACTGTTACGAGTGTAGACCTGAGGTCCTGAACTCAAAGGTAGTTTGGCTGACCTGGAATATCCCTGTCGTGCCTCTAAATGACATTTGAAATTTGAAGAGCTTCGTGGATCTCAGCAGATTATGCAATACTATTATTTATGGCAAAAACACATAAAGTTATTCTTGTAGATTTAAAGGACTTCATTATAAAACAGTTTGGTCGAACCTCAAGGTCCCAAAGGTTTATAATAAAAAAAAAGATTTCAGATTGGTCCAGTAGCCACGGTTAAATATACAACGTTACTCAGTATAGCAGATACGGATGGTGTTACGACGAGTGTAGACCTGAAGTCCTGAACTCCAAGGTAGTGTCTCTAAATGACATTGTAGATTTCGAGAGCTTCGCGGATCCCAGTAGATTATTCAATACTGTTATTTATGGCACATAAAGTTATTCTTGTAGATTTGAAAGACTTCATTATGGAACAGTTTGGTCGACCCTGAATGTCCCAAAGGATAGTAATAAGCTAGTAGACTTCAGATTGCTCCAGTAACTGCGGTTGATTATGCAGTGCTACTCAGTATAACAGATATAAATACTGTCACGAGTGTACACCTGAAGTCCTGAACTGAAAGGTACTTTGATTGACCTGGAATATCCCTGTAGTGCCACTAAATGACATTTGAGATTTCAAGAGCTTCGCGGATCCCAGCAGATTATGCAATTCTACTATGTATGGCAAAAACACATAAAGTTATTCTTGGAGTTTAGAAGAACCTGGGTGTCACAAGGGTTTACAATAAAAAAGTAGACTTCAGATTGCTTTAGTAACCACGAATAAATATGCAACGTTACTCGGTATAGCAGATATGGCTGTCGTTACGAGTGTAGACCTGAAGTCCTGAACTCCAATGTAGTTTTACTGACCTGGAATATCCCTGTACTGTCTCTAAATGACATTTGAGTTTTTGAGATCTTAGCAGACCCCAGCAGATTATGCAATACTGTTATTTATGGTGAAAACACATAAAATAGTTCTTGTAGATTTTAAGGACGTCTTTACAAAACAGTTTGGACGACCCTGAATGTCCAAAAGGATTATAATAAGCTAGTGCACTTCAGATTGCTCCAGTAACTGCGGTTGATTACACAGCAAATAATTTTGTAATATCCAGGCTTGTAATTTCTGGTGATGTATTCATTTTCGAACGTAATTTCACTCGGCTACATCGTTTTCCAACAGTTATCACACTCACCATGCACACCCTGGTTGGCACCGGAAAGTGTCAACAAACCCATTCCAGCAAATGCCCAGAAGCAGTATCATATTTATCGCCCACATTCTAACTCGGTCGAATAGCCGAGAGGTAAGGGATATGCCTCACAATCAACGGATCAGTGTACGAATCCATCACAGAAAAAAATATGTAATTAAAATTCAGCGAGAAATCATGCACATAAAGGGAATGCTAGAGTTAGTACATATTTACATGAGATATCATGTAAAATTACGTTACATTCGTGTAAATTTCCGCTAATAGTCGCGTAACTGGTTGGAGTCCATGATGGTTTACGTGATGGTTGGCGGAAATTTACACGAACGTAACGTAAATTTACATGATATCTCATGTAAAAGTGCACTAACTCTGGCATTCCCTTTATGTGCATGATTTCTCGTTGAATTTTAATTACATATTTTTTTCTGTGATGCCAATATTTTACTTATATATGATTCATCTAAAGATCCGGTTCTAGCGATTGCTAGACCCACTCTCAAGCTACGGCGGCTAATTTGTTGCATGAAAATGATGTACGCGACTGATGTGCAGCGATAATGATGTGATGTTACAAGAATTTTTTTGCTGTGTATGCAACGATATTCAGTATGACAGATATGACTACTGTTACGAGTGTAGACCTAAAGTTCTGAACTATAAGGTGGTTTGGCTTACCTGGTATATCCCTGTAGTATCTATAAATGACATTTTAGATGTAAAAAGCATCACGGATTACAGTAAGTTACGCAATGCCATTGTTTGTGACGAAAACACATAAAATTATTTTTGTAGATTTGAAGGACTTCACTATAGGACAGTTTGGAACTCCTAGAACATCCCAGAATATGGAACGCCTTTCGATATTTTGACGAAGGCCTAATGAATACACATAAACGTAACCAACATCCAAGTTCAGCTTTTGGAACAACAATTATTTACACAGCAAAAAAAATATGAAAGTTAAACAGCACGTAAATTGAATATCAACTGAAATTTGCGACAGAAAAATGTAAATCGCCAACATTCAACGTCAGCCGAGCAGTCCGCTGCTGGTCAGACGGCTTGTTTACAGATTTTAAAGCATATTCGCTTTAAATTTACATGCATCTGCTATAAACCATGCCAGCTCTCCGTCGTCAGCTAAAGAACGGCTGCTTGCAGCTGTGGCGGTTTCCCCGTTGTCCATTGGCGTAGCTAGGGGGGGTTCCAGGGGTGCCTGGCACCCCCTAGAACATATTTGGCACCCCCTAGAATTTTTCCTTGACAATCACCTAAAATTTAAAACTTCACATAATAATTCTAATATTTATTAATGGCACATTTGAACTCGCATTTTAACTGTTGCACGTTTTGGCGTTTTGGATATTGGAAAGAACAATCAACAGACTTCTACATAGATTCCTCCAGAAATATAAAGGTATTCATACAGTGATTTCTCTAGGCTTCCTTTATGGATTCTTCGCGATATTTCTTCAATAAACTTCGAGACGAACCAGCCAAGGGCTGAAAGTCTCTTAACTAAAGACAAATCAATCAACCAATTCAATAAACTTCCTTTGACTCCAGGCAGTAATGATGGGGTTGTACATACTAGAAATTTCTGCAGAGATTGATCCAGCAAATTCTGCTAGGATTTCTTTGGAAATTCTTACAATGATTCTTCTCGGAATTCTTCTAGGGATTCCTCTCAAAATTTCTATTGAGATTTCTTCAGGAATTTCTGGTGGAATTATTCAAGCAATCTTCCTGGGATCCTTTCAAAAGTTCCTCCGGTGATTCTTCCACGAATTCTTTCAGATTTCTCCTGGCATACTTATTTGCTGCTATACTTTCGGGAAATCTTCCTGAGATTCCTCCAGAAATTCCTCCTGCGATTCCATCAGGGATTCCTTCAGTATACTTCTACCGATTCTTTCAAGGAGAACTGTAGTTATTCCTCCAGGCATTTGTTAGAAGAACTTCTCTTAAGATACCCCTGACATTGCATAGGATTTCTCTAGAAATTACTTCTATGATATCTCCTGGAATTCTATGAATTCCTCCATATAATCCAGGTGTGACTGCTCAAGCAGTTTATGCGGTTCTTCCAGCTGTACTTCCTCCAGAAATTCTAACTGTGGTACCGTAACATTGATCAGAATTTTCGATCTTTCTTGAATAATTCTCGTGTTAAAGCAAACGTTACATGTTTTATATTTTTAAAACAAGTACTGGGCCTCTGAGTATGTGGAAAGCTACTCGAAAAAGTATTGTAAAACTTTAAAGCATGTTCAAATAGGCTATTTAATCTCATTTTTGATTTTGGGTAACATTGATCATGTCAGTGATCTATGTGTTTGTGTTGAAAATACGCTTACTTACTAAATTCAGGGTCGCTGATTTCGAATATGTTCTAAAGCTATGTACTTTTTGAGTTATTTTAGAATTAAAATCCTTCTAATCGCGAATAACGTCTGAAGGTAGGCAATGGCTTCAGGAATTGATGGTCTACTTTTGATAAATCATATATTTTATTGAAAAAGAGCATTTTCATAAAAGTTTCGTTTATTAAATATAACTCTAGGATATCGTATTCCAGTAATACAGTGATTTTGAACTTCATATTGTATCTAGTATTCATGCCATGCATGAATGTTTGACAATGTATCTCATTGCGTTACGAAACACAGTTATGGAAAAATCGATTTATTCAAATGTTTATAAATTTCAATTTTCATAAAGTACATGTCATTTTATAGCTAAATAATAGCAAATTACGATATACCATTCGATAGCAAAGACTGATTCAATGTTAAATATTTGTTTGAACATTTCTTGAGGTCGGTCAAGCCGATTTTACGATACTTCCATAATTATGCTACGGATTCTTCTAAAGCTTTCTCCTGGCGTTTTTGCTGAGACCTTTCCAGGCAATCTTGCTGGAATTCTTGCGAAAATTCCTTTGGTTGCTCTACCAGGGATTACTCCAAGGACTCATCCAGGAATCCCTCCAGAGATTTTATCCAAAGATTTTTCCAGAAAATCTTCATGGAATTCCTGCAGAAACTCTTTTTGGCCTTCCTTCCAGAATACCTCAAACAGCTCCTCCTGTGATTCTTCCATCAATTCATCCAGAAATTCTTCCTAGTGATTCCTATACCAATTTATCCTAGCATTATGGGTAGCATTCTTCCTGAGATTCATTCAAAAAATCCTCCTGCGATTCCTTCAGCGCCTTCTCTATAGATTCTTCCAGTATACTTTTAGGGGCTGTCCATTAATTACGTAGGGCTGTCCATACAAAAAATCTTACAAGGGGGGGAGGGGTGTCGAAAAATCGCAAAAATCCCCTTACGTAATAAATGGACAGCCCCTTACCGGTTCTTGCAAGGCCTTCGCTATGTATTCCAAAGATTTTTATCTTTGGATTCCCCCCGGCATTACTGATGGGGTTTCTCTAGAAATTCCTGAACAGTTTTCTCCGGCAATTCCTTCTAGGATATTAGCTGAGGGTTCTAAAGTGATACATCCCAGAATCCTTCTAAGACTATCTCCTGAGATTTTTCCTGTGATTTCTTCAGAAACTCTCCGGTGATTCCTCCAGGGTTTTTATGCAAGATATTTTGTCCACGAATTTTCTCATAAATTTCCCATGCGTTTCCTACAGGAACTCCTCTTGGCCTTCATTCAAGAATTTCAGCTCAAGCTATTCCTGCTGTGGTTCTTCCAGCAACTCCTCCTAGGACTTCTCCAGTCATTCTTACTGTAATACCTCCCAGAATTCTTCTACGGATTCTTCTAATAATTTCTCCAGAGACTCCTTCAAAAACTTGCTGGGATTATTCAAGACAGTCTTCCTTGGAGTCTTGCAGAAGTACCTTAGGTGTGTCCTCCTGGAAATCTTAAAAAAAAATCTGGGATTTCTCCAAATATTTCTTGTTGGACTTCTCCAGGAACTCCTCTTAGAACTCCATAAGCGATTCGTGCTGCTTCTAATGTTTCAGGAACGCCTTCTAGGTCTCCTCCAGAATTCTTACTGTGATACCTGCAGGAATCCCTCTCAAAATTGCTTCTGGAATTCTTGCCGAGATCCTTCTAGCCAGTTTTTCTAGGATACTTCCAGATATGCCTTTGATTCTTCCAGGGATTTTTCTAAAAACTCATCCAGGAATTCATTTATTACTCTAGAAAATAATCATGGTATTAAACCTGGTACTCCTCTTGGCCTTCTTCAAGGAATTCTAGCTGAAGGAATCCCAATAGAAATTTCTAGAGGAATCCCTAAACGAATTTTGGGAATTGATGGAATTTCCAGAGAAATCCTAGGAGGTATTACTAGAGAAATCTTTAGTGAAATCCTATAGGAATGTACGGGAAACATTTGTAATTAATTAGAAGGCACAGAATGTTGCTAATTGTCAAAATGAGAGATGAATTTGTGGAAAAAATATCGCGTTTTGGTGGGATTTGAGAACACACGGCTAAGTATTTGCTAAACCGCAGTATGGCCATTTCTTTGAGGGTTCCTTCGGCATGATTGTTTTTATTTTTGAAAATTTCCAAGATAGTTTCATTGGAACCCTACGAACATTTTTACTTTATAGGAGAGGAACAAACCACTCTTAAGCAATATTTAGTATAAGAAACTGATATTCAGCTAGTTACGTTTTATTGGATTGCAATAAACAATTTCTTTGGATTTTTATTCTATATTTCAATGGCTATTTCTCCGCAATTATTTAAACAATTTCTTTTTCAGTTATTTTGCCAATTTCTCCGGCAATTTTATCGTGACTATCTTTATGATTCAATTGTATTTAAATTATTTGCTTCCGAAAATTGCTGAACTGGAAATTCAGAATTTCTCAACTGGACTTGCTTAAAAAAAATCCTATGAACTTCACGAAAAATTTCCTGACAAATTCCCAAAGAAATTGCCGGAAAAAATTTCATCAAAATTACCTTAGTTGCCAAAAGAATGTATGTAAGAACTACCAGAGGAATTTCTGATGAAAATAGTAAGGCCAATTTCATTAACCGAATCCACTCTCAAAATAAATTGTCAGAATATCTATCCATCCATCCAAATATATAAAAATGAATTTCTGTCTGTCTGTCTGACCGTTATAGATTCGGAAACTACTGGACCGATCGGTGTGAAATTTTGTATGTGGGTGCTGTTGGGGCCGGGGAAGGTTCTTAGCTTGGTGTGAGACCGTTCCAGTCTTTGAAACGGGAGGCTCCCATACAGGTGAAGTTGCGGGGGACTTCTCTAGGGAACTGTTTGTCAAAAAACACAGTAGGCAGGTAGTACGACGTTTGCCGGGACAGCTAGTATTCTATAAAAATTTCCACAAACATTCACAAACAAATTTCCAAAATATTCTCAAAGAATTTACCAAAATCATCGAAGGAATTTCTAAAAAAATTGAAAGAATTCGAAAAGTGATTGCAGTGACAGAATTTTCAAAGAATCGCCAGAGATTTTTTTTTTTTTTGAAGAAATTCCCGAAGAAGTTACTAAAGTAATAATAGAAGTTTCCAAAGGATTTGCTGATTAAATTCCCGAATAAATGTTCAATGCAAGTAACATCGGTAATGCTGAAGGTGTTCTGAAATCATCATCTGCAGGAATTCCTTACACAATTACTGAAGAAATCTAGAAGAAATTGTCTATATAATTTTTATTTCAATTATAGAAGCGATTTATTAAAGAACTTCCGAAGGAGTTTTCGAAGGAATTGGTGAAGAAATACCTAATAGCATAAATAATGGAGGTCCAAAAAATCGAAGGAAATCCGAAAAAAAAGTAGAATGACTTGCCGAAGACATTTCCAAAAAAAAATGTAAGGAAGTTCCCAGAGTCAATGTCGAATGAATCACCAAAGCAACTATCAATAGAATTGCTGACATTAACAAAACATCAGTTGAAAGACTACTAAAAAACTGGCGAAAAAACTCCCGTAAAACTTTTTTTTCTTTTTTTTTTAGTTTCTAAAAGAAGGCTTAATTCAAATAAATTGCAAAACAGTTTCCAAATAAATTGCCGGGAATATTCTCCGAGGGATTACCGAAACAATGTTTTGCCAAAAACACAAATTTCTTTATTATATTATAGCATTAAATCAGAATCCCGAAGAGAAAAATCAAAGTTCGCTATCAATGTTGTGGTCAAACCAAAAATGCAAATATGTAACCTGATTTTGCAATTTCAATGCCACAAAAGTTAAGCTTATTGGACGCAATGGCTTAATTTCCACAACATGGAAAAAAGGCTCATACAATTGAAAACTATTTTATAAGGGTTGTTATCATGCTGTCACGATGAATACAAGTTACACGCAAATTTGTGGATATTTGATAGTTTCCGAGATTTACACTTCTTATAATTGCTCTGAAAATGTTTTCTTAATCAATGTATTCAATCCACAAAACAAAGGGGTTGTGATGATTGTAAAGTTCAAACTGAAAATACAAATTCCATGCATTATACAGTATCGGACAATAAAAATGCACCAAAGCTGTTTTCCCATACAAAATAGTAAACTTTAGATTACCATATCTTAGTTATCTCTCAACCGATTGATTTCATTTTTCTGTGATGAATTACAAAACATTTCAATTCTTAAAAACAATTGAATAAAATCGATGATAACTATTGATTCAAAAGTTACAGATAGGTTGATTTTTGACAATAAAAATGCACCAAGACAAAAAGTTGTATAGTAAAAATGCTGAAGTCATATCATGTTCATCTCTTCAGCAAATGTATTCGTCATTACACAAGAAACATATTTGCCGAAGATACCATAATGATATGACGTAACAAATTGTTGCTATAAAACTTTTTGTCTTGGTGTATTTTTATTGTCAAAATTCAACCTATCCGTAACTTTTGTATCAATAGTTATCACCGAAATTTCTCAAGTGTTTTTGAGAATTGAAATGTTTTGTAGTTCGTCACAGAAAAATGAGAACAATCGGTTGAGAGATAACTGAGATATGGTAATCTAAAGTTGACTATTTTGTATGGGAAAACGGCTTTGGTGCATTTTAATTGTCCGATACTGTACGTAATTAAGTTATCAAGTTCTCAAACCTCACATGGCCGAGAGAGTGTTAATTCAGTGCAACGGTTCGGATTTAAAAAAAAACTGTTCTTTAAAATATAGCGCGTTTAAATTTTCGGGCTAATTTGTCCCGCGACGTAGTATATCATTGTACTAAGAAATTGAGGGTTGATCGATATTTCTTTTTGCAAAAAAAAGCAAAGCAACTTGGAAGCCACTGAAACTGGCACCCCCCAGGCACCCCCTAGGAAAAAATCCTAGATACGCCAATGCCGTTGTCTCTCTCAGTACTCTTTGCAGCAGTCGGAGCATATCTGGAATGCGTGCATTATGGTAGAAGCAGTTTAACTTTGACTGTCTGCTATTGAACAAGCTGAGATAGCCGAGAGAGCTCGGGCGTGCTACTCATACGCTAAGGATCTGAGTTCAATTCTCGCTCGGATCTCAATTTTTCTTTATATTTTCTAACAGATATCTGCAATGTAATTTTAAGATCACACAAAAATTTCCATCATATATGACGGGGTCCTTTTGTTACATTCGATCCGTCATAATTTTACAGGTTTTTTTCGAACTGTGTAGTTTTTCCAAATTTCATGGTGTTCAGGGTGTTCAGGGGGTTATCAATGAAGTCTCCAATAGAATTAGCAACAACTTTTCCGAGGACAGTATTCTGTTTTATAGAATGGGTGAATTTATACAGCCGTTTCTATATTGGGGTCATATACACTCCCGTTCAAAAGTTTGGGGTCACCCCTTCAAAAACATGTCATTTTTTCAGGCCCATATCTCCGCCAAATTTGCGTCCGATTTCAAAACCTTAGGTTTCATTCAAAAGATAATAAGCCAAAGAAACTTTGAACATGATTTAAAAGAAACTTTTTCAAAACATTTTGTATGTAAACTTAACCCAAAGTTGCCAAATTTTCTAAAAAATAAATATAAACTTACGGCAGTGTCGCTGGAAGTTGGGTCGACCAAATTTTAAGATGAGAGTGGTAATATGACCCATTTTCTATTAGCTTTCAACTGCTTTTTACAGAACTTAGCTAAAAAATCTAGAAAAAAAGTTATTAAGTAAATTCATCCTTGATGTCATCGACCAAAAGTTTGGGGTCACCCCTCAAAATGATGTATCGACCAAAAGTTTGGGGTCACTATCGTAAAACATGGAAAAGTGATTTGTTGATATCTTTGTCATCTTTCATTTCATTTCATTTCTTTTTCTTATTTGAAACAAAATGAATGATACTTACTGCATAGACATTGAACCACACATATTTGTTGAAATTTATATACTAAAACTTAACGTAAAGTTGCCTCATTTTTTGAAGCGTGGTAAAAAGTGCTAACTTTACATAACATTATTATATACAAAAATCGTCAAATACGTTAAGTTAAAGATATCAAACGTAAATTTAGTAAATTATCTTTGAAATGAGCCAAAAATAATTAAAATTGAACTATAGATGACGAAGATATCACCAAATCACTTTTCCATGTTTTACGATAGTGACCCCAAACTTTTGGCCGATACATCATATTGAGGGGTGACCCCAAACTTTTGGTCGATGACATCAAGGATTAATTTACTTAATAACTTTTCTTCTAGATTTTTTAGCTAAGTTCTGTAAAAAGCAGTTGAAAGCTATTAGAAAATAGGTCATATTACCGCTCTCATCTTAAAATTTGGTCGACCCAACTTCCAGCGACACTGCCGTAAGTTTATATTCATTTTTTAGGAAATTTGACAACTTTGGGTTAAGTTTACATACATAATTTTTTGAAAAAGTTTCTTTTAAATCATGTTCAAAGACTCTTTGACTTTTTATCTTTTGAATGAAACCTAAGGTTTTGAAATCGGACGCAAATTGGCGGTGATATGGGCCTAAAAAAATGACATGTTTTTGAGGGGGTGACCCCAAACTTTTGAACGGGAGTGTATGACTCCTCTGGCTCCAAGGGGTTAAATCAGGGATACAGCACGTCTTTAAAATCTCCTTGGTATATAATCTATAATTCGGATGTCAAACACCGTTCCACACATAATCCCATTCCGCATCGAAATCGCTTCTGTATACCTTTTGTGCTGCTGATGACCTTGTACTGCTCATCACAGTCATCCATCCGACTGACAACCACCGCCGGAAGCCGTGAAAAATGAGCCGCCTGCCATTCCGGTGCTCCACCTTTGCGCCTCCTACCGACGACGTCGACAACAACGCAACAACGGGACGAGCCGATATTTAGTCATCAACTCACTTGACGCCCCGAGCTGTCAGGCGACGCCGCCGAGCCGCGCCGCCGATGGCACAGGGCGTGTATCGTCACGGCCCAGAACACAACTCTCCAGAACTCTGGTGCGAGCACATTACCACTCTGCTCGAGTGCGAAAGTGCAGAGGCTAGAGTTTCGGAAAAGTGCCTCGATGGTGCTTGATGGAGTGGATCGTTGCCACGACGTGGCGATGCGATGGGGGAAACGATGGGAATGTGTGTCATCGTCAAGCACTCTCCGAGGAGGAGGTTATCTGTTTCTGTCAGGGGGTGGCCTCCACTGACTACTGTTACAACAACAGTGGGGATCACTTCGTGGAGGGAAACTTGAACCTTATGTTGTTGTACGTCTGGTGACTCGGGAGACGCAGCCATATTGTGTTGCGGGAAAGAGGAGACATCCATTGGAGGTGATATTTTTATTTGCAATCATGTGTGAAGTTTATCGTTGTGCTTTTCTGCCTCCGGGATCAAAACATCTAGAATTGACTTCTCGCTGTACACATACCACATGATATGTGTATGGGGTTGGCTTTTCTTTGGGTTAAGTTTGCCCTTGGGATTAAGCTTGTTTGTGGTGGATTAAGCTAATCATCTCCCAGATTAGACACATGGATGTTGAGTTGAGTATTCCAGTGAAAATCAGTACAATGACGGTTTGTTGTTTTCTAGGCATAGGCGCCAACTTAGGGGGGCAAGCATGGTTTTGCCCCCCCCCCCAATATTTGACGATTTTTCGATTTTTCCATACAAAAAATCAGAAAAACCAGGCTTTGCCGTCCCAATAATTTGACCAAGTTGGCACGTCTGTTTCTAGGCATCATGAAATTGGAAAAATAAAGGTTTTTTTCACATGATGCAGGCTCCGTTGAATATTCAGTCATTAAAGCCTATATTTTTTCAATGACTTTTTGTCAAAATTCCAATTGCTGGAGACATTATTGTTTAACTGCACTGCCAATAACCACAGTACCATTCGACAACAGTAGGTCAGCTTGAGCTTGATTGACCGCCCGTATCGTCAGACCTGCTTCACTCACAGAAGGAAACAATGAGTATTTGCCGGGGACTAGCAGACATCTGAGCGTTGGTGATCTTCCATTTTTAGGCGATAATGGCACATGCCACGTCAGGTAGCAGATCAATGTGGGGAAGGGGAAAGAAGTGATGATTGCAATATACCTCTCAGACCGAATAAACCTCTGCGTCTGCACAAACTCATGCGGATGTTGGTGGGATATGATTGACAGAGGGTTCACACATTGGTGCGTGGATGCCAAGCGTAAGGTGATTATAACTATGAAGCTAAAGCGACACAGTTCGCTTGATTGCATAACTTGTAGGCGTTACCTGATAGATTGACACTGTGTTGTTAAAGTTGGAAGAAAGGGAAACGGCTTTTCAACCGTTTCTGGTTCTAGCCATGGTTATGAACATATGAATATACATGAGTTGCATATATATATATATATATATATATATATATATATATATATATATATATATATAGAGAGAGAGGAGAGTATAGAGAAAATGGATAAAAAGGTACAAAGTAGAAGGAATGGGACGGGCCCAGGACCTTCTGCATATGAATCAGAAGCGGTAGCCACTGGTAGGGCCCATATAGCCGAGGCGGCGAGGCGGTAACGCACGGGTATCCAGCATGACTATGCTGAGGGTGACGGGTTCGATTCCCGCTCGGTCCAGGATCTTTTCGTAAAGGAAATTTTTTTTGACTTCCTTGGGCATAAAGTATCTTCGTGCCTGCCACACGATATACGCATGCAAAATGGTCATTGGCAGAGGAAGCTCTCAGTTAATAACTGTGGAAGTGCTCATAGAACACTAAGCTGAGATGCAGGCTTTGTCCTAATGAGGACGTTACGCCAAGAAGAGAGAGAGAGAGAGCCACTGGACCACCAAGCCCGTCTGTTTAACAAAGCAACCCACGTGCTCCAGTAAGAATCAAACACACGACTCCAAATCAACTAGACGGGCACTTCTTTCCTCCAAGCTACGGAGCCACTTGACAATCTCAGTACCCTGAAGGAAGTTTCAAGAGATAAGTGAGGTGTCCAGGGTAAGTTTCGGAAAAGCCAAAGATGGCCTAGGAAGATTTCAAAGTTGTTTGAAAAGGAAGGATAGTTTCAGAAGCATTTCAGTGATATTCAAGATTGATTTCATGTGGGTTTCAAGTGTCTATATAGCCGATACGGTAATTGCATGGGTGATCAGCAAGACCATGCTGAGGGTGACGGGCCTGATCCCCGGTCAGTCCTGGAGCTTTTCGTAAAGGATATTTCCCAAAACTACTTGGACATAGTGTATCTCCGTGTCTGACATGACATGATATACACCTGAAAAACGGTCATTGGCCGAGGAAGCCATAAGTAAATAACTGGGAAAGTGCTAATGAACACTAAGCTGCAATGCAGGGTACCAGTTGGGGTTGGGACGTTACACCAAGGAGAAGAAAAAGGGAGTTTCATGAAATTTCAGAGGTTTCAAGGAAGTTTAATAGCAGTACTAGTGAAATTTACGCAGGTTTTACGGGTTTTCAAGACCCTTGTTTGAAGAGCTTTCAGGGGATTTCAGAAGATTTCAAAGAGACTTCTGGAAGTTTCAGGGAAATTTTGGGTTGTTAGGAAATTTTTAAAGTATTTAATGGAGTATTTGAGGATCTGAGAGGGACTTAACGTTGAACTTTTCGTCATTGAAATCATCGTCATCATCAAACATTTGAAAGCAGTTTTTTCGTTCAAAACAAAAGTTTTTGCTATGAAAATATATTCACTGTACTCCACATGAAGACTGTAATGCAGTGAATGTATTTTCATGATCCTTGTTTAGATTTGCAGCGAGAAAACTGCTTTTTATTTTCCGAAAAATGATGACGGATGCTTGAGCCTTAATGGGGCATTTCAGGAGGGTTTATGGGGTTTTAGGGAGTATCAGTGGATTCAGGAAAATTTTATGGGGAGTTGTAAAAGTTTCAGGCAAGGTTTCAAGAAGTTCCATATGGCTTCAACGGGAGGAACTCCAAGGGAATGTAGATTTTCACGATGACGCGACATGTCGGAGAGTAGTTTGAGTGGGCTGAAAGTAGTATAGAAAGGTTCAGGGAGGTCATATGGTTTTCAGAAGGTTTGAGGAAGGATTCGAGTGGTTTTATGAGAATTCTAGTAGTACTTTAGATAGTTTCAGTGCGGCTTTCGGGAGCTTTAGAGGGTTGAACCGGGTTTGCAAAAAATCAGGGTCATTACAAGGGAGGATGTATTAATGGAATTCAGAAGGTTTCAGGTGATTTCATACCCAAGCACGGTGTGTCTGGTAGAACAAAATTATTTTAAAAAAATCGGTATTGCTAAAACATCCACCAAACGAAAGCTGAAGGTCCCCCCTTTCATTTGAGGCTAAAAGAAGAAAGTTCTATCGGCGGTCCTAGAACAATTTTTTTTTTCAAAAATTTATTACTTTAAGGACACATTCCACGCACTTCTACACCGCGATTTTTGAACTTCATTGAACGATATTTCCGGGCTCCTGCTTTCAATTTAAATTTTTTTTGCACCAAAATGAAGATAATTACCTATATTCTTCTAATAGTACTAGAAACTTTGAAAATTGCTTCTAAAAAGGAGCAAATTTCTTGGCGTTCGGTCAAAATTCGTCATTTTTTGCGATGGTGTCCCGTTACGCTGTGTTTCTTGTTTTCTTTCGAAGTACAAAGGTCCAATTCTCAATTAGAAAGCATAAACTGAATCTTCTAACCAAATCTGATCGTTTGATATGCTAGTTGGTATGTATATGACAACATATCAATTTTTGGAGGTAAAAGTTTGATTCTCGCACAAAATGTAACGCGTGGAATGTGTCTGTCTTGCATTTTCTTCCTCTCAACCTTGAGTGTAAACCCAATGGGCTCGTATCAGGTCGCTCGTTAGTAACGTATCATATTAATAGAGTAAACGGGTAAAAACATATTCAACATTTAAGTAATAGAATTTTACCAATATTTAGGTATGTGTGTTAACCATCTTCTCCTTATTGACATGTAGGAGAAGTTATTTCGATTGCCATTCTCCTCGTTTTTATCGACAGTGCCAAATGTTCGAAAAGTTTTACAGTCGTAGAAGGCCATGATTTGGATGTCAATAAAAATATAACGATCAACAAAGTAGCTCGGATAAAATGACCACGTTCCATTATAGGCCGGTATGGTCCACTGCACGAATTTATGCTGGCTTGCTTACTCTCACAGAAAATTTGACGTTTGAGCGGTGCCGACACCTCTCAAACGTCAAATTTCGTGTGAGAGTAAGCAGGCCAGAATAAATTCGTGCAGTAATCCATACGTTCATTTTGTGCTTCGTTCTGATACTTGTAAAAGCATTTAACATTTTTCAATATCATCGAAGGTAGTTGATATTCACAGATTTAGATATTTGTTTTATATGGCTGAGCATACAAACAAAAGACAGAATAAAATAGAAAAGTCCCAATTTGTTTTTATTTGTATTTGCAGGTTATTGATATTGAACAACATTTTCTGAAATATACCAGATAAAGAAGTTGGTATCATCCCACGATAATATATCGCAATTACCGTGGTCAAATTGTTCTTCGGGTCGAAATTGATCAGACGTTTTTCAGTTAGGCTGAGCATATTTTACATAGTTTCTTTTTATGTATTGTGCTGTTGAAAACAGATATTAAACGATATTTGCATCAAAACTATTTAAAGTATACTTTATCTAATGGACAAACGTCTGATCAATTTCGACCCGGAGATCAATTTGACCCCGGTTTACGGTACTCATTTAAAGCTTATTCGCTCAATGATGAGATCATACCCTTTAGAATTACTCCCTTTAAGTATAAACTTAATTTGAGTCTTCTACGCGGAGTATCGAAATTTGCTGTAATTGTGAAATATGTAGTGCTGCAAGCAAGAACTACAGTTTCTCCTAAATTTAAGAGCAAACGCGGCAGACCTAGCACTGCTACCGATGATGCAAAAAGACAGTGCTCGTTTCAGTTCTGCTAAAGATGTAAAAGGGAGATTTCATGTTTGCATTGAAAATGTATGCACTGTACTCCATGCTCCTGCAGCAGTACAGTAAATACATTTTTTAATATGAAAATATCAGTATTGGACGAGAAAACCGCTTTAGATTTTTCAATGATGACGATTATGTTAATGACGGCCTTGAGAACAAAAAATCTCGGATTACAATTAGAAATTATGAAAAAGTACCTATTTCACCAAAAAACTAAATAAATCAACGCAATTTTTATTTTAGTTTTGCTCTATTATTGTAGGACCGCCTTTCTCAAATTATGTGTCTTGACCCACCTGCCCCATAAGGAATACACGCGTTTTAAAGATTTGATTCTAGAAAATATCAAGTTGCGGTGATCTTAGGATTCTGGAAAGTGTATGTCGTCTTGTAATTAATTGTAGTATCTTAGCATCTAACATCGTGGCCTTAAGGATGTTTTTCACTTAAAACAACTCTGTCAAATAAATTGGCAATGTTTTGTGCCTAGAGATTTGTAGAACTTGTTTATAAAGTAAAAGTATCAAAAACATGTTCAGTTTGTAGTTTTAGTCAATTCATGGTATTTGGAACACACAGCCATTCCCTTATATCACAGACAAGAAGACGTAACTCTTAGAGAAAATTCATTAATTTTGTTGCTGTCTTTTTCATGAACACGCATCCACCTATTGGTAGAACCGCGCGAGAAACTGTCCTCCATGATAGGTTGCGATTTGACGTTTGCCTAACACGCATACTTTTATACATGTGTCCTGCAAGTTTCGTTTGTATCATTCAGCAACGTGTACACTTGCAAACATCAAAGCGATCGAACATTAGCACCTCTGGTGAAAGAATCGCGGAAATCAAACGAAATTTAAATTCATCGTTAAATGCATGTGGCAAGCCCTATTGAAGAGTGTTACGTCTGTTTGTCTGTGCTTATATCGTGCATTGCTCAATAGAGAAAATAATAAAATTCTTTAAATAATTGAAAGTTTTGTCAAATGCATTCTATAAGGATGAACACGGTGATTTAATAATAATTACAAGTATTAGAGCATGATGCGGTACACATGTAAATTGAAATTTGAACTCATCATGTCCACCTGCTTGAAACTATTACATTTTTTAAGCATTACTGCCCAGAACCACGAAACTGACTACTGTTTACTGTTTTTTTTATTAAAATGGGACTATTATGCTTTTGTGGGAAGTGTAATTAACATCATATAAAAAATCTTCCGTCGGAAAGCCATGTTGGCAAACTGTTTTTCGTTATTACTTAGTACTTCGAGAAAATACAAAAAATATCACACTATTTCAAAAAAAAAATGTTCTAGACCCGCCGATAGAACTTTCTCATTTAAGTCTCAAATGAAAGGTGGGACCCTTAGCTTTCGTTTGGTGGGTATTTTAGCGATACCGATTTTTTTTAAATAATGTTGTCCACCAGACACACCGTGCCAAGTAACCAAAAGTTCAGATAAAAGGGTAATTTATAAGCTAAGCAGCTTGTTCGAGGTTGCTCATTAGCCTTCTAAGCAGCTTCATTTTTAAGTAATTTTGGAACTTGAAAGTTCACATAAGCACGCTGGATAGCCTTCTAAGCAGCTTCTGGCAGAACTTTGACAAAATTCATGCAGAAACAAAAATGTGTTTTCCAGAATCACAACTCTGTTGGTGGGTTTGAAGATTCGTGTCTGGAAATTGCTTCTGATAATTATATTTTCACTCATGTCGCTCCTATGTAGATTTGAACTGGATCCTCCTGCGTGACAGCCTGCCGACTTACCGCTGCGCTGCTGAAGACACTTGATAAAGGCAAGCTAACTTCACTACTGTACAAATGTGCAAAACTAGCTGCCGACAGAAAATCGATTCAAGTCAGACTTTACCTGCTGCTCACTCTATCGCAACTGTAGTACTGTGGTAGAGCGCAGGGTTCTCACGCAGCGATTATCGGTTCGAATCCGAAGGGCGGCAATTTTTTTTTTGCTCAAGCCTAATATTCATTAATTTGATAAACTCATTTTTGTCTTTTATTCATATATGCTTCAACAGTTGTTTTCTGTAAAAGAAATAAATTTAATCTTCATTGAAACACAATGCTACTGAACTGAACTTCTATGAACTTGAAAGTTCCGACAAAGTTCCGAGTAGCATCTTAAGCAGCTTTAAAGTTCCGTGAAGTTCAGATAAAGTTCCGAATGGAACTTTCTGGCTGCTTAAGAGGCTAACAATGAGCCTTGCCGGAACTTGTGACCGAAGTTCCAGCAAGGCTCATCGTTAGCCTCTTAAGCAGCCAGAAAGTTCCATTTGGAACTTTATCTGAACTTCGCGGAACTTGAAAGTGCATTTTGTCATGGGAAGCGGAACTTTTGGTTACTTGGGTATACCATTGGGCTTGCGAGCAACCTCAACGAGCTTGAGCCTTCCATGATCGCAATGCTGGGTTCAGTGAGCGAACTGTAATGCTGAACTCGTTATTACGTATGTTCCGCCTCACTGAACCCCTTTCGCAATTAGCATAAGTGCGGAATCGTGAATAGAACAGCGCATTTGCAACAGCGTTGTCTGCACGTTTATTTAACAACATGTAATGAATAATTCCACATAAGACTTCGACACTATATAATGCAAAACCACAGCTAGTCTCACTGAAAAAGGAGATTCTTCCATATGTTCAATTAGGATTCCTTCATAAGTTCTATCTGGGATTCTTCTAGGAAATTTTCCTGGGATTCCTTAATAGGCTCCGTCTGGAATTCCACCAGGAGCATTTGCCAGGATTTCCAGTGAAATACTCCCGGGGTCCTGTGTGGTACTAATACCCCTCGGAAGGAGATGTTAATCGTGTATCCGGACGTTTGCCATAAAACCCGAACACGATTCGGCTTACCGTCCACCAACTCGACCGCCAAGTTGACGGCAGACCCGACAACCAACCACGAGGCATCAGCACGAGCAACTCTCGGCCTCTTCGTTATCGGACCATCAAGGCGTGTGGACGCATTGGGTAAGTTGCTGCGCGTTTCCCTAAACCCGCCAAACGGCCGTCAGCCAAATCGGCACATTGGCGAACCTGCCAGGTTATTTCCTGGAAATGCTATCGATTTTGTGATTAACTTGAACATGGTTATGTTGTGCATCTGGAAATTCGCGTTGAGGAAAATCTAAAATTCAGTAAAATGAGCGGACTGGAAACCACGTGTAGCGAAAATGCGATTTTGTTTAGTACTGGTTTGCGGAAAAATGCCCGCAAGGTGTTCTAGAAGAACACCGGAGAAGCAAACGAAAACGTTTTCGTTAGGTGGCTTCGGAGCGCATCCCAAAAAAGTAATCATGGAATCCGCAAGGTGTTCTGGAAGAACACCGGAGAAGCAATTGACAAAAGTTTTGGCAATTTGGTAGCTTCAATGTGTCGTGGTTTGTGACGGAGAAAGGTCACAAGGTGTTCTTGAAGAATACCGGAGAAGCATGAAACAATTCGTTTTGGTACCTTCGGAATGAGTCTAGAATGCTAAGTATGCGACCACAGGCATATGACTGATAATGCACAAGAGGTGTTCTAGAAGAATACCAGAGAAGCGATTGCATCAATCTTGGTAGCTTCAGTGGGAAAAAAAAAGTTTGCATGGACGATCACTATTATTTTATGCTGTGATAAGGCAGCAACAATGTGTCCTAAAATAGAAAAGTTTTCCTTGGTTGGCTTACTCCATGTGTATTGCAGTGACTTGCTTGTATTGCTCCATTGCACGAAGTTTTGGAGAGCACGACAAATGAATGATCTAGAGCAAACGTGACGTACATACTTGACTTATACTACATGCCAATGCGATGGGGTTAAAAAAAAAACAAACAGAGATGACTATCATCAGTGGACGTTTTGAGAATTCTATATGTTAATCATTACACTCTGTGTCTCTATTTCGAACAGATCACAAATATGTTCAGTGGTGGAAAATACGTATTAGCCCCGGCCGCCGATGATGGCACGGACGGTTGTGAAGCCCAGAGTGATATACGTTCTTTTGACTCTGACGATCTGGACGTGGCTGCCCATGAAACCGTCGAAACGGATGGAGTAACCTGGGTAGAGACCGAAGATGTGAATGAGAAGTCGCTGCGTGTAGAACCAATGACCGACAACGTAACGAAAAATCGTTCACCTGAAACTGATCCGATACCGAATACGACTACGACAGAGGAGAAGGAAGATCTCGGCTACGCGCCGCAGCCCGGTATTGCCGAAAGAGGATGCAACATACGGTGGGATCTCATTCCCAAGTTCCCAAAAGACATTCCGTCCAATAAGCTTTGGGAAAATTGGCAGAGATTTATCGGAAACTTCGAAACAGCGGCGTCTCTTTCAACCTTTACCGGATCCGCAGACCGCGCAAAGTTGCTGTACTTGTCGCTAGGACAGTCATTGCAAGATATTATCAGTGCGGCAGACCTAGAACCGAACTATCGCGACCCGAGATGCTACTCGACCTTCGTCGCAAGCGTGAACAACTACTTTAAGTCGATGACCGACACGGCCGCGGAGCACGAGGCGTTTCAAGCGATGCGGCAGGCGAAAGGTGAAACAATTGTTTGTTTCCACGCCAGACTTACCCGTAAAGTTCGACTCTGCGGCTACAGTCCCTCCGATCAAGTTCGTTTTGTCCTTGCTCAACTTCTCAAGGGAATGCAGAATCGCCAAATAGCAGTTGCTGCTAGGACATACGGGCACGATGCAAGCTATATCGTGCAAGCAGCTACAAGGGTCGAGTCCCTAGCCGAACCATACGAAGCCGACCAACAACGTGTGGAGAACAGTCCGCCTGAAGTTCATGCCATCAACCGAAAACGAGAACACAGCCGTGAAAGAGAATCCTTCCGTAAAGTCCGGAAGGTAGAAGCGAACAAGGGATTCCGATACACAAATTCGAGAGAGCCATCACAGAATCATCGTAAAGGTCAACGCAATCGGTGCTGGAAATGTGGGTACCTGTACCACAAAAGGAATGTCTGCCCGGCTATGGATAAACCGTGTAACTCATGTGGTCGAGTTGGACACTTCGCTTCAACCTGCCGGGGAAACCCAAGAAGTGCGGGGGCTAACTCCGTACAAGAAACTCGAAACGTCCCACTAAAGCCTCTCCCACCAGGATGGACCCAGGACTCGAACGACGAGCAGGTATGATTTCATTTGTTACTAAAGTAAAGAAAATGTGAACTCCTTCAGAGAAATCAATAAACATCGACTGGCAATATAGAACTTTTTTTTTTTCATTAAACATACTCATACTACTCAAGAAAACCAACGCAATAATCGGAAGATTAAGTTCCCTTTATTCAGCTGCCGCCCTTTTCTTATTCTGTTTTGTTCTAGCAAGTAAATTCGGTTATTTTCCTGAGTGACGCAATTGTTCGCTGTCGTCTGGGCTCGTCGAGCCCTTACAACTTCCTTGTAGATTCAGGGGCTGACGTTAATATCATAGGTGGGAACGACTGGATGTACCTGGAAGCAGAATTTCGCAACGGGATGGCCAAACTGGACCCGATACATGAATTTGAAGCTAGGGAACTTCGTGCATATGCAGTAGAGGCACCAATGGCAGTACGTTGTGCTTTCAGAGCAGTGGTTGAAGTGGTAGACGCCATCAAACCAACCGTGACAGCTGAGTTCCTCGTTGTGGATGAAGGACGTCGATCCTTACTTGGCCGTCAGACAGCTAGCGAATTAAAGCTGTTAAAAGTTGGGCTTACTGTGAACAGCTGTGATCAAGCGCCTGCGACCGGAATGTTCCCAAAGGTACCTGGCGTAAAGGTAAAATTCAGTGTCAACAAGGCAATCCCTCCTACGAAGAATGCCTACTACAACGTGCCAGCAGCGTTTCGTGAGGCTGCAAGAGAACGGTTAGAAGACATGGAAGCACGTGGCATCATCGAACGAGTGACGAAAGCACCTGAGTGGATCAGCGGGATGTCGGCGGTACCCAAAGGTAAGAATGACTTCCGTCTTGTAGTCAACATGCGCGCTCCAAACAAGGCCATACAGAGGGAATACTTCCGCATGCCTCTAATTGATGAGATGAAGATAAAACTTCACGGGGCAAAGTTTTTCACCAAGCTGGACCTCAACAACGCCTACCACCATCTCGAACTGTGCAAGGAATCGCGCGACCTTACCACATTCTTGACTGAAACTGGTATGTACAGATTTACACGCCTAATGTTTGGAGTGAACTGTGCACCTGAGATCTTTCAGAGGGAGATGTGCCGCTTGTTGGAGGGCGTGGAAAACAAAATAGTTTACATCGATGATGTACTAATATTTGCCGATACGTTGGACAAACTAAGAAGAACAACTGCTCAAGTTCTGGAAATACTTCGAGCAAACAATCTCACCTTAAACCAAAAAAAATGCGAGTTCGATAAAACCTTCGTAACATTCTTGGGACATGGGCTAGATGAAAAGGGGTTCCACGTAGACGAAGCAAAAGTAAAGGCGATCCGGCAGTTCAGAGCTCCAGCTAGCGTTTCTGAACTGAAAAGTTTCCTGGGACTTGCCGCATTTGTCAGCCCTTATATCAAGGACTTCGCGAAGATCTCAAGCATCCTGTGGGCCGCAACTACCAGCAAAGATTGGTCTTGGGGTCCTGAAGAACTTGCAGCTTTCAACGCACTCAAAAAAGGAATCACAGAATGTACAACGACCCTCGGTTACTTCTCGGATAACGAGAACACGATTTTGTATACTGATGCATCACCCAAGGCTCTCGGTGCGGTTTTAGTACAAGAAAGTTCAAACAAGCCCCCACGCATAATCAGTTTTGCTTCAAAAGCCCTAACCGACACGGAAAAACGGTATGCGCAAAACCAGCGTGAAGCACTGGCCACCGTATGGGCGGTGGAACACTTTTCGTTTTTCCTGCTTGGGCGGCACTTCACGCTGAAAACAGATGCACAGGGTGTCGCGTTTATTTTGAATCGTTCGCGGGAGAGTTCAAAACGGGCCTTAACTAGAGCCGATGGATGGGCCCTTCGGCTCAGCCCATACGACTATGAGGTGGAGTATATCCGTGGTCGCAAAAATATTGCTGACCCGCCCTCACGACTGTACACGGGAAACGATGCCCCGTTTGACGATCAGCAAAGTCCATGGGAAATTGCATCCTTAGAAGCGAAATCTGTCGGATTTTTAACGGTTAAGGAGCTCCAAGAAGAAACAGCGCTAGATACAACTCTCCAGAGTGTGATAGATGCACTGGAAACACGAAGTTGGTCCGAGGAGCTTAGAACATTTGAAAGTGTGGCAGCGGATCTCTCGCTTAAGGATGGAATCTTAGTTAAAAACGGGTGTGCCGTGGTTCCTACCAAGCTGCGATCGAAGACATTGAACCTGGCCCATAACGGTCACCCAATGACTGCCAAGCTTAAGAGCATTTTAAGAGAGCGAGTTTGGTGGCCCAGGATGTCATCTGATGCAGAAGAGTGGGTAAAATCATGCCAAACTTGCGCGATTAATGGGCGACCGGAGAAACCCACACCAATGAAGAGAATTCCAGCACCACAAGCGGTTTGGGAGACCATAGCATTGGACTTCAACGGCCCTTATGCGAGGTTCGGAGGGATTTCAATTCTGCTGATCGTCGATTATAGGTCAAGGTAACGTAATAGATTTTATTTTAGCTTGTACATTTAAGTATTATTTTGTTTCAATGCTGATAGGTTCCTAATTGCCCGTCCGGTGAGGTCCACAAACTTTGAGCAGACAAAGGGGGTGTTGGAGGACGTTTTCGCACGCGAAGGCTTCCCAAAAACTATTCGCTCCGATAACGGACCACCGTTTAATGGTGATGAGTATCGAGCTTACTGTGCCGACCGGGGTATCGAAGCTGTTTTCTCGACTCCTCTGTTTCCGCAGCAGAACGGCCTCGTCGAGAATTACATGAAGCTGGTGAACAAGGCGATGGCCACCGCCGTCAGCAACGGATCCTGCTTTAAAATAGAATTACAAGCCGCCATCAACGCGCACAATGCGGCCGCTCACTCCGTTACTGGACATCCACCGGAAGAGATAATGATGGGACGAAAGATAAAACGACATCTTCCTTTGCTGCACCACGAAAAAGTAAATCATGACGACGAAGCTATTAACCGCAGAGACAAACTAGCAAAGCTTAGATCGAAGGAGCGCGAAGACATCAAAAGAGGAGCACGCACAAGTCGCGTAAGCCCAGGGGATACGATTATCATCGAGCGACAAGCCCGCGCCAAAGGTGAAAGTAGATTCGATCCACAGAAATACACCGTGATTCAAGAGGACAATGGGAGCCTTGTTTTACAAAATGTTCACGGCCAAATTGTAAAGCGGCATGTAACTCAGACGAGGAAGGTGGGACACTGGCGCACTCCTACCAATAACACTGGCGAAACTACCCTGGTCAACACAAACGATGACATCCGAGATGCTGGTCCGTCTGAGCGGCCCCGTAGAACGAGAACCGCTCCATCTTATATGAAGGACTACGTCCAAGCACTTGAAAATTGATTGATAATGTTGATTCTGGGACATAATATCGTTGTATTTTTTTTCTTTCATCAGTAAAATATGACATTTTAACTACGTTGCATTCACTAAAAAGAAAAGAAAATAAAAAAACACAGAAACAAACTCAATCGTATACTCACCTTTGACCCGAAATCATCACAAAATTCATGCTAGGCGGTCTAGTCCTTGGTCTAGTCATAACACTAAAGCAAAACAAGAACGAAAGAACGCTGACATACGACAATGTAACTGCAAAGATGCAATTATTTTACTTTGAACACTCTGATTAGCTGTAAATAAACAAAAACTGCAGTTGACGTGCGTATGACTCGTATGACAACATAACAACAGTGAAACATCAGACATCGAACGGTATCGACCGAAACTGACCGAAACTCGAGAACCGAAACATATCGCGTGAAATATTTCAATTTCACGCGTAACTTTTGGTAGGCGCTGATTACTATTACAACTGTCTATTGAAACGACGACTTTTTAAAGGGTGGTGGAAAGCAATGAATCTGAATCGTCATCGTGAATGGCTAATACACAGCTGCGCAATATTGAACGTTATTTTTCATCTTTTCTCAATAAAAATCAGAATGAAGAACTAACGCTCAGGTTTAGCAATGGAAGAAACGGTAGTTCTTCCAATTATTGTGGGAGGGGGATGTGTGGTACTAATACCCCTCGGAAGGAGATGTTAATCGTGTATCCGGACGTTTGCCATAAAACCCGAACACGATTCGGCTTACCGTCCACCAACTCGACCGCCAAGTTGACGGCAGACCCGACAACCAACCACGAGGCATCAGCACGAGCAACTCTCGGCCTCTTCGTTATCGGACCATCAAGGCGTGTGGACGCATTGGGTAAGTTGCTGCGCGTTTCCCTAAACCCGCCAAACGGCCGTCAGCCAAATCGGCACAGGTCCCTACATAGGTACTCTTCGGATTTCCCAAGGGGGATTTTGGGATTCGCACAGATGTCTCTGAATTCGTCTATAAAGCCCTTGCGAAATTTCTCTAGGATTTTTTTTTTTCGAAATTCCTCCAGAAATTCCTTATGGGATTAACCCCAGAAATGTTTCCTGGAATTCCTACAGAAATTCCTTCCTTGGTTTCTCCAGAAGTTTAATCCAGGATTATTCTAGAAGTTTTTTCTGTGATTCCTCATGCAGCTCTATTTTAGATTCTTCTTGAGATTCCTTCAGAAACAAATTTGTAATTTTTCCAAGAGTTTCTTCTGAGATTCCTTCAAAAGATTCCATCTGGGATTCCACAAAGAACTCCTGTCTGGATATTTCCTTCTTATACTTCAAGGGGTTTCTTTCGGAGTTTCTCTAGGGGTTCCAGGCCCGGATACCCTTAGGGTTGTTCATAAACCACGTAGACCAAAATTTGGCCATCTCAGACCCCCCTCCCCCTCGTTTACTTTTGTTCATACAAAAAATTTAAAATTTGTATTGAGCGTAGACTTTGGCCAGACCCCCCCTCCCCCCAAAAAGTCTACGTGGTTTATGAACAGCCCCTTAGGGAATACTTTTCGCTCAGAATAGTTTTATTTAGAATTTCTTTAGACGTTTTTCCGGAAATTCCCGGAAGGAATTCCTGGGAGAAAGGCAACCCATAACAATTAACTGGTGGAAAACCAGAATGTTCTCCGGGGGAAACTCCTTGCATAGCAGCTGAAGAAGTTCCTTATGAATTTATTGGAGGAACTCATCACAAAACTTCAAAAGACACATCTAAAGATATTTCATATGGAATTCCGTACAAAACATCACTAAGGAATTTCTTTAAAAACTCATAGAAGAATTCCCTGATAAACTCCTGCAAAATTTCCATCAGGAACATCTCAGAGAATTCCAGAATGAACTTCTGGAGGGATTCCAGAAGCATCAGTAGGCATTCCAGAAGTAACTTCGGAAAAAAGTTGCTAGTGGATCCTGGATAAACCAGGAAATCCGTTTCTGAAAGAATTCCGAGCAGAGTTCCTGAAGCTATCCTAAAAGGAATTCTCAGAAGAATCCCGTAATGAGCTCTTAGCCTATACAAAAAAAAAGATCTTCTGAAGGAATCACGGAAAAATTCTCGGATGAATTGCAGAAAAATCTTGGAAGGAGTTCCCGAAAGAATCCCGGAAGTTCGGAAATTGTTTCAGGAGCAATCCCGGAAGATGTTCATGAAGGAACCCTGGAAAGAGTTCTCGGGGGAGCTCCTGCAGGGATTCCGAAATAAGTGTTTAGAGAAATTCCGCAAATAATTCCTAAAAGAATACCGAAATCATTTTTTGAAGGACTCCTGGAAAGATTTCGTGAATGAATCTCAGAAAGAATTCCTGAAGAAAACCCAGAAGGAATTCAGTTGCAATCTCAGACAGATATTCTTCAGTAATCTCAGATTGAACCTGTAACCCTGTCAGAAATTAGGAACCATCTACGATTTTTTGTGGTCTCATATGCGTAGGAAAAGTAAGTTACCTTTGTGAGTTTCTCATATTGTTTTGCGTCCAAAGACGTGCAAATGATTCCTCAGAAATTTATCACAATTCTTCAGAAACTTCAAAAAATTCTCCTGAAATTTCTGTTTGGAATCTTTAAACAGTTCATCGAAGTTCCATTCAGAAAATTTCTCCATGGATTTTTTTTTTTATTTTTTTCCATATATTTTTAAGAAATTCTGCCATTATCTTCCTCGGAGATTTCTCTGAGAAAAAAAACCTTAAGAAGTTCTTCTTTAGATTCCTTTAAACCATGCTTAGTTCTTTTTAGAATGTTTTCCAAAATATTCTAGAAATTACCCCAGAAATTAATTCAATTTTTTTTTCTAAAACCTTTGCAGGATTCTTACCAATATTGATCCATGGATTTCTTTAGAAAATCCTTCGGAATTTTAGTTAGAGTACCCTCCAAAAGCTTCTCAAAAATTTCCTATAGAAAGGGTTGGGTTATTTTATAAATCCTCCATTGATTTGTGTATTGAATGCGTACGAGAACTCTTCCCGAAACGTATCCTCGGATTCGGAAATGCATTCAACGATTCTTTAAGAAAACCAAAGGATGCTCCCGTCCAGATAATTCTCCTTGAACTCCTTCAACAATTTTTACAAAGATTCCTTTTAAAATACTTCCAGAGATTATTTTAGAAATTTTCTTAGAGATTCCTTGAAAAGCTCCTTTTTTCGTCACGAATTTCGCCGAAGATTTGTTCACTAACACTAGTTTACAGAATTTTTGAACTCGGTAAGCTGATGATCGTTTTTGGTGTAGAATCATGCCCTGAGTTCGAAAACGCGAAGGAAAAAAAAATATAATAAAGCGGATTTTTTTTTCGACTGGTTTGAAATCGATTTTTGTTCTATTTTTAAGCAACGTCGCTCACTTCACACATCTCATTAATGATCTCCGTAATGAATGCTCCGATTGAGCTGAATTTTTTACTGTAACTCGTCTACATATGATATATCAAATAAACGCTGAGAAAGAATTTTTAAATTGTATTTTTCTTATTGAAAAAAATACATTGATTCATTTATTTTTGGAAAATTTGCTAAAATTTAAGGAGATCGTCTCCAAAACTTGCCAATATCTTGAATTTCATCAATCTGACGCAAAACCTGCATTCAGATGTTCGAATGGTATCATGTTCAGCTTTTATTTTATGAAATTTTATGAAATTCCATATTTTAAAAAGTTGTAAATCCCGATGTTGGGCTAAAACTCAAAAACTGTTCTACTTTAAATTTTTTGAAGCACGGTTTCGAAATCAGCACTAAATTGTACTTCAAAAATTTTGGTCGTTGACAGGAGTTCACGACTTTCGTTTTATTTTGTAAACTAGTGTAATTGTTCTATGGTTTCTATCGAAAATTGCCATACGAATGTGCCCAGATAGTCCTCCAAAAATGCTTGCATTATTGCTTTTAGTAATTCAGGTGGGAATTTCTCCAGAAATTCCTGCTGAAGTTCATAGAGAGATTCCTTCAGAATTTTTCCAGATATTCCTCGATGTATAACTCCAGAAACCTATCTCGCCTTTCCTTTAAGGATTACTCCTATAACTTCTCCATGAATTCTTTGGGAAATTTATTCAAAAATATTTCGATATTTTTACTACGGAAAATATTATTAGATATTTTTACTACGAAAATTCCTTTGGAAACATCTCAAGAGTTTTCGTAGGATTCTTTGCAGACGCTTATCTATGTGTTCCTCCAGATATTCCATTGCTCAATACTTTTTCTGGGAATTTCACCAAAAATTTACCGAGAAGTTTCTCCAGGAAGTTCTTAAGACATTCCTGCTGTGATTCCTTCATGAATTTCCCAACGATTTCTTCGGATATTCTTCCAGAGTAGTACGGAAGTACTTCCTAAGATTTTTACAGTGATTTTACTGGAGATTCCTTCACGACCAAAATTGCTCGTTTTTAGAAACTCCTACTGGAATCGTTTTTAAATATTTTTTGTGAAGATAGCTTTAATCACTACAAACATTTTACACAATTCAGGATTTTCTTTAGGAAGTAATTCAGGGGTTTTCACAAAGTTCTTCCAAGGTGTTTTTGGGAAATTCTTTTAAAATGTTTACAGCGGTTGCTTCGGAAATTCTTATCAGGGATTCTTCAAGAATTCTTCGAGAAATTCCTGGACTCTACATCAATTCCTACAAGGTTTTTTCACAAATTGCTGTTACGATTCCATCAGAAATCACCTGGGATGTCCTTGAAGATCCCTGCAGCATTTGTTCAGATATTTCTCCAGGAGTTCTCCCAGAAACTGCACAAAATTACAAAATATTTTTTTTAGCGAATTCTTCCCGAACAGAGGAGAATATCAAAATAATAACAATAGAATCACAAAACCTGTTTTTATATCTTAATTTGTTATTATTAACTTATTAAGATATTATAGTTCCATTACATGTTTTGTTGGACAATCTAATTTTGTTATGATCCTGATATTGATATATTTTCTTTAAATTACTTTTCACTAACATGTCTTGTTGTAGCATAAGTTCAGTTATTATTGTGTTATTGAGACCAGTTTTGTAAACATTCGACACTTTTCACTACCTTCATCAGGCCCGTGCACAGAAGTGGCGCCAAGGGGAGGGGGGGTTTCCCAAATTTCGGCAAAAGGCGGAGGGGTGCCTAGTGTATGGAGCGTCGGTTGTATCGGTTGGGTGTTAACCCCCCCCCCCCCTTGTGCACGGGGTTGACCTTCATTTCGTTGCCGCAGTCGGGCGTCAGCTTGCTTTGTTACATTCGTGCGCTACCGTTACCTCTTACACACAGCGCGAGCAGTGGAATGAAGTTCAATAAACATGCTGGATCCAGAATGAACTATACATTTCGGACAAAAATGTCGATAAAGAAGTTACTTTCACTGCATCGAGGCCATTTTGATTTTCATGTTATACCTATTATAACTTAGTTTGTTTTTTGATTGTTATCAATAACTTATTTATTTCAAAATTTGTTATTGAAATATTTTGCAAATTCGCTATTATAAAGTTGTTATTGAAACCAACAAAACGTGTTATTTATCTGGTCTTCCAGGAACATTTTTTTGTTATGATTTTTGTTATTCTGCCACTTATGACAGTTAAGTTTATAACATTATATGTTATGTAAATAACATGAAAATAACTCTTTACGTTGCTCAGTTATTTTGCCGAAATAACATATTTTATTATTCTGCTGCTATTCCCTTCTGCTCGGGTTGAAAGAATTTCTAAGAACTACTTGGAATACTTGATGGATCTTTGGAGGATGTCTGAACTTCAAACTCTGTTCTGTCTCGAGAGTTCTGTTCTGTCCGGACAGAGTTCTGTTTTGTCCAGACAAAGTTCTTCAGACTCTGAAGGAATCCTTAGAAGACCTCCTGGAGATAGCTGTGAGTAAATTCTTGGTAACAATGTTTATTTGATTTCTGAAACAAAACATCTCTTAACATCAACCTGGAAAAGTTCATGAAGAAATACAGCAGAAATAATAAAAACAATCCTGGAGGAAATCTTTAGTTAACAACTGAAGACATTGTAAGTATTTTTTTTCATAGTATAATCTCTTGAAAAATTTCAGGAAAACTGCATTACAGATAGGAATAAATTCAGGAGTAATTTTTGCAGGAGAGAATACTTTAGAAAAAGATCAAGAAGAATTCCTGAATAAATAGAAAGCAATGCCTTGATGAATACGTGAAAAATTTATTGCATAGAGAAAGCTTTGAAGAAACTTTCAGAAGAACCTTGTTGTCAAAAGGAATTTCCAAATAAATAGCCAAAAGAAAAACCCTGAAAAAATTGAGTAATGCATGAAGGAAACACTGGAGAAATTCTATCAATAATTCCTGAAAACGTTTTTGAATTAAAATCTTAATTTAGAATTGCATCTTTTGAAGAAACTTTGGAAGAATTACGAGGGAAATTCCTCGTTGAATTTCTAGAAGAATTTTCGGAGAAATCCCAAAGAAAAACTCCGGGAATAAATCTGATAATATTTCCGGAGAAATTTCTTCAGATATATTTGAGGAAATACATGATAGAATAGAGGAATTCTAGCTAAAATCATTCTAAACAACACTACGATAATATTCTTACTGTAAACATTCCAGATTAAAAAAAAAATAATCCACAATGAATCTCTAAAAAAAAATCTGCCGTTGTCTCTAAATGTTCTGCTTGAGAATTTTCTAGAAATTTTAAGATTTTTTTTGCTAAACTCATAAAAGGAATTCCAGCCTTAATTAGACAAAATAGAAAAATCGGGGCGTTCTTGTATTTATAGGGGGTGGTGTAGTTTTATGATCCAACTAGCACGCGTTCTGAAAGGTTAAGACGACACTCTTCTATCTGCTCTGGATTCCGAGATAGAGAAATTTGAAACTTTACCTGACGACTAGCGATAAAATTGCAAACTAATTGTTGAATCATCAGATAGCTCTTGACTTCCTGAAGAACTTTGCCGAGAACGACCCTTTCAATCTGCTCTGATCGCGAACTAGAGAAGTTTAAAATTCTACTTGACATCTAGTGCCTTCTAGCGAAGAATTCACCAACCAAATGTTGAATCACCAGATAGGTTTTGACTTCCTGAAGAACTTTGCCGAAGACGACACTTTTCTATCTGCTCTGGAGCCCGAGATAGAGAGTTTTAAGCGCCATCGAGCGGCAAAATCACCAACTAAATGTTGAATCTACACAAAGGTTTTGTCTTCCTGAAGAACTTCGCCGAAAACGACACTTTTCTATCTGCTCTGAATCCAGAGATAGCGAAGTTTGAAACTTTACTTGACAACTAGCGCCACCTAGCGGTGAAATCACAAACTAATTTTTGAATCACCACATAGCTCTTGACTTCCTGAAGAACTTTACGAAGACGACACTTTTCTATCTGCTCTGAATCCCGAGATAGAGAAGTTTGATACTTTACTTGATCACTAGCGCCACCTAGCGACGAAATCACAAACTAATCGGTGCAGCATCAGATTGTTATTGACCGATTGAACAACTTTGCCGAAGACAGCGTTGTTCCAAATAAAGTAGATTATGAGATATCACATGTGATAACTTATGAGTGCTTCTGCTGGCGAGTATACATAGCAACCACTTCTACAAAGCACCTCTAGCGGCCAAATTACCAAATACTTGGATGTTAGTTGGCATTGTGTGATAGATCTATTCTAGTACTATAATTTTGTCAAAGATAATATGGTGCTATCTTGTACTACGCCAGAGATATTCGCTCACACCCCCAATTAGGCGAAATCCCATAAGCTGTGGGAATCTTACAACACGGATTCCAACTGAACCCCCGAACCAACCGTGTAGTAGAAGTCTAGACTGTACCTCACGTTATGTAGCTTTAGTGACAATAATGAATTATGAAGTATGTACTCAATGCTCAATCTTTACGCCTTGCATACACTCGATGAATCCTTTTCAGTCTTATCTTTCTGACAGGTGTGGATCTGCAAACTCCATCAGTTGACAAAAATAGACTCAAAGTCACAATCCGTCATGGTTAAAGGTTTCTGATCCACTGTATCACAGAATCAAATAAAATTAAATTTTCCTCTCCATCATCACTCATTCCCGATTCCACTTTATCTCATACTCGCATACATTACAGCCAACGCTTCGCTAATCGAGAATTCAAACCGCCATCAATCAGGCAACTCGCCGACGAAACAAAAAAAACACACTCATCCACGATATCACACCCCCGAAAAGCGAACAGTTCGCTTTGCTGAGATCCTAGCCTGAGAGATAAATCGCTTCTTACATACATACTACACATACGTACCTCATTCCAGCCGTGGTTGTTCCGTGCCTGGATCATCACCTCGTAGACCGCGCCGGGCGATAATCCTTTTATCACATGTGACATAATAAAGTGCGTCGGATCGGAGCGGGTTAATGTTGGCACTAAAATCGTGTCCTCCCAGCTGCCCGGATGTTGATATGTTTCGTTCATCTGGAGCGGGCGCGGTCAAAGGACATTTTTTCCGGCGTCGTTGTTGTTGTCGTTGTCGCCGTCGATTGGCATTGTTGTTTTCATTGCGAATCGATGACATCGGTGCGCGCCGGGGATTTGGCCCATTTTGACGTTGATTTTATCGATATTGATTCGGTGTCGGAGCGTTTTGGATCAGCAGCAGCAGCCGGTCACAAAGGAAGTCGTAGGACAGCGGCGGGAAAGAAGGCAGTTGATCCGGCCCGTTGCCATTGACGATGTTGTAAATGACCATGTCGATTTGCCAGATTGAATCCGATATGAAAAGGGTGGCGGCACATAATGGGTGTTTTTGTTGTTGGTGATGGTGTTTGTTACCGATGTTCCGGGAAGTTCATGAAAAGAGATGTTACGCAGTTCAATAATTAGATTGGGTGTGAATCATGATTATTGGATATGGCTTTTTCGGGGGTCATCGTTCGATTATGTTCGGTTATTCAAAATGGATTTTTCAATCAATTTTTCTATAGAATGCAGTTAAGCATCCATGTATCGATGTTCTTCGATTCGATATTGACTAATAAACGTAAATTTACAAGAATCCCTTCAAATGATAATTCGAGTAAATGCTTGGTAAGCTACAAAAGGGAATTATTGAATCAATCTCCAGGGGAATTCTTTTATGGAATTTCCCTTATGGAATTCCTGAAGAAGACTCCGAAGAAATTCTTGCAGAAAATCCCGCGAAAAAATCCTGCAAATTTCCAGAGTAAATCTTGGCGAATTTCCCGAGAAAATCCATAAAGAAAAATACGAGGAAATGATTGGAATAATTCCTGAGGGAAAGTTTGAAGAACTTTCCAAAGAAGGTCTTGAAGATGTTCCAAAGGATATTCTTTAAGTTTTCTCCGAAGAATTTTATGGAAATTACCCAAAAAAATTGTTGGAGATTTTTTCAAGGAAATTCGTAGAGAATATCTCGAGGTATTTTCCGAAGAAATTCTTGAATTCTTAGATAGAATGCTTGGAGTACTCCCCAAGGGATGTTTTTGAAGAATTTCTTTGAGAATTCCCCGGGAAAATTCTTGGAGTGTTCCCAAAAGAATTTTTGGAGAATTTTCCGAAAAAATTCTTTGAGAGTTTTTTGAGCCAAGTTTAAAGAATTTTCCGAGGAAGTTCTTGGAGAATTTTTTGAGGATATTCTTGGAGCATTTTCCGAGGATATTCTTGGATGATTTCCCGAGGGAACTGCTGGAGAATTTTACTTGGAAATTATTGGAGAATTTCCCTTGGAAATATTTGGAAAATTTCCCTTGGAAATTTTTGAAGAATTTCCCTTGAAAAATTCTGGAGAATTTCCCTTGGACATTTTTGGACAATTTCCCTTGGTAATTTTTGGAGAATTTCCCTTGGAAATTTTTGGAGAATTTCCCTTGGAATTTTTTAGAGAATTTCCCTTGGAAATTTTTAAAGAATTTCCCTTGGAAATTTTTGGAGAATTTCCCTTGGAAATTCTTGGAGAATTTCCCTTGGAAATTTTTGGAGAATTTTCCTTGGAAATTCTTGGCGAATTTCCCTTGAAAATTGTTGGAAACTCTTGTAGAATTTCCTTTGGAAATTCTTGGAGAATTTCCCTTGGAAATTGTTGGAGAATTTTCCTTGGAAATTCTTGGACAATTGACCTTGGAAATTCTTGGAAAATTTCCCGAGAATTTTCAACTTGGAGAATTTCCCTTGGAAATTCTTGGAGAATTTCCCTTGGAAATTCTTGGAGAATTTCCCTTGGAAATTCTTGGAGAATTTCCCTTGGAAATTCTTGGAGAATTTCCCTTGGAAATTCTTGGAGAATTTCCCTTGGAAATTCTTGGAGAATTTCCCTTGGAAATTCTTGGAGAATTTCCCTTGGAAATTCTTGGAAAATTTCGCTTGAAAATTCTTGGAGAATTTCCCTTGGAAATTCTTGGAGAATTTCCCTTGGAAATTCTTGGAGAATTTCCCTTGGAAATTCTTGGAGAATTTCCCTTGGAAATTCTTGGAGAATTTCCCTTGGAAATTCTTGGAGAATTTCCCTTGGAAATTCTTGGAGAATTTCCCTTGGAAATTCTTGGAGAATTTCCCTTGGAAATTCTTGGAGAATTTCCCTTGGAAATTCTTGGAGAATTTCCCTTGGAAATTCTTGGAGAATTTCCCTTGGAAATTCTTGGAGAATTTCCCTTGGAAATTCTTGGAGAATTTCCCTTGGAAATTCTTGGAGAATCTCCCTTGGAAATTCTTGGAGAATTTCCCTTGGAAATTCTTCGAGAATTTCCCTTGGAAATTCTTGGAGAATTTCCCTTGGAAATTCTTGGAGAATTTCCCTTGAAAATTCTTGGAGAATTTCCCTTGAAAATTCTTGGAGAATTTCCCTTGGAAATTCTTGGAGAATTTCCCTTGGAAATTCTTGAAGAATTTGCCTTGGAAATTCTTGAAGAATTTCCCTTGGAAATTCTTGGAGAATTTCCCTTGGAAATTCTTGGAGAATTTCCCTTGGAAATTCTTGGAGAATTTCCCTTGGAAATTCTTGGAGAATTTCCCTTGGAAATTCTTGGAGAATTTCCCTTGGAAATTCTTGGAAAATTTCGCTTGAAAATTCTTGGAGAATTTCCCTTGGAAATTCTTGGAGAATTTACCTTGGAAATTCTTGGAGAATTTCCCTTGGAAATTCTTGGAGAATTTCCCTTGGAAATTCTTGGAGAATTTCCCTTGGAAATTCTTGGAGAATTTCCCTTGGAAATTCTTGGAGAATTTCCCTTGGAAATTCTTGGAGAATTTCCCTTGGAAATTCTTGGAGAATCTCCCTTGGAAATTCTTTGAGAATTTCCCTTGGAAATTCTCGGAGAATTTCCCTTGGAAATTCTTGGAGAATTTCCCTTGAAAATTCTTGGAGAATTTCCCTTGAAAATTCTTGGAGAATTTCCCTTGGAAATTCTTGGAGAATTTCCCTTGGAAATTCTTGAAGAATTTGCCTTGGAAATTCTTGAAGAATTTCCCTTGGAAATTCTTGGAGAATTTCCCTTGGAAATTCTTGGAGAATTTCCCTTGGAAATTCTTGGAGAATTTCCCTTGGAAATTCTTGGAGAATTTCCCTTGGAAATTCTTGGAGAATTTGCCTTGGAAATTCTTGGAGAATTTCCCTTGGAAATTCTTGGAGAATTTCCCTTGAAAATTCTTGGAGAATTTCCCTTGGAAATTCTTGGAGAATTTCCCTTGGAAATTCTTGGAGAATTTCCCTTGGAAATTCTTGGAAAATTTCCCTTGGAAATTCTTGGAGAATTTCCCTTGGAAATTCTTGGAGAATTTCCCTTGGAAATTCTTGGAGAATTTCCCTTGGAAATTCTTGGAGAATTTCCCTTGGAAATTCTTGGAGAATTTCCCTTGGAAATTCTTGGAGAATTTCCCTTGGAAATTCTTGGAGAATTTCCCTTGGAAATTCTTGGAGAATTTCCCTAGGAAATTCTTGGAGAATTTCCCTTGGAAATTCTTGGAGAATTTCCCTTGGAAATTCTTGGAGAATTTCCCTTGGAAATTCTTGGAGAATTTCCCTTGGAAATTCTTGGAGAATTTCCCTTGGAAATTCTTGCAGAATTTCCCTTGGAAATTCTTGGAGAATTTCCCTTGGAAATTCTTGGAGAATTTCCCTTGGAAGTTCTTGGAGAATTTCCCTTGGAAGTTCTTGGAGAATTTCCCTTGGAAATTCTTGGAGAATTTCCCTTGGAAATTCTTGGAGAATTTCCCTTGGAAATTCTTGGAGAATTTCCCTTGGAAATTCTTGGAGAATTTCCCTTGGAAATTCTTGGAGAATTTCCCTTGGAAATTCTTGGAGAATTTCCCTTGGAAATTCTTGGAGAATTTCCCTTGGAAATTCTTGGAGAATTGCCCTTGGAAATTCTTGGAGAATTTTCCCTGAAAATTCTTGGAGAATTTCCCCTGAAAATTCTTGGAGAATTTCCCCTGGAAATTCTTGGAGAATTACCTCTGGAAATTCTTGGAGAATTTCCTCTGGAAATTCTTGGAGAATTTCCTCTGGAAATTCTTGGAGAATTTCCCCTGGAAATTCTTGGAGAATTTCCCCTGGAAATTCTTGGAGAATTTCCCCTAGAAATTCTTGTAGAATTTCCCCTGGAAATTCTTGGAGAATTTCCCCTAGAAATTCTTTTAGAATTTCCCCTGGAAATTCTTGGAGAATTTCCCCTGGGAATTCTTGAAGAATTTCCCCTGGAAATTTTTGGAGAATTTCCCCTGGAAATTCTTGGAGAATTTCCCTGGAAATTCTTGGAGAATTTCCCCTGGAAATTCTTGGAGAATTTCCCCTGGAAATTCTTGGAGAATTTCCCCTGGAAATTCTTGGAGAATTTCCCCTGGAAATTCTTGGAGAATTTCCCCTGGAAATTCTTGGAGAATTTCCCCTGGAAATTCTTGGAGAATTTCCCCTGGAAATTCTTGGAGAATTTCTTCTAAAAATTCTTGGAGAATTTCCCCCGGAAATTCTTGGAGAATTTCCCCCGGAAATTCTTGGAGAATTTCCCCTGGAAATTCTTGGAGAATTTCCCCTGGAAATTCTTGGAGAATTTCCCCTGGAAATTCTTGGAGAATTTCCCTGGAAATTCTTGGAGAATTTCCCCTGGAAATTCTTGGAGAATTTCCGCTGGAAATTCTTGGAGAATTTCCGCTGGAAATTCTTGGAGAATTTCCGCTGGAAATTCTTGAAGAATTTCCGCTGGAAATTCTTGGAGAATTTCCCCTGGAAATTCTTGGAGAATTTCCCCTGGAAATTCTTGAAGAATTTCCCCTGGAAATTCTTGAAGAATTTCCCCTGGAAATTCTTGAAGAATTTCCCCTGGAAATTCTTGAAGAATTTCCCCTGGAAATTCTTGAAGAATTTCCCCTGGAAATTCTTGAAGAATTTCCCCTGGAAATTCTTGGAGAATTTCCCCTGGAAATTCTTGGAGAATTTCCCCTGGAAATTCTTGGAGAATTTCCCCTGGAAATTCTTGGAGAATTTCCCCTGGAAATTCTTGGAGAATTTCCCCTGGAAATTCTTGGAGAATTTCCCCTAAAAATTCTTGGAGAATTTCCCCTGGAAATTCTTGGAGAATTTCCCCTGGAAATTCTTGGAGAATTTCCCCTGGAAATTCTTGGAGAATTTCCCCTGGAAATTCTTGGAGAATTTCCCCTGGAAATTCTTGGAGAATTTCCCCTGGAAATTCTTGGAGAATTTCCCCTGGAAATTCTTGGAGAATTTCCCCTGGAAATTCTTGGAGAATTTCCCCTGGAAATTCTTGGAGAATTTCCCCTGGAAATTCTTGGAGAATTTCCCCTGGAAATTCTTGGAGAATTTCCCCTGGAAATTCTTGGAGAATTTCCCCTGGAAATTCTTGGAGAATTTCCCCTGGAAATTCTTGGAGAATTTCCCCTGGAAATTCTTGGAGAATTTCCCCTGGAAATTCTTGGAGAATTTCCCCTGGAAATTCTTGGAGAATTTCCCCTGGAAATTCTTGGAGAATTTCCCCTGGAAATTCTTGGAGAATTTCCCCTGGAAATTCTTGGAGAATTTCCCCTGGAAATTCTTGGAGAATTTCCCCTGGAAATTCTTGGAGAATTTCCCCTGGAAATTCTTGGAGAATTTCCCCTGGAAATTCTTGGAGAATTTCCCCTGGAAATTCTTGGAGAATTTCCCCTGGAAATTCTTGGAGAATTTCCCCTGGAAATTCTTGGAGAATTTCCCTGGAAATTCTTGGAGAATTTCCCCTGGAAATTCTTGGAGAATTTCCGCTGGAAATTCTTGGAGAATTTCCGCTGGAAATTCTTGGAGAATTTCCGCTGGAAATTCTTGGAGAATTTCCCCTGGAAATTCTTGAAGAATTTCCCCTGGAAATTCTTGAAGAATTTCCCCTGGAAATTCTTGAAGAATTTCCCCTGGAAATTCTTGGAGAATTTCCCCTGGAAATTCTTGGAGAATTTCCCCTGGAAATTCTTGGAGAATTTCCCCTGGAAATTCTTGGAGAATTTCCCCTGGAAATTATTGGAGAATTTCCCCTGGAAATTCTTGGAGAATTTCCCCTGGAAATTCTTGGAGAATTTCCCCTGGAAATTCTTGGAGAAATTCCCCTGGAAATTCTTGGAGAATTTCCCCTGGAAATTCTTGGAGAATTTCCCCTGGAAATTCTTGGAGAATTTCCCCTGGAAATTCTTGGAGAATTTCCCCTGGAAATTCTTGGAGAATTTCCCCTGGAAATTCTTGGAGAATTTCCCCTGGAAATTCTTGGAGAATTTCCCCTGGAAATTCTTGGAGAATTTCCCCTGGAAATTCTTGGAGAGTTTTCCCTGGAAATTCTTGGAGAATTTCCCCTGGAAATTCTTGGAGAATTTCCCCTGGAAATTCTTGGAGAATTTCCCCTGGAAATTCTTGGAGAATTTCCCCTGGAAATTCTTGGAGAATTTCTTCTAAAAATTCTTGGAGAATTTCCCCCGGAAATTCTTGGAGAATTTCCCCTGGAAATTCTTGGAGAATTTCCCCTGGAAATTCTTGGAGAATTTCCCCTGGAAATTCTTGGAGAATTTCCCCTGGAAATTCTTGGAGAATTTCCCCTGGAAATTCTTGGAGAATTTCCCCTGGAAATTCTTGGAGAATTTCCCCTGGAAATTCTTGGAGAATTTCCCCTGGAAATTCTTGGAGAATTTCCCCTGGAAATTCTTGGAGAATTTCCCCTGGAAATTCTTGGAGAATTTCCCCTGGAAATTCTTGGAGAATTTCCCCTGGAAATTCTTGGAGAATTTCCACTGGAAATTCTTGGAGAATTTCCCTTGGAAATTCTTGGAGAATTTCCCCTGGAAATTCTTGGAGAATTTCCCCTGGAAATTCTTGGAGAATTTCCCCTGGAAATTCTTGGAGAATTTCCCCTGGAAATTCTTGGAGAATTTCCCCTGGAAATTCTTGGAGAATTTCCCCTGGAAATTCTTGGAGAATTTCCCCTGGAAATTCTTGGAGAATTTCCCCTGGAAATTCTTGGAGAATTTCCCCTGGAAATTCTTGGAGAATTTCCCCTGGAAATTCTTGGAGAATTTCCCCTGGAAATTCTTGGAGAATTTCCCCTGGAAATTCTTGGAGAATTTCTTCTAAAAATTCTTGGAGAATTTCCCCCGGAAATTCTTGGAGAATTTCCCCCGGAAATTCTTGGAGAATTTCCCCTGGAAATTCTTGGAGAATTTCCCCTGGAAATTCTTGGAGAATTTCCCCTGGAAATTCTTGGAGAATTTCCCCTGGAAATTCTTGGAGAATTTCCCCTGGAAATTCTTGGAGAATTTCCCTTGGAAATTCTTGGAGAATTTCCCCTGGAAATTCTTGGAGAATTTCCCTTGGAAATTCTTGGTGAATTTCCCTTGGAAATTGTTGGAGAATTTCCCTTGGAAATTGTTGGAGAATTTCCCATGGAAATTGTTGGAGAATTTCCCTTGGAAATTGTTGGAGAATTTCCCTTGGAAATTGTTGGAGAATTTCCCTTGGAAATTCTTGGAGAATTTCTTTTGGAAATTCTTGGAGAATTTCCCTTGGAAATTCTTGGAGAATTTCCCTTGGAAATTCTTGGAGAATTTCCCTTGGAAATTCTTGGAGAATTTCCCTTGGAAATTGTTGGAGAATTTCCCTTGGAAATTGTTGGAGAATTTCCCTTGGAAATTGTTGGAGATTTTCCCTTGGAAATTGTTGGAGAATTTCCCTTGGAAATTGTTGGAGAATTTCCCTTGGAAATTGTTGGAGAATTTCCCTTGGAAATTGTTGGAGAATTTCCCTTGGAAATTGTTGGAGAATTTCCCTTGGAAATTGTTGGAGAATTTCCCTTGGAAATTGTTGAAGAATTTCCCCTGGAAATTCTTGGAGAATTTCCCCTGGAAATTCTTGGAGAATTTCCCCTGGAAATTCTTGGAGAATTTCCCTTGGAAATTCTTGGAGAATTTCCCTTGAAAATTCTTGGAGAATTTCCCTTGGAAATTCTTGGAGAATTTCTCTTGGAAATTCTTGGACAATTTTCCCTGGAAATTGATGGAGAATTTCCCCTAGAAATTCTTGGAGAATTTCTCCTGGAAATTCTTGGAGAATTTCCACTGAAAAATTCGTGGAGAATTTCCCCTGGAAATCTCAGGAATTTCTGAAGATTTTCTAGAGAAGAGTAGATTATAGTTTACTTCGTTCAAATATTGTTCTTTCTTTTCTATCAAACCACAAAAGTGTAAGGTTTTCGTTCACCCGTGATTCAATAAACCCTGTATCGCTGTGTCCACTCATTTGAATCAATTAGTGAAACATAGCAAAAGAAAACATATCGTCTCGCCTCATGTTTACCGAACAAATTTCGCAAACGTTAGTTCGCTACCCCAAACCCCCCATGGGAAAGGTTCAAATTATTACCACTGTCGGAAAGCCATTCATCCCCGGAGCGTGACAAACTGTTCAAATTAGATTAGCTTCGTCTCGGGGACCCCATTTGTGTTCATATGTCTGGCTGGGGGGCTTGAGCTGGGCTGCCACCGGCAGGAGCTCTATTTTCAATTCCCTTCCAATCGGAATTCTCCATCTCTTCAATGGAGTCAGAGTCAGGCTCAGAGTCAGAGTCGAGCACTACCATTCCGTTCTGGAATCTACATCACAGTCACAGCAGCCAGCGTTGGATTGCACGCTCACCCATACTCACTCAGAGCCAAAGTGCTGAGTGTTTGGGTTGCGGGTGGAGTGCAAAATAAAACTGCAATGAATGAAGCGAGACATGCCACTGTCACTAAATCAAAGCTAAAGTGACTCAGTGGAGCGGACGGAGGTGATGAAAAAGAATGATAGTGAGCCAAAGCCATTGCACCATCGCATCGGTGTCATCATCGTCGTCGTCGTCGCCGAGCCGAAAAACTCCTATCACACTGGTGAATAGTGGGCCTTTGTTTGGCCAACACTTGGAGATTGAACATCTGGGAGAACTCATAAGTAATGCGCCATCCCACAATGTCATCAATCGCTGACGATCTCGATTTTCCGGAAGTAACAGTGATTTGGACAAAACGAGCTCTCAGTTAATCCCACTGTGCCTCGTCATGCTCACTCGTCCTAACGGTTATTCGGAGGGAGTTTGCAAACGGCAGGAAAAAGACCATCGTAAAACGAATCACTGTGGTGGGACTGTCAACCCTTTCCCCCCAAGCGAGCTTCTCCTACAGAAGAGCAGGTACTAGCGCGCCCTGGCTAGTTCTGGTTGGTACCGAGAAACGGCGATGAAAGCATATAATACCGAAGAGTCATTGTGACTAATGAAACTGTGATAACATCCGCCACCGTCAGCAGCAACTGCCCTCTACTGAGGTTCTCGCCTTCTAGTGCTTCTTCGCCGCACTGGAAATCTTAAATCTAGGATCTTCTGATCCATTTCCCGGCTTGATCTCCGAGGATGGAGTGGACCGGCTAAGGATGGACTCGTGGCTAAATATCCTCGGAAAAGTCAAGTCTTCATAGACTAAGAGAAAAAGGGAAGCTCCTGGCACAGAAAATGGCAATGGAAAAGTAATTAAAGATTAATAAAATGATAAATTGGGCAAATAGAGAGACGGGCAGCTACTGAGTCGCCTGCGAAGGAAAATGCCGTCACCATCGAGGACGACGACTTCATACCGGTGGTGCTGGATCTGGATGACGACGCGACAATTCTGAACTGTGGCGCGCCAAGGCAAACGTGCAGCCAGCCAGCGATGGATGGATGATGGCGAAATGTAATCATCGGATGAATCGCTTCCAGTGCGGGTTCACAGAGTAAAGAACGAGGAGTAGGTAATAAGATTAGCAATCGGAGCGATGAAATCCTTTTGCTTATTTTTAATGCCACGGGAAGATTGATGTGCTTCTTGCCGGTGTTTATCTTTTTGGGGTGAGTGTTGAACACCTTTGCGTATTTTAAGATTTACATTTGAGTTAAGTAAACGCTAAATATTTAATGCTCTTGTTCTTATGGATCGAAACTTGCTGATCATATGTTTATGAAATGGTTTATAAGAACTCACTTACGGTAATCATGTTACTAATCAGACGACCTACCATAAGTATGATCAAGTTCGACGTAAAAATCAAATTTTTAGAATTTTTAACAACAAAACATAAAATTTAAATGAATCCTACTCAGTCAACTTTTGAATATTTTTTGTGTCGCATCTAACGTATTTTGTGAACTCAATTTTTAAAGTTCATTTGATACAATTTTCTTCGACATGCATCGGATAGACGCAAACGATATCGAGCCTTACAGTTTTTCGTAAATCATGCTAAACTTTACGAATGGAGCATTAAGAACCTTCAAGCCGTTACGAGTAAGTTTGGAACATTTCAAACCTTGTGTCTAGATATTGGTTTAGGCTATACAACCGCTGAATATAAACCAAACATTATCATACACCTAAACCTTCAGAGTCGAGACAGCCTATCATAATTTATACCTAAATGGGTTACAATGTTGCAAAGAAGTTCAAGAAGCCCGAGTGGCTAGGAGATGGATGGGGGGCCATATAGAGTTTCAGATTATTTTCAAGGGAGAGGGGGTTTAGAGGCGTTTTCGGCGGTTTTCGGAGGGCCTCAGATGTGTTACATGGAATCCGAGTGGATGTCAGGGGGTTTTTGGAGGCATTTCAGGAAGATTCAGCTGATTTCAAAGGCGCTATAGAAGGGTGTCCGGCCATTTGACCGAAAGCCGTTTGGCCGAATGCCGTTTGGCCGAATGCCATTTGGCCGAATGCCGTTTGGCCGAATGCCGTTTGGCCGAATGCCGTTTGGCCGAATGCCGTTTGGCCGAATGCCGTTTGGCCGAATGCCGTTTGGCCGAATTATTATCAAAAGGATTTGGAGGCGTGGGCAAACTCTGGATAACATTCTAGCTGCTAATATGATCATCAGAAATTTTCCTTTTTTTAATCATAGGTTATTCTTTCAAGTTTTACCATCAAGGGATAAGCTGGCATTGAAACTGGGAATATTTTTGTCAGAGATTTTTCCTTCTTTGAATCAAAGGCTGTTCATTCGAGTTATACTGATATAGTAAACAGTGGCAAGATCACTTAGGTTCATCATCAGTTTTTCGGCCAAACGGCGTTCGGTCAAATGACCCTTTCGGCTAAATGACCTTCGGCCAAACGGCATTCGGCCAAATGGCGTTCGACCAAATGACCCGGAACCTTATAGAAGGGTTCCGGAGGCGGTTTCAGAGGTTCACATATGCGTTACAGAAGATCTCCGACGGTTTTCGGAGCCATATCAAGGAGCTACAGAGGATTTTAGTGGCGTATTTTGGAATTCTGGAATTCACTCTAGCCATGAAATCAGATTCTTTATGTTCATAGCATTACGGCCCAACTGGAATACGAACAGGTGTTCAGCTTTTGTATACAATGAATTTGATGAAAACTTCCACAACTATTAACTAAGAGCTGTCCTTTCCAGTGTTACTGAAGTTGTCAAAATACATTCTGGAGTAATCATAGAGATACGTGTTGAACAAAATACATGAAAAAAAATCAAATGTGCAGCAAAACTATTAAACGGGACCGTAATCGAATCTTATCCCCGTCAGTATGGTGATGAATTATAACTGTCAATTTACAAACTAAGCTATGGAAGACCCAGGTAAAGTAGATGAACATAAGACCTTCAGAAATATACGAAAAGACACGACGAGGATGACGAAGAAAATGATTTAAAATGTGTTTTGGCCATTTTTCATTTCTTGATTTAATTGGGTAAACAAAATATTTGCCTTACAATCCATCATCTTACAAAACTAAGTTCAAACCCTCTACCGAAATGATTTCAGGGTGCATACTACACATATTATACATGTAAAGTAGTTTCTATACCGAATCATCATTGCTTCAAAGATTCTGTAATTATATTGATGTACTAGATTCAGAGATCCAGTGCGAACTTTTGCCCCACTGTCGAGGTTTCAACAATGTCCCTTTTTGCAAGAAGCACTAGTAGTTTATTGTTTATTCGAGTGCACCTGTCGAACTACTATGGAATAACGATTCTCCGACATCAAGAGGTTATGAGATTATTCTTCTTCCTGTTACTACAAATTCTTATTCTAAAAGGTCCAAAAAATCTAACGAAACACCTTGAAACACATTTTTTGCATAACTCTGCCACATCATAACGAAATCATTACAATTTTTATTGACAAGTTACTGACCTGATTGTGTGTCGAACCCATACAGATTTGTTTGGGTTCTTTTGCCCCGCATTACTCTACCTAAAGGAAGCCATGGAGAATCTTGAGAAAATTGAACTCACCATTTGACAGCACATAGTTTCATAAAACATGCATGTATGTACGCCCGAAACTCCACTTAACTTAAATATCTAACTATTCTGAGCACAATCAAATTATATAGGTAACGTGACCTGAATGAAGGGATCTAAACCGATTTTACCTAAACGGATTCTACCTAAATGGACTGACGAAATCTTAAAAAATAACCGTGATATTACTCAAAATATTTCATGAACGGATTTTTTTACAATTTTAACCCACAATTTTTTTTATTGGGATATTTTCTAAAAAATTAAAAAAAAACATAACACAATTCCGGTGCTATTCATCGAGGTGCTCTGAAGGAGTTTCGTTAAGAATCTTCTTAAGGAACCGGAAGAATTGTAAGAGTGATCCACTATATTGGAGAAATGTCCAGATCATTTCCAGGAAAACTACGAAAAAGTCTGCCAATATAAACTTTTAAATTAACATAAACATAAATTGATTAAAAATCAAGTGAAAAAAAAAATTAAAAAAAATGCTGGAGAATCCGTCCTAAAATTTCAGAAGAACGTCTAGGAGACCAATCTGAAGGAATTTCAATCCAGAATTACAACTTTCTGGGGAAAATCTTGGGAAACAATACCATCACCATACGCGCCAACTTGTGACGTAGTTGGGGGGGCGAGGCTTCTCAAAATCAACCAAATTCGTAAAATTTCGACGCAGTTCATCTATTTTAGACATACTGACGTGAAAACTAGCGCATTGAGCTGAAAAAAGTTGAATTTTGTCCATTTTTGCAGAGTTTCGCCCCCCCCCCAACTACGTCACAAGTTGGCGCCTATGACCATCACTGATTTATAGGAATTTTCCCAGATGTTACTTTGGCTGTTCCTCTAACGGTTTCAAAGGAGATTTCTTTCAGAATTCTGACAGCTGTGGAGGTTTGTTGTGGAAGCTTGTTCAAGCATTACCCGATTCATTCCGATAGGTATGCTTATCCCTGGAAGACATGCAGAGAAATTTCTACGTCAGACTCATTCAATTGGTTTCATAAGTTTGCCTAACTGTACATTCTTTCAAGGATGTCTCACTGAGCTGTTCCATTCATTGTTTTAATATTTCTTAAAATAATCGCCCAAGAAATAATCCACAGTACCCTGATCAAACTTATTATAATTGTTTTAAAAAATCTCCAAAAATCCGTCTCTCTTCCAAAAACTGTTCAGAGATTTTTAAAGAACTTTTCATCGTCCCACTAAGGTTTGTGCTCAAAGTGTTCACGAAAAAATCGAGACATACACTCCCGTGCAAAAGTTTGGGATCACCCCCTCAAAAACAAGGAAATGTTTTTCGATCAGATCTTAGTCATCTTTCATTTAATTCACTCGTTCTTAGACTCTATCGAAAGGTTAAGAGTTAGGTTACTTAAGCTGATTTAGTATGGATTTTATATACCATTTTCTACCTTAACTTAGTCTAGAACTTAGTTTATGAACATTACATAACCATAACTGTGTTTTGGCTTTCAACTAACAATGAAGGAGTTGGAGTTGTACCAAAAAATAACGATTTGAATAAAAACCCGACTCTGGTTTCATTTGGATGGTGACCCCAAACTTTTGCACGGTCACTTGTAAACCTAACTCGATAATTTAAATTATTTTAGGAATTTTTCCGCTATAATCTAATTAATGGCTCTCAAAGAGGATAGAAATAGGGTTCTAATGCTCGACCCTGTTTTGAATTACACGGAAAACAAATTTTCATACAGATTTAGGAAAAACATGTAGGTTTAGGTAAACTTTTCATACTAAAAATTTCATATGAAATTAGTGATAAGTACCTACGAATCAAATCTAACTATTTATCTCTCGATAGAGTCTAAGAACGAGTGGTTTGAATGAAAGATGACTGAGATATGACCGAAAAACATTTCCATGTTTCGAGGGCGTGACCCCAAACTTTTGCACGGGAATGTATTTGAAAATCTCCAAAGAAACCATTGGGAAAACCATTAGGAGGAATCCTTGTGGCGGAATCCCCTTGAAAATTCCAAGAGGTAAAATTCTGGGTGAATGATCTGGATGAACTCCTGGAAGAAATTCTGGAGAAATTACCCGAAGAGTAACAGGACAAATACTGGAATTCCGAAAGTAATTTTTGAAGAAATCTCAGGAGGATTTACCAGATAAATCCCTCAAGTAATTTCTGAAGGAATTTCTTTCGCAAACTCTGAAAAAATTTACATTCCAAAAAACATTTCTAGAAGAATTCCTGAATGAATTCCTGGATGTATTCCTGGAACAATCACTTGACAAACTCTCACTGAAATCTCTAAAGGAATCCCTGTAACGGGTTCCAAGTGAAGTTTCTTGAATATTCCACGAAGAAAATTTTGCACAAACAACTTAAGGGGAATTTCTATAGAAATCAGGTGCAGGAATAGCTTGAGAAACTGTAGCATTAATCCCAGAAGATTTCCTAGCAGGGATTTCTAGAAAAAAAAATCCAAAATAAATCACAAGAGAAATCCCTGAAGCAATACATGATGATATTACTGTAGGAACTCCAAGAGGGAATACTGGAAGGATACCAAGAGGAACCCCAAGGAAATTCATACAGGAAATCTCATAGCCAATTATTTAGAGAAAACTTGTAGATATTCCTGGAGAAATAACTGAAGACGCGCATAGAGAAACTTTTGAGAAATCTGTAGAACCTTCTAAAAAGAAATTTCTGGCCTAATCCCCGGAAGAAATTATGGAGCAATCCCAACAAAATTCCAAAAAGGTACTCTTGAAAGAGTCCCTTTAGAAATTTTAAGATAAATTCCTGGGGAAATCCAAGGAGAAATTTAAAAAAAAATAGAGGAAAGGAAAGAGAGAAGTATATTTTAAAAACTTTTAATTAGAAGGCACGAAATGTTGGTAACTGACAAATTGAGAAAAGATATTTGTGAAAACAAAAAATCGCGTTGCTCCCATGACTCCATTTCCGTTAGACTGGCGCTTTAACCAACATGTTATAATTCTGCGGAATAGAAAGCCAAACTGACTCCGAAGCCACACCATGTTCTTCTTCTTCTTTATGGCTCTACGTTCCCACTGGGACTTCGCCTGCCTCGCTTCAACTTAGTGTTCTTTAAAAGCACTTCCACAGTTATTAATTGAAGGGCGTTCTTTGCATTTCCTGCCATTGCATGAATTTGTATATTATGAGGCAAGTACAATGATACACTATGCCCAGGGAGTCGAGAAAATTTTCCCGACTGGAACGGGAATCGAACCCACCGTCTCCGGATTGGTGATCCATAGCCTTAACCACTAGGCTAACTGGAGACCCCAATCCACACCATGAATACTCCTTTTTTACAAATTCATCACTCTTTCGGCTTAGATGCCAATCCACACACCACCAGTAAACAGACTGCTTGGTGGCTATGTATGCGGAGTGCAAGAGTAGGTCTCGGCTTCATAAAAACAATTCGCTCTTATTTGTAGTTAGTGGGCATTAGGCCGTCCCTTATTTTGCAAAAATTGGAAATGTTATAAGTTCGTTGTTGGAAAATGATCGTTTTAGCTAAAAAATGATCGTGTCAAAATTTGAAGTCATTATCTCAAGGCTAAGTGGTCCCTCAAGGGGCCTAAAGTTGTCAAAAATTGTATGGGACCAAAAAAACATGATTTTTTTTTCGACAAAAAAAATACGCTAGTCTACTAAAACCGGTGATTTTATGACCCTAAAGGACCAAAAATGTGCTTAGATTTGCGATATCTCTACTCGTTTTTGAGTTATGGAACAAAATAAGGTAAGTTTCCTTCGGAATCTAAAAAAATGGTCAAAAATGCTGATTTTTCAGTTGTTTTTTGTCAATATCTTGGAAACTAGTAGAGATATCGCAAATCTAAGCACATTTTTTGGCCCTTAAGGGTCCTAAAATCACCGGTTTTAGTAGAATAGCGTATTTTTTGTCGATAAAAATTTCATGTTTTTTTGGTCCCATACAATTTTTGACAACTTTAGGCCCCTTGAGGGACCACTTAGCCTTGAGATACGGACTTCAAATTTTGACACGATCATTTTTTAGCTAAAACGATCATTTTCCACTAACGAACTTATAACATTTCTAAATTTTGCAAAATAAGGGACGGCCTAGTGGGCATAAACGCGAGTGTGTTGTGGATTGGCATCTAAGCCGCAACAGAGATGGATTTGTAAAAAAAAAATTATGTTCATGGTGTCAGTTTGGCTTTCTATTCCGCAGAACTATAACATGTTCTGTGGCTTAGTTGGTTAAAACGCCGCACTAACAAATACGGAGTCGTGGGTTTGAAGCCCACCAGAACGCGTTTTCTTTAAATAAATTTCATCTCTCAATTTGTTAATTAGGGGGCATCCATTTAGTACGTCACGCAAAATTTGGAAATTTTAGACCCCCCTCCCCCCTTCGTAAGGGTTTTTCGTATACCTAATGCTTTACTTGTCACACTTTCTTGAACACCTTCCCCCCCTCATGAGCGTGACGTATTTAATGGATGCCCCCTTAGTAAATTAGCAAATCTGGTAAATGCCAGTAAAAGGCAATATATCTCATTGTAAAAAGCATACAAATATCTAGAAAATACAGTCAGGTCTTTTTTTACGCGGTTTTCATTTACGCGGCCGCGTAAATGAAAACTCCATACAAAAAAAATCATCGTCTTATTTTTGCATGATTCGTCCAGAAATAGTGGGACTTTTTTTACGCGGTTTTTTGAATTTTGAACTGAGTTTTTTTTTACGCGGTACGTATCCTCCCGCGTAAAAAAAACCTGACTGTAGGGTAATTCGCCAAATGTTGAACACCACCCAAATGTTGAACACTTTCTGAAAATTTTATTATAAATCTAACTTAAGTAATTTTCGGTAAACGTATGATGTAGATGTGTATACATGTGTGTCACGATGTTGATCTAATTCAGTTACAAAATTATACATATTTTACGTAAAAAATGATGATTGCAAATTTTGTACCGCTGATGACACGAAACTGCACAATTCTTAAGATTAATTTTAAGAAATTGCTCTTACGAAATAAGCTTTACTGGCAAATCGACCACAAATATCAAAGTCACACCATAGTTACAAGAACTGGAAGGATGTCCTTTGCAGTTTAACATTGTTTAAAATCACATTTTCATTGTAATTTCATTTGTTAAAATACGTTTCTTATCACACTATCATTAGGCATCTAGGATCCAATTGTTGAACACTGACATAACCTACGATGTTAGCATGACTGCTAGATTTTTTTTTCACTTTACCTAATCGTGCATGTCATGGGGTTTCAAGGGTGTTCCAGGGATGTTCCAGGAGTGTTGCAGAGGGCTTCAGAGTGTTAAGGTGGTCCCAAAAGTATTTCAGGGCATTCTAGAGGGGTTTAGGAGCGATCCACGAGTTTGCAAGGGATTTCAGAGTCATTACAAGGGTGCTCTAGGGGGCTGAGTGGACCCCATGGGCATCCAGGAGTGTTTCAGGGGCTTTCAAAGGCGTTCTTTTCTTCAATCGTTTTCGCTTGTAGTCAAATCTTTTCAGTCATTTTTTACATCTAGTCATGTCAAATACGATTTCAGTTCACTAGAGCTCTTTTCAAACGAGAAGCAATTCCCTGTCATTTGAATAAATTGCCACTCAAATGTCTTACTGGCCACAAAATACGAAAAACCCGAAACAAATCCGCCAGAGTGAAAAATTATCGGATATCGGACCAATGTTGGGTCAAATTTTATCAAATGTTGGACCACTGTTGGACCGACATCGGGTAACTGTAGGGGCTATGTTGGGTTTGGTAGCCAAAATAAAAACAGGTCAATGATAGGTTGATGTCGGGTTATACGTCATCAATTACGAACAAAGCTTGAACCTTTCAACAATTAGCGAGAATTGTCCAACATTAGGATGAGCTAGCTTAAGGAAGCGTTCAACATTTGGGTAACAGACCTCCCATACAAATGTTATATTTTCTCTTAAAAAATGGAATTTAAGGGAATTTAAATTCAATGGGAAGTATAAGACATGAGTGGATCTAGACATTCACTGGATATTTTTCAAGAAAAGTGGAATTATGCACGGAAAAATAAACGAAAACAAAAATGCCAGTACTAACCGTTCAACAATTGGCGAATTACCCTATTACTTGCCGCATATTTTCCAAACGCACTTCCGTAGGTAATCATCTCCCGCAACATTTCCACTACGGGTTCCCCAGTCAAAATGCTACACTTTCATTCTGAAGCCACACAAGTGCTCAAAACAACTATTACACGCAGACAAATGAAGTTATGAAATGGCATACATACATCGCATATTAAGAATACGAAACATATTCAAAACGAAACTTCAATTCAAACTGTTGACTTTAAAGAGTCTAACAAATTTCCAACATTATCCTTGCAGTACTGTATGCGAATGAAGATTGGTCATGATTCTGAAAGTGTGTGGATCTATGACATTTGGTCGAAAGACATTTGGTCGAAAGTACATTTGGTCGAACGGACATTTGGTCGAAACCCATTTTGTGGAAGAAGAAGCATATGGCATTTATTCGAATGGACAATTTGTCGAATGGACATCTGGTCAAAAGGCACTAACTGATGAAAAGAGATTTAAGTGGAAAATAATAGTCATCTTGGTCAGCTTTCAGTTCAAATGCAGCACTGTGTTAAAGAACAGTCTATGTTTGAAAGAAGGAAAAAGCTCTGATGAAAAAGTCTGCAGCTATAAGATTTAAATACCAAGCGAAAGAGCAGCTTGTGTTCAAAAGGAGAAATTTCTTCTAAAACATTCAGAAGTTGGTACAGGAAAACGCAATGAAGTGATTAAACGTGAAATAATAGCCTATGTTTCAAAGAAGGAAAAATACACGATAAAAAGACAGCAGCTATAACATTCAAACACAGTAGAAATACGAAACATGAAAGAACAGCCTATGTTCAAAAGAAGGAAAAATCATTGATAAAAAAACAACACCATAATAATTAAGTTAATGAATTATCGATTTTTGCGGCTTAACCAGCCGAATGGAAGTTTTACTTTATTCCAAAAGCTAGACTTTACATATACATATATATTTGTCCATTTCTCACTCACGCCAGTATATGTAAAGTCTAGCTTTTGGAACACCATAATGTCTACTCTCAGTACAAATAACAAACTTGAAAGAACAGGACATGTTGAAAGGAAGGAGAAATCTTTGATGGAAAAGCCAATATGTTCTACACAAAAACACCATGAAATGATGAAACTTGAAAGAAGAGCTGATATTAAAAATAAGGAGAAATCTTCGATGGAAAAACAACTACTTCAACAATGCCAACGAAAACTACACTGCACTAAAATATTTGCTATTTAATGTTTAATATTATTAGATACGATTAAGTTGCTATACGACCAAACGTGCTTTCAACCAAATAAGTTCAGTATGTAACATGTAAATTATGATACTGTAATCTATTCTATTTTTCACTCAAATCTTTTTTCATCAGATAGTACCTTTCGACCAGATGTCTATTCGACGAATTGCCCATTCGACTAAATGTCATATGCTTCTTCCACAAAATGGGTTTCGACCAAATGTACTTTCGACCAAATGTCATTCGACCAAACGTCATTCGACCAAATGTCGTTCGACCAAATGTCCTAAAGCCCTGGTATACATAGCATGCCGTTCCGTAACACAAACCCATTTACCCTTTACTCCTTTTCCGACAAATAACGAATCATTTCGGCAAGTGAACCAGATTAAAGGTTTAATCGTAATTAATACATCACAATATATCCTTTCTTTTGCTTTCTTCTACGTTCAACTTCTGCCTCGAGGCACCACGCCAGTAACGGCAGCGTGGCGTAAAAATAAAACATCCCTCCACCCACCCGACACCCAAACTACCATCCCCTCGAGGGGCCCATCGGTGAAGATGGCGATGGCGTTGATGAGGCCGATACGGAGGACCAAACCGAACCGAACGCTTGATTATGATGATGTTGATGTTTTCGATGGTTATTGTTATGATTATGATCATTAACGATGACGACCGACGACCGACGGCGCGGCAGCACCCGGTTTGGTAAATATTTAGGTGTAGCTTTCGCCGCCACGGTCGGCGACGATACCACCCCATCATCAACCTACCATTAGCTTCCGGTACAGGAGTTTTATCTCGTCCAGCGGTGGTATCGATTCGATCGTGTACGTCAGATTGTACCGATCGAGGTGGGAACTGTAGGCGGGCGAGAGGAAGTTGGCCGGTCCGGGCCGACCCGACACCTCGATGTACTTTTTCGTCCGACCGAGGGCATTGTCCGCTACGCAACTGCAATGGGAATGAGAAGGGAAGATATAGAACGTTAGTATCTGGCAGGAATTAATAGCTTCTTATTAACAGGAAAATCGTTATTGAGAAGCTGGAACAATAATCAATAGTATTGGGGGGAAAGTTCAATTATGTACGGTTTCGCTCTAATCAACGTTGAACAATAGTTTTCTCCGCAGATGTTCTGTCATCAAAGTCAAATTCTTTATGTCAAAATTGCAATGCCGCTCGTCTCAATCAATGAAAAGGAATTTGAAAACGAGTGAATTTTCACCATTATTGTTATAGAGTTTTACTGCCCATGTTAGCATAGTCGACGTAACCAACACGGACAAAGTCAGCATACACAAGTTAATTGTCGCTGGGAGCACTGTATACAGTCTGATAACAGTCATATGTGATAGCAATTGGCATGAGCGAATTGTGAAAATGGTGAGTCGAGAAGGAAAGCGTACAACATAGCTCTGGTCCTCACAAGTTCCTACCTCATGCTTCCACGGGTCAAGCGACGACAAAGACTGCCAACTAAGAGTTGTTAGCTAGATTGAGGAGGTACGTCTCGAGCGTCTGTTCACCAAGGAGGTGCGGCTCAAACAGCTCTGGCATCCAGCGGCTGAGTATGAAAGGCTGTATCGCGTCAGCTATACCTAAGGAGGAGTCCCTTCAACGCGATGATGTAGGCAGTGCAGCACCGGTAAGGTAGCCTGCTGAAAACTCATTCAGGTACCACATCTACTACAGTTGCGGCGACAAGGCAGAAAGTGGAGTGGGCTTCATAGTGATCGAGAAGCATGTGAAGCGATTTATTCGGTAAGCGACCAAATCTATGTGTTGAGGATGATGGTTAAATTCTTCAACTACAGTCTGATCCTATACACCAACGAATGATAAACCCGATGACATGAAAAATGAGTTCTATAAGAGCCTTGATAAATCCTATGGAAAGTGCCCAAAACCAAATTGTCATCGGAGAAATAAATGCGTAGATGGGCAGAGCAAATTTCTTTCGACCTGTAAGGCCGGAACAAATCTCATTTTCTTCTGTTGTCACTTTGCTCTTTGACTCGTCAAGGGGTGGATAATAAATAATAAATGCATTTGATGAAAATTTACCCAAACAATTAGGCAAAATCGAAAAACTCATCGGATTTGTTAAGAAATTTTCTCGACAACTCTAATTTCAGTTCAAAATTTTTAAATTTATGAATAATTTATTTGTGTCCCTCCTCAAAATGTCGAATTCCGACCAAAATTTTCCGAGGGGGGGGGGGTGACATTAGAGAAAATAGAAATTTGTGTCAGCCTAATTGGAACGGAAAGCCTTCATTCCGTTACCAACGATGATGGCCTGCGTCTTGTGACATTCGCTGCTACTAGAGGGATGCTACTTCGCACGTAAGCATATCCGAACACACACCTGGCGACACCCGAGTGGTGAAACTTGCTCCCAGATATACCTCGTGCTGGTCGACGGGCGACATTTTTCGGTGACATTTTTGTGAGGTCCTACAGATTGATTGATTGATTTGTCTTTAAAGTCTGTATCCGCAATAATCGGGACACAGAAGTACGGCTGTAGCTCTGTAATGAATCGGTAAATTTGGCCAAATAATTGACTGAGAACTCTTTGATGTATATTTATTATTTGTGCCAAATTTCATAAAAATCGATGCATTACTTTTTACTGTGGATAAAAAATAAACAGACGTGGTTTTTAAGATTTTGTACAAACATGACCAATTTTCATTCGCTTAATAGATGGTTCTTTAACGCTATAGTTCAAAGTTCTGTGATGATAGTTATGAAATTTCGTTTGCAGTACCGTCTTCAGCCAGAGGCTGCACAGACTGAATGACACTTAACACTAGACAAGGGACACACGGAGCATGCACCAGTGGATGCGGAGAAGAAACTATTCTCACGAAAAGTTTCATCGCCCGGAGCGGGAATCGAACCCTCACCCCATAGCACGGTGCGATTAGAAGCGTGGTGACCTTAACCGCACGGCTACGAGGCTCCACGCGTATTTTTGAATTTCTCTGCCAATTTTCATAAAATTTTCACAGAAGGCAGTTGATTATGTATATATTATGCCTGCAAAATTTGATGATTATTGTTGGAGAACTTTCAGGTATACAATCGAATCAATAAAGGGTGCTGACTATTTGCTGTCTAAGGGGCTAAAATCACCTTCAGTCCCAATACATGTTTCGACTATAAAATTGTTGATAGTGCATCAATTTTTTTGAAAATTTGCCTATACAACAAATGTAGATTGAGAGGTTTGGGTTCAAAATGTTAGCCATTTCCTTTGCCAAATTCAATAGTTACAGCGCTGGCAAGCAAAACTAGGGGCTGTACAAAATTCAATCGCACACGTTCTACTCTTTAATTGCTACAACCAAAACTACTGCACCGATTCACATGAAATTTTGTAGGTGAAATTAACACATCTTAAGATGTTATTGGGCCAAATTTGGGCAAAATTAATGTATCTATTGCAGAGTTACAGCTGTATTTCTGTGTCCCGATTATTGCGGATACAGGCTTTATTAAAGAGGCTTTCAGCCCTTGGCTGGTTCGTCTCTATTTCGGTCCTACAGAGGCCCGAACATGGACTAGGATCATTATCTTGTAGCCGCGAAAATACTGGCGCGATTATCCAGTGTTACAAGTTCAAGAAACAACAGAACGATTCCTTTCAATATCCAACGCTTGTCAGCCAAAGGGGTTCCTGCACAGAACCATCAGAAGCTGAACGAGAGGATAGGAGGAGAGACCAACAGATCTGAAGTTGTCAACAGTTTATGGGGGTTTATTCATGAAGCAGTGACAACAACAACGCAAAAGGTTATAGGTACCCAAGCAGCACCTGCAACATCATCCAGAATGTGGCTTTCTATGCTTTGGTCTAAATGAATTGCACTAGAAGCACACGAAACATTCATCTTGTCAGTTGTGTTGCATTTATACTCCGAGATACGTAAAGTTGCGTCTTTGTTTCATAGAAATCACAAATTACCACGTGTTTGAAATCGATTCGTGGAGGCGGAGCGTACATATTGCTCACAAGTGGTAACCCGGGTAGAGGTGAATGGCAAACCAACAACAAAAGAATAATAAATTTTATTGTCATAACTTATTTTGTCATTCATGAGTTCTTCATAACGAGCTTAAAATAACATGTCAATAGCATAAAATGATATCATATCAAAATATGCCATTCGCTTGTCATTTATCAAATTTGGAAGAATAACTGCTGAATGTCTTATTTTGCTATCATAACAAATTTTGCAATTGGTGAGATATTGTTGACCTCTTACGAGTTTGATGAACCATCGCAGTTTTGGCACTTATTAAAAACAACATAATGACAAAATTTGAATTTTGGTACTTCTAATGGTAACTTTTGATATTTTTTTTGTTGACAGGCGAATAACTAATTTTGATATTATTCTGTTTTCAATAACTCAATAATGGTATATTTTGCAATTCTCAACCTTGATTTTTTTTTGTTCTTGGTTTGCCATTGTAATGTTAAAATTTGACATTCTTTAGTTATTTCATAGAACAATTTCAGTTATTATTTTTGCCCTTTTGTCACTTATTTCAAACAAACCAATGGCAAATTTTACCATTCAGTAATTCTTTTTGAATGGTAAATCTCGCAATTGTTTTGTAATTCTTTTCTGCCCGGGAATACAGTCAGCTTACATTAAATGTGTTATGTAACATGCATGAAACATCTAACTCTGGTTTGTTTGTTCAGACTAGGTTCCAAATACGTTACAGAAAACTTGAGCGTCTTGTCATTTTGACAGTTCTCTAACTTGTGACAATGAAGGTGCAATAAAGTAACAAGTAACTTCAGTAGCTTTTATGGTGCGTTGAGTATCGATTCTCTCACAGAGCTCTTGGTAGAGTATGTAAGGTGAGTAGATTATACTCATGGTGTCCATGGTTCGAGTCTGGACAAAATCTTTTTCCATTTTTTATCATTCCTTCTCGTTTATGTTGCATAAGAATTCATAATCTGCGCTTTTAGGGTTTCAAAGAAAAAGCAATTGTGTTCTGTCGTCCGTAATACGGACAGTGAATAAATTGCACTAAGGTTGCTGTTACTGGCTTAGCAACAAGTCGTGTTTCTTGGGTATGGCTTTCTATGCTTTGGTCTAAATGAGTTGTACTAGAAGCACACGAAACTTCCATCTTGTCAGTTGAGTTGCATTTTAACTCCGAATATCGTTAAGTTGCGGCTTTGTTTCATAGAAATCACAAATTACCACGTGTTTGACATCGATCTGTGGAGGCGGAGCTTACATATTGCTCGCAAGTGATAATACAGTCAGCTTACATTAAATGTGTTGTAACATGCCTGAAACATCTAACTCTGGTTTGTTTGTTCAGATTAGGTTCCATATGCGTTACAGAAAACTTGAGCGTCTTTTCATTTTGACAGTTCTCTAACTTGTGACAAAGAAGGTGCAATAAAGTAACAAGTAACTTCAGTAGCTTTTATGGTGTGTTGAGCATCGATTCTCTCATAGAGCGTTTGGTGTAGTATGTGAGGTGAGTAGACAATACTCCTGGTGTCCATGGTTCGAGTCTGGACAAAATATTTTCCCAACTTTTTTATCATTCCTCCTCGTTTATGTTGCATAAGAATTCAGAATATGCGCTTTTTGGGTTTCAAAGAAGAAGCAATTGTGTTCTGTCGTCCGTAATACGGACAGTGAATAAATTGCACTAAGGTTGCTGTTACTGGATTAGCAACAAGTCGTATTGCTTGGGTACCGCTCAGCGACTTCAACGAGTGTTATACGAAATGAATGCTGCCAGAAGTCGAATGCTAGTGGTCGGTACCCGGCTCAACAAGTAGCGGTACAGGGTGGCTTGAACATCAGAGAAACGAACCCATCGCAGTAAAAAACGGCAGCATGAAGAGAGTGTGATTGCTGAAGCGCAGGAAAGCATGGGCAGGAACGATATGCGGCAGTTTTATGCCACTGTCAATGGTGCACGGCACAAGACTGCGCCAGTGCCCGCCATGTGCAATGACCGGAAAGAAAATTTGTTGACAGATAGAACAATGGTGGCTGGTGGCAGGTGGGTGGAAGGAGCACTTCGAAGAGTTATTGAATGGTAGCAGTGAAGGAGCACCCAGAAACACAGGATTCCCATAATGGATGACGGTCAATTAGTAGAGCCACCACTGGATGAGGTTAAAATGGCCCTGGTAAAAAGGTTAAAAAGGAGCTGAAAAACAACAAGGCTGCTGGGAAGGTCGATATCCCGGTCGAACTTCTTAAGCACGTAAGCGAGCACTCGAGCAGTTACAGCAACCAATCCACCAAATTATTGTAAAGATTTGGAAGGATAAAGAATTGCCTACCAGCTGGTAAGATTGCGTCATATTTCCAATCTACAAGAAAGGGCACAGACTTAAGTGTGCCAATTACAGAGGGATTACCCCCTTTGAATTCGGCATATAAGATATGTACTGTCGCTAGTCCTGTTTAACAGACTGAGACCTCTTGAGGAGTCCTTCGTCGGCGAATACCAGGCTGGTTTTCGTAAGGGCCGATCAACGACGGATCAAATGTTTAACCAGCGGATTATCCTAGACCAATTTCGGGAATATAACAAGCAGACTCACCATCTGATCATTGATTTTAAAGCAGCGTACTATTCAGTGAATAGAAATGAGCTTTGGTAGATAATGTCAGAACATGGTTTTCCGGCGAAACTACTTAGGATGATACGCGTAACGCCGCGTTGGATCAAAATCAAGTATTCGGATCGCATAAGAAGTATCCATGTACCTCGTTTGTAATCTTGGATGGATTGAAGCATCAACTTCTCTTTGCTGTTCAAAATTGCACTCAAAAGAGCGATTAGAAGGTCTAGCGTGCAGAGGAATGGTACTATCATCACACGGTCGCACATACTCCTCGGCTTTGCGGACGATATTGATCTCATCGGCATCGATCGTAGGGCAGCGGAGGATGCTTATGCTCCTCTGAAGAGAGAGAAAGCGAGGATAGACTTGACGATTCACTCTACCAAGACTAACTACATGGTAGTGGGTAGAGACAGAGGCAGGCCTAGGGTAGTGCTGAGTGATTGATGGAGTAGCGTTTGAAGCTGTTGAAGTCTTAGTTTATCTGCGAATGTCGGAAGACAGAATAGCGACGGTGTTCATCGAAGTGCTGCTTCCACCTTTCAATCGCCGCATGTCTATTTGTCAAGAGTCCTGATCACCGCACGTTTTGACTCACGGCGCCTAACACAATTGCGGAATGCGTTGAGTTACTGGTACAGAACTGTCTTGTTTGTTTCTGGGAACAACAGAGCAATTGCATTTTTTTACACTCCACTTTTTCCAGGCAGCATTTGCTTCCTCTATTGTTTGTATTGCTTTGTATGCTGGCTGGTTCCATGCTGATGCATCAACGACTACGTTGCGTTTGTCTCTTTCAAACAAGTCTGAGCTTCTTGTCGACCCAATCGTTCATCAATTCAGCTTTACGAAATCGGCGATGCTTCAGCAGTCCAGCTTCAGTGGGGGTTATATCGAGCTCACCCTCATTCTGAAAAATTGTAGACAAATTTCAATTGCAAACAACATCGCCTCAGTTCCACAAAATAGAAAAAAAATATCTCTATTGTTTTTGGAAAAAGGCCTTCTCGTAAAAAATCTTGAGTTACTCTAACAATCATACAAAGTCATAGGTAAACCGCAGCTTCAATGGCAGCTTATATTGGCTTTCTTCTGACAATACCTGCTACCGTATAGAATAGATGCAATCGCACCAGAGCATTACAGTTCCGGATTATGACCACACCGTATCACTCGAGAGCAAACAATTTTATTTCTTGTCTCAGATCAGTTCTCGACCTTCACCATTGTGTCTGCCTCAGCAGCAGTAGGTAGCAACAGCAGTCAGTGTGAGCTGAGCAATCACTAATCCAGTGGTCTCGATAAAGCCTCGGTCGGCCTCCTCACACCTCATGGCTCCATTCTTGATCTTGACACTATCTCGGTAGGAATAGACTCTCCATCCAGAGATAGAGAGCACCGAACGGGTAAGATTGGGTTGGTGAGCTTACTTCCGCTTTTGTGTTCGCAACTCTCAATTTTCTTCACAATAAATCACACGGAAATAAGGATTTATTATCTTCTTATAGTTTGCGCCGTCTTTGGATGGATGAATGGTGCAGTCTTTTTTGCCTCCCTCCCACACCAACCACCGCTGTTGATCCCACTACCGCTGCTGGCTGTACGTGGTGTGATTGCGGCTTCCGGGGCGGAAGGGAAGGCAGCAGCAGGCAGCAGGCATTATCGTGATGCCTCGATTCCGGCGGCCGGCTTTTTTGCTCCCCAACAAGAACCGTCTTTATGATAGTACTTAGCGTAATCATGTAAATTTCAATTCAACTTTTTCTGCTCATAAATCATCCACTGCCATTCAAAGTAGCTCTGCAAGGAAGCCGCCTGCTAGGCGTAGTCCTGATCGCCGCCATCCGCGCGTAAGCTCCAGGATGTAGTGGTGCAGTAGCAGTAGCAGCAGTCGATGGCAGGCGTAAGCAAAGCGGAACTCCTTCGGTTGGGAGGATTGGCTGGGATTGGTATTGGATTGGGGAGCTACTCGACTCTGAAAGGAAGCACGGGGCGTGAAATGAACTGGATTTACAGCACCATTCAAGTGTAATAAGTATCATTAACGTCGATATGAATTCTCAATTTGCGGATAATCCGGATCGGCTTTGGCAGCGGAGCATGTTAGAGAGCGTTTCGTAAATTTCGGGAGTTGGGGCGGCGGCGGCGGTAGATTTGCAGCTTGGGATCGTTCGCTCGCTGGTTGTGCCGCCGCCATCGGTCGTGCTGTTGACTGCAGTCGAAGCCGTACGAGGGTCGATAATGATAAATTTCATGGCATGGTTATGATGGGAATTGATGGGACGGCTGCTTTATTATTTTTTTTTTGTTTTTATTTATGTGTATTTTAACTAGTTGCTAATTCTACACTCCGGCTGCTTTATGAATTTGATCGACGTTGATATCAATTTGATTTGAAATGGAAGAGAATTTAAAACTGCTACACTCAAACCTCCATTTAGGTAGGATCCATTTAGGCAAAATCTATTAAGGTCCCTCCATTTAGGTAACGTTACCTAAATGGAATTTGATTGTGTTCAGATCAGTTGGAGTACATAAGATTAGGTATAAGGTTCGTTTACGGGACAGAAGTAGTGAGTGGTGTTAAGGGGACATGGGGGGAATGGAGGGGGGATGTATTGTTGAGATATGCCCCCTAACCCCCCCCCCTTCCATGCAGTGTTGTCAGTATCCAGCGTCATTTCCAGCTGAAACAGAGATAAGCAACCATCCTTCCATCATTCAATTGATATCAGCTCCAGCATTGATGACGTGAAACCTGACATCAACCTATCATTCACCTGTTTTTATTTTGGCCACCAAACCCAACATAGACCCAACAGATGTTCGATGTTGGTCCAACAATGGCCCAACATACGATAAAAATCGACCCGACTTTGACCCGACATTCAATAATTTTTCAGTCTGGCGGAATTTTGCAGGGTCTTTCGTGTTTCGTGCACAGCTAGTCATTTGAATGACAATTCTGATCTAAGACTCTTCAAATCCCCCGAAAACGCCCCTGAAGCCCCTCCCCTCCTGAAACCCATCCCCCCTGAAACTTCCTGAAAGTCATCTGAAACTCCCTCCACATGACCCAAACATGACATCCTTTATATCTCCTAGTAGCTCTCCCTTCTTAAACTTCTTTGCAACCTTGTACTCCATTTAGGTAATGAACTGAATCCATTTAGGTAATGAATCCATTTAGGTAAAAATTATATTTAGGCAGACCCGACTTGTTACCTAAATAGGGGCTGTCCATAAACCACGTGGTCATGAGGGGGGGGGGGGGTGGGTTCGGTCGATGACCATTTTGTATGGTCAAATAAATATTTTTGTATGGACTAAGGACCACCGGGGGGGGGGGGGGGTTGAAAAGTTCCAAAAAATGACCACGTGGTTTATGGACAGCCCCATAGAGGTTTTGGTGTATAAGGGTTTTTCGTCAGTTTAAGCAAATAAGTGATAATTATACTACAGTCAACTCTCCACAACTCGATATCCAAGGGACCATCGACTTATAGAATTATCGAGTTATAGAATATGAGGATAATATAGGCGTGGTTGATATTATCTTTTTTTTGTTAAAAATAATATCAAGATTTCAAATTTAAGTTGTTTTTTAACATTTTCAACATATATATGATCTAAAACACGATAAATTGTAAGGAATATATTATTAATATATATGAAAATATTTTTTCTCAGAAATTGGATCCATGCTAGTCAGAAAGCTGTGTAGCTATGAAATAAATGATTATGCTACATTTTCCAGAATGTCGTTTTCCCGAAGGCCGGTTTCCCCGAATGCCTTATTACTCCAAAAAGTCGGTTAATCGATTATTTCATTGATATTTCGCCTATTTTCTCGGTCATCATAAAGTATCGAAAACCAATTGATATAAACTTTTTCAAAACATTTATTATCTAATTCCACGTGGGCTTACGGCTAGTGGAAAACCGAATTACTAATCGATTAATGGTGTAGCGGACCTGGTGTAATGGTTAGAACACTTGACTATCACGCCTAGGACCTGGGATCGAGTCCCACTTCCGACAAACTCACAAAATGAGGGTTCTTCCTTTGGAAGGGAAGTAAAGCGTGGGTCCCGAGATGAACTAGCCTAGGGCTAAAAATCTCGTTAATACAGATAAAAAAAAAACCGATTAACAATTTTTGTAAATCAAAAACTTGAATCTGTTGGATATTTGTCTCTCAGGAAATTCTCAATTCTATGAAAATTGAAAAAAAGCTCTGGATGAACGCCATCTGTCGAATCAAGAATGTTCCGCAACGATTTTAGAGTCCAATCAACTGTGTTTGCTGTAATCCGAACGGGTTCGCTTTCTCTTTCAGCAATAGGCATCATTTCAACATCCTCATCTGGGTCCACATCAAAAAAGTCGCCAAGGTATACGCTTTCGATTATATCTTCATCTGTCATAAGTTCACAACAAACTACATTTGCGTCCACGTTGCAGTGTTCCGTAAACGACACTTCAGGATCCACCGGAAATGTTTCGTCTTCCGCTAACAAAGCGGCTTGTTGATTTTGAATGATCTCACGACGCATGAGTTCGGCAAGAGGTATGTCGTCGTCTCCTAGTACACTAAAACCTCTTTTTATGCAGGTTTTTTTTATGCACTTTTAATTTATGCACCTTTTTTTATGCCCTGCATAAAAAGAGGGAAAGCTAATCAGAACCAATATTGTGCATAAGAATATTTAATAATGACAGGAACTATTGCAACGGCGACCGGGAGGTGTTCACAGATGAGAGCAAAGGAAGGTTACAGGTTCGATTTTGGGTGTTTCCGAAGGTCTCATGTGCGTTACATGGGCTCCGGGGGGATTTCGGAGTCGTTTTAGGAGTCTCAGAACATGTTAGGCTGGTTTCAAAGCCGTTACGGAGGCGTTTTTGGGGGTTTTGGTTTAGAAGGATTTTTTTTTAGACATTTCAAGATGTTTCAGATCATTTTCGGCGTGATTCAGAGGCGTTACGAAAGCGTTACGGAGGAGTTTTCGGGGTGTTCGGAGCTTCTCAGGTGCGTTACATGGGGTCCGAGGGGGTTTAAGGGGGATTTTGGAGGCATTTCAAGACGTTTCAGAGCATTTTCGGCGGGATGCAGAGGCGTTACTTATGCGTTACGGAGGAGTTTTCGGGGTGTTCTGAGCTTCTGAGGTGCGTTACATGGGGTCCGAGGGGGTTTAAGGGGGATTTTGGAGGCATTTCAAGACGTTTCAGAGCATTTTCGGCGGGATGAAGAGGCGTTACTTATGCGTTACGGAGGAGTTTTCGGGGTGTTCTGAGCTTCTCAGGTGCGTTACATGGGGTCCGAGGGGGTTTATGGGGGATTGGGAGGCATTTCAAGACGTTTCAGAGCATTTTCGGCGGGATGCAGAGGCGTTACTTATGCGTTACGGAGGAGTTTTCGGGGTGTTCTGAGCTTCTCAGGTGCGTTACATGGGGTCCGAGGGGGTTTAAGGGGGATTTTGGAGGCATTTCAAGACGTTTCAGACCATTTTCGGCATGATTCAGAGGCGTTACGGAAGCGTTACGGAGGAGTTTTCGGGGTGTTCGGAGCCTCTCAGGTGCGTTACAAGGGGTCCGAGGGGGTTTAAGGGGGATTTTGGAGGCATTTCAAGACGTTTCAGAGCATTTTCGGCGGGATGCAGAGGCGTTACTTATGCGCAGTGCTGAAAAATTCATTTCGTCATATCTAAATTCAATCACCCACAGCTCATTTTAGAAGCTGAACCTGAGAATATGGTATATGAAAAACTTATGCGGCTAGACCAGTTCTGCAAGAAAGTCACGGAAAAACCGCTATTTTTCGAATATTTAAGGTAAATGTCACGGACTACCTTCGAAAAATGCCAATGATATTCACGGTGAATATCATTTGGCATTTTTCAAAGGTAGTCCGTGACATTTATCCTAAATATTCGAAAAATAGCGGTTTTTCCGTGACTTTCTCGTAGAACTGGTCTAGCCGCACAAGTTTTTCATATACCATATTCTCAGGTTCGGCTTCTAAAATGAGCTGTAGGTGGTTGAATTTAGATATGACGAAATGAATTTTTCAGCACTGCTTATGCGTTACGGAGGAGTTTTCGGGGTGTTCGGAGCCTCTCAGGTGCGTTACATGGGGTCCGAGGGGATTTAAAAAGGATTTTGGAAGCATTTCAAGACGTTTCAGAGCATTTTTGGGGGATTCAGAGGAGTTACGGTAGCGTTACGGAGAAGTTCTCATGGGTTTCGAAGCCTCTCAGGTGCGTTACATGGGGTCCCCGGGGGGCTCAAGGGGGATTTTTGAGGCATTTCAGGAAGTTTCAGAGCAGACTCTGAAATACCTTAAATCGCCCCTCAAACCTCATGTAACGCCCTTTAAAGTCTCCTGAGATCCCTAGAATTGCCCCTCAAGCCCCTTGGAACGCCCCTGAAACCCACTTAATACTATTGAAACACCCCAGAATTCTCCGTAATCCCATGAAAACACCAAAAAATCCTGACAGAACACCCTTGTAAGGCTCCTCAAACCCCCCGAAACAACCCCTTTAAACGCCCCTGAAGCCCCTTGGAACCCCCTTTTTGGGCTCTCTGGGGACATTCTGGAAACCCCCTTAGCCCCACCTCATCTGCCCAGGAGCAAGATCTGTTCTCGCAAACTAGATTTTATAATTGAAGCCTAAACTTAATTTATGCATAAATTTCCCTCTTTTTATGCCTTTTTTAATTTATGCACATTTTTAATTTATGCAGTCCCAGTCATGTGCATAAAAAGAGGTTCCAGTGTAACTCAAATCCTGCCTTTCGGAAGCAATGTTCGATCGTTTGTGCCGAAACCTTCACAGACCACACCTTTGCTAGGAGATTTATAGCGTCCAATACGGTTACCTCTTTCAACGTCTATAATATAGAGAACAACGTTAGGTACTTTCTAGGTTTAATCACCGCATGACTTTATCATAATTGAATTTTATTGGCTTTTCTCGGTGAACTTAATACTACTCAAAGAAGGAGGGAGTAACGAAAGTAATGAAAGAAACGGTGGATAGAATCGCAAGTGTGCGACGAGAGAAATTGAATAGAAGTTGAAAATTAACAGAGGGCCATAATTGAACAACACAATCACAACGACGACCCCTTTGCCTAACGTTCTCGTGTTGAACGGCTAGGTACTAGTAGTTTGATGATGACTACTAGCCCTAGACAGGCAAAAAGATCGTGGTTGTGATCTGTTAAATGTTGTTCGGCTTTGCTTTCGGTTCTATCGATCTGTGACACTTGTTCAGAGATTCATATCGAGCGAACGTTACTTATTTGATTTTCGCGCTTTCATCTCGTATGCTCCTATTGTGTCCAAATGATCTTATTCGAACCGAGTTTCATTCTTTCTTGCCAACTGGATTTTACTTTCTAGGTTTAATCACCGCATGACTCCGCATTCACCGAGAAAAGCCAATAAAATTCAATTATGATAAAGTCATGCGGTGATTAAACCTAGAAAGTAAAATCCAGTTGGCAAGAAAGAATGAAACTCGGTTCGAATAAGATCATTTGGACACAATAGGAGCATACGAGATGAAAGCGCGAAAATCAAATAAGTAACGTTCGCTCGATATGAATCTCTGAACAAGTGTCACAGATCGATAGAACCGAAAGCAAAGCCGAACAACATTTAACAGATCACAACCACGATCTTTTTGCCTGTCTAGGGCTAGTAGTCATCATCAAACTACTAGTACCTAGCCGTTCAACACGAGAACGTTAGGCAAAGGGGTCGTCGTTGTGATTGTGTTGTTCAATTATGGCCCTCTGTTAATTTTCAACTTCTATTCAATTTCTCTCGTCGCACACTTGCGATTCTATCCACCGTTTCTTTCATTACTTTCGTTACTCCCTCCTTCTTTGAGTAGTATTAAGTTCACCGAGAAAAGCCAATAAAATTCAATTATAACAACGTTAGGTATTTGAAATACATGCTGGGATAACCCAAATTACCTCTCCGTTATCCATATTCTGTATCCGTTGTTTAACTAGAGTATATCTATAATAGTGCTTCAACGTTTTGATGATTCCTAGGTCCAACGGCTGCAGTACTGATGTTGCATTTGGGGGGAAGAATCAGAGTTCGATTGCTTTCAATTTCTCTTGAACAGACTTTGGGTGAGCTGTACAGTTATCAATGAAAAGAATAATTTTCCTATTTTCTGCTAGGAATTTTTTGTCGAGCTCCAGAATCCACTCTTCAAACAGCAAAGACGTCATCCAGGCCTTTTTGTTACCTTTGCATAAGGTGTAATATTAGCGACTGTTAAAACACATGTTAATGAAAACTAAAAAAATACCTCTGTACAGAACTGGCAGGGACTTCACGTTTTTGAAACAGCGTGGTTTTTTGCTCTTCCCGATTATAAACAAGGGTAGTTTTTCACTTCCGTCCATATTTGCAGCGCACATGACTGTCAACCTCTGTTTGGAATACTTTCCCCCGTGACATGATTCGTCCTGCAGAGCAAAGGTTTTGTCTGGAAGACACTTATAAAATAAGCCGGTTTCGTCCGCGTTAAATATGTCCTGTGGGACATACAGGGGTTACCCAAAATAACTGGGACAGGTAAAATTTTCACTTTTCGAAAAATGTTCAACTCGCTGTAACTTTTCGAAAAGGGCATCAAATATTCTCAAATTTTTACTGTAAATTCATCAACTAGTTGTGTATCAGTGAACAAAATTTGGAAAAGATCGAGCCATTCTACACGAAGTTTTAAAGGTTCTAGAAAAAGGTATAATTATCCGATAGCCAAGTTTGAGCTGTTATATCTCCGGATTCAATGAACCGAATGCAATGAAATTTTTATCATTTATGACTTATATAATGAGCTTTTAAAAACTTTCGACTAAACTTAAAATTCTTCACACGAAAGAAAATTATAACGATTGGATTATTTTTCTAATATAACACCAATTATTTCAAAACTTCATCATCGTTTCAAAATTCGAGATAGTAATTATAGTTCATTAAAATCCCCTCTAATTGACTTGAATATATTTATGTTTTAAAGGAAAGCAACCAAATAGCCGGCATTAAATTGAAAAAGTAATGGGATGCATATGAAAAATAGATAAATTTACTAAAAAAACATAGAATAAATTAAATCGCCTTAACTTTTTTTCTTATTAATAATTTCAAATTATGTAAACTGTTTTTCAAAGTTCATTATATTAGTCATAAATTATCAAAATTTCATTGCATTCGGTTCATTGAATCCGGAGATATAACAGCTCAAAGTTGGCTATCGGACAATTATAACTTTTTCTAGAACCTTTATAACTTCGTGTAGAATGGCCAGATCTTTTCCAAATTTTGTTCACTGATACACAACTAGTTGATGAACTTACAGTAAAAATTTGAGAAAATTTGATGCCCTTTTCGAAAAGTTACAGCGAGTTGAACATTTTTCGAAAAGTGAAAATTTTACCTGTCCCAGTTATTTTGAGTATCCCCTGTAGTCCTCAATGATTTTTGGTAACGTGTTCTCCTTCCAGTCGTCAGTCACGACGGTATTCACGCTGGCGCTTTCTCCACATAATTTCTTGAATGAAATTTTTTGACGCTTCAAAATTTCACTAGCCAACCGCTACTGCTCTTGAAATTCTGCACTCCTAATGTTGTTGCGAACTGGCATGCTTTCTCGCAAATTATAGAACCGGATAACGGGATGTGATTCTCTCTAGCTTGACGGACAAAAATTACCAGTGATTGTTCCAACTTGTCATTCAGCAACGGCTTATCCCGTTTCGACAAAGGGTTTCCTTGTGATTCGGCTTTTTCATCCATTTGTCCTTTTTGCGAATGATCGTTGAAACAGTGCTTTGAGGAATCTTGAAAGTCTTGCTGATCTCCGTGACCTTCATTCCTTGCTCAGATCGGTTTATAATTTCCACCCTCTGGGCAAGAGTAAGCGTGTTCAACTTCCTTTTCTCAAAAGATTCCATTGCTTGCGAGCCGCTTCCAACGACTTTAGAACGGGAAATGATTTTTTTTCAGGCCACAGAAAGAACATGTCAACCGCACATCGAGTCATGGAAACAAAATAACACCGCGCGTGCCATCGACCAAAGGAGGCATCGAGTTATAGAAATATCGACTAATGGAGAGTGTGATATATGAGGAAATGAAGGGACCGAAGAATCCATCGAGTTATAGAAAATATCGAGTTATAGAACATCGAGTTGCGGAGAGTCGACTGTATACTATACTAACTTTACACTTGATAGGCTACAACTCGTAGCGATGACTCCAAAGACTCCAAAGCAGTGTTGTCATGGTAAAATGAGAGCTGTTAACTTAAGATTTCCAAATTGCTGCGCCCCTTACACTGGTACGCCTCCATGGAATTATGCCAGGAAAACTCCACCAGGAGTTATTTTTTCACTATTTTTTTTATATCTTTATTATCGAGATTTTCAGCCTATGGCTGATTCATCTCCTTTTCACGAAATGTTTCTTTTATTATAAAAAACTTTCCATGAAAGCCTCCAATGTAATAGCAAAAAATCCTTTGGGATTCTTTCAGGATTTGTCATTTTTTTCCAAAATTATTACATAAAGAAGATTTTTCTGGGATTTTCTAGAATAATTTCGGAAAAAAAATCCTACAATTTTGCTACAAAATTTTATGCATGTATTCTTCCATGTTTTTCTTCAAACAAGTCTGAAAGAATTTCTGTAGAAATATTATCAGATTTTCTCCCGGAGTATCACTTTAGGATTTCTCCAGAAGTTGTTCCAGAAATTCTTCTAGAAACTACTTGTTATGCAGAACAGAGTGTGATTAATTTGAACACTAAAGTAATTTGAGCACCTCTGCGAATACCCCAGCAATTGTAAAGCTAGATGTAGAACAATGCTGCTAATTTGTAACCAATGCGGAGATGTATTTCGAAGAGGATGGCAGCATTTGTCTTCCCAGCTAGGTTACCGAATTAGTAAGTACATAAATGTATGTGTATATTGAATGTTTTTAATAAATGTGCCCATTTTAGCTTTTCAGCTGACCAAATTAAATATGTGTTTGCTCTAAGAGTCGGTACGATCTCTTCCACCCTCATGTCCTGTCGAATTCTACCATCTCTCCCTTCATAGACCTCACAAATGCGACCTCTTGCCCAACCATTTCTCTTTCCTTCTTCTACAACTAATACTATGTCTCCGACCACTATCGGCCTTACTTCTCCGAACCATTTGACACGTCGCGTGAGAGTTGAAAGGTACTCGCGCGTCCACCGTTTCCAGAAAACATCCATCTGAAATTGGATCTGTCCCCAGGTGTTCCGTAGAGCGACTCCACTGTCCACTGGGTTCGCTGCTGGCTGTTTTACACCGCTTGAGCTACCCAGGATAAAATGATTTGGGGTAAGGGCCTCTGCCTCCTCTGCATCCAACGGGAGATATGTCAGCGGTCTCGAATTCACGATTCCTTCTGCCTCAACTGCCAGGGTTAACAGCCCCTCGTCGTCCAATCTCCGTCCCCCATTAGCTGCTTCCATAGCCACTTTTACAGAGCGGACCATCCGCTCCCGTGGTCCACCCATGTGTGGAGCACTCGGAGGGATGAAGACCCATTTTGTAGTTGTATTGGTGAACGTTTCTGCCATTACTCCCTTGATGTTCTGCATTTGTCCCCTCAACAATCTGTCGGCGCCTTTGAAGTTTGTTCCATTGTCCGAATGAATTTCTACTGGCGACCCACGACGGCTAACGAATCGGCGTATGCTCATCACGCAGGACTCAGTAGAAAGGCTGTAGACGACCTCCAAATGGACAGCCCGTATTGTCAAGCAGGTAAACAATGCAATCCACCTCTTGGCATTACTTCTACCGACTTTGACCAGAAGAGGGCCGAACAGATCTAACCCCAGTAGCTAAACGGTCTTACGAACGACGCTAGACGTGCAGACGGAAGTGGAGCCATTCTTGGCACGTGTGGTTGGGCTCGCTTTACTCTACACATTTGGCAGCTCTTCGCAACAGTCTTGACAACGATGCGCAGCTTCGGGGCATGATACAGTTGTCTTATCTCGTTGACTACGGTTTCGGGGCATCCATGTAGGAACTTTCGGTGGAAGGAGTCGATGATGAGATAGGTTAACTTGTGTTTTCTCGGCAGGATGACAGGCTGCTTTGTCTCGGCTGATATATTTTTTGCGAAATTCCTGGAGAAAACCTACAATAAGATTCTTGGTGGATATTCCTTAAATATTCCTGGAGCGTTCTATGGGCATAATTCAGACTGAATTCCTGGAGTCATTTCTAAATAAGTTTCTGTAAAGACCTCTAGAAAAAAATCTTGAAATATTTCTAAAGGAATTCCTGTTGACATGCCAATATTCCCTCAAGAATCCGTGGTTAAATTCCAGAGCAACTTTTGGGAAAAACATAGAGGGATATTTGGAGGTAACCCTGAAGGAAAATCTGTATGAACTTCTGCAGAAATCTCTTGAGGATCTCGTGCCTGAATCACGGTGTTAACGCACATAGAAGCATCTCGGATGTACGCGGTGATATTGGTCACTACACAACACTATTTCGCGGGTTGAAGTAAACAAACCTTATTTACGGAAACAAACATAGTTTTATTAGCCGAACGGAGTACCGATCGCGGCGGTTTCTAACTAAACTGTTATGTTTATGTTTTATAACTAAACTGTATATGTTTCTAACTAAACTGTTTACAATCTGCTGCCTTTATCCCGCAGAGATGGATGGGGAGCGAGCCGATCGTGAAGCGATCGGTATCCGTACACATACGGACAATAGTATGCGACGGTCAGCTGTTGCTGGTGATAGCAAACACGAAGAGTGAGTGACCACACACTAGGGTGGCACTCGCAACTTAATCACAATTAATCAACTGTTGGCGCAGGATTTTCTGGATGTAACCCTGAAGAGATTCCTGAACATATCTTTATTGGAATCCATAGAGCAGCTTCTGTTCAAATCACTGGTGGATTTTTTTTTAAATAACTGCACAAATTTCAGAAAGAAATTTAAGAGACGAATAAGCCTAGGGCTGAAAATGTGTTTGATAAAGTAACAATAACCTGAAAAAAAAAATCTAGAGGAACCACTGGAAGAATTAATGAAAGATTCTTTGAAAGAATTCCTAGTTCCTGTATGAAACTCTAAAGGAATTCGAAGAGATATTCCCGAAGGATTTTCTAAACGAATCCCTAAAATAATTTCTGAAATAATCTCTGGCGGAAATTTACCTTAAAGAATTCTCGGAGCAATTTTTGAGAGAATTTTTGACGAAAGCTCTCGATAAATTTCCTAAAATATCCCTAGAAGAATTTCTAAAGGAGTTTCTAAAAATAAATTTTGGTAAATATTTGCACAGAGTTCCAGGAGTAATTTCTGAACAAAACCGTGAAGTACTTTAAATTGGGAAGGAATCCAAAGATGAGTTCTTGAAGAAATCCTTGGTTAAATTCATGGAGGAATCTGGAGAACATCTGAGATTTTCCCAGAGAAATTTCTAAAAGAATCCCTGGAAGAGTTTCTGAAGGGAAATTTAAAAGTATTGTGGAAGATTTTCAATAGAATTCCATTCATCCATCCAATTCTATTTTTCAGAATATTTGTAAATAAATTAAGGGTGATTTTTAAAAGACTATAGTCTATAGGTGCTTTTTGCCCGTGAAGCTGCCGGCTTAGAATAGCACTACGGACCACCTGTTCCGGGGGTAGAAGTCCACCAAACAGGTAACCCCAATCCAAGGTGTCAGGCGACCCGTGCTGAGGGATGAATGATTGAGGGGGTTTAAAAGATGCCCAATCTTTAACGGAGCCCGTAGCGTGGGTAGATCGCCTTTTTGGGTTGCGTTGCGGTGATAGATCTACCAAACCGAAATCTAGTGTCGTCCTATTTTTCAATTTTGGAATATGTGTTCTGTTAATTCAAGGAATTATAGTATTTAGTCCTTACTACTGGTGTTTTGGTGACTTCCAGTTTTTGAATAAAACTGACTTTACCAACTTTACTTTGCATATAGTTAAAAACCTCACCACCTGAGGCTAAACTCAATGCAAAGGAAATCAAATTGGGTTAGGGATCTATGTATGTACTAACTCTTCGAAGACTGGAAAGTGCTAGTACGCAAGGAACATACTAGAATCCTTATTACTGAACACATGTTCCATTATTGGAATGATATTGCTGCTAATGTTAAAACCCGGGTCCTAAACTTCCTACTGGGGAGAATTTAGCAGTAAAACAAGGGTGATGCTAGGTTTCCGATGCATGGCCAATATCAGTACTCTTGTTTTGTTTTCTAAGAAAACAAAACAAAAACTGTATCAAAATCGATACTTTATTGCCCCTCAATGGCAATTGAGTAATGCGACATGCACTACACTAAGGTTACGGGTAATGTCACAATAGATCTAAAAACTGGTCGCAGTGACAAACCCGAACAGGAATAAAAAAAAAAAAAAAAAAATAGGTGCTTTTCTAGAGGAATTCATTGATAAAATTCTGGAGGATCCTCTGAAGAAAATTTTAGAGGTCCTTTTTTATAAAAAATGGTAGATGAAAGATTTTTTTACAAGGAAATCGTGAAAGACTTCCTGGAGGGTTTTCTAAAGGAATACATGGGGCAATTTCGGAAGGAATCAAAGAATGGATTTATGAAAGAGTTTTTAAAGTAACTTCTGGGTAACCTGAAAAAACTTTATGATAAATTTCAAAGGATTTGCTAAAGGAATCGCTGTTAGAATTCTCAGACAAATCTCTCCGAAGAAATTTTAAGCTGAATTTCTTAAAAATTCCCTGAAACACTTTTTGAAAGAAAGCCTAGAGTAATTTCTAAAGACATACCTGCAGGATATTTCACAGAAATCAATGGAGGAGTTTCTGAAAATGTCCATGGATGGCTTTTTGAATGAATCCTCTGATTTGGTTTGAAACATCTGGAGAAATCTCTAAGTTTGTTTTTTTTTCGATGGTAATTGCGACTGGAACTTGATGTTAACCACAAGCAGAAGAAGAGAGAAACAAACTTAGGGAAACAACTGCACTTATGAATCATGTCATTGAAGAAGACCATAATTTCGACTCGACCAAAACAACAATACTTGACCAATCTAGAAGAACATCTTCCCTACCAGTATTAGAGATGTGCCATATTACAAACAATACCAATACAGTTAACCACCGAACAGACGTAAACAATCTCAGTACAACCTATGCAGGCATATTACACACACTTAAAAATAGACAGAGCAGAAAAATCGACGTACAGACACAACAATCGTACGATAGCTATAAAAGCACAAAAGCTCCATTCTATAAACAGACCAAACTATAAATTGACTAAACAGAAATTCACCATTCTGAAATCACCGTTTTTACCACTAGACAAAACCCTGTGACAAATAAGTAAAAGTGTAAACGAAAAAAAATGTACAATTGTAAGTTTAAAATAAGCGAAAATTGGTAAAATTAACTAAACAAATTATAACAATCCCACAGAAGCAAAACCATGACCACACGATAAGCAGAACAGCAAAATCTTTAAGAGGAAGACGAGAAACCATGCAAGAAACACTGAACTAAATTAACACAACTCAAGACTAATTAAACATTTGTACAAAACAGTTTTCCCTTGAAAAAGGCCACACCCAATGGCCGAAACGTCGGGTAAAATAAACATATAACGCCTAATTAAGTGTATGACTGAGAAAGCCGAACATAAAAGTTTTTTTCAGTAAAACAATGATTTCTAAAGAAATTATGCTAGCGAGATTTTCGGCTTTCAGTCTCTATGTGACCGAAACGTCAGGTGTTGAACCAATATCCGTTTATGATTACATAGAGACTGAAAGCCGAAAATCCCCGCTAGCATAATACCAATCGCAGTCGATCCCCTTTCTGAAGCAATGCATGGAGGAATTTCTGGAACAATCTATGCTGGTCTTTTCAAAATAATCTGTTGTGAAATTTTGGAATGATAGCTAGTGAAATATCTGAAATGATCCATATAAGAAACCAAAGAAATTTCTGGAAGAAAATCCGAATACAGATTTGAAAAAAAATCATTTTTTTCAGTCCGCAGAGTAGTTTCTGAGGGAATTTGAGAGAAAATCATTGAATAAATTTCGTAAGAAATCCTGAGTTTTTGATAGAATCACTGAAATATTTCTTACATTTGGAGGGACTGTCAGTAGGACTGCCAAATTAGTTGACAAGAGATAGATGGACATTCATGATTGTTTGACTGAACTTCCTTTCTTCAATCCAATTTACACTTCACAATAACATTGATTACATGGAAGTCTCAGCTGTGATGAAAAGCAGATTCAACTATTAACCAAAACAATATTTTCAGAGATTTTTCTTCCAAATCTCAATTTGCTGAGACAATCCCGCAAGCCTCTAGAAACTCAAATATTGTCGTTTCATTTCTTCTTCATGCCCGCCGGCCAGCCACCATAATGCCATAATGGCAGTCCAAATCTCCCGGGGAGAGAACAAATCTGTGCACCTATCAACTTAGTCACCGAGTGAGCACCGAATGGCACAGTCAGTCGTCTTTCAGCTTCCAACCACCGCACCGCACCGAGCAAGACACTCATCATTTTGCAGCAATTTCAAGAAAGCCAACACTAATTTTCCCTGCGGTTCAGATTTCACAACAAACTTTTCCCAGGCTTTTTCTCTCATTCTCTTTGCGGAAAAGTTTTAATGACGACGATGAAGATGGAGCATTTGTACCTCCTTGACGCCCCGTCCCCTCCGCCCGCAGCCCAAATGCGAAAAAGGCCGGATACCTGATCGTAATGGCGGGCGAGAAGTATACGGCCTCAAGTGCGGATGCCAAATGATGGCGATGATAATGAGTGGGTGACTTGAACCGTCACTCCAGTAAAGCGAAACTGGAAACTGAGACCCAACTACTATAGGTCTGGAGCCGAGCCGAGCCGACCCGGGAAGATGAATTGCGAATGTGGGAATTTCGTAGGACGCACCATGATGAAAAGACGCTTGATTTTGCCAAGGGAGATTGTAGAGTGTAGACGAAGGTTGGAGCTCCTATTTAAAGAAGCTTATCTTTGCGGAAGAAGTTTGACGGACGGAGGAACCGGCATGTAGGAGATTTTGTCAAATGGGGAAATGAAAAGCGTCAGTCAATTAAGAGTCCCCAGTCGGAACGATTGAAAAGGGGTCCCAAACGAATGGGAAAGTTTCGTGGAATAAGACGGGAAAATCGATCTTCGAAATTGTTTTTTGAAAACTTATTTCCTACTGCTTGTTTGAATGGATACAATTATAGCACAAGTTTTCCCCATGAATGTTCTCTCATCAACATTGAAAGCATTCAGGAGGTTTCATTAAAATATCAGCACCGGCTAGCAGTCGTCCCAAAAAATGATGACTCCTTCAAACCTATTTGCATTTTCGACAAAATGACGCCGCCAGCTGTCATTAAGAATGCAACCCATTATCCTCCAGCAAGGCAGGGGACGAAATAAGCTGAAATTGACAATTTCAACCCAGCTCTCAAATGTACTTTGAGCCGAAAATGAAGCACTTCGCGTCAATTTGCAGACTCTGCTCCACAGTCTGGACTCTGGAAGCTTCTGGGCACCCGCAAGTGCTTTGGGTTGAAAGACTTGAACGAGATGAAAATTAAATTTCCTTCATTCCATCATTCCGCAGCATGGGGCGTTGCAACGTGTCCATCGTTTTCCTGCAGTCTGTATAAAGCTTGGTGCAAGGTGGAAGAAAATTAATCGATTCACCTTTGGTGTGCTGCAATCTTTCAGAAGGGCTGCTGGGAAAGTTACAGAGAGAATTAAGTTGTAAAAGAGATTTTATCTGGTTACGTAACATCAACTACAGGTCTATTGGCAACATTTACTTTATTTAGGACAAGGTCATAACATTGGGACATACTTCTTCTCTCTATTATGAATCAAACTCCACAGAGTTTACAACACTACTGGAACGAATAAAACATAATTGAACAAGTTTTCAAGCATGTTGTAGTTGTACGCTCCTCTTCACCAGGATTTCTGACTGCATTGTTTCTAAAATTCAACATTGAACTCCTTAAAGGAATCCTTGGAAAATTTCTTCTTGTATTCCTCATTATTTTCATTTATTTTTCCGACTAGAATCAACAAATGTATTTGGGTAGCTCCATTAAGGAAAAATTTCTCGATTAGAATTTCAAATCATTTGAGAGAATTAAGGTGAGGTTTATGGTGGTTTTATGAAACAGGGGTGCAACAAGGGTGGAGGGTGTTAAAGTGGGAGGGAGTCTAAGGGTATCCAAGAACTCCCTTCAGTCCCTGAAATCCACTGAGTTCTCCCTGAAAATCATCAATCTCCTCTAAACCTTTTGGAGCATTTGTAGACTAAAATGCATTGCAACTCCTCTGAAAACCTCCTTAAACACCTCGGAAACCCGGCATGGTGTCGCATTCAATTTTCTTAATCATTCAACTGCCCTAAACTACCAGTCTTGAAATCCATTAATGAAATAATCTGTTTCGTTTTAAGTAAATTCCATAAGGTGCACACCCGAATCTTTATCCAAAAAGAATTTTTGGTGTAACTGGACTCTTTCCAAGACTTTTTCCGATATTCCTCAAGGGATTCCTTCTGGTTGGAACCCCTTCTTGGCCGATATTTTTTGGGGAGCTCATCAATAGTTCTCTAGCAATTTTTCCTGGAGTTTTTTGAAAATCTAATAAGGGCGTTTCTCTGGAAATTTGTATAGTGATTCTTCTAAAGATTTATTCCAGTGGTTTTCCTCGGAACTTTGTTAGGAGCTCTTACAAGGATTACTTTCAGAGGATATTCTAGCTCTGCTGTCAGAGTTCTCCCAGAGATTCCCTGAGGCTTCACCGGGAAAATCTTCAGGCATTACTGCAAGAGATTTTGCAGGGACATTTCTATAATTTTCCTGGAGTTTCTTTAGATGTATCTGGCTGGATTTATGTTAAAGTTCCACCTCTCAGATGTTTCTCGGGATTTTTTCCAATGATCCTCCCACGATGTGTACCAAAATTTTGTCTGCCTAGCAGCTCTTCCTGTAATTACTCGAATTATTATCGCGGGATATTTTCACGGGATTTCTCCAGAGCTTCTTTCGGGATTTTTTTTCAGATGCCGTAGTTTTTCCCAGAAGAATTCAGGAGTTTTCCAAACGAGTTTTCCTGAAAGGCCTTTCGAGATTTCTGAAGGAAAGCCTCTTAAGATTTCTTCTACAGTATCTCCTTGGATTGTTTAAGCTTCTTTTGGATTGTTTTTTTCCTGATTTTCTCCTGGAGTTTCTAGCATAATTTTTTTGGGAGTTCTAACGGGAAATATTTCAATTATTCCTTCTCGTGATTCTTCCAGTTTCCTTGGGGAGTTTTTTCTAGAGATTTTTTGCTGAATTTCACCCGGCACCCCTCCTAACATGTAACGAAGAGATTTTTTAGAAGGTTTTGATGGAGTTTTTCAGATTTTTTATAATAGTTCCCTCCGGATTTTCTTCTTAGAGTTCCTTCTGCGATTTCCTCTTCAAAAAAGATGCAGACATTTCTCGAGGCAAAAAAGTTGGAGACATTTATCGAGGGGTTTTCCTTGAAGACTGTCAAGAGAAATTAGTGTAAATAAAAACTCAGAAAATCCCGTTAGAAATCGCCGAAGGAGTCCGAGTGAAACCTCGTTTTGAGTTTAGTATGTGGAATTTGATCGCGAGTGACTGAGTGGTCTACACTCAGCTTGTGAAACATTCGACGAATGCACAATGGTCGGCTTGACTGGAGATCATAGACACGACCGATTCATTTATCACTTCGGCTTTCAAACACTCCTGTCTGAGTTTCACAAGGAATCCGAAAAAAAAATCTGAAAGAATCCTTAAGCAATTCTTGCAAGCCCTTGCAGGAATATCGGAAGAAATTCAAAGAACAAACTCGGTCCGAAATAGAGGAATAACAAACATAATTTCCCGAATATAACCTTGGGGGATTCTTACAAAATCATTCTAAGAATGCCGCATTGAATTCCGGCAGAAATCGATAAAAGTGTTTCGGTTGAAGTTCCAAAACTAAATTCGAGAAAAATCACAAAAATAACTAAAGGGCGAATAATTAGAGAAATTTCAGGAGGAAATGCTTGAAAAGATGTTTTCTTAATAATTCCCTAAGGAATCCTGTGATAAAACCAATACAAAAAAAAAATTGGAGGGAGTCAGACAATTGGAAGGTATCCATGATATACACATATGACAGACACATTCAAGGACAAAAAATGGATAGAACTGGTGACATCCCCCCCCCTCTGAAATGCGTTTTTTTATGCACCGAATGTAACACATTTTCGATTTTTTCTCTGAAGTTGCTTCTGGGAAACTTTTGAGAAATTTCGTAGCATTTTTCTTTAATCTTAAGAGATTATTTCATAAATTGTTTTGGGATTGCTCAAAAGGTTGCTTCTAGAATTCCTCCAAGAATATTTGTAGGAATAAGCCTAGAAGGAGTTCGCATGATTATGTCTTACAGTTCTGTTCTTGTCTTCAAGTAGTCTTGTTTTGGGATACATTTTGCAATATCATAAAATTCTTCTTTGGATTTCCTCATAATGAAAGTTGAAAGGCTTCATTTGGGATCCAATAAAAAGTTCATTTCAAGATTTTCCAATGAATCTTCTAGAACTCACTCACGTGTTTCATCTGAAATTCCAGTCTTATTTTAACAGGGATTCGCATTCCTATTCCATCGAGAATTCTTCAAGAATCCTTCTAGTATTCGACCAGGAATATTTCTAGAAGTTCTTTCTGGTTTCCCTGCATGAGTTTGATTTAGTATTCCATCTGAAAATTCATCTATGACTTTGTTGCGGGATACCTTTCAGAATAGTTTTTGAAATTTCTACGCGATTTCCTACTGGAGTTTCTCCAAGTTTTACTTTTGAAAATCCTCCAATAATTTATTCTGGAAGTCCTCCAAGAAATCCTTCTTAGAATTCTCTAAAAAATCCAAGAGTTCCTTACGAGAGAAGTTCTTTCTGAGAATTCTTCAAAAGTTCCTATTAAAAAAATCCAGGAGCTTCGTCTGAAAACCCTTCAAAAATTTCTTCTGCCAATTCTCAAGAAGTTCTTTCTGGGAGCGCTCCTGGTGTTCCTTCTAAAAAAAATCCAGTTCTTTCTTCGAAGATTCTCCAGATGTTCTTTCTGAAAACCCTCCAGAAGTACCCTGTGGGAACCCTTCAGAAGTTCTTTTTAACAATCCTTAAGGACTTCCTTCTTGTAACTTTAAGGAATATCTCCCTGGAAGAACCCCCGGACGAAGTTTTTAGAAGAATCTCCAAAAGGAGTAACTTAAGGAAACCACAGAAAAAATTTCGAGAGAAATTCGCAGCATGGATTCCTGAAGATTTCACCAGATGGCATTCCAGGATAAATGCACAGGTGAAGCACAGACAAACAGACGTAACACTAACAAAATTTCCATCGCCCACGGTTTTAACGATCAATTTAAATATCCACAGTTGTTACTTTCACAACCAGAGGCGCGCGCATCGTTTTTGTTCGCGTTTGACGTTTCACACTAGCGCCTGCTGTTGACGATATGGCGAAGCTCAGTGCTTTGCGCAATATCGTCACCAGCTGGTGGTAGTGTAACTGAGCGATTAATTTTTAAGGAATTCTTTCTAAGTGTTACGTCTGTTTGTCTGTGGGTGAAGTATCTGGATGAATCTCCAGGATGGAACTGTTGAGAGAATGTCCTGATGAACTTTTTAGGGAAATCAATATAAAAAGTTTATGAGAAAACCCCTAGGATAGGATTTCTGATTTCCAATGCAACTTTGTTCACATTGAAAGTCACTCAGTAGCGAATGGTCGTCACTTTTTTGTATGCCTGCCTCTTAGCGACGATACCAAACTTCGGCGAACGTTTGGAAGCCACACTCAGAGAATATTCATTTGTCCTTACATTAATGACCCGATTTTGTCAGCCCCTTTCAGAACATGTTTTTGCTCTCTTCAAAAACCTGAACGGTTTTTCATTTTTTTTATCTCTGTACGTTCTGCATTTAAGCCGTAGTTTGATGATAATCTTGAATGAATTGGTTGAAAATTGACCGTTAGATAACAAGACCAAAAAGTTTGTCGCAAAATGGGGCTGACAAAATCGGGTCCTTACTGTATTTGCATTCACATTTGATAGACCGGTGATGCCGGTCCTCGCGATTTTTTCATGTTTCTGGAAATATTTTTATAGCGAACCTGGTATGATGGTCAGAACATTAGACTTGGTATCGAATCGCATTCCCGATATACTCACGGGCGTTCTTCCTTCGTAAGGGAGGTTAAGTCGTGGGGCTTAGGATTAACTAGCCCAGGTTTGAAATCTTGTTGATGAAGATACAAATGTTTACATTACAAGCAAAAACTTTCTTCTAAGGGCCGATTTCTTCACCTCGACTTAACCAGTAAGCCAGGCTTACACATCCAGTTTGGTTTAACACTTAAGCCAGGGTGAAGATATCGGCCCTATTCATTCTAAATAATAACCCATTCAATAACCTTCATTCATTCGCTTTTGATTCATTCCAAAAGGAGATATCAAGATCCTCATGGGCGACTTCAACGCGAAGGTTGGTTCCGACATCTCGGACTATGAGGTCTCGGAGAAATGAGCGAGAACGGTGGGCTATTTGCAGAATTTTGTGGCAACAATGACATGATGATTGGAGGATCGCTCTTTTCCCATTGACCAGTACACAAAGTGACATGGGTTTCCCCTGATGGCGTCACGGAAAATCAAATCGACCACCACATCTGCATCAGCTGGAAATGAAGACGGAGCCTTCTTGACAAGCGCCGACATTGCGTCTAACCATCATTTTCTAATCGGTGTATCTGGTTGCGCTTTGCGAGGATCCATCGATAGGAGGAGAAAATCGGGCGTCGGTTCCATACACACACCGACTGGAAGACGCTGAGATGAAAAGTTCCTTCGACGAGAAGCCGGAGAACCATGTTGCGGTTATTCCGGAAAGAGGAAGCGTAGAAGATCAATGGAGCCCCATCAAGAACGCCTTCATGGCCACCGGCGAGAATAATTTGGTTGAGCTACGCACCCAGAGAAAACAGTGGATCACAGATGATACCTGGAGGAAGATAGAGGAGCGAAGGAACGCCAAAGCCGCGATAGAGCGAACGAAAACACGAGGAGCCAAAGCCGTTGCCCGTCAGCACAATTCGGCTCTTGAGAAGGAAGTGAAGCGCTCATGTAGGCGGGACTAAAGAGTGTGGGCGGACTCCCTAGCTGACAGAGGCGAGAAGCCGCGAATACCGGCGACATTGGTCTCCTTTAAGAGGCCTCACGTCGCCTTAGTGGAACTAAGATGAATGCTACGATGTCCGTGAAGTACACATCTTGACAGCTATTGACTGACCCGGCTGACCAGCTAAAACGCTTGTTCGAGCACTTATGGAACCTTTTTCAAGTATCGACCACGCCACCAACACCTCAACATGATCCGCCAAGGGTTCGACGCATTACCCGTGTCAACACCGATGCTCCATCATTGCAGGAGATAGAAACGGCCATCCGTAGTATGAAATCGAACAGGGCCCTGGGAGTCGATCACATATCAGCCGAGATGCTAAATGCTGACCCCGTAGTATTTGCACAACTGCTGCATCAATTATTCTGCAATATATAGAAAATCGCGACATTTCCGGTCTACTGGATGCAAAGCATCTTAAAAAAGGTGCCCAAAAAGGGTGACCTGACTGAATGCGATAATTGGCGGGATATCGTGTTGCTGTGTATCGTTCTCAAAGTCCTCTGTAAAGTGGCCCTTAACCAGATACAGGAGAAGATTGTCGAAACTCTCCGGTGGTAGCAGGAAGAATTCCTTGTCGGACGATCTTGTGGACCATATTGTCACGCTCCGTATCTTGGAGAGTATCAATGAGTTCAAAAAATCTCTCTACCTGGTGTTCATTGATTACGAAAAAGCATTCGTCCGTCTCAATCACGGAAACATGTGGGGAGCCCTTAGGCGCAAGGATGTCCCTGAGAAAATCATCGGCCTCATTGAAGCACAGTACAGGACGTTAAAGGGCACGGTAAAGGCTGGGTATGCTGCGCCATTCAGATCCCATTGTGATCCACTAGCTTATGCCCAGCAACTCCTATCCCTACCTCCTCGTGGTACCGGCCGGAAACTATGAGCAACCTTAGGGAAGATCGGGTAACCAACACCGGTGGGAACTTTGGTCATAGGCTGACAGGGAAAGGGGGGTTTGCTTCGGCAAACCTGAGCGTCTGTTCTCCACGAGGAGCGGCTCACAACAGCGTCTGATTCCCATGTTAGGGGCGGCTGATCAACGTCCGAGTGCCAGGAAAGGACTCTAAGCTCAACTGTGCACTATGGTCCTCCGGAAAGTAAAGGGTTTGTGTCAGGCCCTATGAGTCGGCCGTAAAAAAAACATTGTAACGGAAAATCAACAACAGAATAATACGAACCGAGACCAACAGAATAATACGAACCAGGCAACGACCCCTGCAAAAAAAGGACTTGCGATTGAAAACTCGGTACGTTGAACTGCCGATCTCTCAACTTCATTGGGAGCAACCGCATACTCTCCGATCTACTGAAGGACCGCGGGTTCGGCATGTAGCGCTGCAGGAGGTGTGTTGGACAGAATCCATGGTGCGAACGTTTAGAGGTAATCATACCATCTACCAGAGCTGCGACAACACACGCGAGCTGGGAACAGCTTTCATCGTGATGGGTGATATGCGCGTGATCGGTTGGTGGCCGATCGACGAAAGAATGTGCTGAAGATCAAGGGCCGATTCTTCAACTTCAGCATAATAAACATGCACAGCCCACACTATGAGAGTATTGATGATAACAAGAACGCATTTTACGCGCAGCTCGAACGCGAGTACGACCGCTGCCCTAACCACGACGTCAAGATCATCATAGGGGACCTAACCGCTCAGGTAGGTCAGGAGGAGGAATTCAGAATTACGATTGGAAAGTTCAGCGCCCACCAGCTGATGAACGAAAATGGCCTACGCCTCATAGATTTCGCCACCTCCAAGAACATGGCCTGGCCATTCGTAGCACCTTCTTCCAGCACAGCCTCCCGTTACACATGGAGATCACCACAACAAACGGAATCGCAAATCGACCACGTTCTGATTGATGGACGGCACTTCTCCGACATTATCGACGTCACACTGAAAGACGGCTTGCGGTTATGACAAGCACAAAAATGTTTTCAAATTTACTGTGGCATAACATAATCTTCAACCCATATACGCTTCTTGTGTGCATTATGTGTCCTCTCATATCAACCGGTTCGATAGCCAAGTGGTAGCGTGCGAGCCTGGTGATCTCAAGATTCTTGGTTTGAATCCGGTTGCCAACAGAAACTTTTTTTAATTGTAAATCGGGTCCATGGTAAAATTGAAAACATTAATCTGTTGAATTGAAACGAAACTCAGTCTGCACAAATAAAGTGGCGTTGTGCATTTATGTTGACCCTCAGAATAGTAATTTCAACCGCAAGCCGTCTATCAGTGCAGGACCTATCGTGGCGCTAATATCGACTCTGATCACTACCTGGTGATGGTTAAACTGCGCCCAAAACTATCCGTAAATAACAATGTACAGTACCGGCGGCCGCTCCGGTACGATCTAGAGCGACTGAAGCAACCGGATATCGCCACCGCATACGTGCAGAATCTCGAGTCAGCGTCGCCGGACGAGGGTGTGCTCGATGTGGCTCCTCTGGAGGAATTCTGGAGTACAGTCAAAGCAGCCATCAACAACGCAGTCGAGAGCACTATCGGGTAGGTAGAACGGAGTCGACGAAACGATTGGTTCGACGAGGAGTGCATAACGGTTCCGTAGGAGAAGGACGCAGCGCGAGCGGCAATGCTGCAGCAAGGGATTCAACAGAACGTGGAACATTACAAACAGAAGCGGAAACAGCAGACCCGCCTCTTTCGGGAGAAAAAGCGCCGCCTGGAAGAAGCGGAGTGTGAAGAAATGGATCTGCTGTGCCGTTCCCAAGAAACACGGAAGTTCTATCAGAAGCTCAACGCATCCCGCAACGGCATTGTGCCGCGAGCCGAACTATGCAGGGATAAGACAGAGGCCTCCTGCCGGACAAACGTGAGGTGATCGAAAGGTGGAAGCAGCACTTCGACGAACACCTGAATGACGAAGAGAATGTAAGCATGGGGGATCAAGGCAGCGGAGGATACGACTGTGTTGGCGCAGCAGAGGACGCGAACGAACCAACTCCCATGTTGAGGGAAGTTAAGGATGCCATCCACCAGCGCAAAAACAACAAAGCGGCTGGTAAGGACGGTATCGCAGCAGAACTCATCAAGATGGACCCGGAAAAGTTGGCCACCTGTCTGCACCAGTTAGTAGTCAAGATCTGGGAAACCGAACAGCTACCGGAGGAGTGGAAGGAAGGGATAATCTGTCCCATCCACAAGAAAGGCGACAAGTTAATGTGTGAGAATTTTCGAGCGATCACCATTTTGAATGCCGCCTACAAAGTGCTATCCCAGATCATCTTCCGTCGTCTTTCACCTGAAGTAAATGAGTTTGTGGGAATTTACCAAGCCGGTTTCATCGACGGCCGGTCGACAACGGACCAGATCTTCACCGTACGGCAAATCCTCCAGAAATGCCGTAAATACCAGGTCCCAACGCACCACCTATTTATCGACTTCAAGGCGGCATACGACAGTATCGACCGCACAGAGCTATGAAAAATCATGGACGAGAACAGCTTTCCCGGGTAGCTTACCAGACTGATAAGAGCAACGATGGACGGTGTGCACAACAGCGTAAGGATTTCGAGTGAACTATCCAGTTCATTTGAATCTCGACGGGGATTACGTCAATGTGATGGACTTTCCTGCCTAGTTTTCAGCCAATTTGTTTGTTTTGCGGATGACATGGATATTATTGCTAGAACATTTGGAACGGTGGCAGAACAGTACATCCGCCTGAAACGTGAAGCAGCAAAGGTCGGACTGGTGGTGAATGCGGCTAAGACAAAGTACATGCAGGTAGGTGGGACTGAGCGAGACAGGACAAGCCTTGGCAGCAATGTTACGATAGACGGGGATATTTTCAAGGTGGTAGAAGAATTCGTCTACCTCGGTTCCTTGCCAACGGCTGACAAAAACGTGAGCCATGAAATACGAAGGCGCATCATCAGTGGAAGTCGTGCCTACTATAGGCTCCAGAAGAAACTGCGGTCAAAAAAGATTCACCCCCGCACCAAATGTACCATGTACAAGGGCCCATATAGCCGAGGCGGTAAACGCACGGGTATTCAGCATGACCATGCTGAGGGTGACGGGTTCGATTCCCGGGTCGGTCCAGGATCTTTTCGTAAAGGAAATTTCCTTGACTTCCTTGGGCATAGAGTATCTTCGTGCCTGCCACACGATATACACATGCAAAATGGTCATTGGCAGAGGAAGCTCTCAGTTAAAAACTGTGGAAGTGCTCATAGAACACTAAGCTGATAAGCAGGCTTTGTCCCAGTGAGGACGTTACGCCAAGAAGAGAGAGAGAGAGAGACAAGACGCTAATAAGACCGCTGGTTCTCTAGAGGGCACGAGACATGGATGATGCTCGAGGAGGACCTACAAGCACTCGAAGTTTTCAAGCGATGCATGCTAAGGACGATCTTCGGCGGTGTGCAGGAGAATGGTGTGTGGCGGCGAAGAATGAACCATGAGCTTACTGCACTCTACGGTGAACCCAACATCCTGAAAGTGGCCTAAGCGGGATGGATACGGTGGGCAGGGCATGTTGCAAGAATGCCGGACAACAACCTTTCAAAGTTGGTGTTTGCTAACCATCTGGTTGGTACAAGAAGGCATGGGGCGCAGGGAGCACGATGGGCCGACCAGGTGGAGCGTGGTCTGGCGAGCGTTGAGCGTGACCGACGTTGAAGAGCTGCAGCTGCAAATCGAGTATTATGGCGGTAAATTGTTGATTCAGTGTTATCATGAATTTGATGTTGAACTAAATAAATGAATGCATGGATATAAAAATTTAAAAGTGCTTAGACACTCAATGTTTGTTGAAAAAAGGATATTAACTAGAAACCCTGTTTTATTCACGAGTTTCTAATACTCTTCGGCCGGACAGAGTATTAAAACTCGTGATACCACTTGAACTAAAGAATCCAAATGGTCGAATAACGTGTCCGCAACACTCTTCCCTAGCAGAAATTTCAAAATCACTTTCATCATCCCCAACTACGCCATCACTAGAAAACTGACGACAAGCCAACCAAACGCGACCATCAACGGCAGCCAACACGCGCAGCAGCAGCAGCAGAAGCAACCATCAGTACGGCTTTAGTCACACCAAATTACTTCCACCGTTGCGTTGCGTAGCGTAGCGTTACTCGTCTCCCCGTTTATGGTTGTCTGCCCGGCTTCTAATCAGTCTCAAGTAAATGTGATTCCTGTTAAAAATATATCTCCCACCCTTCCTGAATTCACCACCCAACAACGATTTCAGTGATGATGGTGGGTAGGTTGACGACTACTCCAGTCTCAAAAATGATGACGCTGATAAGGGCAATAGAAAGCACCTGCGCGCCCGGCGGACGGACGGACGGACGGACGGGCGGCTACTCATTTCTAGCAGCAGAAACACTTACCTGTAGTTGCCAAAGTCGGACTGCTGAAAGTTTCGAATGTTCAGCGTGTATTTGTCACCCTTGGAGAACATGGCCCGGCGGTCGTTGGGATCCAGGAGGAACGAATTCTGGTACCACAGCATCTGTGCGTGGGTAAAAACGAAATGTGGGGAAAATAAAATGTGATTAGAGTTGGTTGGAAGTGAATCAGAAATGATCGTTATGGGTTGGGCGGTGAAGGTTTACTAGAAAAGGATACGTTTTTGACAAGCGTGGAAGCATTCGATAAGATTCTACGGAAAGGTTGTTAAGAAATTCTTCTCAGATTTTATCTCTCTTACACTGAATTTATTTTCAGTGGAGCCTTGATTATTGAGTATCTAAAGGGAGGTGCGATGTTTAAAATACATTTAATCTATATCGGAATGAACACAAACTGTGCAAACACCTTTCGGCAAAATATACAATTTGGCAACTTTTTTTTGCAAAACGCTTCCCAAAGAATGTCCCTACTTTGTGTTAGTCTCTGTCGTACATTAATTAAAAACTTCATCCCTGAGAGTCGGTTAGTTCTTCCCCAGAAAACCCACAGTATGACTAGTATGCTGGTAGGTGACGTGACGGAGGCCCGGGGGGATGCCGCAGCAAGTGTGCTGATGGAAGCGCAACTTTGAGAAACACAAGTTTCCACCCCAGTTTAACTAGCAAAAATTTATTTAACTCGATACGTCGAGCTCCTAACTCTGGCAGTAGTTTGTTTTAGGGTACCGGTGCGTACGGAGCTCAACTCTTCCAATCTGATGAGTTTGCCTTGGCGAATGGAGTAGTTTTTTTTTCTTTCCCACTCCGTCCACATTTTTTTCCACTATTCCCATTATGACGAGTGCAAAAATCAACTTCACCGAGTAGGGGAATTCCCGCCTGCACACAGTTTCTTCTTGTACGGAAGGTGTGAATGGAATGGAATTAGCACTGCATTAAAACCACCCCGGGATGGCGTGGCGGCGTTCGTGGCTTGAATTATGCTCGGTTCGGGGGCTCGGAAAAAGATAATGGATTGTTCTTTGCTGGGCTGGGTTGGGTGCTGGAGAGCGAAAGGGACCTAATTAAAATGTAGATATGCAAAGTGTGGATCGGACCCTGGTGCGGTACCGAACCGGGTATGGAAAATTCAGAATTAAAACTTAATTTGATTGTCATTTAATCTCGTCTATTGTGGGAAGTTCGTGAACCGTGTTAAAAGAGAGTAAAATAATAAAAAAGGATGAGCTTTTTTGGTAAAAAGAAAAGCTACGAACTGAATTTGATAACTTGAAGGTAGAGAATATTTAAGGAATGAATTTAAACCTATTGTTCTTTAATTTTAACTTCAAGGCAAAAGTTCTTAAGATCCCAGTACACAGGGTCAAATATTTGTCCAGAAAGAAACCAATGCTCAAACATCTTTTTTGACTCGATCAAAATTTCATTAGTGCCAAATAAATGTTGTTTCTTGAGCACTATCCTTGTCAAATATTTTACCCTGTTTTCTTATAACCTTGAATCAAATCTTTCGAATAAATATTAGCAGTTTTAACGAAATATTAACATTAACTAGATATGGGTGTTTATATTTTAACTGGAGGAAGACTGCCTCATTCAATTGTTAAAATAATTAACGATATAAATTGAGAAGAAGTAGAAGCTATCCAGTAATTGTCTAGATCCAGAAATTCCTTACACTTCCCATTGCGTTAAATTCAATTTTTTTATAAAAACAAAACATATTTAGCGGAAGTCGGGAATCCAAATGTTAGACGCATCCTTAATAATAATGTTTTTTTATTATTATTATAGAGGTTTCGAACCTTCTGGTTCATTCGCCTCTGAAATAATAATCCCAAGTTACAATTTCCATTGCTGATTGGTTTTGTTTGATTTTTGTTAGGGTTTTATTACAGCAATAATTAAAACTCGCAGTTTTATGACAGCCTTTATGAAAACCATTGCTAAAATGTTTTGTAGTATACTTGAAGATATCCATGGAGACAGATTTTAAGAGTAAACAAAACTTTCCGATTTGTAAACCTTCTGGCAATCATTATTACCACAATAAAACTGTTAAAACTCTCAACAGATGGCGATCCGTTCGATTAGTAACGACATCTGTTGGTGGAAAAGCAGAACTACGACATTTCTAGGTTTATTCGAAGACTACTTTATCAAGAAGACATGCATCTCTGTTGTTTTCCCTTACTAACGGCATGCGACACCGACGGCACCGCCGCCTGTTGAGCTAAGGTGGTACCTTTGTATAAAAGTGTAAGAATGTATTGGTGCGAGTATGCAGATTTACACACACTATCATAAATGCTTTCACCTTAAGCCGTGGTGGCGCTGCTAACAGTGACTCCCGATTTTGAGCAGTGCTGCAAGTCTTCTTGATAAAGTGGTCTTCGGTTTATTGCAGTCATCATAAAAGTAAACTTGCTTTCGTTTTATTTTCGCTGATAATGGTTGTCGCCATATTGAATAATTAGCTAACGTGAAAGGAAAATAGTTAATTTTGCTCAAATAAGCATTGAATTCATAGTTTGCCACCATTTCCATAACATGCTCACATAAATAAACTCTCTCTGCTGAGTTTTTTTGTGACTCGAGATAGTTTTACTAAATAAACAAATTGATTCATTTCATTCCAAGATGATAATATTCACTATTTTTGAGGCGCATTAATTTTATGATTCTACAATCCCAATATTCACGGTAAAATTGAATTAAAACGGTTTTATTGCTTCTCTTAATGCGGTTTGCAGAGCCTCTCCGAGAGTGGTCCACTTAGCCGGAAGATGCTCTTAAAGAGGTTATCAAGAGGTTTTGATATATAAATCAGTTTTATTGCAAGTTTTATAAAATTGGTCATGAAGATCTCTTGTAGAGCCGAACAAAACTTAAAATGTTACTTGGGAATGTATCTATAACAAACATATCAGATTTTTATTTTAAAATTTCTTGAGAGTTTTAGAAAGATTTTGAAGGGGTTTCTGGGGGCTCCAGGGAGGCAACCCCTGAAATCCGTAGAACATAATGTGGCTGCTTGTGTATCACATTCGAGACACACTGGCGGAGTTGCTATTTATGTCAAAGAATCAGTTCAGTACAAGCTTCTATTAAACGAGGCTTGTGAAAGCAATTGGCTCTTAGGCATCGCAGTTTTACGTGGCATGAAGATGGGTAATTATGGTGTTTATATCACTCTCCCAGTGCTAATGACCAGCGTTTTATTCAAATTTTGGAAAACTGGCTTGAGACGTTTTTAGATTCAGGTAAATGTAATGTACTTGCTGGCGACTTTTATATCAATTGGTGTGACAATCCGAATTCGAATCATTTGAAACGGCTAGCGGACTTTTATAATTTGAAACAATAAGTAAATGATTTTACGCGTATTGCTCAACACAGCAAAACTCTAATTGACCATGTTTATTCAAATTGTAATACTGTAAATGTTGTTGTAAGTCCAGAATTAAAAATAACTGACCATGAAGCTTTAGTAATTAATATTGACGAAAATGACAGAGAGGATTGTAATGTTGTAAAATTAAAGTGTTGGAAGAAGTACTCAAAACAAGCACTTTCGAGTCTTGTTGCAAGAGGTGTGGATTTTCATGCTAACGACGGTTCTTTAGATCGGAAATCAGCTGTTCTAACTGACGTCTTGAAAACCTGTACCAATCAACTAGTCGAAAATAAAGTTGTTACATTAAAAAATACGAACAGCTGGTACAATTTATTGGATCTACTGCGTCTTAAACGCAAAAGAGACAAATTGTACAAAAAATGGCGAAGAAATGAAAATTTTAGAAATTGGCAAAGGTACAAGGTCGCGCGCAATAAATACTCGCAATTGGTTAAACAAACTCGTTGCGAGTATGTTCAGAGGAAAATTGATCAGCATCAAAACAACAGCAAAGAGTTATGGAACATTTTAAAGTCATTGTTAAAACCTAGTCTGAACAAGTTATAGCGAGTAGATTTAATGAATATTTCATCGATAGTGTTTTATCTATTAATCAATCAATTGAATTAGTAGATAAGCCTGACGAAATACAACAGCCGATTAGCATCAATAGTATATTTGAATCTTTTCACCCAATAACTTTGGAAGAACTAAAAAATATTTGCTTTTCTATGGGCAAAACGGCTGGCGTAGATATTGTAAATGCGAGAGTAATACAGGATTGCTTTGATGTCATTGGTCACAATCTGCTGGACCTGATTAATGAATCGTTACAAACTGGGCACGTGCCGCACGTTTGGAAGGAATCCATAGTGATTCCAATTCAAAAAGTTGCTGGAACGATTAAAGCCGAAGAGTTTCGTCCCATCAATATGTTGCACATATTAGAAACAATTTTGGAACTTGTTGTAAAAGGCCAGCTGTTAGCATATCTAAATAGTAATAATTTGCTAATACCAGAGCAATCGGGATATCGGGAAGGTCATTCCTGTGAAACCGCATTGAACTTGGTGCTAGCGAAATGGAAAGAAAATGTAGAGCGTAAAGATACTATTGTTGCTGTTTTTTTGGATCTGAAACGCGCTTTTGAAACGATTTCTCGGCCCTTGTTGTTGGAAACAATGAAGCGCTTTGGAATTTCGGGTTCTGCATACAGATGGTTCGAAAGCTATTTGTCTGACAGAACTCAACGGACTGTTTTTAATGATTCGATTTCGAGCCCCGTGGTTAACAGCCTAGGCGTGCCACAGGGGAATGTATTAGGGCCCGTTTTATTCATTATGTACATCAATGACATGCGACGAGTCTTACGGTTTTGCGATATTAATGTTTTTGCCGATGATACCGTGATATTCATTGCAGCAAAAGATTTGAGGGAAGCCGTTTCACATATGAATGCAGATTTACGTTCTCTGAGTAAATGGTTGAAGTACAAACAGCTGAAATTGAACATTAGTAAAACTAAATTCATAGTCATTTCGCGGAGTCGAGTTAACTCTGAAGTCTCTGTAGAAATTGATGGTGAGACAATTGATCGCGTGCGCGAAATTAAATATCTTGGCGTGATTATTGATGACAGACTAAAGTTTGACGCTCACATCGACAATGTCATCAAGAAAATAGCCAAAAAGTATGGTATTCTATGTCGATTAAAAAACGATTTGACTATTGCTAGTAAAATACAGTTGTACAAATCAATCATTTCTCCACACATTGAGTTCTGCCCGTCCGTTTTGTTTTTAGCTAATGAAACACAAATATCAAGGCTACAGCGTTTGCAAAATAAAATAATGCGGTTGATTTTAAGATGTAACAGATTCACTTCCTCAACTTTTTTGTTGGACGCCCTTCAGTGGTTGTCAGTGAAGCAAAGAATTGTGTATTTAACGTTGGTGTTCATTTTTAAATTAAAGAATGGTATGCTGCCTAGATATTTGTGTGACCGAATTGAAAGAGGAAGTGACATTCATAGTTATAACACTAGAAACGCGGATCAAATACGAACACCCCACTTTTTGCATGGTGCTTCACAAAATTCCTTGTACTATAAAGGTATAAATGTTTTCAATTCGATGCCTGACCACATCACGAATGCAGCAACTCTATCACAGTTTAAGAGACTATGTATTTCACACGTAAAAGCTGCTTTTTGAACAGCTACTCTGTTGACTTTTTATTCTTGACTAGATTTTGTATCTTGGCGAAGTTTACCAACGGATATTTTTGTGGACAATTTATATTTTGTAATAGGAGGCACGAACAAACTATAATGGTCGCCCCGATGGGATGATGGATTTTATATTTGTTGACGTAGTATTATTAACTGAACTTATTTTGTGTAGTCTACACAAGTTTGAGTCTCGCGCGTGGTGACAGGTATAAATGACATTTTTGTATTTATTTATCATATGGAATATTTGTACTGCTGAAGGATTCTGTAGATTAGTAGTGAGTCGTCTAGTTGAATGTCGGGAATTTCTTGAGAATGAGAATATTGCCGACTGTTTTGACATCGCGCGAACGTTATCAATCCTCGCAATATTTTTGATTTTCTGATCTTTCATGATCACTAGTAACGCTTGCAAACATCTGTAGTTAAGAGCAGCAGTATTTTGAAATTTATGTTTTTGCTGTATAGTATGACAAATTATAATGTTGTTTATATCTGTATTAAGAATCAGACCGTATTTCGTTTGCAAATCTGATTTCATTGATCATTATTAATAATTATCTTAAAGATATATCGTCTAGCTCAAACCTTTGTAGGGGTATGTGGCGGGACCATCATCATCATCATCATCAACATTTCTGGAACGCTCCTGAAAACTCCTTGAACCCCTTGAAACGTCTCTGGAATTCTTTTGAAAGCTTTCTGGAATATCCTTGACCCTTCAGAAACTCCCTTAGATGTCATGAAATATTCATGGAACGCGCTGAAATTACAGGAACATTCCTGGAACGCTTAGAAGCCCCATACAACACCCTTGAAACCCCTTCAAACCTCCTGGGACGCTGTTGAAATCCACAAGAACACTCCTGGAATACCACTGAGATCCACAGAAACACTCGGGGATTTTTTTTTATTACCGTACGGTTTTAAGCCGAAGCGTCTCAGATTTTCATGAAACTTTTTCCACGGGCAGGTTTCATGGATATATGAATAAAAAAATTGAGAAAATTCAAGGCCGCCTATTTTCCCGGGAAGCTTAGGTGGATTTTTTATGCTTTCCCATGACACTTCTTACTTTGAAAAATCATAACTCAAGAACAAAGCATAGTAGAAACCAAGTTTTGCAAATTTTCTCAGGAATCCAAAAAAAAATATTAGCTGGAAATAGTTTTCCACGAAATTTCCAAAGTTGAGAAAATTCGTAAAGAAAATCCGGAAAAACTATGCCCGAACACATAAAAAAATTTCAAAAAAAAATTCTGAGAAGGTATTTTTATAAAATTTAATCGCCGAAATTTTTGGATTGCACTTTTTTTCGTTTTGAGTTATGGCCAATTCTGTGAAAAATTTTCAAATGTGCCATATAAGTCTTTCTTTGAAAAATTATAACTCAAAGATGAAGAAGCATCGTGGAAACAAAGTTTTTTTTATGAAAATGAAAGCAAATTTTCTCAGGATACAAAAAAATATATATAGAAAGGAAAAAGTTTTCTACTGTTGAGGAAATTCGTAAAGAAAAGCCAGAAAAACTGTGCCGAAGCTCGTACAAAATTTTCAAAAAAATATTTAAGAGAATGTAGTTTCATAAGCTTTAATCGCTGAAATTTTTGGAATGCACTTTTTTCGTTTCTGAATTATGGTCAATTTGGTGAAAAACTATCTTATCAGAGGATAGACAAACTGTTCAGAACATGCAAAATTTTCACTTCTTGAAAAATGGTCAACTAGCTGTAACTTTTAAAAAATGCATCAAAAGATCTCAAATTTTCACTGTAAGTTTGTCAACTTGTTGTCTATCAATGGTCCATATTTAAGAAAGAACGGGATATTCTACATGAAATTAGAAATAATTCAGAAAAATTTGTGTAAAACTTTTCTCAGTTCATTTTTATTTTGGGTTTCTGAGAAAATTTGCTTTCATTTTCATTAAAAAAAAACTCTGTTTCTACGATGCTTCGTCCTCGAATTATGATTTTTCAATGAAAAGGCTTATATGGCACATATGGTCATTTTTCACAAAATTGGCCATTACTCAAAAATAAAAAAAAGGGAATTCTAAAAATTTTAGCGATTGAAGCTTAAGAAAATACCGTCCCAATTTTTAAAATTTTCCACGAGTTCTGGCATAGATTTTCCGACTTTTCTTTACAAATTTTCTCAACGATGGAATTCCTGAGAAATTTTACTCTCATTTTGTTGTTTCTACGGTGCTGCGTTCTTGAGTTATGATTTTTCAATATAAGTAAGGTACCCCGGGGCAATTGAGAATCCGGGGCAAGTGAGACCTACAGCTATTATTTTTATTTTTATCTATTTTTAAGGCAACCGTTCTTCGTGGAAAACATAGACACCACACCAACAAATACTTTAAATACAAAAATTGTTATCGTTTCCACCATAAAGAAACCATATATGTTATTGTTGTTCATACATAATTTTCAATTCACTAAGTGAGATTAACGTACTCTACTACATTCGTCGTTAAAAAAAGAATAACAAATAAAGTAAAACTTTTCCAGTTTCAAGATAACAATTGGAATGCTTGCAAATTATTTCAAGCGAAAAAGATGTAATTTATTTTCATTTATTATCTTTATTTAACTGCTCTCACTTTCCCCAGTGCATTTCAGCATCTGGGGCAAGTGAGACCTATGAGAGTAAACAAACACAATTTCATAGTTTGATCTAACTTTCTTCAGCTTATGTTGAAGTTCAGACAAAATTGAAGTAAAAATCGGCGTCTTAAGTAATCGACCGATGAATTCTACTTAATAACTTCTATTTTGATGATGAAGCTAGTTTTCAAATCGGTGAAGTCTTGGTGCAAACATATTTTTCTCAAAACCATCTGTTTTTCACATTTTCGTCTATTATTCTATTATTTTTACGTTTTTCGGAGTGTTTCTGAGTGTTAAGAAATCGTTCATAAAACACAAAAAATAGAAAAATGACCTATTTAAATTTCACGATTTAAAAAGTTTTCATTTAATGATCGTAAATTATGTAAGGAAAACCATAACATCTGTGAAACTTGAAAAACCATTTGGTGAGATTAATCAATTATGTAATATGAAAAGCATGTTTTGAAATCTTCATTTAACATTATGGCCCATTTAGTGTAAAAAAAATGGTTTTGCACGAGCTGCTAGAGTTAAATCAACTTTTTCTATCAGTACTTCATTATTATATGTTTTACGTAATTTATGCACGGTACCACAAAACTCTTCCAACACAAATCTCTGAACATAGTTATTCGTATGAGATATTTATATTTACTTATGCTACCTTACAAGCAGCATCTATATTAAGCCATACATATGTACAAAAAATCCGGATAGGTCCCACTTGCCCCGTGAAATGGAGTATATGAAGATGTGCTACACTTTTCGTTATATGCATGATATATAGAATTTGAAAATTTTGAAACAGTTTTATTGCCCGTTAATATGAAGAAATATCCCAACAATGTCTTTTAGAACCATTGAAATTATAAAATTATTTATGTTTAGAATTTTTTGGCATGACAAAATCAAACTAGCACTTTTTTATGTCCCACTTGCCCCGGGGTATCTTAAGTAAGTAAGTGAGTGAGTAAACATCAAGGTAAACAAAAATGTTTCCACCTGAATTTTCCGGTAAAATAGACATCCCTGAATCCCACTCCCGAAGCCCTTTAAAAACTACTGAAATGGACTGTAACGCCCCCAAAACTACTTGACAATCTCTGGAATGCCCCTAATGCCCCTGGAATAGTATGAAGGATAAGCATCAGTTAAAATTCAAGAATAAAAAAAAATCTTGAAACACCCCTGAAGCTCCTGGAACACCGTTGTTATCCCTGGAACGCTCCTGAATCCCTTTTGATGCTCCTGGAATGCTTTAGAACACTCCTGAAACCTCTTGAAAGCCCCTGGAATGCCCCTGAAACTCCTTTGAATATCTTTGATGCTCCTGGAATGACCCTGAAATCACTTGCAAACCCTGAATCAGTGGAGTAGAAATGGCTTCACTATCGTGCCCAGTTATAAATTATTCCAGAAAACCCCCTCCTTGCATTATTATGTCACGAAATGATTGTGTAACGATCGCGGGAAGAACATTAATGCAGGAATTTCTTTATGAGTTCAGCAAGAATTCTTCTTGAAATTTTTAAAAAAATATCCAGGAATACCTCCGAGGACACCGCCAGAAATTCCTGTTGGGATTCTTGGTATCCCTTAAGAACGCATGCTTGGAAACTTCATCAGAGGTTTCTCCAGAGATTCTTTCAGGAACTCCCCCAGGAATTTTCCCTGAGACTGCTTCAAGAGTTTCTCAAGTAATTTCTTAAAGGGTTGATCTTCACACTGACGCACAGGTTTCCACAGAAATTATTTTCGGGATTCCTCCTTAGATTCCTTAAGGGGTTCTACAGGAAATTCCTTTAAGGATTGCTACAAAAGCTCATGCTTGTATTTCTAGCAATTCCTTCAGGAACATTGGCAGTTTTTTTTTTCTAAAATTTTAGAAGTCTGAAGTTTTTTACCAAAAAATCATCTTTAAATTTCTGAGTTTTTTTTTTTTAATGCACTTCCAGGAGACTTTTTGCACAAAGATTCGGAGATGCTTTCAGATATTTCGCTAAGGTTTTCATTCGAAATTAGATTTGTTTTTTGCAGAAACTGTTCAGAAAAGATAGCTTGAGATTCTCCAGAGGTTTCTTTAGTTTTTTCTCCATTCATTCAGGATTTTGTTCGGACTTGTATTTAGAAATCTTTCTAGATATTTTCCAAAGATTTTTCGGCAAATTGCTCTTTAGTTTTCTCCAAAAGTTCCTTCAGACATAATGCCAGGCATTGCTTTGGATTTATTCAAACCTATTTCAGGGTTTTTTTTTCAGGTTTTTTTTTGCCAAAGATTCTCTTAATTGATTAGCATTTTTCAAGGATTTTTTCCAGGCCTAAGGTATTTCTATGAAGGCATTCATAGAAATACCTAAGTCTTGAAAAAAATCCTTGAAAAATGCTAATTAATTAAGAGAATCTTTGGCAGAGGATTTTCCAGATCTTTCAGGTATTATTTCAAAATTTATTTTTTTTTTATTTTTTCAGCGGTTCTCCTTAAAATTGCTTCAGAAAATATCTTTAGAAAATGTATGGAAAATTGAATGGAAAATTGTATGGGAAAGAAATTCTTCCGGGGGTCTCCAACAATTCTTCGAAGGATTCCTTCAGAAAATCCTTAAGGGATCCCTCAAAAAATTCATAGAAGGATTTCTTCTAAAAATTACACCAATACCAATGTCTGGGATTTCTGCAGATCCTCTATAGATTTTTCAGGAATCCTTACAGAAACTTCTCAAGCATTTTTTTTCCATAGAATTACTTGCAGATTTCTTCGAGAAGTCTCTCAAGATTTTTTTCAGAGAAATAAGAAGATATCTTGTGGTGTTTCTACAGATATTATCCTAGACATTCTCCTAGGTATTCGTGCAGGAATGGATCAAGGGATTATTTTAAAAATTTCTTCAGGCGTTTTTATCATAGAAATCCTCAATCTTAGAATGTCTTTTCAAAGTTTCCAAAGCTTTATCCAGGTTTTTTTTAAGGTATTTCTAGAAGCAATCTTTCCGGGATTTCTTAGAAATCCTTTCAGAGATTCTTTAAAAACCGAATTATTATTTTTTGTGAAATTTTCCAAAGAACTTCTGAAAAAATCTGCAGGGATATCTGAAGGCACCGCAAGAGTTATTACTGATCTTACTGCAAGGGCAATTTCTAACAATAATTCCTTGGAGCAATTTCTGCAGGAATCACTGAAGGAATTCCTGTAAGAACTCTTGGAGAAATAATCGAATTTTCAAAGTAATCCCTGTAGAATTTGTAATTTTTTTTTTAGAAATTCTGAAAAATTCCATGGAAGAACTTTTGAAGAAATCTCTTGCTTAATTTTTTAAAGGAATATCTACAATTTTGAAGAAATCTCTGGAGATAAAAATAACTTCTCAAAGGAGATTCATACGGAACTCCGGCAGGAATTTCAAAGAAAAAAAAAACCTGAAGAAATTACTGAAGAAATCTTCGAAATCCCAAGGTTCTCAAAGAAATCTACCTAATAGCATCTCTAAAGCATTTTCTGGATAAACTGTTCTGAGAATATTTGTAAAAAACAAATGCGTTAGAGAAATCCGGGAACAATTTCTGAAACAAAAAATCGCTGGAGGAGCTTCTGAAGCACACCTTGTTAGATTTGAAGACCGAGTTCCTGGAGTAATTTCTAAAGGAATCCGTGGAAGATTTTTGGAAGAAGGATTTTCGTAGACTCTGAATCCTTCGACATCTTTATGTGAAAATCTCATAAAGGTTTTTTTGCCTTTCTCGTACACCAAGGTGTACCGAAAGGCTATATGTTCACTCCATAAATTAAATCTTGATAGAACCCCCGGAGGACCAAGTCTTATATACCAATCGACTCAGCTCGATGAGTTGAGATGATGTCTGTGTGTGTGTATGTGTGTGTGTATGTATGTATGTGTGTGTGTGTGTGCGTGTGTATGTGTGTATGTGTACAAAAATGTCACCTCACTTTTGGATAGTAAATATCATCCGATTTCAACGCTTTATGTTACAATCGACGCGGAATATTGTCCCATTGTTTCCTATTGAAAATGGTTCGAATCGGTCCAGCCGTTCCGGAGTTATGGCCATTTAGGTGTTCCGGACCGGTACCCCAGGAAAGGGCCAGATATGAAATTGCAACAAACCCATGCATGCGACCCATCAAACCACGGCATTTGCGATTATCTGATTAACGGTAAGCAGGAAAATTGTCGCAGACTATATCTGAACCGGTAGTGTTCCGGAACCGGTTCCGGGTGTCCCGCCGGAAGTGGCCAAATATAAAAGTGAAACAAACCCATGTGTGCGACACATATAATCACCGCTTTTTCTGTAACCTGATGAGTGATAAACAGGAAAATAGTCTCTGACCATATCTGATCTGGTAGTGTTCCAGAACCGGTTCCGGGTATCCCGCCGGAAGTGGCCAAATATAAAAGTGAACCAAACACATGCATGCGACACATCAAATCGCAGCTTTTTCTATAACCTGATGAACGGTAAATAGGAAAATAGTCGTGCACTATATCTGAACCGGTAGTGTTACGGAACCGGTTTCGGATCATATCTGAACCGGTAGCATCCCGAAACCAGTTCCTGATGTCCCGCCGGAAGTGGCCTAATTCATACATGTGACACATCAAATCGTAGCCTTTTCGATAACTTGTACGATCAGCAAAAAAATAAGCAAAGCCCACCTGTAACCTGATGAGTGATAAACAGGAAAATAGTCTCTGACCATATCTGATCTGGTAGTGTTCCAGAACCGGTTCCGGGTATCCCGCCGGAAGTGGCCAAATATAAAAGTGAACCAAACACATGCATGCGACACATCAAATCGCAGCTTTTTCTATAACCTGATGAACGTCAAATCGCTTTTTTGTCAGTAACCTGATGCATGGATAATAAGAAAATAGGCACAGTCCATAGAAGTTACCTCCGGTAGTGTTTTTAATTCCGGGTAACCTGATTAACAGTTTTCATAAACTCAGACCACATTTAAATATATCGTTAATGTTCCGGAATCATTTCCGGGGGTCTCGTAAGCAATACAAAATAGACTGAGAATACATAAGAGGCTACCGGTGGTGTTGCAGAAGCAGCGTTGGGTGCTTCAGCGGAATTACGAAAGTGAACTAAATCAATGCAGGCGATGGATATGTGTAAGAGAACCAAAAACCTAAAAAAAAACTAAAGCGATTTCGTTAAATCGCACAATTTTTGATTCCTGAGACGTAAATTTACCGTAGGATGGGTCAACGTTGTATGGAAAAATTAGAATTTAAGCGCATCAGCCCCAAACATTCTTTTAAATCTTTATTTGCGTCTATAATTACTGCGCAAAATTTTGATGCGACTGGAGGGCGAGCACTGTAATGTTGTTTATATTTGAATGTGATATAGCATTGCCAATTCAAATTACTCCATTACAAATTTTACATGGATCTTGTAACCAATGATAATAAAATATAGCATAAAGTGTGCAGATGAAACTTTGTCAAAGTGATCTGTGAAAAAGGTAAATCCTGGCTAGTAATTGTCATCTTGGTATGAATCAGTCTCCAGTGAAGGTGGTCAAGCAGTCAACTAAAAGGTCTGATACTTTCGGCTTTGCCCATACGTTGAACATAACGTCGGAATAAGTGCCCCAATTCGATGATAACCTTGAATTTCTAAATGAAGTATTCTCATGATTCAGAAATTCGTAGGTGGTACAGTCCCAGATCGCCGTTATGAGCATTTCCTCCTTCTCGTCCGTTACCAAAGCACAGAGATTTGGGGCTGATCACTGACTCTAAGGCAAGATTGATTGCGTCGACGGAAAGATTATGAGTACATATTCGACGAGAAAGGCACTATCACCACTAGGTGGATTAATCTGGGTTTTTTTTTTGAAAGAAACGTCCAGGGACATTTTTAAAAGATTCCCTGGAATAATTTATAAAGGAATATTTGAAAGACTTTCTGAAAGATCTGTCGAAGATTTTCTTTGAGAAAATTCTTGTAGAGCCTTTGACTTTCTTAAAGAATCGCTGAAAGCATTTCTAACGGTACCCTTGAAAGATTACTGGAAATAATACATATTCAGATTTCCGGAAAAAAACCTATGGAGGAATTGCTAAGGATTTCCTGGAAGCTTTTCTAGAGAAAGTTTTGGCGAAATTTATGTAAGATCTTCAACGAAAATTGATAAGAAAATTCCGGAGGAAATTCTGATGCAATCCATGGAAGATGTTCTAAAGAACTTTCATAAGAAATCTGTGGAGGACTTTTCGAAAGGAACCTAAAAACATTTTTGCTGTATAAGAGTGTTTGTTCCACTCTTAAGGACAGACTTGTTAGAATCCCAAAATGGCCGTCACAATGGCCGACTTTGACACCTACTCACGATTTCGAGGGCACAACTTTCTTCGTAAACAAAACCAGCGCACCTGAGCTTCTTATTTTAAGCTTATTACAAGTGAGCAAGAACAGAATAATAAAATGCACTGTTGTTTGAAACTGCTTCGAGAGATTTGTGCGTTTAAAGTTCTGATGGACTGTTGAAGCGGGATTTTATGACGTTTGTCCTTAAGTAAACTTCAGTTTAAAAACTGTAACTCAGCTACATCTGTTACTTGGGAATTCCTTGGGTTTCCAATGAAGCAATATCTAAAGGATTCCATAGAAATTTCAAAAAAGGTCCTAGATTAATTTCTGGACTATTGTGGTTTCCCAGTCTAAGAAAATGAAACGGCTAGTTTGCATAGCCCGACGTTTCGGTCCCGTGTGTTGGCCCTTTTCGAAGGATAAGCGGTCAAACGTCTCTCGTTATACGGTTGGTGAATGCAGCTTGAGAGGTGGAGCTTCTCGTAATGCCTTTTAACATTTAACAAAGAACTTCTTCTTTATTTCTGGAGCAATCTCTAGAAAACTTTGCAGTAATTTCGAAATGAAGCTTTGAAAGGAAAAAGACAAGCACTCGATACTGAAGTAGTCTGTAAGTCGCAGACAAAATAGGCCTATACGTGAGAAGACAAGCAAAGTAGTGGAATTAAAAGGAATTCACACGTCGTTTTCTAGTTTTTCTTTAAACATTTCATCTTTTAGTTTTTCTTTTGCAATAGTGAAGTGTTTTTCAAACTTTAACTAGTAATGCAAATGCTAAAGTGTTAACGACATCCTCCCAGATGGGTTTGTGAAAAAGAAGTGTTCATGGTGTGGCTTCGTAGTCAGATTGGCTTTCTATTCCGCAGAATAATTACCTGTTCTGTGGCTTAGTTGGTTAAAGAGCCGGTCTAGCGAATACGGAGTCGTGGATTCGAATCCCACCATAATGCATTTTTTTCCACAAATTTCATTTCTCAATATGTCAATTAGCAACATTTCGTGCCTTCTGATTACAAGTTTTTCCAGTATGTTTCAGACATACCAGCAAATCTGATAAAATGCCAGTAAAAGGCAATTTGTATCATTGCACCCTTTGAGAACGTCCATTAATGGCGTAGCATTTTTTGGCTGATTTTTTACTTCTCCCCGCCCCCCTTCGTTGCATGTTTCCTATACCTAATACATGGCTCGTCACACAATCCCAGACTCCCCTCTACCCACTAAAAAGCTGCGTCATTTATGGACGCTCCCTTGGAAGAATGCTTGAAACATTTCACAAAAATTTCTCTAGCACATACATTGTTGAAAGGATCGTGGCGGAAGCTATAGAATCGATGGAGAAATTGCTGGAGGTATTCTTGGAGAAAGCCTTGAAGAATTCAACTAATACTTCTTGTTGGGCTACTAATTTGAATTTCAACAGTAAACTGTAACCAAATTCCTGTATGGATACACTCCTAAACTTTGGAAAAGGTTTTAGAAGAGTTCCTGATATGATGAAGTCCTGAAACAACCCCTGTAGGAATTCCTGGAGTGATTCTTGGAGAAAGACCTCGAGAGTCTAGTTCTAGTAAAAAGATATCCTTGATTTTTTTTAATAGTAGTAGTTCCTACCCCATGCTTCCATGGGTGTAAGATAAAGATCGACAGCTATGAGTAGTGTGCTTAGATTATAATGCAGCGTGGGCACTGTTGTGCTTTTGAGCTATATTGTGGAGGATTCAGGGCTGAAAGTAACTAAGCAAATGTATGTTATTTAGAAGTTTTGTTAAGTTGTGGAATCCTGTGATTTTTTTTATTAAAACAAAACCAATATACAGGGTGTTTGGTTCCGGGTTTTGGATATTTTCAGGGCTGATAGGTCTTGATGAGAGATGAAAAAGTTCCCATGGAACATAGGGTCGGAAATCACTGCTAAGTGAGTTAATCACATTTTAAGTTTTTAATTTTTGGTTATCTTTGAAGTCCTATATCTACTAAACTATCAATCGTACAAACTTTCTCAGCGCACGAATTGAAAGCTAATTACTTCTACTTTCTTAGTCTCTTGGACGTAAACTTTGTAAAAATAGTTTAAAAGGCCTTAAATTGAAAAATAATGCAAAATTGGTCGAAAAAATCCACTCTTTTTTGGACATTTTTGATGATTTAAATATGAAAATAAAGCTTATGTTAAAAAAGTTCTTCTACAAAACATGCACGAACTTGTTCCCTAAAAATGTTTCTTAGACACCAAAACTCTATCTTTTGTAGTTAAGCCAAAAAATGTTTTTGAAAATAACGTTCCAAATTGCATTAACTTCATGCCAAAACAATGGTCATCACCCTATCCGTCGTGCGTTCGTGTGCTGTTGCTCTACGGCATGAGGACGACTACTGCTGCTGGCTTGGCTGCTGGTGATGTCATCGTATACAGAAAACGAGCTCGCTCTTTGTCGCGTCACATCTCCGCCTGTGGAATCATTCGAGGCGGAGTTTGGATTTGCGCATACTAAGTGCAACGTGCAGTTAACTTGTTTTTCGACGGAGCGAAAGGAAAGCGCCGACGAAAGTGTATTTACAAGAGCAACCATTTAAATCCTTCGCACTCGTAGCTCTGCTGCGGTGCTGTTCAGATGGGGGGGGTCTGTGCGTGCGGTCATTTAGAGCATGCACTTATTTGATGCATTTCATTTTTTTTTGTATGATGTGCAAGGATGATTCTTCTAATTTCTTGCATAACACTCCCTCTGGGACAGAGCCTGTTTCTCAGCTCAGTTGTAAAACATACAGCAATAAATTCCTTTGGAACCAATCATGGCCGTCCTTGGGAAATGATACCTTTGGGGAATCTAATCAACAAATTGGCCATTTTAGGAGAAGTTGGGGATTCTTAAGGGACATTGGGGATTTTTAGGCGATATTGGGGATTTTTAAGGAACATTGGGGATTTTAAGGAGATGTTGGGGCGGATAAAGGGAACTTAGGAATCATGGGGGTTGGACATTTTAGGAGAAGTTGGGGATTCTTAAGGGACATTGGGAATTTTTAGGCGATATTGGGGAATCCAATCAACAAGTTGACCATTTTAGGAGATATTGGGGATTCTTAAGGGACATTGGGGATATTTAGGCGATATTGGGGAGGGTAGAGGGAACTTAGGAATCATGGTCGTCCTTGGGAAATGATACCTTTGGGGAATCTAATCAACAAATTGTCCATTTTAGGAGAAGTTGGGAATTCTTAAGGGACATTGGGGATTTTAAGGAGATATTGGGGCGGATAAAGGGAACTTAGGAATCATGGGGGTTGGACATTTTAGGAGAAGTTGGGGATTCTTAAGGGACATTGGGAATTTTTAGGCGATATTGGGGAATCTAATCAACAAGTTGGCCATTTTAGGAGAAGTTGGGGATTCTTAAGGGACATTGGGGATATTTAAGCGATATTGGGGAATCCAATCAACAAGTTGACCATTTTAGGAGATATTGGGGATTCTTAAGGGACATTGGGGATATTTAGGCGATATTGGGGAGGGTAGAGGGAACTTAGGAATCATGGCCGTCCTTGGGAAATGATACCTTTGGGGAATCTAATCAACAAGTTGGCCATTTTAGGAGAAGTTGGGGATTCTTAAGGGACATTGGGGATATTTAGGCGATATTGGGGAGGGTAGAGGGAACTTAGGAATCATGGCCGTCCTTGGGAAATGATACCTTTGGGGAATCTAATCAACAAATTGTCCATTTTAGGAGAAGTTGGGAATTCTTAAGGGACATTGGGGATTTTAAGGAGATATTGGTGATTTTTAAGGAACATTGGGGATTTTTAGGAGATATTGGGGCGGGTAAAGGGAACTTAGGAATCATGGGGGTCCTTGGGATTTGATACCTTTGGGGAATCTAATCAACAAGTTGGACATTTTAGGAGATATTGGGGATTCTTAAGGGACATTGGGGATTTTAAGGAGATATTGGGTAGGGTAAAGGGAACTCAGGAATCATGGGGGTCCACGGGAATTGATACCTTTGGGGAATCTAATCAACAAGTTGGACATTTTAGGAGAAGTTGGGGATTCTTAAGAAACATTGGGGATTTTTAGGAGATACTGGGGCTTTTTAAGGAACATTGGGGATTTTTAAGAAACATTGGGGATTTTTAGGAGATATTGGGAAGGGGAAAGAGAACTGAGGAATAATGGGGGTCCTTGGGAAATGATACCTTTGGGGAATCTAATCAACAAGTTGGCCATTTTAGGAGAAGTTGGGGATTCTTAAGGGACATTGGGGATTTTTAGGGGATATTGGGGAATCTAATCAACAAGTTGACCATTTTAGGAGATATTGGGGATTTTTAAGGAACATTGGGGATTTTTAGGAGATATTGGGTAGGGTAAAGGGAACTTAGGAATCATGGCGGTCCTCGGGAAATGATACCTTTGGGGAATCTAATCAACAAGTTGGACAGTTTAGAAGAAGTTATGGATTATTAAGGAACATTGGGGATTTTTAGGAGATATTGAGGATTTTTAAGGACTATTGGGGATTTTTAAGGCACATTGGGGATTTTAGGAGATATTGGGGAGGGTATGGGGAACTTAGGAATCATGGGGGAACCTTTGGGGAATCTAATCAACAAGTTGGCCATTTTAGGAGAAGTTGGGGATTCTTTAGAGACATTGGGGATTTTTAGGAGATATTGGGGATTTTAAGGAACATTGGGGATTTTTAGGAGTTATTGGGGATTTTTAAGGAACATTGGGGATTTTTAAGGAACATTGGGGAATTTTAGGAAATATTAAGAAGGGGAAAAGGGAACTTAGGAATCATGGCGGTGCTCAGGAAATGATACCTTTGGGGAATCTTATCAACAAGTTGGCCATTTTAGGAGAAGTTGGGGATTCTTAATAGACATTGGGGATTTTTCGGCGATATTGGGGAATCTAATCAACAAGTTGACCATTTTAGGATATATTGGGGATTTTTAAGGAACATTGGGGATTTTTAGAAAATATTGGGAAGGGTAAAAGAACTTAGGAATCATGGCGGTCCTCGGGATATGATACCTTTGGGGAATCTAATCGACAAGTCGATCATTTTAGGAGAAGTTGGGGATTCTTGAAGAACATTGGGGATTTTAAGGAGATATTGGGGATTTTTAAGGAACATTAAGGATTTTTAAGGAAAATTGGGGGTTATTAGGAGATATTGGGAAGGGGAAAAGGGAACTTAAGAATCATGGGGGTCCTTGGGATATGATACCTTTGTGGAATCTAATCAACAAGTTCGACATTTTAGGAGAAGTTGGGGATTCTTAAGGGACATTGGGGATTTTAAGGCGATATTGGGTAGGGTAAAGGGAACTTAGGAATCATGGCGGTCCACGGCAATTGATACCTTTGGGGAATCTAATCAACAAGTTGGCCATTTTAGGAGAAGTTGGGGATTCTTAAGAAACATTGGGGATTTTTAGGAGAAATTGGGGCTTTTTAAGAAACATTGAGAATTTTTAAGGAACATTGGGGAATTTTAGGAGATATTGGGAAGGGGAAAAGGGAACTTAGGAACCATGGAGGTCCTTGGGATATGATACCTTTGGGGAATCTAATCAACAAGTTGTCCATTTTAGGAGAAGTTGGGGAATCTTAAGGAACATTGGGAATTTTTAGGAGATATTGGGGATTTTTAAGGAACATTGGGGATTTTTAGGAGATATTGGGGAGGGTTGAGGGAACTTAGGAATCATATGGGTCCTTGGGAAATGATACCTTTGGGGAATCTAATCAACAAGTTGGACATTTTAGGAGAAGTTGGGGATTCTTAAGGAACATTGGGGATTTTTAGGAGATATTGTGGATTTTTAAGGAACATTGAGGATTTTTAAGGAACATTGGGGATTTTTAGAAGATATTGGGGATTTTAAGGGAACATTGGGGATTTTTAGGAGAAATTGGAGATTTTTAAGAAACTTTGGGGATTTTCAGGAGATATTGGAGATTTTTCATGACGTTGGGGAATTTTAGAAGATATTGGGAACTTTTCAAGGAGTGTTGGGAATTGTAGGAGATATTATGGAGGGTAATCGGAACTTGGGGGTCCTTGGGAAATGATACCTTTGGGATTCGTTAGATTTAGTTGGACCTCTTAGGAGAAGTTGGGGGTTCTTCAAGAACATTGGAAATTTGAGGAGATATTGGGGATTTTATAAGGAATGTTGGGGCTTTTTAGAAGATATAGGGGATTTTTTAAGGAATTTTGGGGCTTTTGAGAAGGTATTGGAGATTTTTTAAGGAAATATTGGGATTTAAGGAAATATTGAGGAGGGTAAGGGGAACTTAGGAATTATGGGGGTCTGCATGGGAAATTATTCCTTTGGGGAACCTTAGCAACAAGTTGAACATTTTAGCAGAAGTAGGGGATTTTTTAGGAAACATTGGTAATTTTTAGGAGATATTGGAGAGGGTAAAGAAAATATAGGAATCATGGAGGTCTTCTTAGGAAAAAATGCCTTTGGGAAATCTATCGAATAAGTTGGACGTTTTAGGAGAAGTTGAGGATTCTCAAGGATCATTGAGAATTTTTTGGAGATATTGGGATTTTTTATGGAACGTTCGGGATTTTTAGGAAATATTGGGGAGGATATAGGGAACTTAGGAATAATGGGCGTCCTTGGGAAATGATACCCTTGGGGAATCTAAACAACAAGTTGGACATTTTAGAAGAAGTTAGGGATTCTTAAGGAGAAATTAGGGATTTTTAAAGGAACGTTTGAGATCATTTTCCAAGAAACCCCATGATTCTTAAGTTCCCTTTTCCCTCCGCAATATCTCCTAAAAAATCCCAACGATTTTTAAAAATCCTCAATGACTTCTAAAAATCCCCAATGTTTCTTTAAAATCCCCAATATTCCTTAAGAATCCCCAACTTCTTTTAAAATGTCCAACTTGTCGATTAGATTCCCCAAAGGCAACATTTCCCAAGGACTCCCATGATTCCTAAGTACCCATGACCCTCCCCAATATCTCCTAAAATTCCTAATGTTCCTTAAGAATCCCCAACTACTCCTAAAATGTCCCTTTACCCTACCCAATATCTCCTCAAAATCCCCAATGTACCTTAAAAATCAAGGAACAAAAATCCCCAATATCTCCTAAAAATCCCCAATGTTCCTTAAAAATTCTCAATATCTCCTAAAAATTCCCAATGTTCCTTAAGAATCCCCAACTTCTCCTAACATGTCCTTTTACCTTCCCCAATATCTCCTCAAAATCCCCAATGTTCCTTAAAAATCAAGGAACAAAAATCCCCAATATCTCCTAAAAATGTCCAACTTGTTGATTAGATTTCCCATAGGTATAATCTCCCAAGGACCCCCGTGATTCCTAAGTTCTCTTTGCCTTCCCCAATATCTCCTAAAAATTCTTAATGATCCTTAAAAATCCCCAATATCTCCTAAAAATTCTCAATGTTTCTTAAGAATCCCCAACTTCTCCTAAAATGTCCAACTTGTTGATTAGATTCCCCAAAGGTATCATTTCCCAAGGACCCCCATGATTCTTAAGTTCCCTTTACCCTCCCCAATATCGCCTAAAATCCCCAATATCTCCTAAAAAGGCCAACATGTTGATTAGATTCCCCAAAGGTATCATTTCCCAAGGACCCTCATGATTCCTAAGTTCCCTTTACCCGCCCTAATATCTCCTAAAAATCCCCAATGTTCCTTAAAAATCCCCAATATCTCCTAAAAATCCCCAATGTACCTTGAGAATCCCCAATGTTCCTTAAAAATCCCCAATATCTCCTTAAAATCCCCAATGTTCCTTAATAATCCCCAACTTCTTCTGAAATGTCCAACTTGTTAATTAGATTCCCCAAAAGTATCATTTCTCAAGGACCCCCATGATTCCTAAGTTCTTTTTACCCGCCCCAATATCTCCTAAAAATACCCAATGTTTCTTAAGAATCCCGAACTTATCCTAAAATGGCCAACTTGTTGATTAGCTTCCCCAATATCGCCTAAAAATTCCCAATGTCCCTTAAGAATTCCCAACTTCTCCTAAAATGGCCAATTTGTTGATTAGATTCCCCAAAGGTATCAAATCCCAAGGAACCCCATGATTCCTAAGTTCCCTTTTCCCCTTCCCAATATCTCCTAAAATTCCCCAATGTTCCTTAAAAATCCCCAATGTTCCTTAAAAAGCCCCAATATCTCCTTAAAATCCCCAATGTCCCTTAAGAATCACCAACTTCTCCTTAAATGGCCAACTTGTTGATTAGATTCCCCAAAGGTATCAAATCCCAAGGACCCCCATGATTCCTAAGTTCCCTTTATCAGCCCCAATATCTCCTTAAAATCCCCAATGTTCCTTAAAAACCCCCAATATTGCCTAAAAATCCCCAATGTCCCTTGAGAATCCCCAACTTCTCCTAAAATGGCCAACTTGTTGATTAGATTCCCCAAAGGTATCACTTCCCAAGGACCCCCATGATTCTTAAGTTCCCTTTTCCCCTTCCCAATATCTCCTAAAAAATCCCAATGTCCCTTGAGAATCCCCAATGTTCCTTACAAATCCCCAATACAGTCAGGTCTTTTTTACGCGGTTTTCATTTACGCGGCCGCGTAAATGAAAACTCCATATAAAAAAAAAAATCATCGTCTTATTTTTGCATGATTCGTCGAGAAATGGTGAGACTTTTTTTACGCGGTTTTTCGAATTTTGAACTGAGTTTTTTTTTTACGCGGTACGTATCCCCCGCGTAAAAAAAAACCTGACTGTATCTCCTAAAAATCCCCAATGTTCCTTAAGAATCCCCAACTTCTCCAAAAATGTCCGACTTGTTGATTAGATTCCCCAAAGGTATCATATCCCAAGGACCCCCATGATTCCTAAGTTCTCTTTACCCACCCCAATATCTCCTTAAAATCTCCAATGTTCCATAAGAATCCCCAACTTCTCCTAAAATGTCCGACTTGTCGATTAGATTCCCCAAAGGTATCATATCCCAAGGACGGCCATGATTCCTAAGATCCCTTTACCCTCCCCAATATCGCCTAAATATCCCCAATGTCCCTTACAAATCCCCAATATCTCCTAAAATGGTCAACTTGTTGATTAGATTCCCCAATATCGCCTAAAAATTCCCAATGTCCCTTAAGAATCCCCAACTTCTCCTAAAATGTCCAATTTGTTGATTAGATTCCCCAAAGGTATCATTTCCCAAGGACGGCCATGATTCCTAAGTTCCCTTTACCCTCCCCAATATCTCCTTAAAATCCCCAATGTTCCTTAAAAATCCCCAATATCGCCTAAAAATCCCCAATGTCCCTTAAGAATCCCCAACTTCTCCTAAAATGGACAATTTGTTGATTAGATTCCCCAAAGGTATCATTTCCCAAGGACGGCCATGATTCCTAAGTTCCCTCTACCCTCCCCAATATCGCCTAAATATCCCCAATGTCCCTTAAAAATCCCCAATATCTCCTAAAATGGTCAACTTGTTGATTAGATTCCCCAATATCGCCTAAAAATTCCCAATGTCCCTTAAGAATTCCCAACTTCTCCTAAAATGTCCAACCCCCATGATTTCTAAATTCCCTTTATCCGCCCCAATATCTCCTTAAAATCCCCAATGTTCCTTAAAAATCCCCAATATCGCCTAAAAATCCCCAATGTCCCTTAAGAATCCCCAACTTCTCCTAAAATGTCCAACCCCCATGATTCCTAAGGTCCCTTTATCCGCCCCAATATCTCCTTAAAATCCCCAATGTTCCTTAAAAATCTCCAATATCGCCTAAAAATCCCCAATGTCCCTTAAGAATCCCCAACTTCTCCTAAAATGTCCAACCCCCATGATTCCTAAGTTCCCTTTATCCGCCCCAATATCTCCTTAAAATCCCCAATGTTCCTTAAAAATCCCCAATATCGCCTAAAAATTCCCAATGTCCCTTAAGAATCCCCAACTTCTCCTAAAATGTCCAACCCCCATGATTCCTAAGTTCCCTTTATCCGCCACAATATCTCCTTAAAATCCCCAATGTTCCTTAAAAATCCCCAATATCGCCTAAAAATCCCCAATGTCCCTTAAGAATCCCCAACTTCTCCTAAAATGGCCAACTTGTTGATTAGATTCCCTAATCTATCATATCCCAAGGACCCCCATGATTGCTAATTTCCCTTTACCTTCCCCAATATCGCCTAAAAATCCCCAATGTCTCTTAAGAATCCACAACTTCTCCTAAAATGTCCAACTTGTTGATTAGATTCCCCAAAGGTATCAATTGCCGTGGACCGCCATGATTCCTAAGTTCCCTTTACCCTACCCAATATCGCCTTAAAATCCCCAATGTCCCTTAAGAATCCCCAACTTCTCCTAAAATGTCGAACTTGTTGATTAGATTCCTCAAAAGTATCATACCCCAAGGACCCCCATGATTCTTAAGTTCCCTTTTCCCCTTCCCAATAACTCCTAATAACCCCCAATTTTCCTTAAAAATCCTCAATGTTCCTTAAAAATCCCCAATATCTCCTTAAAATCCCCAATGTTCCTCAAGAATCCCCAACTTCTCCTAAAATGATCGACTTGTCGATTAGATTCCCCAAAGGTATCATATCCCGAGGACCGCCATGATTCCTAAGTTCTTTTACCCTTCCCAATATCTTCTAAAAATCCCCAATGTTCCATAAAATTCCCCAATATATCCTAAAATGGTCAACTTGTTGATTAGATTCCCCAATATCGCCGAAAAATCCCCAATGTCTATTAAGAATTCCTAACTTCTCCTAAAATGGCCAACTTGTTGATAAGATTCCCCAAAGGTATCATTTCCTAAGTTCCCTTTTCCCCTTCCCAATATTTCCTAAAATTCCCCAATGTTCCTTAAAAATCCGCAATGTTCCTTAAAAATCCCCAATAACTCCTAAAAATCCCCAATGTTCCTTAAAATCCCCAATATCTCTTAAAAATCCCCAATGTCTCTAAAGAATCCCCAACTTCTCCTAAAATGGCCAACTTGTTGATTAGATTCCCCAAAGGTATCATTTCCCAAGGACCCCCATTATTCCTCAGTTCTCTTTCCCCTTCCCAATATCTCCTAAAAATCCCCAATGTTCCTTAAAAAGCCCCAGTATCTCCTAAAAATCCCCAATGTTTCTTAAGAATCCCCAACTTCTCCTAAAATGTCCAACTTGTTGATTAGATTCCCCAAAGGTATCAATTCCCGTGGACCCCCATGATTCCTGAGTTCCCTTTACCCTACCCAATATCGCCTTAAAATCCCCAATGTCCCTTAAGAATCCCCAATATCTCCTAAAATGTCCAACTTTTTGATTAGATTCCCCAAAGGTATCAAATCCCAAGGACCCCCATGATTCCTAAGTTCCCTTTAACCGCCCCAATATCTCCTAAAAATCCCCAATGTTCCTTAAAAATCACCAATATCTCCTTAAAATCCCCAATGTCCCTTAAGAATCCCCAACTTCTCCTAAAATGGACAATTTGTTGATTAGATTCCCCAAAGGTATCATTTCCCAAGGACGGCCATGATTCCTAAGTTCCCTCTACCCTCCCCAATATCGCCTAAATATCCCCAATGTCCCTTAAGAATCCCCAACTTCTCCTAAAATGGCCAACTTGTTGATTAGATTCCCCAAAGGTATCATTTCCCAAGGACGGCCATGATTCCTAAGTTCCCTCTACTCTCCCCAATATCGCCTAAATATCCCCAATGTCCCTTAAGAATCCCCAATATCTCCTAAAATGGTCAACTTGTTTATTGGATTCCCCAATATCGCTTAAATATCCCCAATGTCCCTTAAGAATCCCCAACTTCTCCTAAAATGGCCAACTTGTTGATTAGATTCCCCAATATCGCCTAAAAATTCCCAATGTCCCTTAAGAATCCCCAACTTCTCCTAAAATGTCCAACCCCCATGATTCCTAAGTTCCCTTTATCCGCCCCAATATCTCCTTAAAATCCCCAATGTTCCTTAAAAATCCCCAATATCGCCTAAAAATCCCCAATGTCCCTTAAGAATCCCCAACTTCTCCTAAAATGGCCAATTTGTTGATTAGATTCCCCAAAGGTATCATATCCCAAGGACCCCCATGATTCTTAAGTTCCCTTTTTCCCTTCCCAATGTCTCCTAAAAATCCCCAATGTTCCTTAAAAATCCCCGATATCTCCTAAAAATCCCCAATGTCCCTTAAGAATCCCCAACTTCTCCTAAAATGGACAATTTGTTGATTAGATTCCCCAAAGGTATCATTTCCCAAGGACGGCCATGATTCCTAAGTTCCCTCTACCCTCCCCAATATCGCCTAAATATCCCCAATGTCCCTTAAGAATCCCCAACTTCTCCTAAAATGTCCAACCCCCATGATTCCTAAGTTCCCTTTATCCGCCCCAATATCTCCTTAAAATCCCCAATGTTCCTTAAAAAGCCCCAGTATCTCCTAAAAATCCCCAATGTTTCTTAAGAATTCCCAACTTCTCCTAAAATGTCCAACTTGTTGATTAGATTCCCCAAAGGTATCAATTCCCGTGGACCCCCATGATTCCTGAGTTCCCTTTACCCTACCCAATATCGCCTTAAAATCCCCAATGTCCCTTAAGAATCCCCAATATCTCCTAAAATGTCCAACTTTTTGATTAGATTCCCCAAAGGTATCAAATCCCAAGGACCCCCATGATTCCTAAGTTCCCTTTAAACGCCCCAATATCTCCTAAAAATCCCCAATGTTCCTTAAAAATCACCAATATCTCCTTAAAATCCCCAATGTCCCTTAAGAATCCCCAACTTCTCCTAAAATGGACAATTTGTTGATTAGATTCCCCAAAGGTATCATTTCCCAAGGACGGCCATGATTCCTAAGTTCCCTCTACCCTCCCCAATATCGCCTAAATATCCCCAATGTCCCTTAAAAATCCCCAATATCTCCTAAAATGGTCAACTTGTTGATTAGATTCCCCAATATCGCCTAAAAATTCCCAATGTCCCTTAAGAATCCCCAACTTCTCCTAAAATGTCCAACCCCCATGATTCCTAAGTTCCCTTTATCCGCCCCAATATCTCCTTAAAATCCCCAATGTCCCTTAAGAATTCCCAACTTCTCCTAAAATGGACAATTTGTTGATTAGATTCCCCAAAGGTATCATTTCCCAAGGACGACCATGATTCCTAAGTTCCCTCTACCCTCCCCAATATCGCCTAAATATCCCCAATGTCCCTTAAGAATCCCCAATATCTCCTAAAATGGTCAACTTGTTGATTGGATTCCCCAATATCGCTTAAATATCCCCAATGTCCCTTAAGAATCCCCAACTTCTCCTAAAATGGCCAACTTGTTGATTAGATTCCCCAATATCGCCTAAAAATTCCCAATGTCCCTTAAGAATCCCCAACTTCTCCTAAAATGTCCAACCCCCATGATTCTTAAGTTCCCTTTATCCGCCCCAACATCTCCTTAAAATCCCCAATGTTCCTTAAAAATCCCCAATATCGCCTAAAAATCCCCAATGTCCCTTAAGAATCCCCAACTTCTCCTAAAATGGCCAATTTGTTGATTAGATTCCCCAAAGGTATCATTTCCCAAGGACGGCCATGATTGGTTCCAAAGGAATTTATTGCTGTATGTTTTACAACTGAGCTGAGAAACAGGCTCTGTCCCAGAGGGAGTGTTATGCAAGAAATTAGAAGAATCATCCTTGCACATCATACAAAAAAAAATGAAATGCATCAAATAAGTGCATGCTCTAAATGACCGCACGCACAGACCCCCCCCATCTGAACAGCACCGCAGCAGAGCTACGAGTGCGAAGGATTTAAATGGTTGCTCTTGTAAATACACTTTCGTCGGCGCTTTCCTTTCGCTCCGTCGAAAAACAAGTTAACTGCACGTCACACTTAGTATGCGCAAATCCAAACTCCGCCTCGAATGATTCCACAGGCGGAGATGTGACGCGACAAAGAGCGAGCTCGTTTTCTGTATACAATGACATCACCAGCAGCCAAGCCAGCAGCAGTAGTCGTCCTCATGCCGTAGAGCAACAGCACACGAACGCACGACGGATAGGGTGATGACCATTGTTTTGGCATGAAGTTAATGCAATTTGGAACGTTATTTTCAAAAACATTTTTTGGCTTAACTACAAAAGATAGAGTTTTGGTGTCAAAGAAACATTTTTAGGGAACAAGTTCGTGCATGTTTTGTAGAAGAACTTTTTTAACAAAAGCTTTATTTTCATATTTAAATCATCAAAAATGTCCGAAAAAGAGTCGATTTTTTCGACCAATTTTGCATTATTTTTCAATTTAAGGCCTTTTAAACTATTTTTACAAAGTTTACGTCCAAGAGACTAAGAAAGTAGAAGTAATTAGCTTTCAATTCGTGCGCTGAGAAAGTTTGTACGATTGATAGTTTAGTAGATATAGGACTTCAAAGATAACCAAAAATTAAAAACTTAAAATGTGATTAACTCACTTAGCAGTGATTTCCGACCCTATGTTCCATGGGAACTTTTTCATCTCTCATCAAGACCTATCAGCCCTGAAAATATCCAAAACCCGGAACCAAACACCCTGTATAATAAATAAATATATAGACTGTTTCAGAAATTATAAATACACTTTCTTTATTAAATTAAATGGACAGTTCTAATGATTTTTACCAACTTCTTTCAGAGAATAGCATATTGTACTCCATATTTTTATATTTCCTTTCAATTGTCTTGATATTTTAAAGAACAGTCGAGTTCTGTAACAAATAACTTAATTTTTCAAATTCGCATTTGCACAAAGGTGTTTTTTAATGATTTCAAATTTTTTTATCATTAAATACCAAACATTTTCAAAATTTTTATCTCATTCGCTTTCTCAACAAGTTGTCTAAGGAATGCCCTGATCAAAATTTGAAAAAAATCGATAAAGACATTTCCACAACATTTTTTCGGGGATCAAGTTTCTCATTTTTTAAGGTTTTCTACGGAACATAAGAACTACCGCACAGTTTCTTAGCTTTCCTGAACGCATTTAATCTAAACAAACTTATTTTTTCAGCTCATTCGATCCTTCAGAAGACAAAGCTTGTCATACCATAAAAACGAATGCAGTAAACAGTTATTAAGACATTCGTTTGCTCAACGTTTGTTGCCACTGGTATTGTTGAGAAATTTGAAACAAAAATTTTTGTTTCGAGTAGGCCCTTAATGGTGGTTCTTGATCAAATATTCCAGTAAAAATTACTTTTACCAATCGAGAAATATCTTTTATTATCGATACAGCAATTTTCATTGTGTTTGGAAATTAAATATTTTATCTGTGAGATTTTTTTTCTTTTCTATTATGCTACATTTTTTGACCACTTTGTGCAACTTCAAATTTTAATCATCTAGTTTACAGAGCCCTATTTTTTAACTTTTTCCACAAACATCAACAAAATTGGTATTATTTGCTTCGTTAGCATGTTTACTATAAGAGCTAGAAGAAACTTTTTTGTATATTGTGCTCAAATTGGAATGGCAGGTTATCGTTAGTGTATTTATAATTTCTGAAACAGTCTATAACAACAAAATTTCAACAGGGTGTTTGGTGTTCTCGTATCGAAAATTGTTACAGAAAGAGGCATTCTGGACATTCAGAATAAAAGTATTATTATTGATTATCAAAACACATTTTTGAATGAAATCCCAGGGCACACCACGAAAGAAATTCACCTCGAAGTTTAACACGTCATTAACAAACAATAATCTTTAACCTTCAAAGTTGTTCCACGTGACGCGACGAAGCAATTTCGTAGTTACTTTGCCCCCACCGCACCGAAAGTTTCATTCCGGTTTATCATTCCCGTGTGCTTGAACCATCCGATGACGCGTCACCAAAGTTAGGAAAACATTTTCAGCTCATCATACGTACGTAAACACCGGCGACGACCCTACGTGATGCAAGACAAACTTTTTTCAAGACTTCGTTATACAACCCCCACCTGCTTCCGCAGGTCCCCACAGTTGAAAGCATCCCGCGTCACCTCGGTCTACTTCATGAAACCAGCGCAGCGACGGTAACTACCAAACATAACTTTTTCACCTGATGTTAGTACACTCTGAAGAGTGTATCCCTAGCCTTTGGTACCTAACCCAGCAGCACCACCACCATCGCCGACGCCACCGCCGTTAGTCAGCCTGCGGTAGCAATTTCAGCAACTTGCCAGCTGAAAGTGGTTTCACCTCGAGCAAGCTAACAAAACGATGCAAGATGAAAGCAGTTTCGGCGCTGCTAGTTGACTTCGGCATCAAAAAACACAAAAACGATGCAAGTTTTGATCCCCCGAATAAAATGGTGATCGCAAAGTTCGGAAGTATGCTTCTGGTAGATTCCCAAAACTTCCAAACTAATTGAGTAAAGAGAATTCTAATTTGATGAATGCATTTGCCGCAGGTGGGTTGGTGGGGATTGGAAAAATGTCAAATGAACTGCTGTTTTGACGTCACGCGATTTGGGCAGACTTACCTCCGAGTTGACATCACCATGCACCGTGCACACTAAATCGATGTCGAATCCTTCACTCGCATGCACCCACGTTTTTTCCACGGTTATATCCGGAGGGGCTGGAAGAGAAAAGAGGAAACTCAGTGAGATCGGTTTTATTTCGAAATCAATGTTAATGTTTGATGTAATGATTCATTCTGGGTACACTGAAACATTTGATTCAGACTGGCTGTGATTTTTCTAATAGTTTTCCTTGTATAGAAGACAAACCACAGTGTTATTATTTCGCCAGATACATGGTTTGAAATTGACTGAGTTATAGCAGCAAGTGCCCAAAATAGGTCCTCCTGCCCATATCGTCCCAACCCTACATACCAAAAGCAGTGCTGAAAATATCACTTCAACATATCTAAAATTCACCCACCTACAACTCATTTTAGAAGCTGAACCTGAGAATATGGCATAAGAAAAACTTGTGCGGATAGACCAGTTCTGCAAGAAAGTCACGGAAAAACCTCTTTTTTCAAATATTTAAGGTACATAAATGTCACGGATTATTTTCAAAAAATGTCAATTGATATTCAACATAAGCGGGTTTTCCGTAACTTTCTTGTAAACTTTAAGTTTTTCATATATCATATTCTCAGGTTATGCTTCTAAAATGAGCTGTAAGAGGTTGAGTATAGAGAGGCCCATATAGCCGAGGCGGTAAACGCACGGGTATTCAGCATGACCATGCTGAGGGTGACAGGTTCGATTCCCGGTCGGTCCAGGATCTTTTCGTAAAGGAAATTTCCTTGACTTCCTTGGGCATAGAGTATCTTCGTGCCTGCCACACGATATACACATGCAAAATGGTCATTGGCAGAGGAAGCTCTCAGTTAATAACTGTGGAAGTGCTCATAGAACACTAAGCTGAGAAGCAGGCTTTGTCCCAGTGAGGACGTTACGCCAAGAAGAGAGAGAGAGAGAGGTTGAGTATAGATATGTAAAAATGACATATTCAGCACTGACTAAAAGATGTCAAAGTTTGGAAAGTTTGGAAGTGACGAAAGCACCCACTTTGTAGAAGAATGGCAGTTAGAGCTATGGATCGCCAATCCTAACACGGTGGATTCGATTCCAGTTCCAGTCGGGAACATTTTCTCGATTTCCTGGCATAGCGTATCATTGTCCTTGTCTTAATTTTAAGGTAATTCCTTGCCTTGCCTTATCAGACAACATGTATACATATTCATGCTACACGGCAGGCAAAAAAGCCTGCCAAGAATAACTGTGAAAATGCTCAAAAAAAAACGAAGTTGAAGAGAAGCAGGCCAAAGTTCAAGTGGGAATGAAGAGGCATAAAAAAAAGAAAAAGAAGAAGGAGAAGAAAAAGAAGAAGGAAAAGAAAAAGAAGGAAAAGAAAAGAAGGAGAAGAAGAGGAGGAGGAAGAAGAAGGAGAATAAGAAGAATATTAATAAGAAGAAGAAGCATGAAAAAAACGTGTAATAAAAACCCAGTGGTTATAGGAGTTCTTCCAAGCATTTCTCCAGAAGTCTCTACAAAACATAAAATGAACATATTTCATGGATTATTTCCGCAATTTGGTCCAGGATTTCTCCTGGATTTTTTTTTTAGTTTCTACGAGCATCAATGCAAATGTTTCACTAGCTATTTCTCTATTTCTCAAAAAAATATTATGGAAACTCCCCCATGAATTTCTTCGAAATTGTTTAGTAATTCTTTCAAAAAATCTATGAGAGATTCGTCCAGGAAATAACCGAAAGGTTCATTTAGAATACCATCTATGGATAGCTTCAGAAATTGTTCCATGGATTCCTGTAAAAATCCTTCAGGTATTTTTTTTAATTCCTTTAGCGATTCTTTCATAAAATTTTCCAATAATATTATTTTAAAGAAATTCTGCTAGGAATGCTTTTGGAGACTTCTCTGACAATTCTTTGAACAATTTTCGGGCATTTCTTTGAAATGCTATATGTTTCCTTCACAGTTTTCTAAACATAACCCCAGAACATCTTCTTCTTCAAAAAAAATCTTCCAAAGACATTCAAAGAAATTTTCCCAAAGTTTCCTTAAAAAATTGTTCCAAGGTGAAATTTTTTAAGAATTTTTTTACGAGATTTGTTCAAGAATACCTTTGACAAATCTTTTACTGATTCCTTTCAAAATCGCTCCCTGATTTCCTTCAAAAATAACTCTAGTAATTCGGTCTTTAAATCTACAATGGTTTTATTCAAGAACTCCATCAAATTCGGAAAATTTCTGGAAAATAATCGCGAGGGAATATCTGATGGAAGCACTATACCATCAGATATTCACTCGCGATTATTTTCCATTTGAAATGGGTTCCATCTATAACTTCGCCAGGGATTACTTTATAAATTCTTAGAACAAAAATCTGTTAAGAAAATCTAACAGAAATTTTAACGGAGATTATTTACGATTTACTTCTGTAATTCCTTTAGAAATTCCAGATATTCTTGCATTATTACTTTCTATGATTCCGGAAGGAATTTTTCTAAGGTTCCTGTAGAATTTCTTTCGGATTTCTGCCATGTGTTGCTCTAGACATTTCTCCGGCATTTCCTGTATAGATAAGTCTAAGAATTTTTCCACGGATTCTTTAAGAAATTCAGAAACGTTCCCTATGAATTTCTCAAGGAAATTCTTCAGAAATATCTCCAGAGTTTTTTTTTTCTATTGATCTTTTCAGAAGCATAGCAATGTGTATCTTCAGGTACACTACAACAATACGTCAACTTATTCTATAAAGAATGCTCCCAAAAGAAAAAAAATTCAAGAAATTTGTTAAAGGATTTTTCCATGGATTTTATAAAGAAACCCTCAATAATTTTTCCTATAGGAATTCCACCAAGGCTTTCCCGAGGAATTTCTCAGGGTATTTCTCCTGGAAGTTCCCCTGAAGCTCCTTCTGGGATTCCTTTACAAATTACCTTGAGATTTCTTTAGATATTTTTTTAGATATTCTTGCCACAATTCTTCCTGAGACTTCTACAGCGATTTTATAGATTCTCCAGTATACTGGAGATTTCTACAGAAATTTCTTTGGAAATCACATTTAAAATATCTCCAGAGACTTATTCAGAGTTTCAGAATTTTCTGCGGCAATTTTAGTAAGGAATTTCTTCCAAAGTTTTTCCAGGGAGTTTTTAAGAAGTTGTTCTGAATATTTCTTCAGAGTTCCGAATTTACAGTTTCCGTGAGTGTTTGTGACCGAAAGAAGAATATGAGGCATTGAAGTTCCCGTGAAAATATGTTCCGTTGATAACGTTCTCTTCCGTTTGGAAAAGCTTATCCTTTAGGAGTACCTGATTGTGCTCTGTGTGTGAATTCTTTTTCTCTAGATTTTTTCGTGACTACACTTGCAGTTCTGGTTCTATCCGCGTACAAAATGTGGATGCGTCGTGTGTATCTCTGCATAATGTGCAATTAATTGGCGAAGACGATTTTGAAGAGTTTGATTTTTGTGTTTTGATATGATCACGCATAACTGTCACTGAAGTGTTTCGCGTGATTTAGGTTTCTTTCAATTAAAATAATGTTTTTATAATAAGCGCTGAGAAAGTTTGAAATGAAGAACCCACGAGGGAAAAATAAATCCATCATCAAGTGAAAACAAAATATTGCGTTTCTGTACAGCTTGTTTTACGCTGTAAGGAAAAAGGATACCGGACGTTTGATTATTTGGTGAGATCATTCTAAGTTTTATTTCACAGTTTACTATCTTACAATTTTATTTTCTTAGTCTAACCGGGTAAAGGGTCACAATATTTTTTCTCGTTTCAGAGAGCGAGCAATGGCGCTTAAACGAAGGCTTCCAAGCCAAGGCATAAGGGGAAAATCCTACGTCCCATCCCAGGGCGAGGAGACTAGATGGAGTGACATTAAATTTCTGAGCAGCGTCACTCCCAACGTTTTTGCTCAACTTCTATACCACATACTATACGGAGCGGTTGGTACGAGAAATCCCCGTTCTATGGTTTTCATTTAAAATTCAATGACGCTGCACAGTAGGCCTGGCCGTTTCAATACTTGTAATATATAACTGATTCACTACAAGCATTGATAATGACAAGACAAATGATAGAAGTAATCGATTCTATCATTTTCCAGGATTCTTCCAAGTGATGGCTGTGTATGTGTAGACTAGACTAGATTATTTGTTCTGAATATTTCCTAAAAATCCTGCAAAGCTTCCTTCGGAACTTCTTTCAAGGATTCCTCCAAGAATTCTTAAACAGATTCGTGCAGTGATTCTCACAGAACTTCCTAAAAGGAATTTTTAAGATTAATCCTGTAGTTCTGGCCTAAATATCTTCTGAGATTCCTTTAGCTATTCATGCTGGAATTGTTTTAGTTATTTCGTTAGGGATTTTTTTTATCGGAAATTCATCCAGAAATTGCACAAAATAAATATGAAATTCCTGACGATTGTCTAAAGGAGTCCATTGAAAAATATTTGAAGATTTCTAGAAGAAGTTTTAGAAAATTTTCCGGATGTTATCTCTGCAGTAATTCCTGGAAGAAACCCTTTAAAAAACTCCTCAAGATTCCGCTTACATTCCCAGAAAAAAAAACCTAGAGCAACTACCTGGAAGAGCTCTAGAAGTAACTCAAAGAAAAAGTTGGTAGAGAAATTTCTGGTAGGACTTCTAGAGGAATCCGTAGAGGAACTTTTGAAGGATTCTCTAAAAAAAAAATATTTGCAGTCAAATGCACCAGTGGGATTCTCGAAAAATTCCCTAAAAATCTTAGAGATACCTGCAGGAAGAAATCCTTGCAATAGCTTCTAGATATTCCTCTGGAGAAATTCTTCTAGGTGCAAGGCAGCGTGCGATCCGGAGCAATACTGAGTTACTTTTTTTTTTTTTGCAAGAATTTATCCGGGAACGTTCCTCAAATGCGGAAAATACAACAAGACCGCCAGATTGTTTTCTATTAGACAACACTTTGTGAGTTCAAATCTTACCACTCAGCAAGTAATCCAAAGAAATCGCGAGCTCAAAAAATAAACTAAAATTATGCTCGTTATAGCTGTCTTGCCCCTAGGAATTCTTGGAAAAAATTCTCTTGCGATTTCTGAAGAAATTAGTACTTGAAAAGTTCTGACGGTAATATTGCAGAAATAAATAAAAAAAAAACTCTGGAGGAGTTCTTTGGAGTACTACTGAAAAAAAAATTCCAAATAAAATGATATTTTAAAGGAATTTTTGAAGAAAAAAAACTTTGAACTGAAGAATTTTCTGCAGGGGATAGACAAAATGATCGGGACAGGCAAAATTTTCACTTTCAAAAAGTGTACAACTAGCTATAACTTTTCGAAAAAAGCATCAAATATTCTCAAATTTTTACTGTAAGTTCATCAACTAGTTGTGTATCAGTGGTTCATATTTAGAAAAGATCGGGCCATTCTCCACGTCGCTATAATTTTGTCACTTGTTAAAAATTACAAGTTAAGTCAAATGTTTTCCAGAGTTCATTATATAAGTCATAAATGGTCTAAATTTCATTTCAATCGGTTCATTGAATCCGGATATAACAGCTCAAAGTTAGCTATCGGATAATTTTACCTTTTTTAAGAATCTTTATAACTTTGTAAAGAATGGCTCGATCTTTCCCAAATTTGGACCACTGATACACAACTAGTTGATGAACTAACAGTAAAAATTTCAGAATATTTGATGCACTTTTCGAAAAGTTACAGCTACTTGAACATTTTTTGAAAAGTGTAAATTTTGCCTGTCCCGATCATTTTGTCTATCCCCTAGGGCATCGCTAGGAATTCTCAAAAAAGCTCACACAATTTCTGAAGGGAGAAATGCAAAAACAAATTTCTTGCAGAAATAATTTAGATTTCTACTAAAGAAATGTCTTAAAACAAATGATATTTTTTGAAAATTTATAAAAAAAAAACACCCTGAACTGCGGAAATACATAAAATAATTTCTTGAATCTAAACAAAATATATTCTGGAGTAATATCTGCGGGAGCTGCTGAGGAAAGCCTTTGAAGTATCTCCGGAGAATGTGATGAAAGAATCGCTGAAGAAAGGTCTGCATAAATGCTTGATTATCTCTGGAGGAATTCCAAGAGAGAATTCTTGAGGATCTTTTGAAGGAAGTTCCAGAAGTATTGCTTTAGAATTTTCTAGAAAAAAATAAAAATTAATGGCGGAATATATGGAATCATACCTGAAACAACCTCTTGATAAATACTAACAAGAAACTCAAGTATTCAAAAATCTCGGTGAAAATACATTCTTCTAGAATTGCATATATTTCAGTAATCTTTGGAAGAATTCCTGGAGAAACCACTGGAAAAAACCTAGAAGAATTTCTTGAGAAACCCCATTGAAAAACTCCTGGAGGAAATTCTGTTGATATTTCTGGAGGAAATTTCTCCAAAATTTTGGAAGATACATGCAAGAACTTCTGTAGCGATCCTTGAAAGAATTTCCTAACGAATTCCTAAAGAAATTCCAGGAGGAATTTGTGACGAAATTTTTAAAGAAACCCTTAGACTAGCGTCCAGATAAATGTTTTGAAAAATTTCTTGAGCAACTCATGAAAAATTCATAAATGAATTAATGGAAAAATTTCTTCAGAATTTACTGGAAAAAAATCCACAGAAAAACATGAATAGGAATGCATTTAACCTGGAAGATTCTTGCAGTAATCATTCTATAAAGTCCTGCAAAAATTCTCGTTTTTATGAGAATTCCGAACTTTTGCTTTGATTTCGAAAGATACCTTAAATGAATTTCTGGTGATATCTGTCAAGATACTTAAAGAAAATTCTCAAGAAGTAGGTGGGAAGGAAATTTAGCTGGCCCAAAATACTTAATAAGAAATGTGTAGTGTAAGCTAACAAGCAACGATAAAATAAAGTGATGGGATTTGGGCTGCAAAACGGTGAGTCGATAAGGAGAGCGTCCAATATAGCTCTGGTCCTCACAAGTTCCTACCTCATGCTTCCACGGGTCAAGCGATGACAAAGACCGCCAGCTAAGAGTTGTGTGCTTAGCTGGTAGTGCAGCCTGGGCACTGTTGTCCTTCTGACTTCAGCTAGATTGAGGAGGTACGATCCGAGTGTCTGTTCACCAAGGAGGTGCGGCTCAAACAGCGTCTGTTCTGGCATCCAGCGGCTGAGTAAGAAACGCTGCACCACGCCCAGCTAGATCCAAGGTGGTAGCCCCATCAGCGTGGTCGTCCCAGTGTTGGTTGGGACGTTAAACAGAACTGGCACGATGGCCCTCCGGCGAGACAGGAGTGTTGGCGTAGGCCCAATAAGCCACCCGTAAAAATCCCCATTGCGAATAACATAGGAGAAAATACGACTCGATACAATCGGCAAAGACCCACGCGACGAAATAAGGACTACGATTGGAAACTTGGAACATGGAATTGCAAGTCACTAGGTTTCGCAGGATGCGACAGGATAATCTACGACGAACTACATCCCCGCAACTTCGACATCGTGGCGTTGCAGGAACTTTGTTGGACTGGACAGAAAGTGTGGAAAAGCGGGCATCGAGCGGCTACCTTCTACCAAAGCTGTGGCACCACCAATGAACTGGGAACAGGATTTATAGTGTTGGGCAAGATGCGACAACGTGTGATCGGGTGGCAGCCGATCAACGCAAGGATGTGCATGTTGAGAGTTAAGGGCCGTTTCTTCAACTACAGCATCATCAACGTCCACTGCCCACACGAAGGGAGACCCGATGACGAGAAAGAAGCGTTCTACGCGCAATTAGAGCAAACATACGATGGTTGCTCGCCGCGTGACGTGAAAATCGTTGTCGGCGACATGAACGCGCAGGTAGGAAGGGAGGAAATGTACAGACCGGTAATCGGGCGAAACAGCCTGCACGCCGTATCGAATGATAACGGCCAGCGATGCGTAAACTTTGCAGCCTCCCGTGGTATGGTAGTCCGAAGCACTTTCTTCCCCCGCAAAGATATCCACAAAGCCACCTGGAGATCACCCGACCATCAAACAGAAAACCAAATCGACCACGTTCTAATCGACGGTAAATTCTTCTCAGATATAACCAACGTCCGCACATACCGCAGTGCGAATATAGATTCGGATCACTACTTAGTCGCTGTATGCATGCGCTCAAAACTCTCGACAGTTATCACCACGCGTCGAAGTCGAACGCCGCGGCTCAACATCGAGCAACTTCGTAACGTAGAAGTGGCTCAAGACTACGCGCAGCAGTTAGCAGTGGCCCTACCAACGGAAGAGCAGCTTGGCGCAGCTACACTTGAAGATGGCTGGAGGCACATCCGATCCGCCATAGGTAGTACCTCGGCTACAGCACTAGGCTTCGCGACTCCGAATCACAGAAACGACTGGTACGACGGCGAATGTGAACAGTTAAAAAACGAGAAGAATGCAGCATGGGCGAGAATGCTGCAACACCGTACGAGAGCGAATGAGGCACGTTACAAACAGGCGCGGAACAGGCAGAACTCAGTCTTCCGGATGAAGAAGCGCCAGCAGGAAGAACGAGATCGCGAAGCGATGGAAGAGCTGTACCGCGCTAAGGACACACGAAAGTTCTACGAGAAGCTGAACCGCTCGCGCAGAGGCTTTGTGCCACAAGCCGACATGTGCCGAGATAATCACGGGAATATTCTCACGAGCGAGCGTGAGGTGGTCGAGAGGTGGCGGCAGCATTACGATGAGCACCTCAATGGCGACGTTGCAAGTACCGAAGGTGGCGTGGTAACAGATCTAGGAGTATGTGCACAGGACGAAAGACTTCCGGCCCCTGACCTTCAAGAGATTGAGGAGGAGGTTGGCCGGTTGAAAAACAACAAAGCCGCTGGAGCAGATCAACTACCAAGCGAGCTTCTAAAATACGGTGGAGAAGCACTGGTGAGAGCACTACACTGGGTCATTACCAAGATTTGGGAGGAGGAAGTATTACCGGAGGAATGGATGGAAGGTATCGTGTGTCCCATCTACAAAAAGGGCGACAAGTTGGATTGCGGGAACTACCGCGCGATCACACTACTGAGCGCTGCCTACAAGATACTCTCTCAAATTTTATGCCGCCGTCTATCACCGATTGCAAGAGAGTTCGTGGGGCAATATCAGGCTGGATTTATGGGTGAACGCGCTACAACGGACCAGATGTTCGCCATCCGCCAGGTGTTGCAGAAATGCCGCGAATACAACGTGCCCACACATCACTTGTTCATCGATTTCAAATCGGCGTATGATACAATCGATCGAGAACAGCTATGGCAGATTATGCACGAATACGGATTCCCGGATAAACTGATACGGTTGATCAAGGCGACGATGGATCGAGTGATGTGCGTAGTTCGAGTATCAGGGACACTCTCGAGTCCCTTCGAATCTCGCAGAGGGTTACGGCAAGGTGATGGTCTTTCGTGCTTGCTGTTCAACATTGCGTTGGAGGGTGTAATAAGAAGAGCGGGGATAAACACGAGTGGGACGATTTTCACGAAGTCCGTTCAGCTGCTTGGTTTCGCCGATGATATTGATATTATTGCACGTAAATTTGAGACGATGGCGGAAACGTACATCCGACTAAAGAGTGAAGCCAGGCGAATCGGATTAGTCATTAATGTGTCGAAGACAAAGTACATGATGGCAAAGGGCTCCAGGGAGGAATCACCGCGCCCGCCACTCCGAATTCATATCGACGGTGATGAAATCGAGGCGGTTGAAGAATTCGTGTACTTGGGCTCACTGGTGACCGACGACAACGAGACCAGCAGAGAAATTCAGAGGCGCATTGTGGCAGGAAATCGTGCCTACTTTGGACTCCGCAGAACTCTACGATCGAATAAAGTTCGCCGTAACACGAAGTTAACCATCTACAAAACGTTGATTAGACCGGTCGTCCTCTATGGGCACGAAACATGGACCCTACGTGCAGAGGACCAACGCGCCCTTGGAGTTTTCGAACGGAAGGTGTTGCGTACCATCTACGGCGGAGTGCAGATGGAAGACGGGACTTGGAGAAGGCGAATGAACCACGAGCTGCATCAGCTGCTGGGAGAACCAACCATCGTCCATACCGCGAAAATCGGGAGGCTACGGTGGGCGGGTCACGTCATCAGGATGTCGGATAGCAACCCGACTAAAATGGTTCTCGAGAGTCATCCGACCGGTACAAGAAGACGTGGAGCGCAGCGAGCTAGGTGGGTCGACCAATTGGAGGACGATCTGCGGACCCTACGCAGAGTGCGAAACTGGAGACAAACAGCCATGGACCGAGTGGAATGGAGGCGGCTACTATGTACAGCAGAGGCCACCCCGGCCTTAGCCTGAGCGGTAAGGTAAGTAAGTAAGGGATTTGTGTGAACTGTTTAATTAAGAAGTTTTTTAAAAAGCTTAATGTTTTTGAATGTTTGAAATTATTTTTCAAAGTATCCGCCTCAAGAAGCACTACTACCAGCAGTGTTGCAAAATTTGGGTCCCCAATCTTGAGTAACGGGCCACGCGAACTTCTGAAGATCCGAAAGTTCTAGCAGAGGGTGAGTTTTTTTCGGATTCTGCATCTAAAGGAGCATGTACATTACATGTGTTACAATAGAGTAGTGATGCAGTGATCAGTGGTCACGGGTCAAGGCTAATTTCTCAAATACCAAAGATCGATTAGAAAGTGAAAAAGGTTTTCAGATTCTGTGTCTCAAAAAGCATTCTAGTGACGATGCAAAGTACAGTGGTTCCCAAGCTGGGGTCACGGGCCATTTGATTTTGCTAGAACCGTAAACTTCTAGGAGAAGGTGTGAATGCTTTTGGATTCTGAATCTCAAGGAGCACTAAAATTGAAATAAGGTGGTGTTGTAAAGCTCACAGGTTTGCAATATGGAGGTATGGGCCATGCTAATTTCTAGGATTCCTTAAGGATCACTGCTTACAATAAAGGGATGTTACAAAGCGTGGTGATTCCCAAGTTGAGGTAACGGTTTATTTGGCGTATAGTAATCTAGTATGGGTCTGTTCCTTAAACACGTAGACCAAATTTAAGCCTTGCCCCCTGAAGTTCCCATGCGGGCTTTTGAGGTATCCCTCAAACCCTCTGAGAATCTCTGAAACCCCCCTGAGATCCCATGGAATTTCCTGAAATGACTCTGGTGCCCTTTGAAACCTCCTGAGATTCTCTGCAACGCCCCTGAGCCCTCATGAGATCTCCCTGGGACCTCCTCGAATTCCGATGGACCCCTCTTATAATCTCTCTGGGATCCCCTGAGAATCCTAGAAACTCTCAATAAACCCCCAAACGCCCCTTCGATGACCCTGGAACTCCCTGAGAATCCCTGAATCCCTGAGAATCCCTTAAATGATACTGAGACCCCTGAAATGCCACTGAGGCCTCTCACACTTCCGGTGGCCATAAATTGAAAACCATTGATATTAGCAACACATCTATATTGAACTTTAATGAAACTCAACGTACATATGTACAGATGGAAATATTATTAGTAAAATTGCGAAAAAATCCACAGCTGTACATATGTACGTACGTTGAGTTTCATTAAAAATCATTAATTGACCACACGGATTGGTATACCGAAGACTTTGCCCTTAAGTTATATTGAACTGTTTACTCGCACTTTCGATGATTCAGAAATTTCCGTGGCTCGTGACGTCATCTTGGGAACCACTGTAATATATTCAAGTTAGTTGATCAAAATGGCGTATACGGATTATAATCCGTCGTCATACTTGCCGTTATTGAGATACTGTCTACCCCCGTTGGTTTGACCGACACCTCATGCAAACAAACGGGGTTCATTTTATAATTTGAACTTCTAGTAACCCTGTGGACATCTAAAAACACACTGGCGGTTACCCTTTTTTGCTGTTTTGTTTTGATTCTGCGTTCCGTTTCACTCCGTTCCATGAGCAGAATGACGTTTAAACCATTTTTAGTTTGAACGATGTGCAGATTAGAGGGGGTCAAATTAAAAAGTGTTCAGATTAGATGAGGTCAAACCAACGGGGGTAGACGGTATGCACGTGGCCCGTGCATTATGGGAGATTCCCATACAAGCAGCCGGACAAAAATATTTTATCACATTTTCGAGGATTTCTTAGTTTTCTGTAGTTGGTTCGACCAAAATATATTGTAAATGAAGATTTTTAACCCTAAAAGGGATACCTTCATGGCCTCAATTTCGTCACCTCGCTGAGTGTGTTCCATCAAAGACGAGCTCTGAAATGCACCTGGGTTTCAATGGACCCCAGGTATCCCTTTTAGGGTTAAGCATCTCGATCAAGTTTTGAAAAGGTGAAAATGGCCGAATAACTGATAATATAAAAAAAAATTGGATTTGTTTGATTCTATCTTATTTTTTTGTTTTTTTTTTCACTAGGAATGATCAAAATATTGTGGATTTACTGCAAAAATGAGTTCCAAAGGTAATTTGCTTAATTTTTTTGTGAATCGTCGTTCAATGTCAAGGGGCGTTCCCATGCGAAAAAAAAGCTGAATCTCCCAAGACCGTAATTGACCGCAGCATTTCGCATTGGAAATCGTTAGCGTAGACCTAAAATTTGACCTTAAACTGATTTTGGACCCGGGAATGTGTGGGAAAAAAAGATGTCGATTAACAAAATTCGAATTTCATGCTTTTTCAGCTTCTTCTTCTTCTTTTGCCGTTTTTCTTACAATTGTTCAACTATTTCACAAAACCACCTGTTTGTCGAAAAGCTTCCTTCAATACCTTACCAATGGTGTATTGAAACCAATAGATAATGAGGATATTTATTATTAAATATCGGTTTGAAATTATATGTTGTTTTTTTTTATATGAAATCGATTCTTTAGCTTTACTTAACTTTGATGCACAATATCGTAACTACATCAGCTGGAAACTTGAAATTCTGGATTTCTCTTAGTTTATATGTTTATTTTTGATAGAAATTTTCAGAACAAGCGTTGCGGAGAGTCCGCCTGATACCCTATAGTGCCATGGCCATAGATTGGAAACTATTGATTTTGTCAACATATCGTGTGGCAGGCACAAAGATACTCTCTCAAAGAAATCATGCAAATTTACATTACGAAAAGTTCATGTACCAACCGAGACTCGAACCCGTCAAACTCAGCATGGTCTTGCTGACTACCCATGCGCTTACCGCTGCGACTATCTGGCCCCTAACCTCTTTTCCTCATTTATGGCATTTATTCAGACAATGGCAGCATTCAAATCGACAAACCACTTGGATGCCATTTTGTAAATTTGCTCATTCAATTCGAACCTCTGTTATTTATTTCCGAATGAAATAAACATTCTTTCAGCACCGCCGCGATTCAATGTACATCGTCAATTGAATACTCTTTATGTCGTGTGTATTTTTTGCCACTACAAATCCCACTGAATGCCTCAATAGTGTCATACTGTATATGCACTTGCCGGGGTCGGTTCGAATCTGTATTAAAATACACTAAAAGCCACTCCCGGTTGAGTTCGTTTGTCTCTTTTACGAACTTCTGCCAGAAGTGGTGCTGGAAAAGAAGCCAAAAAAAAACCGCTTCTACTCCGCAACACAAAGAGTCTATAGAAGTCCGCCGAAATCGAGAAATATCCCTCCCAGTCTCCAGAACGTCTTTTTCCTCCTATCGACCAGGCAGGGGGGAAACCGATCGAAATATGCTGATGTTGGCCTTTTTCGGGTTTCGACTTTTTTTTTAAGCGGAATAGTATGCAGCGCACCACCATTCCGATCTGCCTGGTGCTAATGGGATCCCCCAAAAGCGTAGTAGTCGTTAGGACTGAGTGGTGGAGGCGGACGGAATGGGAACGACGACGATGCTGCGGATTTATGCCCCCGTCCGGACCGTCCAAATACGACTACGACGGTGGTTTTGGGCTTCGGGCACATGTGCTCGGAATGGAGTACGAGTGAGCGAATTTATTTCCACTACAAATTGGGGCCGATTGCGCGCCGGAGTTGGTGTGGACGATAGCGGGGTTTCGGTGCCAGTATTTCGAAGTTTTAATGATTAGTAAGCGATACTGGAAAAATAAACCCACCACACGCCGCAAGAAAAAGCATATCGAATAGTGCGGTATTTTCTGAAGTATAGGCAAGCATGAATCGGAACGATATGCGGAGGTTTTATACGGCTGAAAATGGAGCTTTTGCTCTAAGAAGACAATCAGCTAGCAACATTACCCAAAACCTACGGAGGAAAAGGCCTACATGTGGAGTATGACTTTTCTGTAGCCATTAAGATATTCTACTTTCTGGCAGCACTGCTACTGGCGTCGCTGGTCCATGCACACGCTCAACGTCATCGTTTCTCCGCGTTTCTCACCATCCCCCGTCCAAGAGGAGGCGACGAAAGGGATATAAAAATTTAAATAAAGGTAAACATTTCCGTCCCAAATTGAAACACAGTTTTGCTTATCTTGGCGAGTGGCTTCGGTTCCGACTTGTGCAAACCATAACCAACCATGAGAGTCCCACGAACGACGGAGCCTATATGGAAGCTGCTTGCAAAAGTGAATTCAATGGTTGGTTGCAGCGATATTTATTTCTCTCAACTCTTCCAACCGTTTGCAAGAAGCTACGAGGCTACGAGGAATGTGATTTTGCTGTTTTGCTGGATCCGGGGCAGCTTGGCGGGATGCGATTGCCGAATTCGTGTTCGATTTTTTATGTGCAAATGATTGCGGAAAGCTTCTCTCGTCTGCCCGGTGTGCAATGCTCCTACCGTGTCGCGTTGGGATGCTCTTTCCTTCGGTATGCAGGCAGATACAAAAGAGCACAAATATCCAATATATATGCATATTCCGATCGGGTGCAGAATTGCAATGAATCAGCACAGCCCCAAGAACAACGCACGGGCGGCACTTGGGCATGGAAATAAAACATTTCAAGGTCTGTTTAGAAAATAAATATTCGCCTCGGTGGAAACATTTGTTTTACTGTTCGACTCCCCGCACTGGTGGCGACGGGTGGCGGACGTAACGGCACGGAACCGGACACGACGGAGTGGAATTCTGTTGATTTAAACTTGTCTGTTTGCATTTCCTGGATGTTACGAAGGATTTTGGTGAAACAGAAGCAACAATGTGAAGTGGATTTGGTTTCCTCTGTGATGCAGATGCTGTTGAAATAAGTTACAGCAAAATCCTTTTCGGGGTATTTTCAGTTTAAAACTTAAAGAAAATGTCAAACATTTTTTTAATCTTCTTTTGAGATTCTAATTTCCTCTCAAATTCCTGAAAGATTCCATTTGAGATTCCTCCACGAAGTTCTGTTGGAGGAAAACCACTTGGAGGAAGGAACTTGCTGGAGTATTTCCTCAAAGATATCCTGTAGGAAGTGCTGGATGTTGGATTTCTCGGCTATGCAGTCATCAAACTCCTTGGAAAGACAACGATTTTAATTCGTTTGAACCGTTGTCGTTCCAAGGAGTTTGGTGAGTGAATAGCCGATAAATCCAACATCCAGTGCATCCAAACAGTCGAACACTCAAACTTCCAATCCTGTAGGAAGTTCCTAAGGAATGCCATAAATAAAAACTGCAGGAAGAATTTCTCAAAATACTTCGTAATAAACGCTTGGAGGATGTCCAGAATTGCAGAACGATCTGCAGAAACTCCCAACGGAACTTTAGAAAAAAAAATTTAAAAAAAATCCCATATGAATTTGAACAGATTTCTTGGAGAAATTGTGGAAACAATTTCTGAAAGAATTCCAGAAGAACTTCCTAGAAGAATTCCGGAAAGAGTTACCAAAGACATCCCAGAAGATGTTCCTGAAGAAATCCACGAAGGAGTTCCTCAAGAATTGTAGAAACAATTCCAGTCATAGGCTCAGACGAAATTCTTGGAATTCTCGGAGCAATCCCAGAAGCAGTTACTAAAAGAATTCCAAAAGAAGCTCCTGGAAGAATCGCGGAGAAGTTTTTGTGGAAATACTGAAAGAAGTCCTTGAAGGATTCCTGGAAGGATCTAAGAAAGAATTCCTGAAGAAATCCTAGAAGAAAATCGGGAGGAATCTTCCATGAAATCCTTGAAGGAATCCCAGACAGAATTTTGGCAGGTACTTCTGAAGGAACCTTGGAAGGAATTCCTGAAGCAACCCTTAAAAGACCTGCTGGAGAAATCCCGCATGAAATCCCGGGTAAAATTGCTTGAACTCCTGGAAGTCAAAACAAAAAAAAACTTTGGAAGACTTTTCAAAAGAAACTTTTAGAATACTGTTGAGGATGCTGAAGGAACCCTTAATAAACCCCCGGAAGAATCTCATGAAGTATTCCTTGACTTAGACTTAGAAAAATGCACGCCTCGATCGCTAAGGTATTTTTTCTTTGATGTTTCTTGGCTTCTACAAGATAAATATTTATAAACAATCGTCTATTCACAAAGGAAATCAATAATAAATTGTTAAGGAAAAGTGACTTCAGCGCCGTTGGAGTTCTAGTGTATTTCTATTATATACTTCTACAACAAAGGCCGCTTGAAGTAATAGGAACCGAGCGAGGAAAAAGCAAAGGAAAAAAAAATAAAAAAAGGACATGATTTTGGGAAGAGGAGTGTGTTTTGATCCTAGCGAGTCTTTATTTGTAAGGGAGTGGAACTTGCGAGTGTTTTAGTGTTAGTGGACGTGAGAAACACAGCAAGCAATTTTGAGTGCTGGATGAGCTCCTCACTGCGCGACAAGCTCGCACTCGGTGCTGTTGAGTATTTGCTTTGTGATTTCTGAGTTTTCTTTTCTCTCCTCAGAAAATCACTGAAATCGCTTCATCATTTTCTTGTGAAGGAGTTTCTGTCACGCCTAGTTTCAGGTGGGATTCCTTAAGAGGTTCCATCCAAAATCCTTCAGGAATTTCTCTAGAGATTCCATCCTATGTTTCTTCAAGAATTGCTTCTGAGATTCTTCCGGCAGTTCCACGATTCCTCAAGGAATTTGTTCTGAGATTCCTGCAAGATTTCGTTTCGAGATTCTTCCAGGAATTCATTCACAAATATTCGACGGAGTTCTTAGAATTCCGCAAAGATTCTTCCTTGAATTCTTCCACGAGTTTCAGGATACCTCCAGGAATACCTTCCGCTGAAGAAACTTTTGGATGAGTCCTAGAAGGAACAGCTGGAGAAATTCCAGAAAAACTCCTCTTAACAAGGAAGAAGAACTCCATAAGGAGTCCCAGAAGGAAGTTCTATAGAAATTTAATAAGGAAGTCATTTAGGATTTCTATATGGATTTCGTGATCAATCTCAGAAAATAATCCTTCAGGAATCTCAAAAGACACTCTGGGACGGATCCTAATAAAACAATCAGGAAGAATCTCAGAACTCCTGAAAAAATCTCAAAAACAGCAGCATGAATCCAAAATGAAATTATTTCAGAAGAAGCTCATTGAAAAATCTTCGAAGTTCCAGAAGGAACTCCAAGAGCAATTACAAATGGAACTTCTGTTTTTCGAGAATGAACCAGCCGAAACTCCTGAAGGAATCTTAGAAAGAACTCTTGGATTAATCTCAGAAAGTTATCCTGCGGAGGAATTCTTAGAAAAGAAAACTTACCAGAAATACCAGAAGAATTTCTTTCTTGAATAATCCCAGGTTTCCTCCAGAATTTTTGTTCCGAAGTTCCTTCGGAAGTTCCTTCCGGGACTTTATTAGGAATTTGAGCCAAAATTTATCCAGGAGTTTCCTCTGGGATATCTCTAGGAATTCTTTAAGATTCATCCAGAAAATACCGTCGGGATTTTTCTAGTATTTCTTCGGTGATTCTTCCACGAGTTGTTCCTAGCATTCATCCGAGAATTTCTTCCTGGAGTATTCAAGGTGATTCTTCTTACATTTTTTCAGGAGTCTCTGCTGGGATCCCTCAGGATTCTTCCAAGAGTTCCTTCATAGGTTATTTACGGAGTTCTATCTGATATTCCACATAAAATTCATCTAAGATTAATCAAGAGTTCCATTTAGAATTCTTCCAAGAGTTTCTTCTGAAATTCTTATTTTGACGATGCCTTCTATTGAAATTCCCCTGGAGATTTTCCGATTATTCCTGCCGAAGAACTTTCACCAGTTGCTCACGGAATTCCTTCTGGGATTCAATATTCTTCTAAGATTAACCAGGAGTTGCTTCTGCGAATTCTCCAGGAATTCTGTCTATGATTCACCCTGAAGTTCTTTCAGTGATTTATCCAGGAGCTCCTTCTGAGATCCCTCCAGGAGTCCTTTTTGGGATGCCTTCCTAGATTCTTCTAAGCATACTTGTTGTGATTCCTCTTGAAGTTTCTTCTAGATATCCACTCGATTTCTCTAGAAAATATATCCGAGATTCCCCACCTAGAACTTCTTACAGAATTTCTCCATAAGCTTGTTTCGGGAATTATCCGGGACCTCTTTCTAGGATCTTTCAAGGAGTTCCTTCATGGATTTATGCAATAGCTTCTTCTAAAAATTCTCAAGATTGCTTCAGTAATTAAGTCCGAGGTTCTTTCAGGAATTCTTTCCATGATTTTTTTCAGAATTCCTTTACTATTCGTCCAGGAATTCAAAAAGAAAAAGATAACTATGTCCGGGAGATTTTTGAAAAAAAAAATATAAATTATATTATTTAGAACAGCATTTGAACCAATTTAAATTGGATCATATATTTTATATGATGAATAATTTTTGGTGATGAATGATTAATGATTGATTAATATTTTTTTCTTATGATTATGATTACTGATTAATGATTAGATTGCAAAAACAATGTGATTAAGATTAATGATTAATGATTAAGTGAGATTTTTTTGTGATTATGATTAATGATTTTGATTAATCTTAATCATTAATCATTAATCATGATTAAATTTATGATTAATCATTAACGCTCTGACTATTACCTAGCCGTTCAACTCGAGAACGCATGGCAAGAAGATCGTCGTTGTGATTGTGTTGCTCAACAATGGCCCTCTCAATTTCTGTTCAATTTCTCTTATCGCTCGCTTGCGTATCTATCCATCGTATTCTTTCATTACTTTCCTTACTCCCTCTTACTTTGAGTAGTATTCATATCACCGAAAAAAGCCAATTAAAGTTAATTATGATATCTGAACATTATTCTGTAATTATTCCATAAGTTCATTCTAAAATTCTCTCAGAAGTAAATTTTTCAGGAGTTTTTGTTTTTGGAATACCTTATGAAATTACTCTAGAAGTTCCGTATAGGATTCCACAATGCGCTTCTCATACAATTCGTACAGGACTTCCTTGAGAAATTCCTCCAACAACTTTTTGAAGAACTCCGTCAGCTGATTCGTGAAGAATTCCCCCACAGTTACTACTGGGTTTTCTCCAGTAGTCGTGTTTTGATCTGCCTACAAACGCCAATACACATTTTCACTGGAATCGCCATTTAATTCTCATCGAATTATCCGCAAAATCTTATCAAAGTTCATCCTCAGTAGGTCTTCTGGAATTCCCACAAGATTTTCCACAGAATAAGCGTGGTGATCCAAGCAGAATTCCACCTACCGAAGGCTAAACCACTAATTTTAAAAGGCTGAAGTTGAAAATGTCCCTAGTTCTAAAATGTTACCCCCGAAACGTCAAAAAATGCGTTTTGCATCCTCCTCCTAGCTCTTAGGGAAAATATGTGGAGTCTCGAGATTTATAGTCACCACCAATATACTGGTCTGCGTCTATTCCTGGGTAGGGTTCACCTTGGCATGTGGCATCACATACGCGGCTTAGGGTTCCGACTAGATGGTCGCTGGACAAATCGTCGGTGTTACCCTCCATGAACAATCGCTCCACGAATGCCAGCTTGTCAAAGCTATCCCCGATGGCTGCCCAAGTAACACAACTTGTTATATAAGAGTAAAAACCCAACGTTTAATACATAATCGGCTGTATTTTTCTTGCATTATTTACTTGATTTTGGACACTTATAAATTCAAAACAGCGCAAAAAATGGCGGCTTATAAAACATCTTACAAGTTATATAAGATGTATTGTGATACACTTATGATACTAATTATGTCGTTCACACCTGACGTATCATTGATCATCAGTTACAATCAAGTTGTCTGTCTGTAGTTAAAACTGACAAAATACTCAGATAGCGCAAACACATTCTTTGGTTGAAATTGAGCTAATTATAGATGAATCAACTAGCAGAAAATACTTATATTACATAGCATACTCATATGTTACAATTATATCATTTAAAAGCTATATAGCTTTCAGAAAATTTTTTTGAAACAAACTAATATATTATTTGAAAACCTCAACATTTGAAGTGAAGAAACGTTCCGAAAAAAACATAATATAATGATGCAAATCTACACTTGCTAAATGCACGAAAAAATGATGATTTATAAGTGATGGCGATAATGTCTGTTACTTTTCGGAAAATAAGTTCTGAAGTGCTTAGCCACAGAGGTGGTAATCATGTTTCACCATGCGGTTGTAGATTTATTGTGAAACCAATCATTTTACTTTTGCATAATTTGAGCGCCATTGAAATGACTAATGAATATATCATAATTCAACGGAATAATCCTGGCTCGGAGACGTTTTTTTAATCTACGTGAAAGAAAAAATATGGCGGACACTTCATGAAGCTAACAGTGCCGATCAAAGATGTTGTTAATAATTTAAATATCGATTATACATGTATGACTGGAAGATATGACGAATTATGCTTGGATATTTCCATATTAGAACAATTAAAAAAACGGATTACTTTATAGTTCTCACCAAGCGAGGAAATGAATAATGTTAATTTGCTTGACTTGCATTTTGCATCTTCATATTTTTAGCCAGCCCTGTAATCATAATTATTTTTCATAAAAACAAAAATATTTCTACTAAACTTGCTCTTTGATTGTAAAAACATAGTTAAAACAGCGTTAATATTACATTTAGAGAGAAACTCAATTATGAAATGTGATAGATCTATTACCAACGTTAATAATACGTCTTGATAGCTTCTCTCCAATCTAAACTCAGTAATGTTATTATTTGATTTTGCAGTAATCATCGCAACAGCTAAAAAACTGTATTACAACATATTTACGTAGAGACTCGCGCGTCTATCAAAACGTCAAAATGTGCTTTACTATTACTTTAGAGCTTTTAGTAGAACTTGTTACTTCGGACTCTAGTTTAATTTAAAAACATTTCACTAATACTTCACTTTTGCAAAAGAAAATAAAAAATGAATAACTCTTTTAAAGAAAAACTAGAAAGGACGGGCAAATTCCTTTTAATTCTACTACTGTGCTTATCTTCGGACAGATAGGCCTATTTCGTCTGTGACTTACAGACTTCTTCAGTGTCAAGTACTCGACTGAAGAAAACCTCGCATTCGTTGTGGTATTTATACTAGGAGTGTATGTGTAGGTACGTGTGTGGGTAAAAGTGTAGGTATAAAAATGTAGGTACAAAATTGTAGGTACAGATTTGTAAAAAAAAATGGGGGTGTATCTACCTGTTAGGAAACAGGGTGTCAATAAGATACCTAAAGCTAGGAAAATTCCTACCGATTTGGTAGGTAGTCAATTGGTGTTTGTTGTGTTATTTTTTCCTGCCGATTTGGTAGGTAGTCAATTTGTGTTTTGTGTATTGTGTAATGTTTTGTGTGTGTTAGGTAAAAATTTAAACAGCCACGTGTACCCATTGCCCTGATCCTTGTTAAGTAGTTTTTTATTGTTTTGTTTGTAAATTTCTAAACTTTCTGCAACATCAAGTTTCCATGGGTTTGTAATGTGTCGTAAGAGTTTAATATTTGAAGTATTCAAAAAATGTCCTTCATTGAAAATATGTTCAGCAACTTTAGATTTAAAATGATGAATGAGTCCCTTGTCTGTGTCTTTGTGTGCTTTTGATACTTCCGTTATGTGTTCTTTGAATCGTGTGTTGAGTGTGCGTTTTGTTTGTCCTATGTATATTTTGTCACAGTGATTACATGTAACTTTGTAAACACCAGATTTTGTTAAGTTGTCCAACGGGTCTTTCGTAGATCCTAAGAGAGTTTGAAGTTGGTTAGCTTTGCTTGTGAAAACTAATTCAAAACCAAACTTTCTGAGAATTGGTCGGAGTTTTTTGGTGTCACTGTTGTAGTTCACAGTTATCCGTTTAAGTGTAGGTTCTGTCCGTGTCAGTGTAGTCAAAGAACGTCTGTATTGTTGTTGTGTCTTTTTGTTGATGATCTGTTGTATTGTTTGTTTTGTGTAACCGTTCAACTGTGCTGTTTCGAAAATGTAATTAAGTTCTTTCGTTTTTCCTGTTTCACTAAGTGGAAGTGTCTGCATTCGGTGTATCATGTGATTGAAGGATGCAATTTTGTGCTGATGTGAGTGATTTGATGAATTTGGAATAGTGCGTTGAGTGTGTGTCGGTTTTCTGTAAATTTCGAAGGAAAGTGTTGATTCTTGTTTTACGATGAGTATGTCCAAAAATGGTAGTTGGTTGTTCTGTTCAATTTCACAAGTGAATTCGATGTTTTTGTGTGCATTATTGATATTGTTCAAGATTTCAGGTAAAAGATGTTTCTTAACAATGCTAAACACGTCGTCAACGTATCTCCACCAGACTTCAGGGAGCTGTTTGTTGTTTTCTAAGCGTTTTTCCAAATTTGCCATAAAAATTTCACTTAAAAATGGAGAAAGTGGATTGCCCATGGGGGCACCATTAAGTTGTTTGTAGGTTTCATTTCTGAACGAAAAATAATTTTCTTCCATACAAAGTTTGGTTAATTTGATGTATGTACGAACTTTCTTAATCCAATCTGAATCTGAATCTTCATATTGGTTCAGAAGCCAATCTTCTAGTAGGTTAATGGCCTCTTTAACTGGAATGCTTGGAAATAGTGATTTAACGTCGAATGAAACTAAAATTTCATCATCGTTAACGGATAAATTCTGTACTAGTTCTGTGAATTGTTCGGAATTCTTGACAGATCTACTGTGAAATTTTTTAGGCATGTTTTGGAATTCTTGTACTAAATATTTGGCAATTTTGTGTGTAGGTGAACCAATGGCTGAAACAATCTCACGCATTTCATTACCAGGTTTATGGACTTCGGGAAGTCCTTTTATTCTTGGCAATGAAGGGTTAGATTCTTTCAGGCTTTTAATGACGCTTCCTAAAACTGGTGTAGACTCTTTGAGAGTTTTGTCAACACGTCTTACTAATCCTGGAAGAGGATCAGTACGTTGTTTTCGGTAAGGTCCATTTTGAATCTTGTTATTCATTATTTCATCATAGTCCTCTTTGTTCATGATTACTGTTTTGTTTCCTTTGTCAGCTTTCAGGTAGAAAACTGGTTTCTGGTTAAGTTCTTTGATTATTCGTTGTTCTTTCAGGTGTTCTTTGTTCAATTTGTTTTGTTGAAAGCTGACAAAGGAAACAAAACAGTAATCATGAACAAAGAGGACTATGATGAAATAATGAATAACAAGATTCAAAATGGACCTTACCGAAAACAACGTACTGATCCTCTTCCAGGATTAGTAAGACGTGTTGACAAAACTCTCAAAGAGTCTACACCAGTTTTAGGAAGCGTCATTAAAAGCCTGAAAGAATCTAACCCTTCATTGCCAAGAATAAAAGGACTTCCCAAAGTCCATAAACCTGGAAATGAAATGCGTGAGATTGTTTCAGCCATTGGTTCACCTACACACAAAATTGCCAAATATTTAGTACAAGAATTCCAAAACATGCCTAAAAAATTTCACAGTAGATCTGTCAAGAATTCCGAACAATTCACAGAACTAGTACAGAATTTATCCGTTAACGATGATGAAATTTTAGTTTCATTCGACGTTAAATCACTATTTCCAAGCATTCCAGTTAAAGAGGCCATTAACCTACTAGAAGATTGGCTTCTGAACCAATATGAAGATTCAGATTCAGATTGGATTAAGAAAGTTCGTACATACATCAAATTAACCAAACTTTGTATGGAAGAAAATTATTTTTCGTTCAGAAATGAAACCTACAAACAACTTAATGGTGCCCCCATGGGCAATCCACTTTCTCCATTTTTAAGTGAAATTTTTATGGCAAATTTGGAAAAACGCTTAGAAAACAACAAACAGCTCCCTGAAGTCTGGTGGAGATACGTTGACGACGTGTTTAGCATTGTTAAGAAACATCTTTTACCTGAAATCTTGAACAATATCAATAATGCACACAAAAACATCGAATTCACTTGTGAAATTGAACAGAACAACCAACTACCATTTTTGGACATACTCATCGTAAAACAAGAATCAACACTTTCCTTCGAAATTTACAGAAAACCGACACACACTCAACGCACTATTCCAAATTCATCAAATCACTCACATCAGCACAAAATTGCATCCTTCAATCACATGATACACCGAATGCAGACACTTCCACTTAGTGAAACAGGAAAAACGAAAGAACTTAATTACATTTTCGAAACAGCACAGTTGAACGGTTACACAAAACAAACAATACAACAGATCATCAACAAAAAGACACAACAACAATACAGACGTTCTTTGACTACACTGACACGGACAGAACCTACACTTAAACGGATAACTGTGAACTACAACAGTGACACCAAAAAACTCCGACCAATTCTCAGAAAGTTTGGTTTTGAATTAGTTTTCACAAGCAAAGCTAACCAACTTCAAACTCTCTTAGGATCTACGAAAGACCCGTTGGACAACTTAACAAAATCTGGTGTTTACAAAGTTACATGTAATCACTGTGACAAAATATACATAGGACAAACAAAACGCACACTCAACACACGATTCAAAGAACACATAACGGAAGTATCAAAAGCACACAAAGACACAGACAAGGGACTCATTCATCATTTTAAATCTAAAGTTGCTGAACATATTTTCAATGAAGGACATTTTTTGAATACTTCAAATATTAAACTCTTACGACACATTACAAACCCATGGAAACTTGATGTTGCAGAAAGTTTAGAAATTTACAAACAAAACAATAAAAAACTACTTAACAAGGATCAGGGCAATGGGTACACGTGGCTGTTTAAATTTTTACCTAACACACACAAAACATTACACAATACACAAAACACAAATTGACTACCTACCAAATCGGCAGGAAAAAATAACACAACAAACACCAATTGACTACCTACCAAATCGGTAGGAATTTTCCTAGCTTTAGGTATCTTATTGACACCCTGTTTCCTAACAGGTAGATACACCCCCATTTTTTTTTTACAAATCTGTACCTACAATTTTGTACCTACATTTTTATACCTACACTTTTACCCACACACGTACCTACACATACACTCCTAGTATAAATACCACAACGAATGCGAGGTTTTCTTCAGTCGAGTACTTGACACTGAAGAAGTCTGTAAGTCACAGACGAAATAGGCCTATCTGTCCGAAGATAAGCACAGTAGTAGAATTAAAAGGAATTTGCCCGTCCTTTCTAGTTTTTCTTTAAAAGAGTTATTCATTTTTTATTTTCTTTTGCAAAAGTGAAGTATTAGTGAAATGTTTTTAAATTAAACTAGAGTCCGAAGTCAAAATGTGGTTTGTCAACAAGCGCGCTGCTGCCCAAAGGCTCGTCAGAGTTATTTAGTTTCTGTGAAATTTACAGTGAGCAATCGTAGAAAAATAGTCTGATAATCACTGGTTTTATCCGTCTAATCACTAATTTGCGTGTGCCGTTTCAAAATAAGCAACGCTGCACTGGAGTCGGAAGGTCAACAAAACACGGCCGGAAGAACACTGCCACTGCATCTACAGTGGTATCCGATATACCGTTTGATACTGCTATAAATATATTGGATTGTAATTTTATTTGTGGATTCTAGTAGGCACATTTGGAATAAAAAACCGGAGCTGCCGTGCGGTGTTCCTGGTCTTTTGGCAGGTAAAGAAACTGAATGCCGCTGGACCAGATGAATGGAATACGTTGGCTAACTTGGTCTTGCGTAGATCATTACGCCGGGTGCATTGGCGGATTACTAAATCAAAGTGATTTTGTTTTAAAGCGATCAAAAGTGATGATTCATAATAATACCGCTAAATGTGAAAACGTAAACATTAAATATTCGAGCTGGTGCGCCTGTGTTCCAAAAATACAACATGGAACCCTACAAATTCTAGGGCCCCACGTTGGGCGCCATGTTACAAAAATAAAAGAAAATAAATTATTTCCAAAGGATTAACACATCACGATACGTGGAACCTTATAAATGCACAAATAAGAGACATCACAAGTTGACGCAACACAACACAGAACATAAATGTGCCCTGTTATCCAAATGGATAACACCTTCCGATCACAGGATGACGAGGTTTCTTTTATTGGTTTGGGTCCATCAGTCATCCTGGAATTGTATTTTAGTTGGCAGTATGCCTTTTAGTTCACAGTAGTTGTTATTGTGTTCATAGCTTGGTTTTGTCTAGGAAAACTAATCCTAATCGGGCATCCCGTTTCGGGTTTCGATACTAGAGCTCTATGACTTGAAGTCTGTGTCAGGGAAAGGTTTACGTATCTAGTAATTAATCGCGGCCCGAAATGGCCTGAATGTTGGCAATCGAAATAGGATTGCACTTCATTGGCCTCTATCCTGCCAGAACCCTATAAATGTTAATTAATACTAGGGTAATATTTACAAGTTAAAATTCAACATGTAGCACAAGGAACGAACGAATATTGAACTTTAAACACATTAAACAATTATTCTGTCTTATTATTGTAACAAATATTTATACCCGTAACACAATCCAACGTTTGAGCAAGAATTTTTCGTGAATCGTTCACCGATTCACGAAAAATTCAGCTCCCATATGCTTCGTATCCTTTATAACAATAGTGTTAAGGCCATACACTTAACACTACGATAAAGATAAATAACTTAACCTAAACTCAAAACAAAACCAAAATGAGTTGTGCTACCCGAAAGCCACAATGCTTTCCAGAAACGTAGCGGTGAACAGGACTAACAAGTCCCCAGAAAACACCTTTACTCAAAAAAAAAGATTGTTACCCGAAAGCCAAACTGCTCTCCAAATCACGTAACGAATAAATCTAACCTAAACTAAACTTTACTTTTATGGAGGTTAACTGTCCACAAAAATAAAATGGCCTTAAAACTGAAGTTATAATCCTTCCGGCTAGCTGTACGGGGTTTTTCAGTTGGGCGCCATGTTCCAAAAATACAACATGGAACCCTACAAATTCTAGGGCCCCACGTTGGGCGCCATGTTACAAAAATAAAAGAAAATAAATTATTTCCAAAGGATTAACACATCACGATACGTGGAACCTTATAAATGCACAAATAAGAGACATCACAAGTTGACGCAACACAACACAGAACATAAATGTGCCCTGTTATCCAAATGGATAACACCTTCCGATCACAGGATGACGAGGTTTCTTTTATTGGTTTGGGTCCATCAGTCATCCTGGAATTGTATTTTAGTTGGCAGTATGCCTTTTAGTTCACAGTAGTTGTTATTGTGTTCATAGCTTGGTTTTGTCTAGGAAAACTAATCCTAATCGGGCATCCCGTTTCGGGTTTCGATACTAGAGCTCTATGACTTGAAGTCTGTGTCAGGGAAAGGTTTACGTATCTAGTAATTAATCGCGGCCCGAAATGGCCTGAATGTTGGCAATCGAAATAGGATTGCACTTCATTGGCCTCTATCCTGCCAGAACCCTATAAATGTTAATTAATACTAGGGTAATATTTACAAGTTAAAATTCAACATGTAGCACAAGGAACGAACGAATATTGAACTTTAAACACATTAAACAATTATTCTGTCTTATTATTGTAACAAATATTTATACCCGTAACACCTGTTGCTTCAGTTCTGTTGCATAATTGTTTAATCAACATATTCCATACGTTTATGATGCCCAAAAGCTAGACTGCTGTTAGGTTTTATGTTTGTTATCGAAAAACATAATCAGAGCTCGTCTATGACACGGGTTGTTTGAAAATCCACTTATAGTACATTTATAATACATCTTTAGAAATTTTAATTTCCAAAGATGTTTTCTGTGTTACTTGGGTGACGCAGACTCTCGGCTGTTTCGTGTTCAGTTCTGTACCGAATCATCGTCGACCCTCCAATCAAAGTTAGAGTTTAGATCTGGGCTCTAAGAGGGCACATCAATGATGGACTCTGTACCATTCCTGGTATTTGTGTCATCAATGTACGTTCACGACATCCACGTTCAGCTTGACCATAGATTCGAGCTGAACCCAGTCTCTTGCGTTAGATAAGCGGCTACCCCATTCGACCACCCAGTCGGTCTGATCGGGCATGCTTGGAAGTTAGCTATCAATGTTAACTTCTTTTCCCGGTCAGCCTAGATAGCTGTGTAGTATCGGTAGCGGTTGTTTCAATTGGCTAAGAATAACACTACGGATCGCCTGATCCAGTGGTAAGAGTCCACTAAACAGGTGACCCCTAATTCATGGTGTTATGCGGCTTTATGCCCACCGTGCCAAGGAATGAACGGTTAGGGGGGTCTAATAAAAACCTAACCACAAACGGAGCCTGTGGAGTACTAAGGTGCCCTCCATAGTATTCTGCTCTTAATGCGCTAACCGGAGCAATGGTGCAGTTGACTTTGTTTTTCTCCGAAATAATCTGCTATCCTTCTTAAGCCTAAACTGCGAGGCTCAATAAGGGTGGGATTACTAGTATGTTGTTTATTAGCTTTAATTATAACCTATATGGCTCTTCGCATTATGCGTTCTTCACAGTGTCCTCTGTGTATGTTCGTCTCTGGCGTTCTTCAATCGATACCGAATTGGTTTTTATCGCTGCTCTTTCTTCTTGTGTTGTGATTGTAAGAGTTTGATCGTGCCTAGTTTGGGTAGTGGCTATGGTTATGACAGCTCTGATCAATCTTCAGCATAAAAGAACAGCTTTGGCCCAAGAACTTCACTTTCGTAGGGGGGATTTCTATGTAGAGTTAATGCTTTAATTAACACCAATATGGTTGCGCATTTTGCGTTTGATCCGATGTTTGCTACTTTCAGTAAAATTGAAATGACAATCTCGCGTGTCATGCCTCGAGCCCCAACATGTTTTGATAAAACTGCTTGTTTGCGGCCTTGTTATTTCCCAATCTTGGTGGGATTATACTGTCAAGTTTATTCCGTAAGTGGACAATGCATCGTATGAAGTTCAGACCTATAAATTTGACCTCTTTCTTCTGAAATGATTAGAACGCTTTGCCGAGCATAATACCCGTGATGTTTTTCTGGCAAACATGCCCCTCCATGGGAACCAACATGCTTATCAGAATGGAAAGTCCACTGTGATTTGTTTACACGATGTTGTTTACAATATCGGAAAAGCATTCATTTAACAACAATTTTGTTTGAGTGTTTTCTTGGATTTCCAGGATACTTTTGAACACGTACCTTTCGATTCCATATTGGAAGCCGCACGGATTGTCCTATTTATCTTTCAATGATTTCCAATTGGATTTACAAAATGCTCAAAAACCAACATCTCTTCTTGGCATTACGTCAAGCAGCGATTAGGAAATTGAGTGTTTGTGGATGCCCCCATGCGGGAGTCTTGCCACCGCTTTTGAGGAATGAGGAATCTCGTATCAGAAACGCAATTGAGATAACTTAATGTGGTCCTACTAATGATTTTGTCCATCACAAGCCTCAACAGGCTGCTCCATTTGTATATTTTGAGAATCCGAATGTGGAACTTTGAATCATTTGATTTGTAACTACCAAGTTTTTACGCAACTGCGTTTCCGAGTACTCGGTAAACACTTGATTACACAGTATCAAAAATTCTGGTAAATTTACGATACATATAATGCACATAAAGGGAATGCCAAGGTTAGCGTAAAATACTGCTGGTGTTAAAATTTACATGTGCTGTTTTGATTGCAGGTGTGAATTTTAATCATCATGTAAATTTCATCGTTTGGATTCATAGTTCGTTGCCTACTAGTAAACAAAAGCTAATCAGAGAAAAAATGCGAAGTGGATGAGCCGAGATATCTTTTTCCTTTTTGGAAGACGCCAATATGTTTCAATTTTGGGGAAAGTCTCACCCAGTTGAAGGAAAAAATACGCTTCTACATGACAAGTGGATGTATTTATTAAGTTTTAATATGATTTTGTATCTCACACTTTCAATGCGATGGAAATCCAGGTGGTGCTAATGACGGCATCTGCTACTGCCACGGCATTCTCATTTTTAAACACTTTCCGCACTTCAGCCACTTCCTCAAGCAACAACACGAATGTCACCGTTTTGTAAACACACTATAAATTAACAAACATAGAAAAAAAATCATCAATTATCAGCTCTAAATTAAGAAATTAAGTGATTGTTTCCCAAATTATTCCTCGCGAAATGAAAACACACACTTTGCAATATGGCTGACTGCTGCTGCGGTCGCCGTCAGCGGCTGTGCTGATCACACGTAGTTCGTGTAAATTTCAGCCAACGTTAGCTAAAATTTCAAAGCGCAGAGTGGAACAAAGGCCAAGGTTGTATATTTTTCAATTATTATCGTTAAACGATTCATGTGCATGATCAAACGTTCAATTTTATGCTTGATTTTTGATTACATGATGCCATTTTCTGTGATATCCATCCCAAGCAGCACACAAGTCACAAAGAAGTATCGACAGCGCAGGTTTTTGGTTGGACACGAGTCATTTTCAAGTTATTCTGCCTTTTAGTTAGAATTACATGAATGTAGCTCCTATACAACCAAAAACCTGCGCTGTCGACACTTCTTTGTAACTTGTGTGTTGCTTGGGATCATTCCGGCTTACTTAATATTCAAATTTTCTTTCTTCTATAGGTGAAACTGACCTAAGAAGCCTGAATCTTCAGGATGTTATGTTGCTCTGAACCCGTTATGGCAAGTAGCTATAGGCTTACTTTACGCTTTTTGCGTTTTTTACAGTGTCCTTTTCAGGGCGCTGTTTGATCCCGTTGTGGTACGCTTATGCGATTATGTCAACCCTATTCCCTTACCTTCCCTTTCCCTATCCCATCCCTTATTCCTATTTTCCCTCTCCCTCAGGTAAATGATGAATAGGCTCGTATTCATGACGATGGCACAAAATGGAGTAGAACGTGCCTCTGGAGCCGACCTACTGATACCTGATACCCACCGGGGATGGCTACCCGATCTTGCCTACCGTTGCTCGCTGCTCGACCGGTGCCACGGGAAGGTAGAGATAGGAGTTGCTGGTCAGAGGATTCTGGTCTCCATGAGATCTGAATTACGCTTTACGCAATACCCAGTCTTTCTGTGTCAACCAGAGATGCAAGATATTCTGATTTCTTCTGTATTATACAGATTTTTGACCTCCTATACAGACAAAATACAGAGTACAGAAAAATACAGGTTTTTGAAATGTGATATAGATTTCTCCAGAAAGCATAAAATTTAAAATTATTTTCAATAAATTGCTGCTTGAAATTAAAAGAATTTATGAAAAAATGTACATTTCTACATATGTTTGAGGAAAACAAAATACCAGCAAAAATTAAAAACCGTCAAAAAGTAGTACATTTTTGTAAAACTTTAATTGAAATCTAGGACTCTTGGTGTCTGCTATACCCTCCAATTCGCCGAAACAGAAAAATCTGTGTTCATACAGATTTTTGATAAAATAATCTGGCATCTCTGATGTCAACTCAAAGGATGATCAATGTCAATCGACGGTTTAAGTAAACTTTAGAAAAGTTGTTGGCGCAACTGGAAATAAACCCAATAACGTTATTGTCTATCCGGTTGGAATCAAGACCGACATTCGATCAAAAATTGCCATTTTCTTGGTCCACAAGTGTCGCAACTGTTTCGCATCTAGTGCGCTGTGTTGCTGACAACAACGGGAAGGATGCGCACTACTTTTGACATGATTAAAAAACGTCGCGAGTTGGGTCGCGTCGCGACTTGATTGTGTCCGGTTTGGTGGCGGCCCGACAATAATTATAAGTTAACTAATTTGACACGAATGCACTATTAGTATAAAGTGTCGGTAATAAAAAAAAAGTTAACTAATACTGGGCAACGTTCTACGTTAACATTTCAGACCATTGAACTGCTATGCGTTTAACGACATCAAATATCTGACTCGCTGAAATCATCACTACCTGTGATATCATATTCATCTGATACCACGATCCCCACTACTCTAGCAATCAAATGGCCCATGAGCCGTGTCCTCCTTAGCCATAAATTCTTATAACGAACACCTCTTCAAGACATTTAAAGCTCTTATTGAAGTTCCGCCAGTCAATTATTCATAATTCATGGCTTTTCTGAATTGGCAAACTGCACAGCAAAAGTTCGTAAACCACTGGAATCAATTCCCTTGCTCCTCCCTCCAGCGCACGTTGCAAACCAGCTGTGCACTGCCAGGCTATGGCTGGACCCCACGACACCACCAACGGTAGTAGTAGCTGCTCTAGGTTATGGTCTGTTTGCTCAATGGAATCCCCCAATCACCCTTCCCCCCACTCGCATGATGGTCGGACATGCCGGTCATGCCGTAAGGGGCTTACAGCAAGTAGCACAGAAGAGAGCAGAGCAAAAAAAAAATACTTACACAGCACCGTTACATCGATATCGGCGTGCACTGCCTCCCGGACGCCGTTGTCCGCTGTGCACTGGTAAATTCCGGCGTGGTGCCGATCGACACGTTCCAGCAGCAGTGTCGGACTTTCCGACAGATGTGATGCACCGGCGAATGAGTCCTGTGGAGCAAAAAAAAATAGGAGAAAAGAAAGGCAAAAGCCAGAATGAGTCTGTTGGTGTGGTAGCATAAAGGATCGTCGACGTCGACGTCGATGACGAGGACGACGACTAGGACGACGATGGCAATGTTTGCTCATTCGGGTTATTGTCGGTGGATGAGTACTATTATGCAAGTGGCCCAACTACTACTAGGCTGACGACTAGAGCTGACTAGTACAAATAAAGCCATGGACGATTGGTTTGGTTTGGTGCATGAGGGAGGGGTGGAATAGGGGTGGAAGGAAGGCTTCACGAGACCCTCGATCGGGGATTGAATGTGAGCCAAATGCGATTAAATGTTTGCGCCTCGAGAGCTGTAGTGGCACTCTTCATCGGTGTGTTGGTTCTTTTCGAGTCGAGTGCATTTCGACAGAGCAGTCAGAGATGGATTTGACTGTAGGTTTTAGGAAACTTTCAAATGGCTGGATACATTGATTTTATTTTGAAAATCTATAATTTAAAGTAAAACAGAAGATAGGGAGATAAAAAGATAAAATGGTAAAAAAATAAAAAAAAAATCAGATTAAAAGATAGACAAAAAATTGAAAAATTGCGAAACCGTTAAATAGGAAGCTGATAAGATGTGATGGTAGGAAAGAAGAATTCTAGCATACGAGAATAGAAAATAAGAAAAACGTGAAGATAGCAAGCTAAATAACCAGAAATATGAAAAAAATAATAAGAAAGGAAATGTTTAGGTAAGAAGATAGAAAGATTTTATTGCAAGAAGTTTAGTAACACAGCGCAGCATTTTTTTGTCTCAAGAGCAAACTTATGTGTCTCCGAAAAAATTTGGGCCGCTGAATCCGAATCCGGGCTCAGATTTGCTCCAGCACGTCACAATTTGGAGCTATACCTCAATTTATAGGGCAAAATATGCGATTTTGAGCTTTTTTGACTGCAAGCCATTAAGCATGGAAATATTTTATTTAAGCAATCAAGAGTTTAATTGGTCAATACACATCTAAATTAACAACTTATGCAAAATATTTTCTTTTACCAAATCAAATTTGATAGATTTAAGCATTTTATGATAGTATGAAAACTTGCATGCAACTTTTGGAGAGTGACTTGTATGGGAAATATCGTACCTAACATAAATCGCTTAAAACTATCAAATTCGATTTGGTAAAACGAAACATTTTGCATGAGTCGTTAATTTAGATGTTAATTGACCAATTAACCTTTTGATTGCTAGAAAAAAATATTTCCTTGTTTAATGGCTTGTAGTTTAAAAAGCCCAAAATCGCATATTTTGCCCTATAAATTGAGGTATAGCTCAAAATTGTGACGTATTGGAGCAAATCTGAGCCCGAATTCGGATTCAGCGGGCCAAAATCTGTCAGAGACACAAAAGTTTCCTCTTGAGACAGACCGAAAGTTAATTTTTGTTACACTGTGTAATCAACGAGGAAATCAGGAAAACTGAAAGATGGGGTCTCCAGTTAGCCTAGTGGTTAAGGCTTTGGATCGCCAATCCGGAGATGGCGGGTTCGATTCCCGTTCCGGTCGGGAAAATTTTCTCAACTCCCTGGGCATAGTGTATAATTGTACTTGCCTCACAATATACATACAAATTCATGCAATGGCAGGCAAAGAAAGCCCTTCAATTAATAACTGTGGAAGTGCTCAAAGAACACTAAGTTGAAGCGAGGCAGGCCAAGTCCCAGTGGGGACGTAGAGCCATGAAGAAGAAGAAGTATGAAAGATGAAGTCAGCAGTAAGAAGAGGAAAATAGGAAGATAGAAACAAAAGTTTATATGAGGAGCAAAAAATGGGAAGACAGGAAGATAAAAAAATGAGGGTAGAGAAATTGGCAGACAGAAAGATAAAACGATAAATGGATAGAAAAATAGACAGATGATAAGATCGAAGTATGGAGAGATAGGAAGAGATAAGAAGACCAGGAATGGAGAACAATAGCAAGATATGAATAAAGACAGATAAGAAGATGATTCAATTAGAAGATAATATAGGAAGGACATTGAAAACCCAGAAATGGTCTTTAAAAACCAGACAATTTCTGAGACTCCCGTAGACTTTTCTAAAACTGTACTAAAGCGTTTTAAAACCCTCTGCAATCTATGATAATCGATTGAAATGTCTTTATGACCCTCAGAAAGTATCCAGAGGTCCTCGTCAAATTTTCATAACTTTACTTACGCCCTTCGATACTTCTAGACAAATCTTGAAACGCCTCATAAAACTTCCCCTGAAAACTTTATAAAACGTCACACAAAACTTCCTAAAGACATCCGCAGACTTCCCTAAAGCCTCATACAATTTCCAGATATCGATAGAAGCTCCTTGACGTGCTTTAAAACCCCTCAAAAAATCCCCTTGATGTCTCCAAAGAGTCATCTGAAACTCTTCTGAAACCCTCTGAAAACCTTTGAACATCTTTAAATTTAAAGCTAGCAGACCTTGAAACCGGATGAAGAAGCGCCAGCAGGAAGAACGAGATCGCGAAGCGATGGAAGAGCTGTACCGCGCTAAGGACACACGAAAGTTCTACGAGAAGCTGAACCGCTCGCGCAGAGGCTTTGTGCCACAAGCCGACATGTGCCGAGATAATCACGGGAATATTTTCACGAGCAAGCGTGAGGTGGTCGAGAGGTGGCGGCAGCATTACGATGAGCACCTCAATGGCGACGTTGCAAGTACCGAAGGTGGCGGGGTAACCGATCTAGGAGTATGTGCACAGGACGAAAGACTTCCGGCCCCTGACCTTCGAGAGATTGAGGAGGAGGTTGGCCGGTTGAAAAACAACAAAGCCGCTGGAGCAGATCAACTACCAAGCGAGCTTCTAGAATACGGTGGAGAAGCACTGGTGAGAGCACTACACTGGGTCATTACCAAGATTTGGGAGGAGGAAGTATTACCGGAGGAATGGATGGAAGGTATCGTGTGTCCCATCTACAAAAAGGGCGACAAGTTGGATTGCGGGAACTACCGCGCGATCACACTACTGAGCGCTGCCTACAAGATACTCACTCAAATTTTATGCCGCCGTCTATCACCGATTGCAAGAGAGTTCGTGGGGCAATATCAGGCTGGATTTATGGGTGAACGCGCTACAACTAGAGGTTCCAACCCGGGATATCCCGGGACAAAAAATCCCGGGATCTTGACAAATTCGGGATTTCCTGAATCCCGGGATAACATTTTTCACCATCCCGGAAATCCCGGGATTCCCGGGACACACATTTCTTACTCATTTTGATTCCCTTTGATTTGAATTTGGAGTGTCTGAAACGTATTCGAAGAGCCGTGATTTTTTTTTCGAAAATCGCCCTCAACAAAAAAACACGAAAATGTTACATAAACTACTTCAACTGTCTGTGGACATCAAAACTCGTTGAAACTCGACTGAAACGCTGCTGGAGCACTTCATTTACGGTTTTGATTGCATCAAACAACATTTTTTCGAAATAGGCCTTCTAAGCTTATGTTGGACAATGATTTTGAGGTTGCAAAAAATCCTTCAGGAAGCTCTTCAGCCAATCAGACTCGCTACGGATATTACTGTCTGCGGAAGGCAGCTTGAGTTTCTTGTATTCGAAGCTTACGAAAAGTAACTCCAAAGTTGGAAACGACCTCTTCCATGTAAATATGAAAAGAATTAACAAACGGCGCCACAAGGAAATAATAACAGCGTTAAAGTTCTTTCAAGGTCTTCCGTCGTCAACGCAAGTGCTAACAGAACTGGAAAGCTTATCGAAAACAGAAATGATTAAGTTCATCAAGGAACTGGGAGTTCGATTGTTGCGAGACTGCCAAAGACAGACCGATAATGACGCTGCCGAGTTGAATGCTGGATTGTCTTGTATGCATAACACCATCCAACAAGCGTGAAGAACTGGAATCGGCTATAAAGTAATATGCCAGCCCGTCTTAGACTGATTCGGCAACATTAACGTAGCTAGCTTTTTCTTTTATCTCACTCACTCTCTTAAACAAACACGAGAAAGAGAAGGATGAAAAAGAGGGCACAGGCCAATGGTTGTTTTTTTTTCAAAAGTAATTGCGAAAGAACTCAATTTTTGAGCCACCTACATGGTAAGTTGAGCCCGAATCTTAAAATCGAACTCCGGAAATAACTGTTCTAAAAAGCAATTCTCACTGTCCGATGAAATCATTAATAACATTTGCTTCTTGAAGTTGTATTTTCAGCGAACGAATTCAAATTAATAAGACCAGTTTCTTGATTTGAACCATTGTTTTTTTTAATTGATGAATAAAACATATTCCTGATCGCAAAAATGCGTTTTTAAGCACATTGAAAAATTTCCCGGGATTTCCCGGGACAAGCAAAAAATTTTATCCCGAATCCCGGGACAACCAAAATGGTCGGGAAATGGAAGCTCTAGCTGCAACGGACTAGATGTTCGCCATCCGCCTGGTGTTGCAGAAATGCCGCGAATACAACGTGCCCACACATCACTTGTTCATCGATTTCAAATCGGCGTATGATACAATCGATCGAGAACAGCTATGGCAGATTATGCACGAATACGGATTCCCGGATAAACTGATACGGTTGATCAAGGCGACGATGGATCGAGTGATGTGCGTAGTTCGAGTATCAGGGACACTCTCGAGTCCCTTCGAATCTCGCAGAGGGTTACGGCAAGGTGATGGTCTTTCGTGCTTGCTGTTCAACATTGCTTTGGAGGGTGTAATACGAAGAGCGGGGATAAACACGAGTGGAACGATTTTCACGAAGTCCGTTCAGCTGCTTGGTTTCGCCGATGATATTGATATTATTGCTCGTAAATTTGAGACGATGGCGGAAACGTACATCCGACTAAAGAGTGAAGCCAGGCGAATCGGACTAATCATTAATGTGTCGAAGACAAAGTACATGATGGCAAAGGGCTCCAGGGAGGAATCACCGCGCCCGCCACCCCGAATTCATATCGACGGTGATGAAACCGAGGCGGTTGAAGAATTCGTGTACTTGGGCTCACTGGTAACCGCCGACAACGACACCAGCAGAGAAATTCAGAGGCGCATTGTGGCAGGAAATCGTTCTTACTTTGGACTCCGCAGAACTTTACGATCGAATAAAGTTCGCCGTAACCAAGGGGGAGTCGCTGAGCACATCTTTACTTGTGCCAATTATTTTCAGTGTGCCAACGGGTATTGAATTGTGCCTCAGTGTGCCCCGAAGTGCCACTGCTTGATGATTCAGATTTTGCTTGGCAACTACCAAGACAACCAACTGTTTGTTTTCATTTTGCAGGTCAAATGCACATGGTTGCCTAGTTTTTTCACCCAAACTCAAGTGTCAAAACTGTGCCTCAGAGTGCCTCGGTGTGCCACACAGCGTATAAGACGGTGTGCTTGGCACCTCTTGGCACAATGTTCCAAGCGACTAGCCCCTTGGCCGTAACACAAAGTTAACCATCTACAAAACGCTGATTAGACCGGTCGTCCTCTATGGGCACGAAACATGGACCCTACGTACCAACGCGCCCTTGGAGTTTTCGAACGGAAGGTGTTGCGTACCATCTACGGCGGAGTGCAGATGGAAGACGGGACTTGGAGAAGGCGATTGAACCACGAGCTGCATCAGCTGCTAAGAGAACCAACCATCGTCCATACCGCGAAAATCGGGAGGCTACGGTGGGCGGATCACGTCATCAGGATGTCGGATAGCAACCCGACTAAAATGGTTCTCGAGAGTCATCCGACCGGTAGAAGAAAACGTGGAGCGCAGCGAGCTAGGTGGGTCGACCAAGTGGAGGACGATCTGCGGACCCTACGCAGAGTGCGGAACTGGAGACAAACAGCCATGGACCGAGTGGAGTGGAGGCGGCTACTATGTACAGCAGAGGCCACCCCGGCCTTAGCCTGACCGGTAAGGTAAGTAAGACCTGATAGAAGCAACATCAATATCTTTGGTAATTTTTAATAACAGTGTATCTTATTATGAAAGCATTAAAGCTGTCAGGCCTACTATGCATAGTTTTTGATTCAACATGGAAGCTTCCGAGTAGGGACATCTCATAGAATCGCGAGCCACTTCGGAAGTGGCCAGTACTTTGGACATTCTTTGACTAGACTTGAAAAATATGTCAAGTGGTTAAAAATTTGCTGAGATATAAAGCCTGTATCCGCAATAAACGGGACATAAAAGAACGGCTGTAACTCTGTACTGAATCAATGAAAATTGACCAAAAATTAACTGAGAACTCTTTGATGTATGTTTATTATTTGTGCAAAATTTCATAAAAATAGATGCATTACTTTTAACTGTGGATAAGAAACAAACAGTCGTGGTTTTTAAGATTTTATGCAGTTCAGAATCATAATTAATATTTTATCTAACTCATTTTGGTATCATAATGGCCATTTTTTTCCGAACTGATTCATTATGCAACTGAAATGAGTTGCATAATGAAAAATAGTTGTATATTGTTCATAATGCAACTCATTATGAACATTATGCAACTCAAATCAGTTGCATTATGAAAAAATCATTGCATAAAATTGTGTATGGAACTCGTTGCAAAACTCGATTTTTTCAGCACTCTTCGTATTTATCCAACTCGGCAAGCCTCGTTGGATAAATGTACGACTCGTGCTGAAAAAATCCACTTTTTGCAACTCGTTACATAAATAACTATTGTACAATCATCACCAATTTTCATTCGAATACTAGATGATTCTTATCCACTACAATTCAAAGTTCTGTGAGGAAAATTATGAAATTTCGTGAGCAATTATAATACTTATAGAGACACTTTCATGCAAAATTTCATCAACTTTTATCATTTGGATTGAAAGTTACTGGTGTTGATAGGGGATAGTGTTAGTGAAAATGTTTCATGTTTTTCATGTGCAATGTTTGCCCATTCATAACTTTTGAATGTCTCTGCCAATTTTCATGAAATTTCCACAGAAGGTAGTTGATTATGTGTATATTATGCCTGCAAAATTTGATGATTATTGGTGTAGTACTTTCAACAATACAATCGATACAATAAGGGGTACTCACAAATTGTTGTTTGAGAGGCTAAAATCACGGTCAATCCCAATATATGTTTCGACTATAAAATTGTTGATAGTGCATCGATTTTTTTGAAATTTTGCCTATGCAAGTAAAGTAGATTGAGAGGTATGTGTTCAAAATTTCAGCCAATTTCTTAATTGAATTCAAAAGTAACAGCACTGACAAGCTAAACCAGGGACTGTACAAAATTCAATTGCTCGCGTTCTACTGTTTCATTGCTACAACAAAAGGTACTTCACCGATTCACATGAAATTTTACAGGTGAAAGGAACACATCTTAAGATATTATTAGGCAAAACTTAAGCAATTTTACTGTATTTATTGCAGAGCTACAGCCTGTCCCGATTATTGCGGATACAGGCTTTACCAGAAAACGGCACCAACATTTCAAAAGGGCGTAACTGCTTTTGCAACCAATGCCTTCTCACAGAGCTGTGGATCGTATTTCATTCATCCCACGCAGTTCACATCCATTGATCGAAAGAGGAGGATTTTATCTTTCTATTTGTGCTAGTGGATTGCTCGAGAGGGATGGGATACGCTCCACAGCTTTGTGAGAAGGCATTGGTTGCAAAAGCAGTTACGCCCTTTTGAAATGTTGGTGCCGAAAAGTGTCCAAAACAGGAGTCCTGCCGAGTTGGTTCCACTACCCTAACAACCACTAATTTTAATTAAAAACCAAAAATATACGTGAAAATCGGTGGGAGTGACGATGCTGAGAAAGTTTATGTCACTCCCTGTTCCTTTCCTAGAATGGCACACATATATCGCCCCTGTGTGTCCTGGCCCTTATCCCTAGGCTTAAGAGACCCCTACAGACTTTTCCTAAACTCTCCCGAACGTTACCTCAAATGGTTCTGAAACCTTTTAATGAGCTTGGAAATGCTACGAAAAGCCTAGAAACTTGCCTAATGCTCTAAGCAATTCATTGGAGAGTTTATACTAGAAAAGCCATTGAAAATTTCTTTATACTGTAACGTGATGAGAAAATCGGCGAATGATAAAAAACGCGACACGAAATAACGTGGAAAGATTTGAATTTATTTAGTTAATGAGTGCACAATATAAAGGCGACCGCTCGATGTACGGCTCAAACCAACACTAATTGTTCATCAAAAATGATCGTACGGAAAGCACCAGTGCCTGCTGGCATTGTCCGTTACAGCTCCCCCTCCCTAGAACGATCATTTGTCACCGGAACTGTTGATTCTATCTCCAGCGATGTTTTGTCTCTTGAAGCTTTACATTTGTTCGACACGTAATCCTCTTCATCTAAGAAATTGTAAACGGCTTCAATTTTGTTGAGATGACAGAGCTTCTCTCTAATAGAAGTAGAGTAATGCTGAGATAGTAGACGAATAATTTCATCTTCAGTTGGCGGTAGCGACATGTATCGGGCTTTGTTGAACATCCTTGCAAAATAAGCACTCATTTTCGATCCTCTACCTCTTTGGTCGTATACTCCATCGTGCAGCAGTTTCCTAAACTCTCGTTGTTGCCGACAACCCCAAAACTGTTGCACAAAAAGCATCTTGAAACGGTCCCAGCTGTCGAACTTGTAGGAATACATGCGATACCAGAGCTTAGGCGATCCAGACAAACAATCATAAACAGTTGTTATCATCCAACTATCCGTCGCACGTGGGTTTTGGTTTCGACAGTAATTTTCAAATCGCTCCAGAAATTCTCCTGCCGTAAAAAACTCGCTGTTGGCAGTATACCACGGTTTCCTAATGGTAGTATTCATCATAATACACTGTAGCTGTGTGGATGTTTCTGAAACGTTGTCGCTGTTCCTCCGCATCTCATTTAAATTCCGCATCGGCTCCGCTGTGACTATTGATGCCTGAACTGGTGGTTCAGATCGCTGCGGTCCAAAACAACCATTGTTTTCGCCACAATCGTTTTCATTTTGCGTTTGTGTTGCTTGTTGCAGCACCTCAGTATTGAAGACGTTCCTTATGATGTTTTCCAACTTGACGACAATCCGTTCAAGTCGGTCCATCCGATGTCCAAGCTCAACTACCGTTTGGTTCATTTTTATGTTTTGCTGTGGGAAGCAAATCCCGGTTGAGCCCCCAGATGTAACGTGATGAGAAAATCGGCAAATGATAAAAAACGCGACACGAAATAACGTGGAAAGATTTGAATTTATTCAGTTAATGAGTGCACAATATAAAGGCGACCGCTCGATGTACGGCTCAAACCAACACTAATTGTTCATCAAAAATGATCGTACGGAAAGCACCAGTGCCTGCTGGCATTGTCCGTTACAATACAATTTGCGAAATTTTTCTAAAGATTTGGTTAGAAATTCATCCAAGAGTTTTTTTTGTAAACTTCTCTAGGTATTCCACCGTTTTTATTTTTCAAGTATTCTTTGCAGAAGCTTTACATTATTACTTGTTTCTAAGACATTCGATAAACATTTTTTTGGTGTACTGATTTAGAACATCATTAAAAATTTGTGTAGGGTTTTTTGGGAATTTATCCAGATACTTTATTACAGAATTCACCCAATGGTTTCATCATATTCCGAACATATTCGAAAGGAATAGCATTAGTTGAAATTTACGAAAAAAAAATTTAAAAAAAAATTCTTGAAATTATTTACGTGTTTTTTGAATTCTACCTCCCGGGAATCCTCAAAGAGATTCTTACAGAAATTTGACCAGACATTCGATGGATAGTGAGATTTCAAGGATTTCAACAAGAATTTCTGCAGGGATTTGTTGACGCACTTTTGGATAATCTTTCCTGAAACTTGAGCAATCTTTAGAGGATTTCCCCTGGGATTAAAAGAATTTGTTACAGAGTTGCTCCAGTGATTCCTTGAGAATCTTATTTAGGAATTCTGTCGGGAGTTCCCCGTAGAATTTCATCGTGAAATTCTTCAACAAATTTCTCCATATGTGCTAAGGAATTAGCCAAGGGATTTTTTCAGAGATTCCTTCAGGAGTTCACCCAATGATTTAATCGGACTCATCTCTATTTATTTTATTGCATATTTCTGTAAGGATGGCATAGGAAATTTCCCCTGGAATACCTTAGTGAATTTCTTCAGGTTTTCTTTGGAGGATACCATCAACCTTGAGGATTCTTCCAGGTAGTTAATGAGAAAACTCTCAATCAAATCATGGGTTCTTGAAGGATCCTCTTTAACGATATTTTCCTGGGATACCATCGAGAATTCTTACAGAGATACAATCAAGAAATTTCAGATTCTTTGAGAAATTTCTCCAGGGATTCCTAGTGGAATTTGATAAAGGAATTGTTGGAGAATTCTTTCAGTGATTCCTTTAAGATTTCATCCACGGATTTCATGGGCAATTTATTCCAACAAAAGTTTCTGTAAGGGTTTCTATGAGAACACCATTCAGGAATAGTTTTGGGAATGCTTCGCGGATTCCATCAGAATTTTATTATGAAGTTCTCTCAAATGATTAATTATAATAATGAATTTATTCAATTGTGTATTATCCCATTTTAACCTCGAAAGGAAGGAAATGAACTAATCCATGATTTTTTTTCAAGCATCATGGCTACGACCATGTGTCGTATTTTTTCTTTATTAGAAATTCTTAACTTTTTATTTCTGAAGGAAAATTGAGAATTTCTTGCTTAATTTTAGAGTGATGACTTTCTGAATTTTAAATGTATTATTCTAGAAACTGCCCTGGAGATGTTTTCCTACCTCCGCTTATATATTGTTTGTTTTTTTACATAGTCTCAAGATGCCAATCGTAGAATAAAGTCATTATTTACCAGCAAAGCGGCAATTTTTGAAAAACATTCAGAGTCACCTTTCTCTCCCCCCGTTCACTGTTTCCCTACTACGACTATGCCTAATTCTTTCAAGATGAGTTCTGGTGGCTTATATGGGTAAAAAAGAACGATTAATTTTTGATTTGTTGACTGAGAAATTAGTATGGAATATTGGTTATGTGTACAGATTTGAGAACTCAATTTCTCTGCCCCTTGTGAACCCATATCACTGGCTACGACTATGTGTGATATTTTTCTCGATAATTCTTAGATTCTTAGCTTCTTATTGACATAAGAAAATTGATTGTTTTTGTTTTGTTAACCAAGTTATGATTTTTTGAACTTTTCGGACAATTAAGGAAGAATTGCCCCTTATTACTGTTTTTTCTAGCTTCGTCCATGATTTGCATTATTTCAGGAGATTCTAACCGTGGAAGTAAACCATATTTTGCTTGCAAAGCGTCGGTGATATAATTGTTTATGTGTTTGGTGAACACATTGAGAACCCTCTAAGATTTCTGCCAAGAATCCCTTCAGGAATTTCGCCAGAAAAACCTCCAGGGTTTTTTTTTCCAGAAATTCCTTCTAGAATTCGTTTGAAAAATCCTCCAGAAGAGTTCGTCCAGGAATTCCTCCAAGACATCCGCAAAGAGCTCCTCCAACAATCCCTTCGAAAATTCCTTTCCATGAATTCCTCCAAGAAATCTTTCAAGAATTCCTTCAAGAATCTCTCTGGGAATTTTTCTAGGAATTCCTTGAAGATTTTGTTCAGGAATTCATCCAAGAATTCCTACAAGAATACTTCCAGGAATTTCTTCAAGAATTGCTTGAAGAAATATCTGGAGAAATTCCTGGAGGATTTCTTGGAGTACTTTCTGAATGAATTCATGCAGTAATTAGTAAAGGAATGTTTAAATTATTTTCCAGGTAAATACTTTCTACTTACTTTCAGTCCTGGGCACCCACGGTGGTGCAGAGGGGCGAATTGAAAGATCTCTATCCTGGGCTATTGCAAGCCATCGCCTCGACCTGTAGCCAGGTCAAATTTCTGTCGACTTGCTTGATTTCGTTGTTGAGGCTGCGCCTCCTGGTTTGCCTCTACTGCGATGTACTGCTGGGTTCCAATCTAACTCTTCCTTGCAGATTTCGTTTCCTTACCTGCGTAGAGTGTGGTCGACCACCTCCACTTTCGCTCACGAATTTCTGTCGCTATCGGCTTTTGATGACATCGACGATGGAGCTCCACGTTGTAGATCCAATTATGAGACCACCATGCACGAATTAAATACCGCAGGCATCTATTGATGAAGACCTGCAGCCGTTAAGTGTACTCAACTGATACACACCAGATTTCACTGGCGTATAGCAGTACAGATTTCACGTTCGAGTTAACAATTCGAATTTTGGTGCGTCGACTGATCTATTTGTTTTTCCATACATTTCTTAAACTCGCAAAAGCAGCCCTCGCCTTCTTGATCTTTGTCGATCTTTGTGCCACCATCGGCCGCCATTTTTGCTACCAAGATATTGGAAGCTTTTTCAGTACTCTGCACGAAAATGCTGTGTTCTGTGTTTCTCAGGGAGACTCTTGCGCCTGAGGGCTTCCCACATGTTTCCGTGATTGCGACGGTCGAAAGCTTTTTCGTTCTCAATGAACACCAGGTAGAGAGACTCTTGGAATTCATTGATTTGCTCCAGAACTATACGGAGCGTGATCATATGGTCCACTTAAAATCGTCCGGCACGGAATCCTGCTTGCTGCCGTCGGAGAGTTGCGTCAATCTTCTCCTGCATCCGGTTAAGGATCACTTTGCAGAGGACTTTGAGAACGAAATACAGTAACATGGTAAATACTTAGAGGAGTTCCTGAAGGATTTCGCTGAACTGCTGAAGAAATTTTTGTTTTTCCTGGAGGAATTCTTGGAGGATTTCTTGGAGTATTTGTTGCAAGAATTCATGGGGTAATCTACGCGAGTAATTTAACTGGAATTGCAAGAATTTCTGGATAAATTCCTGTAGCAATTCTTGTAGGAATTCCTGCAGTTATTTCTGGAGAAAATTCTGGAATATTTCTTGTAGGAATTCTTGGGTTATTTTCCGGAACCGTTCCTAGACGCTTTCTTTTAGTAATTCCAGAAGGAATTTGTAATGTGATTTCTGGAGAAATTCCTGGAGTAATTTCTGAAGAAACTCCTGGAGTATTTGCTGGAGGAATTTCTGGAATATATCCTGGAGTATATCCAGCCAGAATTCCTGGAGGAATCCCTGGAGGAATGACTGACGGAATTCCTGGAAAAAATCAGGAGGAATTCCTGTGAGGAATTCCGGGAAGAACCCCTGTTGTATACCGGGATACATTTGTGGAAGAATTTCTGGAGGACACCATGGAGGAATTACTGAAGGAATCCCTTGATGAATCAATAGATTAATTAGCGGTTATTTATGGAGAAATTCCTGAAGGTATTATTGGAGGGATTTCTGGAGAAATTACCCGGAGAAATTCCCTGGAGGAATTCCTGGAGGAAACTGTGGAGGAATCCCTAGATAAATTTCTGGAAGAAATCCTTGAATCCTGAAGAAATCAATGAATTAGTTGTTGGAGGAAATCTTGGATGAATTTCTGAAGGAGTTGAGGAATTCCTGGAAGAATACCTGAATGGATTTCCTGATGAGTCCATGGAGGAATCCATAGAGGATTTCGCGAAGGAATCCCTGGGGGTATTCCTGAAGAAGTTCCTGAAGGAATCCCTGGCAGAATTTCTAGAGAAATCGCTGGAGAAATTCCTAGAAAAATTCCTGGAGGAATCCCTGGAAAACTTCCTGGAGGAATCCCGGGAGAAATTTCTGGAGGAACTATTAGGAAAATTTCCTTGAGGAGTTTTAAGGGAACGCCTGGAGAAAACTCCCATAGAATTCTTGGGGAATTTCCGGAGGAACTCCCTTCCTGAGGAATTCCCTTGGAAAGGTTCTTACAGTAATTCCTCTCCTGAAGGAATTCCAGCACAGCTCCAGTAGAAATTTTCGAGAAACTGCTGGGAAACTCTTGAAGAATTTCACGGGAAGTCCTGTGGCAATCCCCAGGAACTTGTTGAGGTATTCTCGGAGAACATCACGATGAATTTCTGAGGGACTCCTGGAGGAATTTCCGAGGAACGCCTGGAGGAATTCTTGAGTAATTTCCAACACTTCAAAATACCATAAAGATCATTTGTATGTCAGTGGATGCACATGCACAAGTAACACACAGAAATACAACAGAAGTAATGGTGAAAGAATTACTTCGATGGAGTAAAGCGGTACATATAGCCGAGGCGGTAAACGCACGGGTATTCAGCATGACCATGCTGAGGGTGCCGGTTTCGATTCCCGGTTGGTCCAGGATCTTTTCGTAAAGGAAAATTCCTTGACTTCCTTGGGCAAAGAGTATCTTCGTGCCTGCCACACGATATACACATGCAAAATGGTCATTGGCAGAGAAAGCTCTCAGTTAAAAACTGCGGAAGTGCTCATTGAACACTAAGCTGAGAAGCAGGCTTTGTCCCAGTGAGGACGTTACGCCAAGAAGAGAGAGAGTGACCATAAACGATGGGAGATGTATTAGATCAGTGGTCCTCAGGCTCACTGTCTACGCGGGCCACAATGGAATTTTACAAAAAGGCTGCGGGCCGCAAGGCATTTGAATTTATTTTGATCAAATTTTAATAGTTTCAGGATTTAACTTCAACATACATGTCATCCTTTATATGTATTTCAAAATCAGGTCGCGGGCCGCACTAAACCTTCCCGAGGGCCGCATGCGGCGCGCGGGCCGCAGTTTGGTGACCACTGTATTAGATCTTAAGAAAATGAATTCCAGAGTAGTTTGGATGACCTAGATCACCCAATTCATGTGCCATGAATTGTCTAGGGGTGCTTTGAGGCTTTTTGAGTAAAGTAGACTATGTTTTCTATGATCATTCATTGTGTATAAAATGTGGTTGAAAAAACTTCGGAGTACTTTGGAGGCCTTAGAATAGCATTGGGATCAAAACTTCAACAGACTATGATGGGAAGTAATACATTGCATGTCAAGGATCAGTGAAAACCATTGATGATTAGCAAAACGATGAAATTTGAACAAAAACATGCAGAATTATGAAAAAAAAAACACGTATTTTCGGCTCCCAGCAAATGGTGGGAGGTACCATGCATTTCTAAGCACAACTGTTGCATTTCTACCAAAAGTAGATCGTCCCGGGTGTTTACGGGTTGAAAGGAATAGTACTTAACCCAATTTTCTTTTTTTCTTACAGGTATCCCAGCTAACACAAAGTTTAATATGATGTTGAATAAGATGCTAAAGTGGAGGCCATATGCGTACATGCTTCCATTACACGGCGTGTAAAAGGTACGTATATCGCCTCCAATTTTGCATCCTATTCAACATCATAAGCGATCATATATTGACTGGGATTCCACTAACAAGTCCAAGTTTATCATCATCGACATTTGTCGGTTTTCTGCTGAAAATGTTTTAGGACGCAGAAGATGGAAGAAAAAACTGGAACAGATCGAAGTCAGGAAAAATTGAATCAATAGGTACAATCACTTTAAATCAATTGCAAACAGTAGTTAAATAACCATTAACCATGCATCACCAATCAATCCCTGCAACCGGCTCTGAGTGCACATCATCGAACGAGCTGCCGCCTCGTATCGGTTGAAAATCTATGCACCCAGCATCCCACTCCTGATGAAGATGGATCGTTGAAACAAAAGCATACCTGAGTGATTACTTGTCTTGGTTGCGTTTCCCAGACTACCACACGATACGATGTCTATGTCGATATGGGTGGCCCCACTAGACCAACCGTAGGGTTGCTCTTTCTGCTGCCTCTTCGATGATTTCCATATCGAAATGGCATCGGATCAACCCTCCTCGATGGCTTCATCGATGCTCAAGCGAGTCAGACCATAGAGAAGAAAAAAAAACGCACATAAAAGTGTCTGATAAGGATATCCCTTCACATTGATTGGCTTTCCCAGAGTGAAAGCTCGGTAAAGTCTATCCTGCCATTACTGGAGAGGGGCATTACCAGACGGGTCGGGTCGGATTGACATGTGGGAAGAAGGAATATGTGCAGCACCATCCCGGGTTGCACTTGCCAATGATGTTGCATTCTGTGCATTCAAAGCATCCCCTTACTGTGGAGGGTGGCGATGGAATGTTCGAAGAAAGAAACTGAGTAAGAATTGATATCATCAAAGGAAAATAGTGGTGGGATTCCTTGCTGGGAGAGCTGTTGTGCAGTGAACTCAACACGGGTGGATGTAGCGTGTGCTCGAATGTTGATCAGAGCAAATTGAAGCAAGTTTTCTGAAATTGTATTGGAAAATACTGGGCATGCCTTTTTAATGTTTTACTTGCTTGCAGAGGGGTTGCTATGGGAAAAAACTGAAATGAATAGGATGGTCAGCATAGCAACAGGATGATAAAATTCACAAGCATACATAATCGATTAGGACTTTCTTGGTTGCAATTGCATCATCAGAAGAATCAATTCAGCACGTGTTGCCTTGAGCTTTAATTCTTGACCTGTGTCACATTTTCTTCCTACATTTGAAACAATCATATGTGACTTGGTAGGTGTAAGTATAGGTATGTATAGAGAGAGTTGTGGATAAAGTTCCAAAAGGCGACATCAGGATCTGCAAAGGCGACTTCATCATCAAGTTCTGCACCGACACCAGCGGCTATGAGCGCGTAATGGGACAACATACTTACTTACTTACAGATCAGGCTAAGGCTTGGGTGGCCTCTTCTGTACATAGTAGCCGTCTCCATTCCACTCGGTCCATAGCTGTTTGTCTCCAGTTCCGCACTCTGCGTAGGGTCCTCAGATCGTCCTCCACTTGGTCGACCCACCTAATTTGCTGCGCACCACGTCTACTTGTACCGGTCGTATGACTCTCGAGAATCATTTTAGTCGGGTTGCTATCCGACATCTTAATGACGTGACCCGTCTAACGTAGCCTCTCGATTTTCGCGGTATGGACGATGATGGTTGGTTCTCACAGCAGCTGATGCAGCCCGTTTTTCATCTGCAGTCCGCCGTAGATGGTACGCAACACCTTCCGTTCGAAAACTCCAAGGGCGCGTTGGTCCTCTGCACGTAGGGTCCATGTTTCGTGCCCATAGAGGACTACCGGTCTAATCAGCGTTTTGTAGATAGTTAACTTCGTGTTACGGCGAACTTTATTCGATCGTAGAGTTCTGCGGAGTCTAAAGTAAGCACGATTTCCTGCCACAATGCGCCTCTGAATTTCTCTGCTGGTGTCGTTGTCGGCGATCACCAGTGAGCCGAAGTACACGAATTCTTCAACCACCTCGATTTCATCACCGTCGATATAAATTCGGGGTGGCGAGCGCTGATTCCTCCCTGGAGCTCTTTGCCATCATGTACTTTGTCTTCGACACATTAATGACTAATCCGATTCGTCTGGCTTCACTCTTTAGTCGGATGTACGTTTCCGCCATCGTCTCAAATTTACGAGCAATAATATCAATATCATCAGTGAAACCAAACAGCTGAACGGACTTCGTGAAAATCGTTCCACTCGTGTTTATCCCCGCTCTTCGTATTACACCCTCCAAAGCAATGTTGAACAGCAAGCACGAAAGACCATCACCTTGCCGTAACCCTCTGTGAGATTCGAAGGGACTCGAGAGTGTCCCTGATACTTGAACTACGCACAACACTCGATCCATCGTCGCCTTGATCAATCGTATCAGTTTATCCGGGAATCCGCATTTGTGCATAATCTGCCATAGCTGTTCTAATGGGACAACATGGTCTTCAAGAAATGTGCGAAGAAGGAGAGCTGTTTGTAAAATTTTGTGGTGATTGGGTGTTTGCTCTTTGGTCATCGACAACTGCATATAGTCACGTGGCTATTACATGAAGGACGTACTGAAAACCAAATCTACCACATTTGCAACAGACAAAAATGGGGACGGAGCCTTCTTGATGTGCGGAATACACGCAGTGCCTTCTAATCCGCAAGATCCAGTTACGCAAAATTTTAGAATACTGTCTTCTGAGAAGTTGTTCATCACATCCATACCTTGTTCATAGTGGACAATATAACTCTGACTAGTTTACTAGGTGGCGCACAATTTGGCGTACAAAGATAGGGCAGAGGGATAGGTTAGTGAGTGGGGTAGGAGGTTAGGGTAGACGGTATCAGTATCAGTAGGTCGGCTCTAGAGGCACGTTCTCCTCCATTCGGGAAATTTGTGCCATAGGGTAGACGGTAGAGTAGGGGGTTAGAGTAGAGCGTAGAGTAGTGGGAGGGGGTATATGGTAGGGTAAAGGGTTGAGAAGACGGTTAGATAGAGGGGGGGGGGGGGTGGATGATGAGAAGAGAGGTTCATGAGATATTTTCAGGAATTTTTCAGGTATTCCTCTCGAAAGTCTTCCTAGGATTCTTCCTAGAGTTCTTATGTACAGATGTTCCTTCAGGAATTGCTGTAGAGATAACAGATAATATACTTCTTTGAAAAAGATTTCTTCAAAATGATGTGTTGTTCCATCATATCAGGATTTGTCCCATGGATTCCTTAAGAAAACTTTCCAATTAAATATTACAACGATTCTTTCAGAAATTCGTATCTATATTTCTATGAAATTTTCTCTACGATTTCCTATGACAATTTTTTCTTACTTAGATTCCTATGATATTTTACCCTGATTACTTGAAAAAATAAACCTAGATTAATCCACCTAGTGGTGATAGTGCCTTTCTCGTCGAATATGTACTCAAGAGCCATAAGCCGAAGTGTTCCTGAATTTTGAGAATACTCTAGAACGTAACAAATCTCATCTTCTTCTTTTGTCACAGTTCTGGTTGATTTTTTAGGGCATCATCAGCATCGGCAGCAATGTTGAATTTGTGGCTCGAAATTTCAAAGTGATAATTCTTTGCCACCAAAGTGAATATGCGTATGAAAAAGTATCATCCTATATGCTCACTCACAGTGATTGCGATGATACATTTTCTTATACGTTGCTGCAGAATTGACAGTTTTTTATCAATTCAAAAATCCGAGGCAAACAATCATTAAAAAGCAAAAAGTTAATGATTCGTTCGAAAGCTTAGTGATGCATCATGGCACCTTAACAATGGGGGAGTAGAGCTGATAAATAATTAATGTATTTGATGAAAGACTACCCAAACAATGAGCAAATCCGCTTAACTCATCGGATTTGGTAATAAATTTTCTGGGCTCTAATTTCACTTTAAAATTTAAAAATTTATTGGTTGACCTATTTATTTGTGCCCTTCCTCAAAATGATGAATTCCGAATAAAATTTCCAAGGGGGACCCCTCTTGACTTAAGAGAAATTCGAAATTTGTGTCAGCCTTATTCAGAAAAGCAACAATTATATCAAAGCCATAATCGAATTTTAAAACTTATTGATGGCTCATATTCCGAAATTATGTATTATGTTAAACGTATAAGCAGAGCTGAAAAATATCAAACCTCTCAGTTGACTGCTTAACCACCTTCACTGGCACTGGATGCCGATCATTATCAAGATATTTCGGCAATTTTTTCTCTGCACACTTTAGCCTTTATTTAATTATCATTGCATTGGTTATAAGAGTTATGTAACATTTGACAAAAAAGTGCAAGCTAGTGAAATTTCTCATAATGAAACCCATTCAAATTTCAACCGTGTTACAGAGCGCGAGGGCTCAACCAGTTGCATCTAAATTGTGCCTAGTAATTTCAACCGCAAAAGGGGATTGATGCAATAAAATTAAAATTTCCCCATACAACGTTGATTCATCTTACTGTATAATTACGTCTCAGGAATCTAAAATGGTGCGATTTGACAAGATCGCTTAAATTTTTATTAAGATTTTGTTCTTTTACACATATTTATCGCTTGCATTAATTTTGTTCACTTTCGTAATTTCAGCGATGCATTCAATCCTGATTCTGCAACACTGCTTGCCATCTTAGGTGTAGTCGGAGACTATTTTCTTCCTGCCGGTTTATCTGGTTATCCAACACTTTTGATGATTTGATGTGCATATGAGGATTTGGTTCACTTTTTTAACTGGCCACTTCCGGTGGGACACCTGGAACCGGTTCCGGAACACAACTGGTTCAGATATGTTATTTGTGAATTGATTGGTAATTATCGGTGACAAATATCGGAAACGGCTTGTTAAGCGTTACGCGTTTCGACCTACTATTCTTCGGTCATCGTCAGACGCATTCAGTTGGATTCACCCCTTCAACTACGTCAGTTTAATATCCATATAAGCGGTTCAGATATGGTCTGAAACTATTTTCCTGCTTACCGTTCATCTGGTTATCGAAAAAGCCGCTCTTTGATATGTCGCATGCATGGGTTTGGTTCACTTTTTTAATTGGCCACTTCCGGCGGGACACCTGGAACCGGTTCCGGAACACAACCAGTTCAGATACGGTATGAAACTATTTTCCTGCCTACCGTTCATCTGGTTATCGAAAAAGCTGCTCTTTGATGCGTCGCATGCATGGGTTTGGTTCAATATTTTTATTGGCCACTTCCGGCAGGACACCCGGAACCGGTTCCGGAACACTACCGGTTCAAATATGGTCTGAAACTACTTTCCTGCTTACCATTCAACTGGTTATCGAAAAAGCCGCTATTTGATGTGTCGCATGCATGGGTTATGTTCACTTTTATATTTGGCCACTTCCGGCAGGACACCCGGAACCGGTTCCGGAACACTACCGGTTCAGATAAAGTCTGAGACTATTTCCCTACTTCCCGTTCATCAGATTATCGAAAATGTCGTGGTTTGATGGGTCGCATGCATGGGTTTGTTGCATTTTCATATCTGGCCCCTTCTTGGGGTACCGGTCCGGAACGCCTAAATGGCCATAACTCCGGAACGGCTGGACCGATCCGAACCATTTTCAATAGGAAACAATGGGACCAGATTCCACGTCGAATGAACCATCGGTCGTTAAAATCGGTTGATGTTTACTATCTAAAAGTTAGGTGACCTTTTTTGTACACACACACACACACACATACGCACACACAAACATACACACACACATACACACACACAGACATCATCTCAGCTCGTCGAGCTGAGTCGATTGGTATATAACACTTGACCCCTCCGGAGGCTCTATCAAATTTTCGTTTTTGGAGTGAACATATAGCCTTTCGGTACACCTTGGTGTACGAGACAGGCAAAAAGTATTCTGGGTTCATTTGAAAATTTTCTTCAGGAAACTTCCAAGGATTGAAAGAAAAACTTCACTAGCTATTCTTCCAAAATTTCTCGAAGGATTGTTTAGAAAATCATGCTTCAGAAAATCTTTGGGTGATGCATCCAGAATTTCTCCAGTGATTCCTTCAGAAAGTTCTACATTGAATCTTGAAATATTCTGTCAAAGATTTCAGAGATTCCTCTAAAAAATTCTTCAGGAGTTCTTTCAGAGATCCCTTTTAAAGTTCATAGATTCCTTTAGAAACTTTTCCAGTGTTCCGGATATTCAGCAAGCTTTGAAAATTCCTCTACGAATTTTTTCAGAAATTCCTTCAGAGTTTGGCTTAGCAAGTCCTCCAGAAGATAATCCAGACACTTCTCAAATAATTGCTCTAACCTATTGGTCTACCTCTAATACCTATTGGTATCCTCAGAAAATCTTCCATGGGTTCTTTCAGAACATCCTTTGGAGAATCTTTCCGAATAACATCTTGAGGAAAATCTTCCAGCAAATCTTTCAGTAAATCAAAAGTTCAAAAGTTCTTCAGAACTTTCTCCAAGGATTTTCTTAGAAAGCCTGCAAATATTTTTGCCTTTCTCGTACACCAAGGTGTACCGAAAGGCTATGTGTTCACTCCAAAAATGAAGTCTTGATAGAACCCCCGGAGGGCCAAGTCTTATATACTATTCGACTCAGCTCGACGAGTTGAGATGATGTCTGTGTGTGTGTATGTGTGTGTATGTATGTATGTGTGTGTGTGTGTGTGTGTGTGTGTGTGCGTGTGTATGTGTGTATGTGTACAAAAATGTCACCTCAGTTTTGGATAGTAAATATCATCCGATTTCAACACTTTTGGTTTCAATCGACGCGGAATATTGTCCCATTGTTTCCTATTGAAAATGGTTTGAATCGGTCCAGCCGTTCCGGAGTTATGGCCATTTAGGTGTTCCGGACCGGTACCCCAGGTAGGGGCCAGATATGAAATTGCAACAAACCCATGCATGCGACCCATCAAACCACGACATTTTCGATTATCTGATGAACAGTAAGCAGGAAAATAGTCGCAGACTATACTTGAACCGGTAGTGCTCCGGAACCGGTTCCGGGTTTCCCGCCGGAAGTGGCCAAATATAAAAGTGAACCAAACCCATGCATGCGACACATCAAATCGCAGCTTTCTCTATAATCTGATAAACGGTAGACAGGAAAATAGTCTCAGACCATATCTAAACCGGTAGCATACCGGAACCGGTTCCGGGTGTCCCGCCGGAAGTGGCCAAATATAAAAGTGAAACAAACCCATGCATGCGACACATCAAATCACCGCTTTTTCTGTAACCTGATGAATGGTAAACAGGAAAATAGTCTCAGACCATATCTGATCCGGTAGTGTTCTGGAACTGGTTCCGGGTAACCCGCCGGAAGTGGCCAAATATAAAAGTGAACCAAACCTATGCATGCAACACATCAAATCGCAGCTTTTTCTATACCCTGAGGAACGGTAAGCAAGAAAATAGTCTCATATCATTTCTGAATCAGTAGCATCCCGGAACCGGTTCCTGGTGTCCCGCCGGAAGTGACCTAATTCATACATGCGACACATCAAATCGTGCCCTTGAAACTAATCGACAATATAACAGTGCCGGGCCGACTCAAGACGCAAGAGATTCCGGCAATCCCAGGGTCGGCTAGCTACTGGGTAATCAAGGGCACGTTCGCGATACAAAATCTAAGAACACAAATCCTTCACTTTACTTGTATATAATTTATTAAAAACCCTAATTGTTGAGTGTGCGTGTTGTTCTGTGTTAAAAAGTGTATAATTTGTTATGTGTAACCTAATCTACTCGGTGGTACCGGTACATACCGCTGCGCTGATGGTGCTGGGTTTGGTGGCCGACACAGCGACTCCAGTCGAGCTGTGCGGCCGGAAATCTCGCCGGATGGCTAGGCGAGCAGTGTCTGGGCCGGTACTCGGCCGACGGGCCAGCGGGCGTTGCTGGGGAGGGGGGAGGCTGATGCAAGCGACTTCCCTCTTAGGCTCAATCGACCGGCCGTGGCATGGCCACCTTGGACGGCCGAGAGGGGAAATCCTCTTCAACGATTAAGGCCTTCGGCCTGAGGATCCGTCCTATGGCGGACGGCTAAGCTCCTTTACGGTTCAGGCGCAGAAGCCTGACGGCTTCGTGGGCCGAACCGTGTGCTGGACGGTGGCACCTAATTTAGGTCCAACAAAAGAGGTCCTATTGAACGGGACATGCACTTTAAAAGAAGGTCTAAATTGAGCGCAGGGTTTCACATTTACCTGAACAGGTTTCTTCCCAGGCATCCACTTGACCAATGTCAGGGGGGTTGGTATTTGGTTCTCAAACCGAATTCAACCACTGCACTACAAAAACACGTCTTCAGCACACGGACGCCTGAGTTTTTTTTAAAGAGCCCAAACAAAAATCAACAATTTGTAACCAAACGGTTACACCCTTTTCGATCACTTGTACGATCAGCAAGAAAATAAGCTAAGCCCACAATAGAAACTACTGATAGGAATCGGTTCGAGGTGTCTCGCTGAAAGTGGCCGAATGTAAAAGAGAACCAAAAAATATTCGCGATACATCAAATGGCTTTTAAGGTATCCTGATGAACGGTTACCAAGAAAAAATATTTCTGTTCATGCTTGGGAAAACTAGTAGTGTCCCGGAATCGGTTCCCGGTGTCCCTCCGGATGTGGTCAAATGTAGAAGGGAAAAAAGTTTAATCCTGGCTAGTAATTGTCATCTTGGTATGAAACAGTCTCCAGTGATGGTGATGGTCAAGCAGTCAACTGAAAGGACTGATACTTTCTGCTCTGCCCATACGTTGAACATTACGTCGGAAAAAGTGCCCTAATTCGATGATGGCCTTGATAAAATTTTGGATTTTCTAAATACAGTATTTTCATGATTCAGAAACTCGTAAGTGGTACAGTCCCAGATCGCTGTTATGAGCATTTCCTCCTTCTCGTTCGTTACCAAAGCACAGAGATTTGGGGCTGATTACTGACTCTAAGGCAAGATTGATTGCATCGACGGAAAGATCATGAGTACATATTCGACGAGAAAGGCACTATCACCACTAGGTGGATTAATCTGGGTTTTTTTAGAAATGCGTTCAAAGTTTCTTCGGGGAATCTTAAGAAATGGTTACGGATATTCCTTTAAAAATTCCTGTAGAGATAACTCCAGAATATCTTCAAAAGTTCTTCGAGTGTTTCCCGCGCAGAAGAAAATAACAAGTGAATAACATATCAAGGTATTTATCTTAAATACTATTAAACCTTGATATGCCCTTTACAGTCAGGTTTTTTTACGCGGGGGATACGTACCGCGTAAAAAAAACTCAGTTCAAAATTCGAAAAACCGCGTAAAAAAAGTCTCACCATTTCTCGACGAATCATGCAAAAATAAGACGATGAAATTTTTTTTTATATGGAGTTTTCATTTACGCGGCCGCGTAAATGAAAACCGCGTAAAAAAAGACTCGACTGTATTAGGTGGTAATAAGAGGCAAAATAACAAAAATGAATACCAGAATTTTGTATAAATAACACCTAAAAAATAACAAGTCTTGTTATTTCAATAACAAACGCATACCTAAAATTTCAAGTACTGTATTTGTTATTCCAAAGTTATTGAATATTTAACAAGCTAATAACATTTCTTGTTTCATTTGTTCGATGACTTCATGATGTAATAGCAAACCTTGTTCTTCGGTTATTTTCACTGCTGAACCAACAAATACTACATCAATATCAAATTCTGCTCAAATACCTCCAACTGTTATTGTGATGTTCTCATAACATTTCGTAGAATAACGCAGCAATAACAATTTTGGATATTAAAGCACATGTTGCTCTGCACATGGTATTTGTAAGGTTGCCCTTCTGCTCGGGTTCCCTAAGATATTGCTCCAATGGTTTCTTTATATATTGCCTTAGGAAGCTCTATAGAAATTATACCAAGAATTTCTCTAGGATAAAAAGCATGTTTTTTTTCCAGAAACTCTGGCAGGAATTACTTCAGATATTCTTGTGTGGATTCCTTCTCAAAATCCTACAGGAATTTCTTAAAAAATATCTCCAGGGAATCCATCAGAAATTACTTCAGAGATTGCTGTTGTATTCCATACAGAGTTTCGATCAGAAGTTCCCCGGATGTCCCTCTGCACTTCCCCAGTAGTTTCGTCAAGATTTCCTCCAATCTCAAGGATTTTTTCTACGGATCCTTGAGGGATTTATTCAAACAAATATCTACAGAGATTCCTCTAGACATTTCCCAAGAGATTTATCTAGGCACCTTCAGTGCTTTGCTAACATATGAGTCCATTGATATAACTAAGATTAATGTCAGAAAATCATCAATGCGTTTCATTGAAGGATTTAATCAATTTGTTTTTTAAGTTTCTCAATAAGTTTTTCTAGGAATTTCACCAAAGAGTTTTTAAAACATTTTTGACAGAAATTCTTGTTGGTACTATTTCAGAAATTCTCTTGGGATTCCCTCAGATATTCCTCCATGAGATTAAAAAAAAATGCATAAAGGGATTTTTACAGGAATTCAACTGGAGATTTTTTCAGAAGTTCCTTCAAGGATTCTTCCAGACATTCATCCACAGATTTTTTTTTTATTTTCTGAGATCCCTCAGTAATTCCTCAACAAATATTTTCTCAGACTACCACAGTATTTTGAGGAATTATTCAGGAGTTTCAGCAAGCAGTTTTGTAAAAAAAAACATTCATGATTTTATTTTCAGTAATTTCTTGAAAAATGCTTCAGGAATTCCTGCGGGAATACTTCCAAGGAGTTATCCAGGAATTCATTGAAAATTTCTTCCAGGGTTGCCGTAGAAACATCTCCTGGAATTTCTTCGGATATTACTCCAGGAGTTCACTCAGCATTTTCGTCAGAGATTTTTTTCAAAAGTTTTTTTCAGAAATTTCACAAAGAATCACTGAAAAAAATATGATGGAATCCCTGGAGAAATTCCTGGAGATACCGTTGGAGATTTTGAGAAGCATTTAGACGAGTTCCTGGAGAAATCTGGGGGGAGGTTACTTGAACGAACTCCTTGGGATATTTCTAAAGGAACACTGGAATTCCAGAGAAGTTTCTGGAGAAGCTTCCAAAGGTATTTCTGAGGAGTTTCCTAGAAAATTTCTAAAGGGATTTCTGAGGGACATACTTAATAAATGTATAAAGGAATTTTTAAAGAAAGCTCTGGAGGAATCCTGATCTAGAGAAATTTCTGAAAAACCACCGGAGAATCCCTGAAGCATGGTCTAATCTAATTCTTAAAATAATTCATAGAGCAATCCCCGGAGGAATTCCTGGAGAAAGTTTTAGAAAAACTCCCAAGGAAACTTCTAGAAAAATCTCTTGCCGTTTTTGTTGAGGAATTGCTGGAACAATGCCAAGGTTTCTCTGCACGAATATATGGAGGAATACATAAAAGAACACCTGGAGAAATTTCAGCATGAATTTCTGAAAAATAAATCCTGAACATTTTCCAAATTTCTGAAGGAATCTTTGGAGGAATTCTTGCAGCAAACACTTGAGGAATCTTTGAACTCCGAAGGAACTGCTGCAGAAATCTGTGGAAGAATTCTAACTTGCACCTGTAGAAATTTTCCTGCAAGATTGTTTTGCCTTTCAGTTTCACCTAAGTGAACTGAAAGGCCATATGTTCGCTCAAAAAACAAATTTTCGATAAAAGAGTCGGAGGGTCAAGTCAAGTCACATATACCAACAACCTCATTTCGATGAATTGAGATGATGTCTGTTTTTTTTTTCCTTCTAAACCATAGGGGGATAATCTGCTCAACAGACACCCTAACAGAAGGTTAGGGTAGTGTAGGTCTGACAGGCCGTCTTCTACAACAAAAGTAAAATCCAGGACTACTCTCTCCTCGTACCCACTAAACCATTCCTATGGTCGCCAAACCCTACGTCTCTCCGGAACCACCAAGAAGGTATTGCTTCAGAGAGGGGCTAGTGCACATCGCACCCACAAGGTTAGCTGCGTAGCCTGCAGCAACGAACATCGATGACTCGCTTTGGAGAGTCCATCACGGTAGCATGCTGGCGCTTAGCCAGTTTCCCGAGTGGTCCTCGCCACTCCCTTTGTCCTCGGAAGGCGGGCAGGGTCAACCCCGCCCGCGCCCTACTGCTGAGCGGACATCAAGAACTGATGCCCACGTGCAATCCGATCTGACCTGCCCGTAAGGAAGGGTATCACTACCCTTCAGGCCCTATCAGATGCACCCGTAGGTTGCAGACAGCAGGATCTCACCTACCCCGACCCTTGCCGGGGACCCCTTACCAACCGCGGGCTCGGTTCCAACCCAGTAGACCGACGCCACGACAGCACCACTACCGGGACTTCCTCTCCGCGGCCACTTAATCGTTGTAAGGGTCGATCTCGACCGCAGGGCACCGGTATGACCTACGAAGCCGACTCCGAACCCCTGGACCACCTCTTGTACTGCATCTGGACTAGCCATTCTCCGAGTCCACGCGCCACCTCCTCTGTAGCTCCCAGACGATGTGGGTAATAGCCGTTGAAACGGCGTTCCAGCCAAACTCATCCCTACACATCCTCTGGACCAAGTTGTCCGGAGTTGTGTCCTCTCCGCATGTGGCAAGCATGCGGTCACGCATTGTGCGAAAACGCGGGCACACGAACAAAACGTGTTCCGCCGTTTCCTCTAAACCATTGCACACTGGGCATTCGGGAGAATCCGCATGCCCGAAACGGTGTAGATACTGTCGGAAGCAACCATGACCTGTAAGGACCTGTGTCAGGTGGAATGTGACTTCCCCATGGCGCCTATTAATCCAACTATCTACCCTCGGTATCAACCTATAGGTCCACCTTCCTTTGGTGGAACTGTCCCACGCGCGCTGCCATTTGACCATAGAGGCCATCCTGACAGTCCTGCGTATGCCTCTTGTGCCGCGCATTTCGAAGCACTCCATGTCCTCACTGATAAGAATGCTGATAGGCACCATACCAGTAATGACGCAGAGAGCGTCGTGTGACACGGTACGGTACGCGCTCGCAACCCTCAGGCACATAAGCCTGTAAGTACTTTCCAGCTTCCGTCGGTAGCATTTAGTACTTAACGCGGTGCCCCACGCCGGGCCGCCATACCTAAGTATGGACGTAGCAACACTAGCCAGAAGCTTGCGCTTACTGGCGTACACCGCTGAGCTATTGGACATCATCCGGGACAGTGCCGCAATAGCTGTGGAGGCTCTTTTACAGGCATAATCGACGTGGCTACCGAAGGTAAGCTTATCGTCGATCATCACGCCCAAGTGCTTGACAGAGCGCTTCGACAGGATAGTGCACTCTCCTACACTGATCTCCGTCTGCTGCGCCGACTGCATGTTGTTAACAACCGTCACCTCTGTCTTGTGGTGAGCCAGCTCCAGTTTTCTGGACCGCATCCACGCCTCCACAACCTTGATCGAGTGGTCGGTAGTCAACTTCACCTCCTCGATCGTTTCACCGTAGACTTCGAGCGTAATATCGTCGGCAAATCCGACAATCACCACTCCCACTGGGTACTCTAACCTCAACACCTCGTCGTACATGACATTCCATAACACCGGACCCAGGATGGAACCTTGCGGGACTCCTGAGGTTATGTGAAAGCACTTCCGACCCACCTCCGTGTCGTAGACTAGTACACGATTCTGAAAGTAACTTCCGAGAATCTTGTACAGGTACTCCGGTATCCCCAGACGCAAGAGCGCATCGGCAATAGCAGACCAGCTGGCGCTATTAAACGCATTCCTTACATCCAGAGTCACTACCGCGCAAAAGCGAATTCCCCTCCTCTTAGGCTCGAGTGCTTTCTCGGCGGTTTTTGTAACCGACAAGATAGCGTCTACGGTGGACCTCCCCTTCCGGAAGCCGTACTGGTTACTCGAAAGACCATTTTCGCCCTCGGTGAACCGCAACATTCTATTGAGGATGATCTTTTCGAGCACCTTCCCCGCCGTGTCAATCAAGCATATTGGTCTATATGCCGACGGGTCTCCGGGTGGTTTCCCCGCCTTTGGCAATAGTACCAGGCTCTGCCTCTTCCAAGCCTCTGGGAAAACTCCCTCGTCCAGGCATTTCTGCATAGCAGACCTGAACATCTCGGGAGCCTCTGCAATAGCTACTTTTAAGGCCAGGTTCGGAACTCCGTCCGGACCTGGGGCCTTACCTACGCTAAGGGACTTAGCTATCCCCGCAAGTTCCACATCGGTGACCCTCTCCTCATCGCCAGCCCCAGTCCCCGGCTGTCCTACGAAAGGAGGCCAAGGACTAGGATCATGACGCGGAAAAAGTCCTCTAATGATCCCCTCCAACATCTCTGGAGATTGCTCTGTAGGAGCCATCACACCTCTCGTCTTGGCCATAACGATCCTGTAGGCGTCACCCCACGGGTTCGTATTGGCACTCTGACAGAGACCCTCAAAGCAGGCCTTTTTGCTTGCTCTTATCTCGGTCTTAAGCGCGGCTTTTGCAGCGGCGAACACCACCCGCCGTTCGTTTCGCTCTTCCTCTGATCGTGCTCGCTGCATCCGCCGCCTAGCCCGTAGGCAGGCACGGCGCAGGTCCGCAATCGCGTCGGTCCACCAGTAAGCCGGTGGCCTCCCATTTCTAGGGTGGACTCGCCTAGGCATGGTCGCATCACACGCACGTGAGAGCACCGCTACCAGCTCGTCGCCGTCTAAACCGATTAAGTTTCGCTCACGGCGGAGCGCCTCCCTAAATACCCCTTCGTCGAAGTATGATGTCTTCCACCTGCGAGGGCTTGGCCTTGGCCTAGCCGCCTCTTCTTCTATCCGCTGTCTGCTGTTATTGTAGTCGATACTGTAGCGAACCGCCAGGTGGTCGCTGTGAGTGTAGCCATCATCTACTCTCCAGTTCGAACTACTTGTTAGGCCAGGACTACAAAAGGTCACGTCAATAATTGACTCCGCTCCGTTTCGACTAAAGGTACTCTTGGTACCGACATTAGCCAGATGATGTCTGTGTGTGTGTATGTATGTATGTGTGTGCGCAAAAAAAGTTCACTCACTTGCACTCACTCACGCACTTCCCACTGTCCGATTTTTCGGATTATAGCTGGCATCGAACCGGATTTTTACCGCATTGTTTGCTATTCAAAATGATTCGGATCGGTCAAGGCGGTCTGGAGTTATGGCCATTTCAGTGATCCGAATCAGCACCGGTAGAACTGGCCGTATATGAAACTAAACCAAACCTCATCATGCGACACATCAAGCTGCACCGGTTTTTGTAACCTTTTGCATGGTTGACGTTTTGTGCGGAAATTAACACTGGAGACCGGAATTTTCATGATGGCGGCTCCGAATTCAAATGGCGGCTGTTTAATAGAGTTTTAGGCTCTAAAACCTTGCAATACGGGTATTTTTTGTATGGAAAAGTTGTCCGGAGTCCAAAAATAGCGACCATAATATCCAAAATGGCAGCCTAAAATCCAAGATAGCGGCTTCTATTTCACTATGGCGGCTCTAAATTCAAGATGGCGTTTGTTTGATGGAGTTTTAGGCTCTAATACCATGCACATGGGTATACTTTGTAAGGTGAAGATGTCTGGAGTCCAAAAATGGCAACCAGGAAATCCAAGATGCTGTTCTTAAATTCAAGATGGGGACTCAAAATTCAAGATGGCGATTTTTAATGGCGTTTAGGACCTAAAACTATGCAATATGGGTATATTTGGTATAAGGAAGATGTCCGGAGTCTGAAAATGGCGACCAGAATATCCAAGATGGTGGTCTAAAGTATATCCAGAATATCCAAGATGGTACACAATTCGAAAAAAACCTGTAAATTTATGACGGATCGAATGTAACAAAAGGACCCCGTCATATATAATGGAAATTTTTGTGCGATCTTAAAATTACATTGCAGATATCTGTTATAAAATATAAAGAAAAATTGAGCTCCGAGCGAGAATTGAACTCAGATCTTTGGGGTGTGAGTAGCACGCCCGAGCTCTCTCGGCTATCTCAGCTTGTTGAAAAGCAGACAGTCAAAGTTAAACTGCTTCTACCATAATGCACGCGTTCTCGGCATGCTTCGGCTGCTGCAGAGAGTACTGAGAGAGACAACGAGGAAACCGCCACAGCTGCGAGCAGCCGTTCGTTTAGCTGACGACGGAGAGTGGTTGGCATGATTTATAGCAGATGCTTATAAATTTAAAGCGAATATGCTTTAAAATCTGTAAACAAGCCGTCTGACCAGCAGCGGGCTGCTTGGCTGACGGTAAATGTTGGTGATTTACATTTTTCTGCCGCAAATTTCAGATGATCTTCAATTTACGTGCTGTTTAACTTTCATATTTTTTGCTGTGTAGATCAAACTCAAGCTGGCTGCTGTTTAATGTAAAACTCTATTATGGGTATATTTGGTATGAGGAAGATGTCCGGAGTTCAAAAATGGCAACCACAATATCCAAGATGGCTATCTGAAATCCAAGATAGTGGCTCAAAATTCAAGATGGCAGCTGTTTAATCGAGTTTGGCGACCAGAAATTCAATATGGTGGCTATTTAACGAAGGTTTAATCTCTAAAATCATGAAATATGGATATGATTTGATTTCAGGTGCCATGAAATGGATTTTTGTTAAAGGTATGAAAGTGTAATATTAATCAACATTGCACTTGAGTTTTGTTGAAACGGGTTGTCGAAGGCACGAGAAACGCGAAATCAAAGCTAGGTGAATTATTAAGTTTTTTTTAGAATTTGTGGTGGCATACCCCTTCTAATCTTAATTCGATAAGAGGTTTCCCGAATTATTTTTTTGTGCAGTATCGCTAAATATTATTGCTTTGGGAGTATCCTACTTATTCTCTTCCGGAACTATTTCCAGAATATATTTTTAAAATTATAATTGAAAAATTATAAAATAAGAATAAAAAAATAAAATTATAAAATAATGCTTTCGCGTGGAATTTTGAATGTAATCTTTTCAAGTTACTTCCGGAACTGGTTTTAGATCCTCACGGCCAGGACGGCCAAGTTAAAAATGTTTGGCCATGTTACAATTTTAGCAACCTATACTATATTACGTTTAAGGACTCAATGGTCTTTCAACTCTTTATAAAACTAGGGTCAAGGTTAGGAAAAATCTTGGAGATAATTTCCATAAGGCGCAATTTTGAAGCCATTTGCATAAGATGATAAAGTGGAGGCCATATGCGAGCATGCTTTTAACAGCAAGCCATTTTAACATCTTATTCAATATCTTATACGATCGCTGGTTGAATGGGTAGTTCTATGACAGCACTGCTGGGATTCTTTCTAAAAAGCAATATGAAATAATTTTACGCAATCCCGGTGGGATTCTTTTAGAAATTTGTACCAAAATCCCTGATGGGATATCTTAAAAAATTGTACCCGCACTTTATTATGGGTTTTTTCTACGATACTTTCAGGCGGGAATCCTCAGCCTCAGCTCCCAACCAGGATTCCGGTCGTGATTTCTTTAAGGATTCCATAAAATATTCTCCACCGAATTCCTTCAGGGAATTTAGCTAGGATTGCATCACAGATTCCTCCTGGTATAAATATTTTTACCGGGATTTTTCACCGATTTCTCTGGAGTTTTCCCGAGATTTCTCCAGTAATTCCTCCTGGGATGTCTTCTGTGATTCTTTCAGGAATTTCCGTAGAGCTTCCAGCCGAAATTCCCCTCAGGATTCTTCCAGAATGCTTTTGGGGTGTGCTCCCGGAAAACATCTTGGGGGTTCTGCCAGGATTTCTTAAAATTTTTTAAAAAGACTTTTCAAAGTGGCATACCTTCAAAGATTCCTCCGGGATTTTGTAAAGGATCCCATTAGGGGTTCCTCGGATTTCTTTAAGGATTCCTTCTACAATTCTTTTGAAAAAATCTTCAGGGAATCTTGAGGGGATTCATTTTAGGTATTGAAGTACCTCTAGGCATTTCTTTAACAATTCCTTTCGGGATGTCTTCAATTATTCTTTCATTGTTCCGCCATATTCAAAAGGTAGGGGAATTGCTGAAGGAAAAAACAATGAGGGCAACCAGATAAAAGGAACAATTCACATATTTGTGACATTGTAAGATTTGTATTCAGTGTTTGCCCCAAAACAACTGCAATCATCATGAAAACAAAAGTCAGCTAGAAATTCATCATGGAAATAAAATTTAGTCACTGTAAATAACCATAAATCATTTAAAAATATCCGGAATCTTCTCTCCATACCACGCTTTGGTTCACATGCCGGACTAACCGGTACTAACGACCGTAAAGATTCCACAACTAATCATTTTTTTTCCAGCCGAGCTCAAGAAGAAGCGTTCTTTTGCATAGGTATATCTCTAAACCAAATGAACACTGTATCGCCCGAGTAATTTTCTCTCACCGAAGAAAAAAAAAACACGCCGAAACCCATGTCTATTTTCGCTAATGAGTAAATTTCAACGTTGAGCATCAGCGAGCAAAACCTCTTGTTAAATTGCATAGTTTTTCATTTGAACACCCATTTCAGGGAGCCATGAATAGGTAGCCGTAAATGGTACCGTGTGCGCCACTGCAGAAAAGCCGCTGCTCGCACTACCGGTCCGGTCCGACCTGGGCTTCAGTTTCCAAGGTATCGTTTTCAAGCTTCCCGGTATTTACCACGATGGCGATGGCGACGACGACGCCGGCAGCGGATGGGTGCTTCATTAGAAACTTTTCCCCGTATTGCAATCCTCGACAACTTCCCCGGGGTCTAGTCGCCGCCGCCAGTTCCAGGCGGTTTTTGCATTCGGTTAAACTTTTTTTTATGAAACATTCATTTCCTGACGTCGCTGACCCCTTTCCGACGCCTGAACACCTGAAGGGCCTTGTCGCTACACATCCCGCCATCTCGCTGCAGGCGAAGCATTATGAAATCGAGTAGAAAAACTCCCAGGACTGCCGGCTAGCTACTGTAGCCGTCCGAGTTCCGAGCTTATTACTATTTGTTTGCTCCAGTCTGTGAATCGTTTACCTGACATAAAGACCATCCATCGGCTCTTTTTTCTCTATGTTTACTAGAACTCATCTCAAACGCTGCCGTTTGAGCCGTTTGAGTGGGGGAGGAGTTGTAGGGCGTTATTTACAGAAGCGAGACCTGAAGGGGGATATGTTTCCATTTCGTGTGGTCGAGGGAGCAAGATATTATGCATTCTCGGAATAAAATGTACCTACAGAACCCGGTGTTGTGTTCGTTAGACTGTGACCTTGCATTGCATTTATTAAAATGAAAGTTGATCTTTAAATGGTAACATGTTAAAAGGGGGCATGTTTGTAAAGTCCTTTTCTGTTGAGGTGCTGACTTCAGGTCATTTATTTATTAGGTGAAGTTCTGCTGGGATATGAAGGGAATCAGCTTGTACCACTCCACAGTGGGAAAAATCGACCCAAAAAACGGATCTTTCAACGCCGCTGGTTTCGGTATGTGAAGTTGACCATTTCTGACGTAAAAAAATATGAGAAATCAATTGATGCTAAATTCATTCACCGCACGGCACGGGAAGTGGCCCATTTTGCCCTTTTTTTCATACAAAAAGTGAATCAATATGTACTTTCCAACAACTAACACGACTGTAGATCGTTGAAATTAGCAGCAGGTGTAATTAGAGGTTAATGTAAATCATAAACACATATGAAAGATCCTTTTAAATGCTTATTTTGCCCCATATGCCCCAACAACTGCTGAAAATTGTGAATTTTACATAATTATGAATGGATTTTTAAGGTTACTGATTTAAATTTCTTTTTTTTTGCATGAACAAAAAGCGCTAAATCTGTTATTACCAGAATCATCTTCAGTAGTTGCCCACTTTACCACATATTGCCCTATTGTCATAGAAAAATGATTTAAATTGCATTTATAAGAAACAGATACTGCTATGGGACGTTGAAATTAGTTTTAGGTCCTTCCAGGGCTAACAGAGATCATACGCATATATGAAAGATATTTTCCCTGTTTTACCCTACATGCCCCTAAATCTGCTGGAAGATAACATTTTTTGTATTGTTTTGTAATGTTAGTGGTTGCAATACATGAAGTCCTGGATCATTTTTTATATATTCATATACGGTTTATCGATTGGCTTTAGAATCATTCTTGGGAGGGTATAAATAGCTGTCCATTTTACCCCAATTTGCCCTGATATGTTGTTACCTCATGTATGAATTGATTTCCCGCATTTGCTTATGTGCGAATTGATGGACTTTTGGTACTGAAAGGATGGTAAAAAAAAATCAGGGCAAATCAGTTTATTCATCACATGACAAAAAATCAGGGCCAATCGGGGTGAAATGGACAGCTATTCATACCATTCCCGAGAATGGTTCTAGTATAAATCGATAAACCGTATTTGTATATATCAAAAATGATCCACGACTTCATGTTTTGCATCCAGTAACATAACAAAACCATATAAAATATGTTATTATCCAGCAGTTTTAGGGGCATGTAGGGTAAAATAGGGACAATATCTTTCACATATGCGCATGATAACTGTTAGCTTCCAATTGCACCTAAAACTAATTTCAACGTTAAATAGCAGTATTTATTTTTCATAAATACATTTTAAATCTCATTTTTTCATGAACATAGGGCAAAATGGGGCAAATCGGACAACTCCCGAAGATGATTCTGGTGATAATAGATCTAGCGCTTTTTGTGTATGCCAAACAAATCAACTTCAAATCAGTAACATTGAAAATCCACTCATAATTAGGAAAAATTGTGAATATCCAGCAGTTTTTGGGGCATATGGGGCAAAATAAGCATTAAAAAGGATCTCTTATGCATTCTTATGATTGCTACCAACTTGCAATTACACCTGCAGCTATTTTCAACGATCTACAGTCGTGTTAGTTGTTGGAAAGTACATTTTGATTCACTTTTTGTATGAAAAAAGGGCAAAATGGGGCATAATGGGCCACTTCCCGTGCCGTGCGGTGAATGAATTTAGCACCAATCGATTTCTCGTAATTTTTTACGTCAGAAATGGTCAACTTCACGTACCGAAACCAGCGGCGTTAAAAGATCCGTTTTTTGGGGTCGATTTTTCCCACTGTGCACTCTTTGTTCGGAAAAAGACATGCGTCCCTACTGTACTGGAGCATATTTGTCGATTTCTCTGCAAAGTTTTGAGCTATCGCATTGCATGAGAAGTAAGTGCAAAGAATCTGTAATGCCTTGGGTGCTTGATGAACTACTGTTGAGATCCCCGACAATTTGGTCTATACGATCAAGCTTCAGTTTTAACCAATCTTTTTGTAAATTTTTTATAACACCGAAATAGGGCCCGGTGTTTTTTTTTTCTTTTTATAATCACTGGATACTTGGATGACTGTTTACCAGCGAGCTCGTTCCATAAACTCTTTATATGCCATGCGCTGGGGATGTATAAATAAAAAATGTGCATACATTAAAAGGATAAAGAGATATTTGAAGTCAGAGCTTTAATGAAGAAAGAGTTCACGAAAACAGGTCTTGCTCCTGGACATTTGAGATGGGGCTAAGGTGGTTCACAGCAAGGTCCTTGAGAGTTTCACGGGGTTATTTCAGGGGAATCCAGAAGCCTTTTATATACGTCGAGACACATTAAGTTCACGTTCAAATGGGATTGAAGAAATTTCAATAGAATTACAAAGGTTTAAGTGATGATTCAAGGAGTTTTGATGGCGATTCAGAGGGGTGGGGGGGGGGGGGGTGGTCTCACGAGCCTTTAAAGGGTATTTGAAGGGGTTTCAGAGGCGTTTCAAGGCATTTCAAAGGTACTTAAGAGTGTCCCAGGGTGTTTCAGGGACGTTTTTGTAAGTACCCTGAAATTTCTTGAAACCCACTGAAACGCTTCTGAGACTCTCTATAATGCTTTTGAGACCTCCATGTAACCCTCTAAAACCCCTTTAGTCAGCTCTTGAGACCTCCTAAAACACTCCTCAGACTTATTGGAACGCTCCGGAGACCACCTGAAGAACCCCGAAACCTCATTGAAAATCCGTGAGTCCCATTGAAACTCCTTTAAGAAATCTGAAACGCTTCTGAGACCGCCTGACATACTTTTGAAACCAGGTACCAACAGGTACCATCTGATACACCCTAAAGCATTTCCGATACCTTCAGGTACTTCTTGTAGACTCATTGAATGCCTTTGAGACCTCCTGAAACCCCCTGATATCCCTGGAACCCCCTGAAATACTCCCTCTTAACTGAGAACGCCCTTGAGACTCCCTAAAGCTCCTGCAAGACTGCCTGAAATACCCCTGAAATCCCCTGGGATCACCTGACACACTTCTGAGACTCTCTAAAACTCTGCGGAGACCTCTTGGAACGCCATTGAGACTCCCCAAAACTCCCGCAACACTCCCTGAAACCCCTCTGAAATCACCTGAGACTAATTGAGACCCTTTGAGACTCCCTGGAATGCTCCTGAGAGCCCCTTAACCTTCGCGTACCCAACGTTTACTTTGGATGATTTTCAAATCTAGAATCAGCTATGAAAAAGGCATTTCCCAAGCGATTTTTTTAAGTCAATTGCATTCGCTCCAGGTTTGTACATATTGTCAAGGACTTCCATACGGAACTGGTTCACCCATCCGTTCCGGAGTTATTCCAGATTCCGTTGGGGTCATGACCGGCCGGAAAATGACACATTAATGCATTTTACTCTGAATTGTTACCGGCGGGTAACATCTTGCCAATTTCTTAATGCCCTGAGCGCGAGAAAGTAGGGATACTGTTTGTGAAGTTTAGTTTTGTGAAACGATGCATTTGAATTTTGCGATGGATTGTCTACACATAGCCCAGGTGGGAGAGTCACCTCCAATGGTACCCACAAAGCAAGGTAGCGCAAATTAGGAGGAAATGCGAAACGCGCGTTTCTGTGGGTGGCTGAGCTCCCAACGAGCGGTCGAGTAGGAGATTGAAAGCGCGGTGGCAGGCAGTCAAGTTGTGGGCGCTGATGAAAGCAGATAGTGGTGCATACCGTATTTGTTACACTAGATGTGATATCCCGCGTGGCTTCAAAGTGGCGCTTAAGTTTTCCGGCGTGCTAAAGTTTTTTGTACCTTGGAGTACCCGTGTGGCCCAGAAACCTACCTTAATCTCCCGGTGATAAACCTGTCGGAGACGCACCGTGGCCAGAAGGACTCCATTCCGGACAGACGCACCGTCGACTTCGTCCATCGGAAGGGCAAACGCTCGGGTGCGGCCAAGTTTTGCTTCGTTGTGGAAGTGTCTCCGGGAATCCATACCGGGCCACTACGCACCGTCCTCCGTCATCTCGGAGTTTTCAATCGGGATCAAATCGGCTGTCTCAGCCGAGAGCCGTCCCCGAGTCGCCGAGCCGGATATCGAAGGCCCCAGTGAGCCATTCCGCACCCTGTTCCTACGCTCCGCTCTCTGCCAGCTCCGTCAGCTGCCGGATTCTTCGATCCAAGTCAAGCCAGCCGCCCCTATAGATCACCGTCCACGTGGCCCCAGACCAGATACCGAAGGGCAACCCGGCTACCTATCTCCGGCCTACACCATCCCAGGTCCTCCGACCAACGCCAAATCGGTCGGCACAGCGGGCCACAAGACGCCCGCTAGCGCTCAAATTCCACGTGGCGCCGGTGGAGTACGCAGCCCGGTCGATCCCAGACCGCCAAGCATCGACCCTCTATCGACGTTCATCCGCCGGACCGACGGACGACGCACAACCGTGCACCATAGCTTCGGCACCAAGCGAATCGTTGACCATCATCTTTCTGTAAGTTTCATAAAAAGCACATTTCATTTCACCGAGATTAAATTATTTAGGTCCCTCGCGCTCCGAAAACCTCCCCACGCCAGACGCCCTGAGACCTGGGGCTAAAAGAGGTTTTGGAGACCCACCCCGTAGACGGCCGCGGCTTAGACCAGCTGTCTGGGGCTCAAGCCGGTACTCTTCCAGAACCGAGCAGTCCCAGGGCCCAAAATTTGAGTCTTATAGAATCTATAATTATTTTGGAAATTTGCACATATTATACGCCAGGAATACAGAAACTATATAACTGCAAGGAACCATTGACTTGAAATGACACAATCAAGCGGTCTCATGAACCGTATATGTCCCGGGTGCCCCCAGGGATGTAGCCAAAGTGGCCATTCTAGCAACATTGTCAGAATCATTCAGGCGGCACCCCGAACTTCATGATTTGTCGAAACATGAAGGAAAATAGTCCTTCCACGCTCCTAAGACCCCTCGGGAAGGGCCTGGCCATACCCGGAATGTTCCGGGTATCCAAAGGGATGTGACAAAAGTGGCCATTTCCACAATGTTATCAAAATCAACCGTGCGACACCTCTAACTTCATGATTTGTTGAAACCTAAAGGAAAACAGCCCTTCTACGCACTTATGGTCACTTGGTACCGGTCTGGCCATACCCGGAATGATCCGGATGCCCTCAGGGAAGTCGTCATTTCTCAAACATAGTCAAAATCAGCCGTGTGACACCTCAAACTTCATGATTTGTCGAAACATGAAGGATAATAATCCTTTTGGGCTCCCATGACCCCTTAGAGTGGTTCTGGCCACAAGATGTCGGATGTCCCCAAGAAAGTGGTCAAATTAGAGATGGGAAAATGATTCAATTTTGAGAGTGAATCGCTACCGATTCACTCTCAAAAAAGAGTCGACTCTTTTAACCGATTCGGCAACTCTTTTCCGTAACTTGATAAAAAATGCCATTTTTCGATGTTAGCCGACTTCTCTTTTTATATGTCCAGTTTTTTAGGAAATCAGCTCGCAATGTAAAGACATCAACTCAGCCATCGACACAATAAATACAAGATACACAGATTTTCGATCCACCCACTAAAGAGTCGAATCACTTTCACGAGCCGGCTATACAATATACGAATGAAATATGATCGATTGCCAAAGATTGCGATGTTCTGTGTCTAAACATCACTAAAGTACGCAGTCAATCTAACTATTTTTGGCACTTCGTAATGACTTCAGTGAATCGCAACTCTTTTTAAAAGAGTCGTGGTTCACTCACTCGGTTTCGCGAATCGATTCTTTGAGTCGACTCGCGAGTGAGTTACCCATGTCTAGGTCAAATTGGCCATTTCCGCAACGTTGGTCAAATCAATCGTGCGGCACCTCAAACTTCATGATTTGTCAAAACATGGAGGGTCCTTCTAGGCTCTTATGACCCCTCGGGAACGACCTGGCCATACCCAGAATGTTCCGGATGCCCCCAGGTAGGGAAGTGTCAAAATGTTCATTTCTACAAAGTTGGTCAAATCAATCGTGCGCACCTCTAACTTCATGATTTGATCAAACATGAAGGAAAATAGACCATCTAGGCCCTTATAATCCCTTGGGATCGGTTTGGCCACACCAGAACTATTCGGGAAGCTTCCGGCCTAGGCCGCAGGGAAGTGGTCATTTCTGAAATATTGTCAAAATAAGCCGTACGACACCTCAAATTTCATGATATGTCGAAACATGAAGGAAAACAGTCCTTCTTTCGGATGTCTTCACTCCCACAACTTTGGTCAAATCAATCGTACTACACCTCAAACTTCAAAATTTTCCGAAACGTGAAGGAAAATAGAACTTCCAGGCTCCCATGCTCCTTCTGAACGGTCATACCTACCATGGCTGTCAGGGAGTTGACCAAATTCGCCATTTCAACAATGTTATCAAAATCAACCGTGTGATTTCTAACTTCATAATTCGATGAAGCGATGAAGTCATTCTGGAGAACTTCAAGCATTTAAAACTTAACACGAAATGTTCGACAAACGGGGAGATACAGCGATTCGTTGTTATAAAGACGATTGTCTTACTAGCATTCCCTCCCATCCTCGATGACCGTAAGGACGTGGCCGGCGTCGTTATTGACCTTATTAAAATTGAGAACCCTCGAACTGTGTACATTGAGAATAGTAAGCTAATCCAAAGCCCTATTAATTGGTTCTTTGTGCAATTTCGATTGCTCTGGTCAATCACGGAGTAGCAACAACGAATTGTGCGGTCATCTATGCTCATGCTCATGCTCATGCTCATGCTCACATTAGGGCATTACAAGAAGCTTCAACTCTCAAACTGCATTCAAAAACCGCATAACGAGAGACGGTTGACAGCGTATGTTTAATGTATATTTGTAATGTATATCTTGTAATGTTACACATCGTTCTTATAACTTTGAAAAAAAGGCTATGTCAAACTAGCCGTTTCAAAGCTCCTAGACTGAGAAAGCCATAATAGTTCAACATTACCTAAAAGAATTCTGCATTTTGCTGTTCTAGTTTCGTTATAAATCATCAAACTTCATATGCAAATCTAAGACTTGATTTTGATACCTTTATGATAACCTCAAATTACTTCATTTAAGTCAAATGCACACACTCGCTTAAAATGGCTCATCCACCGTGAATCAAGTTCCAACCAAGCTAATTAAAACTGTCAGCCATGATTTAGCAGGGGCCACTAAAACTAACCGATATTGATTCCCGACGTTCCCGAGCCCCGCTTACCTTTTTATGCCAGTAGATCGCCGGTACCGGATTTCCCGAGGCTTTGCACTCGAGCGTCACCGTGCTTCCCTTCCGGGCTGTGATTTGTCGATTCTGAGGCACCACTCGTATCGTCGGCGGCACTGCAAGAGACAAAAGAGACCGAACTCGTTACGCTTCGAGGCCCCGGCTTCCAGCACCACCACCGCAACTTACCGAGAATTTCCAGCGTGTGCACCTGGTCCCGGCTTTCGTTATCGCCGATCTGGCAAATGTAATCACCGGCGTCCTGAATTTTCACATTGGCTATCTGCAGATTATAGCCTTCGACCAGCTTGAAGCGTGGGTCGCGGGTCACCATGAGGCTGGCCGCCGTCAGAACCGACGTACCTCGGCGCCACAGCAGCACGTAGGAACCTGTGAACGGAACAACAGGAAGAACCGCAAAAGGTCGGTTAGGATCAAGCACGCACACCAAAATGCGACGAAAATTAGGTTCGAGAGCATCATTTCGCCATTGTCGTTGTCGTCGTCGTCGTCAACGAGCAGTCAATACTAACTGTTTTGGTGTCTGCCAAACAAATTTGTGTCAACTTGGGAGAGAGAGCAGTTAGCGCCAAATAAATTCCATCGTTATCCTGCGTGCTTTTGAGCTTATTAAAATCCAGAAACGGGAGCTCTCGTCGCAGCCAATTGCAAATATTTTCAACCATTTCCTGCCACAGATTCCCAAATCCATGCATGGGCATCGGCACGTTTGTTCGGCTAATACCTACCAGCTAGTCGATGGCGACGACACGACGGAATACTGCTCTGTTTGCAGAGATTTTCCTTGGGGTAAGGGTATGCGATAAATTAGAAAGTGATGGTCCGTAAGATTCAGAGTACTAAAACAGATTTTCAGATTTTCATACTAAAATGGAAAAAAAAGTTGTTGATATTTTTTTATATTTCAACTGATCGGGAAATCAAAGAACAACAGGCGCACCAAACAACGGGTGGTCCAAGGTGCCCGGCCGTCAAGAAATCTGTACTAAACAAATCAAAGTGCAGGTAACGCAGCTGAATCTGAACCACTGTGTCGCGGCTCAGCAACTGCTTTGTCAGGCGGTTTCTGAGTGGGGGACGGATATCGTCATCATTGCGGATCCATACAGTGTACCCACTGGCAACGGCAATTGGGTCGCGTCGCGGATGGGTCCAGAAAAATGACGGCGATATGGACGACGGGTAAATACCCCGGAGTTGATGTCTACTATCTATGAGGGTTTCTTGGTCGCCAAAGAAAACTGGACTTTCTTCTGTAGCTGTTATGCGTCTCCGCGGTGGCCAATCGAGCAGTTCACGCAGATGCTGGACTGTATGACGACCGTGCTAACAAGGAGAAGACCGGTGATAATAGCGGATGACTTGGGCCGTGGAATGGGGAAGTCATTTCACGAACCAGCGGGATCAGATCCTGCTAGAGATACTGGCTATACAAGATATTGAACTGGCTAATGTCGGTACTAAACATACCTCCGTATTCGGAACAATACGGAGTCGATTATTGACGTGACTTTCTGTAGTCCTGACCTTACAAATAGTTCGATAGCTACACTCATAGCGATTACCTGACGCTTCGCTACAGTATCGACTACAAGCAGCATGCAGCGGGTCGACGAAGAGGTGGCTGGGACAAGGCCAAGCACTCGCTTGTGGAAGACATCATCCTTCGACGAAGGGGTATTTAGGGAGGCGCACCGCTGTGAGTGAAACTTACTTGGTTTAGATGGCGACGAGCTGGTAGAGGTGCTCTCGAGTGCGTTCAATGCGACCATGCCTAGACGAGTCCACCCTCGAAATGGGAGACCATCGACTTACTAGTGGACCGACGCGATTGCGGACCTGCGCCGCGCCATCTTACGGGCTAGGCGGCGCATGCAATGCAGCGAGCACGATCTGAAGAAGAGCTAAACGAACGGCGAGTGGTGTTCGCCGCTGCCGCGCTGAAGACTGAGATAAGAGCAAGCAAAAAGGCCTGCCTTGAGGGTCTCTACCAGAGTGCTAGGGGTAAAGATCCGAAACCCCGTGAAAATTAGCGGTGGCCAACCGGTCCAAGAGAAGGCGAACCCTTGGATTACGGTTGAGAAGAAGAAGGGGTAAGAGAAGCTTTTGAGTAAAACCAGGGTGAAGCCTGCTCGTAAACGTACGAGGGGCGACGCACTGGTCCTCAGAACAGAGGGAAATAGCTACGCAGATTTGCTGCGGGCTATGCGAGGTGAAAATCATCTCGGAGCAAGGCGCGGATGTCAAAAGCTTCCGGCGCACTAGGACAGGGGAGATGATGCTGGTGTTCAAGAAGGATGCCATCAATAAGCAGGCCCGGATTAAGGATTGTGGGGGCCCGGGGCTCGGGCGGTTGTGAAGGCTCCTCGGAGGTACAAATGCGATGAGCAATACAGTTTTTCTTTGTTTTTGAGTAGTACTTGAACCAAATATGGTTTTTGTGGGGGGCCCTAAAATGTGGGGGACCGGGGCCCTGGCCCCACCGAACACCCCCCCCCCTTAGATCCGGCCCTGTCAATAAGGGCTCTTCTTACACGGCACTAGCACAAGAGGTGCTGGGCGAGAAGGTACAGGTGAGGGTTCTGACGCCAGAAGCGACTCTCCAGTGCAAGAACCTGGATGAGATCACCAACGCGGAGGAGCTCTCTGCCGTCCTTAAGCCGCAGTGCATGGTAGTTGCGCCGAGCGCATCGATCCACATCCGGAGGGGCACAGCAAGCACGCAGATCGCTACGATCAAGCTTCCAATTGGGGAGGCGAAAAAAGCGGCTGTGAAGGGCATGATCGAAGTCAGCTGGTCAGAGTGTCCACTCAGCATCTGCGAGCCGCCAGAAGTGGGCTTCAGGTGTTTCGAGCGAGGTCACAATTCGTGGGCATGAAAAGGCCTCGACAGGAGCAAACTCTTCAGAAGGTGCGGAGTAGAAGGCCACTTCGCCAGGGAGTTCAAATCGGCACCAAAGTGCCTGATTTGCACGGTGAATAAAGGCCACGTGACGGGTGGGCTTAAGTGCCCAAGTATGAGAGGACAGAATTGCCGAAAATGATGCAGGTAACACAGTTGAACTTAAATCACTGTGAAGCCGTGCAACAGTTGTTGTGGCAATCCGCGTCGGAGTCGAGTACAGATATCGCGCTACTTTCGGACCCATATCGCATCCCCCAGATAACAGGAACTGGGTAGCGGATAAGGCTAAGAAAGCGGCGATCTGTACGACCGGTCGGTACCCGGTCCAGGAGATAATCACCAGGACGTGTGAGGGCTTCGAAATTGCGAAGATCGACGGGGTTTACTACTGTAGTAGCTATGCCCCCCCCAGCTGGCTGATGGACTAGTTCTCGTCCATGTTAGACTCACTGGTAAGCGCACTAGTAGGATTGAGTCCCTTGGTCATCGGTGCGGACTTTAACGCGTGGGCGGTCGAGTGGGGCAGTCGCTGTACGAACGAGAGAGGCTGGGCTCTACTCGAGTCTATGGCGCTGCGGTTGCGAAAGTAGGCAGTACAAGCACCTATAGCAGAAACGGTGCGGAGTCCATCATTGATGTGACCTTCTGGAGCCCGGGTGTTAACCCTAGCACAGACTGGAGAGTTATCAACGGGTACACGCATAGTGATCACCTGGCGATTCGATACAGTATCGAACATGGTGGTAGACGGCAGCAGTCGAGGATAACCGTGTAATGATAATAATCATCTACCTTTGGATGCAATACCTGTTAAGCAGGTCGACGTGAGGGTAGATAATGAGAAAATGAGCAGATCACCACAACCGATACTCAACGAGGATGACGTTTAGATAATTCGGCATTTGTTGAGCGACTGCTCATAGAGCAGAACACCGACGGTCTAGTTAGTACCCTGAGTTGAGCGTGCGACGCCGCAATGCCGAGACGAACCATACCCAGGAATGGACGAAGACCAGTATACTGGTGGTGCCAGGAAGCCATGATGCTCCGTGCATCTTGCCATAGGGCAAGGAGAAGGATGCAAAGAGCTTGGACCGATGAGTCTCGCCATCTCGCTTAGGAGTCCCGGTTAACCTAAGGAAAATTCTGGAAAACTAATTCCAGAACAGGATGCTGATTTATGACACCGAGGAATGCCAAAAACACTGCGGGGTACCACAAGCATCAATCTTGGGCCCGGTACTGTGGAACGCGGCATACGACGGCGTATTGAGGCTAGCATTACCACCGGGAGTTAAGTTGAATTTCAACGTTCATGACGGATTTCTGGAGTAAAGCTGGTTGGCTTTGCTGACGACATTACCCAGGTGGTATACGGTGAGTCGGTTGAAGAGGTTGGAGATGGTGGTGGAAAACAACCGCAAGTCTAAACAGCAGGGTGATGCATGATCAAGTCTAAGCGCTCACTTAAGCAATTGGGGGTCATGATTGATGCTAAATTCGAAAGGCATTGTCAAAGGTTATGTCAATAGTCTCGATCAAGCCTAATCTGTTCGCGACAGTAGCGATCTCCCTTCATACTACGGTATGGCGCCGCTGCATGGTCGAATACGCTAGTGGTCAATCGAAACGTGAAGCGGCTCGAGAGTACCCGTAGGTTGATGTACCTTAGGGTGGTCAGCGCATACTGCACGGTCTCAAAGGACGCGGTATGTGTGCGGTAGGTCATGATACCCATAGCACTGGTGGAGGCAGAGGACAGAGAATGCTTCGAGCGACGAGGCATAAGAGGGTGAGACGGATCGTCAGAACCTCGTCTATGTTGAAATGACAGTGAGAATGGGATTCCTCCAGCAAGCGTAGATGGACTTAGACACACAGGCTCATACCGAGCGTGCCTAATTGGACGACCAGGCCTCTTGGTGAGGGAATTTTCACTTGACACAATTTCTGTCAGGCCATGGGTAATTCAGGTGGTATCTGTACAGATTCTGGCATGCAGGTTGCCCCGTATGTCCAGAATGCGCAAGCTGCGACGAGACCGCGGAGCATGTGCTCTTCGAATTCCCACGCTTTGTGAAGCAAAGGTCGAGTATGCAGGAGATATGCGGTGGAGATATCACTCCGAACAATATTGTCGGAAGGATCTGTACGGGGGCGGACAAGTGAGATTCCGTTACTTCCACGGTCTACTGGAATCGGAAAACAGTAGACAGTACAGAGAAAATGGCGGGCCGACCAACAGCAAGTTGAGTTGGCCCCCTTTCCCACCCAGAAGCTTGAGTCCAGCGGGTAGTCTACAGTACTAGTCAGGACTCTAGCTCTCAGGGGAGAGAGGACAACTCAAGGCGATACACGCTATGTCCAAAAGAAAGAATTATGAAAAATGAATGTACCTTAAATATTATTCCCTAGGATTATAGGTTTTGACCTCTAGTTTCAGAATCTGTGCGGGTTAAAATATTTCATCTTGGGTTTTTTGATATTTTTGATTTTTTTCCTATTTTTCCATACAAATGTCGAAAAAAGTCATTTTAAGGTCAAATTCATCCCATACAAAAATGTATGGAAAAAAAAAACCAAGATGGATGATTTGAAATCGCACATATTCTGAATCTAGAGGTCCAAAAATACGGTTCTAGCGAAAAAAATTTGAGGTACATTCACTTTTCATAATACTTCCCTTTGGACATAGCGTGCGATAGCTGGTGAAACGCTTACCAATAGAGAGTACTCATGTACGCCCCCTCCATTCTCAAAGTCATACCTAGCGTACCGAGAAGGTAAGGAAGAGAGTGAATGAGGTTTTAGTGGGTTACTTACTTGATATTTGATGGGCTACAACTCGTAGCGGTGAGTCTACGCCGAATGAAGTATCCGCCTCCACTGGCCTCAGTCCTGAGCCAATCGCTTCCAGTCGCCCTGAACGTTTAGAGTCCTTAGGTCCTCCTCAACTGTAAAAAGCCAACGTGTGCGCGGCCTTCCACGAAGCCGACGACCCCTTCCTGGTTCTCTGCTGAATATAATGTTAGCTTGTCGTTCCTCCGGCATACAAGCTACGTGTCCAGCCCACCGCAGCCTGCCGTGTTGTATTCGCTTCACTATATCCATCTCTTTATATACCTGTTACAAATCGTAGTTCATGCGACGCCGCTAGATACCGTCTTCCAGTTTACCGCCGAGTATTGTTCACAGCACTTTACGTTCGAAGACTCTAAATGCTATCCGATCAACTTCTTTCAACGTCCACGTTTCATGGCCGTATAAAGCGACCGGAAAAATCAGAGTCTTGACAATGCGAGTTTTGTCTTCGTTTGCAGCCTGCGGGACTTCAGCTGGTATCGCAGACCGAAAACTAGGGGTGGGTAATGTCTGAGACATAACCGCATTGTTGACGTAGGACAAAGGCTGGAATGAGGTTCCGACTTTTATATATTGAAATGGGCCCTTTAATTTGAAGTCTTAAATCAGCTGATTTTTCGTGTCATTGTTGTCCGACCTTCGTAAATAAATGCATAACGAATTTATCACATAACGTCGGTTTCCTGCAATAGGGGCACAACTCAAAATATGTCATTTTTGAGATTTTGATGGCAAATGATGAAAAACTATGTAAAATTTCATCTCACAAAGACCCGTTCCAAAATTCGATGAGAAACGCGAGATTTGGGCATTTTCACCAATTTTCCGCAGTAAGGGCACAACTCAAAATCAGTCAATTTTTTCAATAGTCGTTGAAAAATAGTTGTCAAAAATTCATGAAACAGATAGTCCTTCAGCCCCTTTCAATGATACAACAATCAAAATTTGTTTACTTTTGTCAAATGATGAGAGAAATAAGTGAATTTGCAGGAGGTGCTTCATGATTGCCAATTTTCAAACGCTTATTCTGAAAATTCACATTTTTTGAGTTGTGCCCCTATTGCAGGAAACCGACGATAAAAGGCCTACACAATGTATGCTGGCAAAATTCAAATCGGCGGAGTGATGTGTTGATTAAAGTTGTTACCTATGTGATCCATTTCACTGAACGCATTCATAAGATGTTAATTAGTTAAACCTTCCGTAACTCGCGCGGTTGGCCATCACTTGAGGGTTGAGTATTATTTTATTTTGAAGATAAATGTTCAACCGTAGTTTGAAAGAATTTTCGTCGAAAGGAAAGAATGATTATAATATTGAAAGGCGTTAAGCCATAGCTTCCCAAACATCATATTGCGATCGCAACAATCATTAAAATAACTAAAATTGCCGCTATGAAATTAACAGATGGAGCCACCGTAGCCATGTGTATTTGACACAACTCAATTGCTAGATTCAACAATACGTTGTATAGTTACGCGAACAACAATTAGAGGCCGGCTATGCTGTTGCTAAGTTTTCAGTCTGTCGCTTTTAATTATCCGATTCATAACTCTGGAGGAATAATTTTCACTGGTCCTGAAAAGAACCTTTTAAATAACAAGAGATTTCGGCAAGACAATTGAAAATTATCCGCACTGAATGCTGGAAGCCATCGAAAACTGCCATCGCTTACTGCCGTGGATGATATTCCTGGTTCTTCTTCTTCTTCTTCTTGGCGTAACGTCCTCACTGGGACAAAGCCTGCTTCTCAGCTTAGTGTTCTATGAGCACTTCCAAAGTAATTAATTGAGAGCTTCCTCTGCCAATGACCATTTTGCATGTGCATATCGTATGGCAGGCACGAAGATACTCTATGCCCAAGGAAGTCAAGGAAATTTCCTTTACAAAAAGATCCTGGACCGACCGGGAATCGAACCCGTTACCCTCAGCATGGTCATGCTGAATACCCGGGCGTTTACCGCCTCGGCTATATGGGCCCTGTTCCATATAGCCTGAGATTCCTGGTTCCAGATTCTAGAGATTCCTGGTTCTATCAGCTAAATAGCCGAGAGTCATCGCAGGATTGGTGCGCAGCTGCGGAGGTGACATCCATTCCCTTTGACTGATTCAACGAAAATGACGGAAGAAAACAGAGGTCACTGCTTTTATTCCCCTTGATTAGTAGATTAGGCTCCTCCCATTTGGCTGGCTTTCCAGTTTATTTCGTTTGCATGACCCGCCCCGAATGCTCCAGACGCATCAAGCAACTAACCAACCGAGAAATGAGCAAACCACCAGCGGGTAACCAAACGATCAACTTTTAAGCGCAAACCGACATTCGGTTCTTCAGATTTGTGCTCTAGAAAATTCTAGGTGTGGCTTCGTCATATATTCACCTTCGAACATTTTCGAAAAATGTTTAAACTTAATTTTAATTAAACAATGTTTCACGCAAAATAGTTCGGATAGAATAATGCGTTGTTAAATTCCGGGTGGAACCATTAGGCCATTAGTGACTGGTTTCATCATTATTGCTGGGCCACCAAGTATTCAATCTTTCACTTCTCAATTGCACCACACTTTTCTCGTTCGATGGAATGAAATTAGCAGATTCACAAACTCTTAAGGAATAATTAACGGTGGTCCTGAACAAGACCGTTTGATTAATTGACGATTTTAGGAACGAAATGGCATGAATTCACCATGTCACGCAATGCGTGTTGGTTTTCTCCGTGCTGAATGATAAACGCCACCGAAAACTGGACCGCCGTGGATTACAATAATGACCAGTTTCACTATTGCTGGCAACGATGCTCTGTCTTTTGCTTTTTGGTTGCACTACATCTCGATCGATGTTGGAAATTATCCAATTAACTCTTGAGGAATCATTTTCGATGGTCCTGAAAAGGACCGGTTTGAATAATGGACGATTTTGATGCATTCACCATGCCATGCAATGCATGTTGGTTTTCGCTGCGGAGTGCGGAGAATGCTGGACGCCGTCGAAAATTGGCCCACCGCCGCTGCCATGGATGCGATTCCAAGTGCTATCATCAGCACGATATCCGAGAGTAGTCGCTGGGTTGTTGTGCTGCTGCCTTGCTGGAGGTGACATCCACCTCCAACCTCCTTGACTGATCCAACGAAAATGACGAAAGAAAACAGAGAACACTGCTTTTATACCCCTAGATTGGCAGATGAAGCTCCTCCCATTCGGCTGGCTTTTCAGTTAATTTCGTTTGCATGACCCGCCCCTTATGCTCCAGATGCATCAAACGATAAATCAACCGAGAAATGAGAAAATTTCCATTGAACGGATAATGTAACCAAAATATTAGATGATTTAGATCATTTTAATTTGGAAAATGTTAGAATTGAAACATTTTTCACGCAAAATGGTCCGGATATGATAATGCGTTGCCAAAGTCCGGGTGGAACAATTAGACGTCATAATTGTTGCTGGCTGAGTCACCAAGCATTCAAAATCATTCACTTTTCGGTTGTACTACACTTTTCCCGTTCGTTGGAATGGAATTATCCGATTCACAGCTCTTGAAAAATCATTTTCGATGGTCCTTAAATTAGGAGGAAAATTAAATGAATTCACTATGCCACTATGCGTGTTTGTTTTCTCCGCACTAAATGCTGAACGCCACCGAAAACTGGCCCGCCGCTTGCTGCCGTGCATGCGATTAATGACCGGCTTTGCTTTTGCTGAGAAACGCCGCTCTGTCCTTGCTTTGCACTAGGTTCACCTTTCTCGATCGAGGGTGGAAATTCATCCAATTAACTCTTGAGAAATCTTTTTCGATAGTCCTGAAAAGAACCGTTTGAATAATGGACGATTTTGATGAATTTACAATGCCACGCAATTCGTGTTGATTTTCTCCGCGCTCAACGCTAGACGCAGTCGAAAACTGGCCCGCCGCTTGCTGTTGTGAATGAGATTCCTGGTGCTATCAGTACGATAGCCAAGTGTCGTCGCTGAGTCGATGTGCCGCTGCCCAGCTCGAGGTGTCACCTCGACGGTGGTCGAAATGGAACTGACGATCAGCTCTCGCATGATCGCATTCCTTCCTGCATCGTAGTTGCCCCCACGATGCGCACCAATCAGAGAGCGTTGGTATACTGAACGAGAAAATTTGTCCGCTACCCATATTTATAGATTTCAGCGATTTCAATGTCTAACTTTAAAACAACTTTTCAACTATTTATCAATGATTTTCAGGTTCACCGAATATTACAAATTGAACGCGGGAGTTTCATCTCTCGGATAACGGGATTTGTTTATCATTTCGTTCAGTGGGAAAGGTACTGTGAGCGTTTAAAATCTTTCACTCAAACGTAACGCTCTTGGTTTCATAAATTTTGAAATGACACCGGGTATAGAAAACAGAGACGTAGTCCTACGTCAAAAAGGCCCGATTCGCAGCCACAATCCGTCTTCTCACCTCACGGGTAACATCATTATCGCACGTCACTAGAGTACCAAACCAAATTCATCCACAGCTTCAAACATTTCACCTCCTAGCACCACTTCGTCACCACAACCACGTCCGGACCGACGTGGACCACCAGCAATCATGTACTTAGTCTTTGTGGTGTTAATCGTAAGTCTAATCCTCGCAGTCTCCCTCTTAAAAGGTACGAACGCCTCTTCCACGACCCGACTGTCGATTCCGATGATGTCGATATCGTCCGCGAAGCTCAGGAGCATATATGCGACTTCGTAACAATGGTTCCGCTCCTGTGCACGCCAGCTCTCCTTATCGCTCCTTCCAGTGCTATGTTGAACAGTGAGTTCGAAAGAGCATCGCCCTGCTTCAGTCCGTCAAAGGTTACGAACGATGACGAAATTTCATCCGCAACCCGTACACTTGATTTCGATCCGTCAAACGTCGCACGAATCAGTCTACTCAGCTTCGCCGGAAATTCATGTTCGATCATAATCTGCCATAACTCGTTTCTCTTCACTAAATCGTACGCCGCCTTGAAATCAATAAACAGATGATGGGTCGGCAAGTTTTACTCCCGAAATTTATCGAGAATCTGCCGCAGGAAGAACATCTGATCAGTCGTTGATCGGCCCTCACGAAAACCCGCCTGATATTCGCCGACGAAGGACTCCTCAATCGGCCTCAGCCTGTGGAACAGAGCTCCGGACAAAACTTTGTACGCTGAATTGAGGAGTGTTATTCCTTTGTAATTCGCGCACTCCAGTCGATGCCCTTTCTTGAAAAGAGGTCAAATGAGACCATCCAACCAACTAGCAGGCAGTTCTTGCTCCTCCCATATCTTTAATATAATACGGAGTAAAAGTTGATACAGCTGCTCACTACCGTGCTTGAGAAGCTTGGCCGGAAGTTCATCCTTCCCAGCAGCCTTGTTGTTCTTCAGTCCCATAATGGCTGTCTTGACCTCGTCTAGCGTTGGAGGTTCCACAGCTTGTCCGTCGTCGTCGATTCGAATTATGTCCGTCGCTCTTCCACTCGCACTCCCACCGTTCAACAACTCAAAGTGCTCTCTCCACCTTGTAGCCACCATTGTCTTGTCTGTCAGCAAGTTTACATTACGGTCGTTGCACATGAAGGGAGAAGGCGCTTTTTTTCTCCGCACGCCATTGTCAGTTTCGTAAAATCTCCGCATATCATTCTGTTCCATACTCTCTTGCGCCTGAGCAATCACATTTTCCTCATGCTCTTTTTTCTTTTTGTGGTGTATTCGTTTTACGGCTACTCTTGCTTCCCTATATCGCTCCCTGCTCTGCCGGGTCCCCGACACCAGCATCTGGATTCTGGCAATATTCTTCTCGTTCGTTACCCTCTGGCGCTCTTCGTCGAACCACCCGTATCTAGGTCGTCTTTGAGCAGTGCCTATCACCTCCCGCACTGCTGTACTCATCGCTCCTTGAATAGACTCCCACAGAGTGTTGAGATTATCGCTCTCGTTGATCTCACTTATCCGCTCGTCCAGCTTCTGGTGATAGTCAGCTACCGTACCGTCTGCTGAAAAATGCTGGATGTTGAAACGCATCGATCGCCAGTTCCAAGAGTCCGACACGTTTGATAACCGAGCTCGAATCTTACTACTTACTACGAGATAGTGATCTTGGGACCTCTAAAAGTTCTAACATCAATTACGTCCGAGAAATGTTGACCATCTTCCAGCACATGGTCGATTTGGTTGCAAACATCGCCGTTTGGGTGTCTCCAGGTGTGCTTGCAGATATCCTTGCGTGCAAAGTAGGTGCTACTAATGGCCATCCCCCTGGCGGTAGCAAAGTTGACTAATCTCAGGCCGTTGTCATTTGTGACGGAGTGAAGGCTCTGCGTACCGTTGATTGGACGGAAAAAGTCCTCTCTTCCGACCTGCGCGTTGGCGTCACCGATGACAATCTTAACGTTGTGTTTTGGGCATTATCCATAGGTCTTGTCTAGACATAAAACGCATCCTTCACGTCATCGGTTTTCTCGTTGGTCAGCGCATAGACATTAATCAGGCTGTAGTTAAAGAATTTGCCCCGGATTCTTAATACGCAGATCCGCTCGTTGATCGGCTTCCACCTCATAACTCGCTTCATCTGTTTCCCGATCACTATGAATCCGACCCCATGTTCTGCCTTATCGCTGCCGCTGTGATAGATGTTATATTTGAACGATGTATTGGCGGCAGGATCCACCGCCCTGAATTCACGTTCACCCGTTTCGGGCCACCGCACTTCCTATATAGCAGCCACGCACACACCAACTTTCTGCAATTCACGAGCCAAAAGGCTCACTCTTCCAGGTTCATTTAAGGTCCTGACGTTCCAGGTACCGAGTTTCCAATCATAGTCCTTATTTCGTTGCCGGATCGGTATCCGAGGGTTCTTCTTCTTCTTCTTCTTTATGGCTCTACGTCCCAACTGGGTACCTCCTCAATCTAGCTGAAGTCAGAAGGACAACAGTGCCCAGGCTGCACTACCAGCTAAGCACACAACTCTTAGCTGGCGGCCTTTGTCATCGTTTGATCCGTGGAAGCATGAGGTAGGAACTTGTGAGGACCAGAGCTATGTTGGACGCTCTCCTTATCGATTCACCGTTTTGCAGCCCAGTGGGTTAACCCCCACATAACCCGAGGGTCCACGTCTCGGGTATCTGACCAGCAGATTTCCTCATTCTATAAAAATATGAGAGAGGATGAACTTCTGTGCGTATCTTTCTTTAACCGCAAACACGTCTTTGGTAGCACTTGAATCAGACGACCTGACCAGATCCTGGATCTGCGAGTTGACTCCTCCTAGACTAGAAGCTATTTCTTCGACGCAGTTCTACCAAACTACACAATTCCACAATAACATCCCTTGGGTATTCATCAAGCTGATACAGCTACACTTGTTGTCTCAGACGGATCTAAATATGAAATTGGGTATTGTTATTCCTAAAAACCTTATCAAAACATAACCGTGAAATGAGAAAATTTCTCAAAAGGCAACTGCTGTCGTAAATGGTACAAAAAATTTCCCCATTGCTCGATGCTCTAGCTTCCACGTCTTCATGGTGGAATTCGTAATCGTTCCTTTTAACTCTGAACTTAAGTAATTATCGCATTAAATAATTACACTAGTTTACAGCATTTTTGCACTCGGTAAGCTGATGATTATTATTATTATTTTTCTTTATTATCGAGATTTTCAGCCCTCGGCTGGTTCATCTCGTATAGCTGATGATCATTGTTGGTGTAGAATCATGTCCTGAGTTCGAAAACGCGAGGGAAAAAATTACAGTAGAGCGAATTTTTTTTCGACTTTCCTTACAAGGTTGATGTTTTGAAATCGATTTTTGTTCTATTTTTAAGCAACGTCGCTCACTTCACACATCTCATTCTCCGTAATCAATGCTCCGATTGAGCTGAATTTTTTACCGTAACTCGCCTACATATGATATGTCAAATAAACGTTGAGAAAGAATTTTAGAATTGTTTTTTTTTTTCTTTTTAAAAAAAAAAACATTTCTTTATATATTTTTGGAAATTTAGCTAAAATTTAACTCGCCAATATCTTGAATTTCATCAATATGACGCAAAATCTGCATTCAGATGATCGAATGGTATTGTATGGTATTGATGGAAAAAGATTTGAAATTAGTTGAAAAATACGCAAGATATTTGAATTTTATTAAATTCCATATTTTTAAAAGTTGTAAAACTCGATATTGAGCTAAAACTCAAAAACTGCTCTACTTAACATTTTTTGAAGCACGGTTTCGAAATCAGTGCTAAATTGCGCTTCAAAAATTTTGGTCGTTGACAGAAGTTCACGACTTTTGTTTTATTTTGTAAACTAGTATTATCGCATACCCTTACCTCGGGAAATATACCATATAAACAGATAGTTTAATGTCTACATGGCCATCGCCCAACACCATACTAAACTACATACTACTGCTACTCACCGAGGTCTTTCACTTTGCACGGCAGCTCGATCGAGTCACCGATGATGGCCTTGTAGAGGTGGCCCCGGGTCATAAATTTCGGTGCCACCGTCGGTGCGTCGATGTCCATGGTCGAGATGTACGGCTCCGGTCGCCCGCTGCATAATCCTGCGTGTATTAAATTTTCGGCCGAAAAGAGGAAAACGAGAACGATGCGGGAAAATGCTCGGTTAGAATGTTGTTTCGTGGTGGAAATTTAATCAATAATTGCCGGATCGGTATGGAATTCGCGGGACCCTCCCGTAATGTATTATATGTGCGAGTGGGTTTCGATGGCATACTTTATGATGGTTATTGCGATTATTTGCACTTCAATCCATACACGCAGTGATTGTGATTTCCCTCCCGTGTTCGTTATTGATGGAACCAGATTGATAGGGAGCAATCCAAACAGGCCAACGTGAATCACATGTCGGCCAGCGCCGGTCCTTTGTTGAAAGAGGCGTGAATGTAACGCGCCGGGTGATAATCTCGAGCGACGATTAGTGGTGCGTATTTGATCATCAGCCGAAGCAAGCAAGCAAGCCGGTTGGAGCGGAATCTTATTTGCGAAGCGATAATTACCGCCGTCAATTAATGGGAAGCGATGAGTGACGAAACGCTTCATCGTGTGAGTAATTGCTTCCAGAAAATCGATTAGACTTGCAAATTGTGTCCTCGGTTGGCGCGCTTTCAACGCCGTGGTAAGATTCTATTCAGCACACTTGGTTCATGCGTGAGTTACGGGCAGATGGGTTTCAATTGATGCAATGACATAGGCCAATGAGCTCATTTTGTAAGGTACCTATAGATGATTGACGATGTCTCAAGGAAACACGGGTTCACAACTGTTTTTCGGTTTCAAATTAAGCTAAATTTCAAATGTTTTCAATAATTTATTCGAAATCTTCAAAACGCAACCACGCCCCATTTTACTCTCAGAGAATGTTGCCATCTGTCACATGGTTGAAGAAATGCTGTTATACATTGTAATTCAAATGTATTATGGTAACACTTGAAAAGGATAATCTTTGATCTCCCGCATGAGGGCCATCATTCAGCATCCACTGAGCACGATACCCACATGACTGACCGCACCCCCATGGTCACCGTAATAGAGCGACACATATGCAAGTGGTCGAATGAATTACTTACAACAGCTACGATAGGTCCCCTACATAGCCGGAAGGGTGCTGTAGGTGGGACACGCGACAGGACCACATTACCACCACACCACCCATCATTATTGACGATGGACGAAATCACCGGTAAGGCATTCCATTCCAGAGGCAACCGGCCACATAAATTACGGCGCAGCGACCACTGATGCATGAAAGTAGGACACTTCACAAGCAATGGGATGCGACCGGCAAGCGCAGAGAGTACTTCTCGCCAGGTGCTTCCACATCGTCCATCAGAGGCTTCCAACAAAGTAAGATCAGAGATTAACTATTGCTTATTCATGCGAAAGAACAACTAGTTTCAGATGGAGCAGCCTCGGCGGCGGAACGACACGGCACACGGCGCGCAGCACTGGAACTTTATGAATATTCCGGGCTACGGCTCACCGGTGCACAAGTAGCTCTTAGCCGTAGCAGCAGCCCAGTCGACGGCCAAACTGACAGACGGTGAGAAGTTTTTCAACTTTGTAGTTTGTTCACTCGCAATCCTCGTGCGTCCTTCCATCCGTCAGTTTTGCAACTACCCTAAGGCATAAACTAGGGTTAATTTCGGGCTTCCTTTGCCAGGAGCAGCTAGCTAAACTTTCGCAATGAGCTAGTTGTCGGGTTTTCGTTTGGGCTGTGCCATCCAAGTAAGCAAGTCAATGCCAATGATGGTGCTGCCACCGCTTCTGCTACTCACTGCCAGAATGAGTTAGACTTTGGCCTTGCTTGTGTGTTAAATGCGCTGGAAGACGAACGCACCCGATGCGATGTCGACGATGAGATGTCGAAAAAGAAAACGTCGTTGAACTAGTAAGCAAGCTGGCGGAAGAACCTGTTTGTGGCAGCCGACAAACTTGATTATGTTTGGCAAATAGAACTATCCTTATTACCGTGAAATTGCAGCGAAAAGCCTAGATAGTTAGCAGCATAGTTGTTCCAGTTAATAGGAACTCCCATAGAATATGGGACAACTAAGCTGCATACGGCATTACTACTTCACAAACGGCAAAAGGTTATTGCAACCATAACAAATTGCAAATGATCCATAGAAAACCAAAAAGCGCTCCATAAAGAATGAACATATGTTCCAAGAAAATGTGCAATGTTACCCATAAATAATTGAAAACGTTCCACATTTTATAAAAAATGTACCGGTAAAACATAAAATTTTCTCATTAAAAGTGAAATATTGCACCAATATATAATACTGAAATGCTCCATAATAAAATACAAATGCTCCATAGAAAAAAGCAAACGCTCCATAAAAAAATAAAATTGTACCCATAGAAAATTGAATATTGCTCCATAGAAAAATTAAATTGCACAACAAAAATATGAAATTGCTCCATAGAAAACAGACAAATGCTCCATAAGTATTATCAAACTGAGCCACATAAATTACAATTTGCTCCATAAAAAAATGAAAATTCTCCATAACTTTAAACATTTGCACCACTAAAGCAGTGCAATGTAAAACAATTTAGCCCTGTAAAATTAAATTATGAGAATATGCTATCTATGGAGCATTTTCAATTTTTCATGGAGCAATTCCTATTTTCTATGGTGCAGTTTGATAATACTTCTGGAGAATTCATCTATTTTCTATGACGCAATTTCAATTTTTTATGGTGCAATTTATTTTTTTTATGGAGCAATATTCATTTTTCTATGGGTACAATTTTAATTTTTTATGGAGCATTTGCATTTTTCTATGGAGCATTTTTATTTTATTATGGAGCATTTCAGTATTATTTATTGGTGCAAAATTTCACTTTTATTGAGAAAATTTTATGTTTTACATGTACATTTTTTATCAAGTATGGAACGTTTTCAATTATTTATGGGTAACATTGCACATTTTCATGGAACATATGTTCATTCTTTATGGATCGCTTTTTGATTTTATATGGAGCGTTTCTATTTATTTATTGGTGCAATAAATAGGCTGCCTTCACAAACTCCTAAGCGATTTGCTACGTTTGTACTAAAAAAATAGTAGTGGACATTGATGTTAGACCATTCGACCGAATGTCCATTAGGCAGAATGGTCCTTTCAAATAAGAGACATATTTATTAAATAGAACTTCTTAAGAAATTTACTCAATGATTTGGTTCTGTGGACTTAGTTGTGTACTCTTTAAAAATCGGTTAGAAATTCATTTGGAAATTTATTTCAGCGTTATTTCTCCGAAACGTCTCAAAACATTATTTTAGCAAATCTTGCATCCATGAAATTCTTCAGAAATCTTTTACTGATTCCTTCAAAAAATTTTGACAGATTCCTCCCGAAAAAAATTAGAAGAATTTATTTGAAAACTATGCAAGAATATCTTCACAAATTCATCTGAATATTCGGAATGTCTTTGAAATTTCTGTAAGAAATCTTTCAGGAATTCTGTTGTTGATAATTTGAGAAAATTCTTTGTTTCCTTCAGAAACAAGATTACCCCAGAAATTAATTTAGAAACTTTAAAATAAAAACTCCCCTGGATTGCTTCGATATTGTTTAATAAAGGATTTAAAAAAACCCTCCAGGAATTCCTTTTGAGAAAGTTTTACGGATTTCGTTTGATAGTTCATCAGAACATCTTCCATGGATTGTTTCAAAGTTTCCTCTAAAACTTCCTTCGGAATTTTCCTTATTGGGTCCTCCAGAAATTGCTCCCAAAATAAGAGAAGCTTCCTACATAGATGTTTTCAGAAATACGTACGTACGTAATGGGTGTTTGAGAAAATCATTCATAAATTTGTGGAGTGGACCTGGTGTGATGGTTAAAATACCCCAGGTAACAATTTGATGCTGTACAAACGTTTCTCCAACTCTTTTGAATCAGCGATCATTTGAACAAAAGCTGAACACTATAGGTACAATCCTTCATTCAGCTCCTAAACATCTAATTTTGGTGATTTAATTCAACCTTTCGCTGATTTGAGATTCATCGGAAGGCTGATTTAAGGCTTTTAATATGCAATTATATTTAATGATTGTGATAAAATAAAATAAAAACACTTTCGTGAGCCTATTTTTATCATTAGCTGCGTCTATTTCCAGAAGAGATGTTTAGGAATGCATAAATCAATCTGTGGGAAAACTGGGAATTGAACGTGGACCTCCTGATTTATAGTCACTCACCTTAGCACATACACCACATACAATTGTATACGCTTGAAAACAAGAGCATTACTTGTTGTGTCTGAATAGTCAAGAACAAAAGTTGAACTAAGTCTGAATTAAGGCTGAAGAAGCGATGTGTACTTCACGAAAACCATGCTTGGGTCACATGTCAAAAAATGTTTGATTAAAGGTTGAACAACAGATGTTTAATTCTGCATGTTAGTGTATGTTTTAAAGCTGGTTACCCAGATGAATAATTTATTCAACTTGATATCCAGCCTTCTATGTATTGCTGATTATAGAAGTTGAACAAGCCATACTTCAGACCAATATCCAGCTGTCATTGTGTTCAGCCATTGACACCATTAGCCACCTATTGTTCAGCTAATACTCTCACTGTTCAGCATTAATTGTTACTTGGGACGTGACTCTCACGCCGAGGACCTGGGATCGAATCCCACTCCCGACAAACTCGCAAAATGTGAGTTCTTCCTTCGGAAGGGAAGTACTCGTTAAAACAGATACAAAAATCTACAAATTCCTTTAGAACGTTATTTCTAAAAAAAAATTAAAAAAACAGAGGATCCTCCAGAAAGTTTTTCGGGGATTTCCTTTCAAAAATATTCCACACGCTTCTTCAGAATTTCTTACAAAGATTCCTTAACTTTTTTTTCAGAGACTATTTTAAAAAAATCCCTTTAAATATTCTTTATGAGATTACTCTTTGTATTTCTCCAAAGATTCCAAGTCATGGAAATCTTCAATGGTTTTTTTTCCAAAATTATTCCTTAGATTTCTCCAGAAAAATAATCTGGTATTCGCTCTTAAAATCTACCAGAATTGACCTTTTAAACTGTACTAGGGATTCGTTGCATCGGAAATTTCTGCAAGAATTCTTTCAGAATTTTCTACGGCATTATTTCAGAAATTTCTTTAAAAAATCTCTTACAAATTCTCCCACCGGTTTCTTCAGAAAATTATTCAGACATTCTTTCAGAATTTTCCTCAGGGAGTCCACCAGAGAATTTTCCAGGAATAACTCTAGGGATTCCGTTGAAAATTTCCGCATGAATATGTCCAGGAATTTCTTAAATCGCTGTAGAAATTGTAGTATCCTGCAGAAAATCCTGTAGATTCTTTTTCCAGATTTATTGCATTATTCCTTTCATTGTTTAAAGCGGAAATTCTTCGAGGGAATATAGAAATTCTTTTGGGATATTATCCCGTTATTTCTCCGTGTATGGCCCAGAAATGTATCCGGCATTTCTTCTAAGTATAACAGATATTATTTCACCACGAATTCTTTGGGAAATTTATTCATAAATATTTTCTATGAATTTCTACGGAAATTTGTCAAGTAAATATTTAAACATTTTTTTTTTCAAAAAATTTTACATGAACTAATTCTCCAGGTACAGCCATAGGATGTTTTTTTAAAAATTCGACCACAAATTTCTCGAGGAATGGATTTGAAAAATCTTCCAAAACTTTTTTGAAGGATTTTTTTCTGTAAATTTCTCAATACTTTTTCTAGGAATTGCACCACTGGTTTCTCAAGAGGTACCTCTGAAGAAATCCCCCTGATATTCTTTCAAGAATCTTCCTGGAATTGCTTCAGATATTCCTAGCTACATTTATTCAAAAGTACTTTCTAAGATTTGTTCAGCGATACTGAAGATTTCTTCGGAGTTTCCTGATGGGATTCCCCTTTGAATCCCCTTGAGGAGAAATTATTATCTCCAGATTATCCTTATCAATTTTACGGATTATTTCAGCAAGAAGTTTCTGCAACAGTTTCTCCATGGAGATTTTCAAAAATGCTTTTAAAAATTCCTTAATAAATTCCACAGGGATTTCTTCAGATATTCTTCTCAAGGTTTCTCCAAGAATTCTATGACAAATTCCTTCAGTGAATCCTGCCGAAATTCCTATAAGCATTTTTATCGAAATTGCTTCTGCGCTTGCATCAGAAAAATCTCCTAAAACGTTTTTAGAGCTCTGCAGAATTTGTTCAGATATTTAAGTAGGGATATTTAAGAAATTCTTCCAAAAGCCGCACAAAAATTACTAATGAATTCTGAAAGCAATCCCTATAAATTCCTCAATATTTGTTTTTAGGAATTGCACCACGGGTTTCCCGAGAAATTTCTGTAGCAAGTTCTTAAGAAATCCCAAGATCCCTTCATGTATTTCTTTGTAATTGCTTCAGATATTCCTATATAGAATCATTCTAAAATATTTTCTAAGATTTTAAAGAAATTTTTCTGCTGATGTCTTCGGAATATCCTGCTGGGACTCCTCTTGAAATTTTTGAGGATACGTTTATACCTCCAGAGATTCCTTCAGTATTTTAGGGATTTGTTCAGGAATTTCAACAAGGGATTTCGGCAACAGTTTTTCCAATTTTTTTTTAAATAACTTATCAAAATCAATGGGGCACGTTCAGTGTAGTACTAGATTTGTAGTAATGAGCTGAATTTTAGTATGGTGAGAAGGTCAATTCTCCGTTTCTGCAATGAAATGGTGCAAAAAGCGTGGGTATTATGATTCCTTGCCAAATTTGATGCTGTTTGAGCAAAACTTTGGATAACTATATTGTTTATGTAGCAAGAAATGGAGAAAACAACAACACTGTTGCCCAAAGTTTTGCTCAAACAGCATCAAATTAGGCAAGGAATCATAATACCCACGCTTTTTGCACCATTTCATTGCAGAAACGGAGAATTGATCTTCTCACTATACTAAAATTCAGCTCATTACTACAAATCTAGTACTTCACAGGTCTGTCCTACAGGGATTTCTTCAGAAATTATTTCGAGTTTCTTCAAGAACTCTTAAAAAAAATCATTCAATGATTCCTGCAAAAAATGTTATAAGGAATATTTTTTTTGGAAATTGCTTCTGAGGTTTCAGCAGAAATATCTCCTGGAATTTCCTTAGAGATAAAAAAAAAATATTAAAATTCGATATCAACGAAACATATGTGTTTTTTTTTTAGTCATCAGTTTGATATACGCCTCATATATCTTACATGTAGTTGCGTGGTTCTTATGGATTTTTTTTTCAGTAGATAATTACTTTAAAAATTAGTGAAGCAATTCATTTGAAATATATTCATTTTTTTTTTTTTTGAATCCCTTGGCCAATGACTCTGAAAAATCGTTCGGCAGTTCTTTTCAGAATTCCTTAAGCAATTTCTCTCTGGATTCTTTCAGCCTTTTTTATATTTCTTTAGCATTTCCTCTGAAAACTAAATCAGCTGTTGTTTTAAAAAACATGTTTTTGCCATTGCTTTGGTGAAAATTTTCAAGTTTTCTAAAGAGTTTACTTAAACATTTCATTGAACTTTCCTCGGCAATTCTTTTTAGATTGATTTTGACAACCCAAGTAGCACACTTGTCACAGAAAAGTCACGGGGGCGCAGGTTTTTGTTGCACAGAAGTTACTGTGACTTACTTCTAGCAAATAAGTGTTTATTTGTTAGAAGTAAGTAACAGTGACTTCTGCGCAACAAAAACCTACGCCGCCGTTACTCTTATGTGACAAGTGTGTTACTTTGGAATTTCTTCTTGACCGATTTTAGTAGGGAATTCTCTTCAATAGCTCTGTGAATTTCTTCAGAAATTTCTTCTTAAATTTCATCAGAAGTTTCTTTGGAATTTCCATCAATTTTGGAAAATGTCCCAAGTAACAATCAGCATGCCTTGAAGGTTTATTCATGTTTTATCCTGGTTTTATACGAGCATGTCAAAAAGCTAGTTGTTCTAAATTAGTTTTATGTGGTAGCTTTTTACTTTGAACCTTTGGCGTTCCATAAAACTATCATATAACTTCTGCTATAAACATCTTCAATTAAAAACTTGCAAGTAGACATGAATTGGTTTTATCACTTATTATATACCATTTCAATAAAACTTGCATTTGCGGTTGTTGTCGGAGAGATTTTTTTTGTAAACAAATACACAAAACTGTGAGGCAATGCATAAAACCAACAAAAGATTTCGTGGCCGTAACATAAACCAAAAAAATGCTGTGATAAAACCGCTAGTTCTACCATGAGCTCAGTTATGACTACCTCAGGAGGGTTAGCCCTATTGGAGGAATCATCAGGAACACAGAGTTTTATCAGAAAAATATGTCACCAAGCCGGGATAATTCATGTAAATAAAGAAAAAATATTACTCAATTTTATGATTTCACATACAGCTCAAGATCAAATTAAACCATACAACACGTTTCCGTCATCTTATTTTGTCAGAAAAATTACATAATGTCTTTTAAACTCCGCTGTGTTGAAAAAACCTTTTTTGCACCCAATTCCACCGAGTAAATTAAATGCATTTAACTTCCAAATTATGCATAGTTTGTGTGGCGCACTTAGTTTTTGTCATTATCACAGTCACATTCACCACAAATTTTCCGTGGCATGTCTCCTGACACGTATTAAATAGGAAAACAAATCTGAATTCCATATCTGCATCTTTCCAATTGATGGCTGGATAAACAACCAAGCATAATTTATTCTGACGATCGAACGTTGAGAGTGAAAAATAATCAAAACAATTATTTGACAATTCAGAATATGGTTTTATTTAGAAGATTGATAAAACTATGATACAACCCGAAATCCTAAGCCGGTTTGCATACGAAGTTCTGTAGACCCTAATAAGACTGGGCCAACTAGCCAGAACGTGGGCTTATTGAGGCATACAAGAACTCGAGAGCATTTTCAAATCGGTATCAATGGTTTTATGTTTAGGATTTTAGAATCGCTAAAAAACTTTGATAAAATTAAAATTGTTACTTGGGGTTTGCATTGCTTCAAGAATTTCTTCGACAGTCTTCCTGGAACTCCCGATTCGGTAAATTGTCGGTGATTTTTTTCTTTCAATATTGTCTTTGGGGTTAGTTGAGCGGAATTTCTTCTTTGGAAAAGTTTTCTGCAGTTTCAACATGAATTGATCCAACAATTCCCATGGAATTATTTTTTTTTTTTGGGATTTCTTCATATTTTTTTTTGAGATTATTTTGATAAATTCTCTGGAATTTTGATTGGCACTTCTTCAGGAGACATAATCGGCAATAACTTTTGGAAAGGTTTTCATTTGGTTATTATTTTTTAAACACCTGAGGCATTTCTTTTGAAAATTCTTTAGATAATTGTTTTGGAAATTTGTAAGGCAACTCCCTCAAATTGTTCTATATAGTTTCAAAAATTCTTTTGAGAGTTTTGCTAATAATTTCTTTGGTAAATGGTTCGATTGTTCATTTTAAAATTTATTTGACTGATACTTTTAAAATTCCTCAGTCTAATCTGTCCTAAATTTTACTGATGACTTTTGGAAATTTCGGTGGTATTTCCGTATGGAATTCCAAATGTAATTACTTTGGAAATTCTTTCGAAAATACTCTTACAAATTCAAAACAAAATCTTCAAGAATTAACAATGGAATGACCGACGAAAATCTTGAAGGGATTCCCCTAGGAATTTTTCAAAAACCAAGGTTATTGTCAAAGGCATTTCCAAAGAAATTGCGTCAAAATTTGACAAAGCAATTTCTACAAATGTTCGCATAGAATATGCCAAAAACGTCATAAACGAAAAACTGAAGGATTTACCAAAAGTATCCAAAAAAATTCTAAGAAATTAAAAAAAACACACAAAAAAGTTTTCAACAGGACTTCAAAATGAATTCCAAAATAAATGATCGAAAAAACAGAAACAGTACAAATAATTTCCAAAAGATTTTCCTATGTTCGAAGGCCCACATAAATTGTTTAATGAATTCCCAAAATAACTGACGTAAGAAATTTCAACGCTATTGGTTGAAATTTTTAAGTTTTTGTTTAATTTCTTCAAGAAGTTTCTTTCTTCGTCAATTATTTCGAGATTTTTTTGACAAATCCCTAAAAAAATTTTAGGCGATTCTTGTAGGAAATTCTTGAGCCACGGCTTTGGTTACTTCTTCTGAAATTTCTTCTAGAATTTCTACGGCACTTTCATTGAGAATTCATTCTCGATTTTTTTTCTGATTTCCTTTGATAAGTCCATTTGGTAGTTACTTTGGGAACTACTTCGACACTCTTCTTGAAACTACATCGCCAATTCATACGGGAAATGATTGAACAATTCTTTTGGAAACAGCTTCGGCAAATTGCATGTGAATTGTTCTGGTAATGTCTTTGGAGTTACCTTTGCCAAGACTTCTTCAGTATTCCAAAAATACCTTTGTCATAAGTGTTGATGTTTTTGACGTTTTTCAAGACTTTTTTTGGTAATTTCTTTTGAACAATCATAAGAAGGTGGAACTACGGGATGTTTTTCACTATTTCAGAAACTGTTCAGAGAGTTTCGCCGGTTATCCCTTAGGTATTTTTTGGCAATTGTTTTGATATTTTTTCCGATTATTTTCGAAATTCATTTGACAGCTGCTTTGAGAATTTCTTAGTCCATCAGTTCTTAAATTTTCCTGTCAATTTTTGAAAACTTCTCTGGTATTAGCTTTGGGAGTTTCTTTCAAAGTTTTGTTTGTTATGGCATTGGAAATTTCTTTAGCAATATTTTTACAAATGAAACACATTTCCAATAGTTTACAATAACCGAAAGACTTTCCAACGAAGTTGCTGAAACATTACCAAAATCCCAGGAGAACTACCAAAGGACATTCCAAATTAATATCCACAAGACCTGATTAAGAAAAAAAAAATATCATTGACCATTCAGCGCGCGCGCTGTTGTAAATAGTACAACACTACCAAAAACATCGCATTTCGTATGCAGCGCTAGCGCGGTTCAGTTTCGGTTGCTTGATGGCGCGCGTCCTGGAAGGTTAAAATTTTCAAAAGCAGTTCCGATAGAATTCCAATGAATGCCGAAACAAACTCTTATGACATAGTCCGACTGATTCTCAGAGGAATTTTTGATGGTGGTTTTACGGGAATTGTTGAACAAATTCCCAACATAATTGACGTCCAAAATATTGAGCAAATACAAAGGAACTTCTGAATGGTTTCCAGAAAAATTAAAAATTCTGGAGGAATACCCATGAAAATATTGAAAGAAATTGCAAACATATTTCCAAATAAAAGCAAAGCAATTTTAAGAGATAATTATCAAAAGAATTTCTGTACCGTCTGTTTGAACCCTCTGAGCAGAAACAAAAAAAAAAACGATAGACAGCTTTACCCTTGAAAAAGTCCAAATAAATCAGGCCGAAACGTCGGGAAATGGAAATTTAATCGTTTGGATTCCCTAGACTGAGAAAGCCAGAACTTACATATTTACAAATAACGTGACAATTAGCAGATATGTCAGCTACTACTTGTATTTGCTACTTCATACATTACAAATATACATTTCCAGGACTAGTTTGTAATGAATTTTCTCGAATCACGGGCCAAATTCTTCTGATCTGTTTTGTTCAAATGTTCAGGTCCAGCTCTTGAATTTCAATGAAATGCTACAATTATGTTGAATATGTGACTTCATTAACGCTATCGATATTCCTGATGAAAGCCATGGTCATTACCGAGAAGTTCTACATTCCGCTGAAAAGGCTTGCATTCATAATTGAAGCTAATCAATCTAATGGAATCACAATAGGCCACAAAGCACACTATTGAATAATGTGTCTAGTTCCCATGCGCGCTCAAGTCGCGTCTTTACCCACAAAACATTCTCTTTCAGGTGCTTTCTATTCAGTTCCAAAAAAAACACAAAAGTAGTAAATCAACCGAAAACACTGTTGCGTTCCACGCTGTTTTAACGCGTCATATCAGCAATTGCCACGAACACAACACACCGCAGCGGTTCCTTTCATCGCCCATCAAAAATGACGAATTGAAAACTAAGCCATCAACGTCGCCCGGAGTCAACCATCGCATCGCATGGTAGCGTTGTTGTCGCGGAAGCACCATATGCTGCCATCCATCCTCCTGCTTCGGGAAGGCACCCGCTGCTGCGCTGTTATGATGTGTAATTGATTACCTGCGTGATAGGAATCAATTTGTGGAGCATGAATTAATAATAATTCGCCGGAATATTATCGCTAATTATTTTTTTCTTCGCTACGGTCGTTCCGGGTTACCAATTGACTTCCTTTCCCGGAATTCTGGGTTTGATGTTTGGCTGCTTTTCCGGGGAATCACTTCATTATATGCGCACATGACATTTGAATGTCTTTCAATCGGCTGGTAATTTGTGATTATTTTGTTAATAATACGGGCTAATTGGGTTCTAATTTCCTGAACACTAAATCACAGCAATACCGTACATCAAAGAACAGCACAGAGGTAGGTAGAGTTATTTCTGAAATCAGTCTCTGTCAATATAGGGTCTGGGACCATTTGGGCAGGCGGACCTATTTTGGGCACTTGCTGCTATAACTCAGACAATTTTTAACCAATTGTCCTGATTTTTGGGACACGGTGAGATACGCACAGCATCTAGCCATGTACAAAAATTGAAGTCGATTGGTTAAAAATTGACTAAGTTATAGCATCAAGTGCCCAAAATAGGTCCTCCTGCCCAAATGGTCCCAGACCCTATTTACATTCAATTCGAGTAACATTCATCAACAGTTATCAGAAAGATCCTAAACTTCATTTTCATGAGCTAACTTTCCACAAAAAGGCTACATCCTTGAATACGCTCAGCCCGGTTGTGCACTCTTTGGAAGTTGCTGATTTCCATCCCAGTTGGCTCCAGTTGCTGTTTTTTCTGGAAAAGATCTCGAAACTCACCGAAGTTTTAAACTTGATTCCGAAAACTCCAAGACAAACAAGAATTCATAAAAGTAAGTATACGCTGCTGATTGTTGCGTGTGTACCTCTACGTCTACATACTCTTGTTTCTTGTCTGCTTTCTTTGCTGGGGAAAATGGAAATGAAAATGAAATATAAACTTTTCTATATCAATTCTGTTTTTCTTCAACTGCGCTCCAGTGTGGGTGGTGCTTTGTATTCATGGAAGTTTGCGGTGCCGCTGCTGCAACCATATGAAACACTTTGCGTTCATATAAGTACACTGGGAAAATGAAAAGGATGAGAATTAGAGTACCGTCGTGCGGGGCTTCTTTATACACTTTTTCATGGTTTTTCAACTTTATGACATTATAACTCCCAGACTAGTGAATGAATTTCCGCAATTTTTATACACAATAATTGTGAGTATGTATGTAGGATGTATGCAAAATTTGAGCTAAATCCATCAATAAACAAAAAAGTTGTTCATACACCAATCGGACACATCTCATATAGAACCGGATGGGGGCTACTTTGGACATTTTTATCTATAACAAAACTGCATTTCAAATTCCAGGGTTATTTGGAAAACTACATTGTACCAATACTGTAGTATACTGTATCATACATAATTTCAATAAAAATATGCGTTTTAAGATGGTTCTGTGCTACCTTTGGTATTATGAGCAGCGTGATATTGCTATATAGATAGCCTGAAAAAAGGGACCATCAATCCTTTATTTGGGCGAAACGGTCATTTATTACGTATAACGATACAAATATTCGATTGTATATGCTACGTTGATACATTTTGAATGAATTGATCAACCCTTTGAAATTTATGAACTGTAGAAACAATGCCTACAGACCAAATGTTCTGATACGTTATGCATATTATATTAGTTTATTCGATGTTTTTTCGCGTCCTGACAAGCAATAAACGGTCTGTTTGAAAAATTAGTTCAACCAAATGAAGGGAAAACTATTGCTTTATAATAGTTCCTAAGACATCAAACAGATTTGAACCATATTTTGAATTCAAAAAATCCATATTCAAAAGTGTCCAAAGTAGCCCCGCATTTCAAAAGTAGCCCCGCACGACGGTAGCTGAAGTTTGTTCAGTTAAAACGTTTGTAAAAATGTAACTTTCAGAAATGGTCAAGGCTCTAAATATGCCATGAATCTCACAAAGAACAGCAGCACCCACACACAGTTATTTGTTCAACATCACATTTGACATTGGACATGATAATCAATAGTACACTACAATACTCGGTTTGTGGCTGCCACTCTTTTTCCTCAGTCAATCCCAATGCTCGCCGGATCACGCTCCACCTGAGCCGCTCATCGTGCTCTCTGCTCTCCACGCCATCTTGTGCCAACTGGATCAGTAGTGAATACCAAATTTGAAGAGTTGTTGTCCGACATTCTTGCAATATGCATATGCCATATTCCATATCCTTCCAGCTTTGGCCACCTTGTGGATGCAAGGTTCGCCGTAGAGTGCAGCGAGCTCGTGGTTCATCCTTCGCCGGTACACATCGTTCTCCTGCATACTGCCTTAGATCGTCTTAGCACGCGTCGTTCGAAAACTCCAAGTGCTTGCAGGTCCATGTCTTTCCAGCATTCTTGCAGGATCCCCTTGCGAAATTCCTCTCATGAATCTAAGATTTGTACAGCCGTGCACGATAATCAAAACTGAGTGTGTAGTAATTGCTTGCGAGGATCCTCCAGGAATCCCTTCTGGGATTTCTTAAGGAATTATTTCCAAGGTTCATTTCCAATTCTTCCTGGAATCTTTCGAGGACTTGTGCCAGTATTCCTTCAAGAATTTTTCCAGGAACTCGTTCCGGATTTTTTTTTTCAGGAATTTCTTCTGGGATCCTTCAAGAACTCTTTCCAGGATTCCCGTGGGATTTTTTTTTCCGAGAACTCCTTCCAGAGTCTTTGATCGAGTGTAAATAGTTTTGCACCTTTTAATTCCGCCTTATTTTACTTATCCTTTGACAGATACGCGTATTTCGACTACCACTTGTAATCTTCCTCAGTGTCAGTTATCCTCTGGAAGATCTGAGGAAGATTACAAGTGGTAGTCGGAATACGGGTATCTGTCGAAAGGTAAGTAAAATAGGACGGAATTAAAAGGTACAAAACTGATTCGAAGAAGATATTCGAAAAGTAGGTACAAGATCCTTCCAACGTTCGTGCAAGAACCTCTTTCAAGATTCCTCCAGAAACTACTGCCCTGATTTCTTCGTAAAGTCCATTCGGCATTCAGCCGTTTAGGATTTCTCAAGGAATTCTTTTCTGAATTCCTCCTGAAGTTCCTTCTGAAACTCCTTCAGATCCTTGGAATTCTTTCAGATGTTCCTCCAGATAAAAATCCTCCAGGGGGTTATCAGGAAATTCTTTCCAGAGTATTTAAGAACATATATGAGCGAATCCAAATGGCTGCCCTGCAAATACCTTAAGCACCGATCTCGTCATCCAAACAACGCATAGAGCTGATATTGCTTCTCCTTGCTTGCTCATTCGTGATAAACATCGAGTAACATTTTCCACTTCAACCGAGCAGAAAAGAATAGGAAGTGAATAACATATTTAGGTATTAATCTTAAATACAATCATACCTCGATATGCCCTTCATTTGGTGGACATAAGAGGCAAAATAACAAAAACGAATACCATGATTTTGTATCAATAACACCTATAACATAATAAGTATTGTTATTTCAATAATAAATAAATACCCAAAATTTTTAGCGCTGTATTTATTATCCAAAAGGTGTTGAATAACAAAGTAATAACATTTTTTGTTATTAAATCGTGCATTTGTTTGATAACGCCATGGTCAAAATATGTTCTTCAGTTAACTCTGCTCACATACTTCCAAATGTTATTGCGTTGTTCTCATAACATTTTGTAGAATAATACAATAATAACAATTTTAGATATTAGAGCACAGGTTGTTATCAGCATGGTATTTGAAAGGTATTCGCCTCAGCTCGGGCATGTGTTTTGTGGATGATGAAATCGGTACTCTTGAAAACGCGAAAATGGACCAGGACGCGCTCTTATTACACCTTAAAGGAATTCTTCTTTTTTATGGAATATCATCTAGGAAATTCTTATAAAGCCCGTACAGGAGTTCCTTAAGGAATATTTTCATTGTTCATTTTTCAGTTATAACTTATAACTTATAGTTATAAATTCCTTAAATACCATAAAATAAACTGAAGATATGCCAAAGAAACAATTACTGAAATCCCGGAACCGCAGAAGGAATCATGTGATGGGGCAGTCGTCATGAGTTTTGTGTTAGGTGATGGGGTTTGGTTCAATTTTATATATGGCCAGTTCCACTAGTGCTGATCCAGATTACTAAAATGGCTATAACTCCGGAACGTCTCGACCAATCGAAACCATTTTTCAAAAACAAATAATGCGGTAAAATTCTGGTGCAATTCGAGTTAAAATCGTTGAAATGGGCCGTTTTAAAGTGCCCTACAAATGAGTGATCGTTATTGTACACACATACACTCACGGACATACATCCACACTACCTTGAAACGATTTGACCCCGGGAGTAGTTGCGCGGTCCCAGACGAGGACTGGCCTAAGCCCCAAGCGGCTGGTCTTGGGCCAACGGCCGCTTCCGGGGTGGGCACACAAGGCCTTCTTCTAACTTTGATAGTAGGGGTGGAGGTATCAGGGCCCATATAGCCGAGGCGGTAAACGCACGGGAATTCAGCATGACCATGCTGAGGGTGACGGGTTTGATTCCCGGTCGGTCCAGGATCTTTTCGTAAAGGAAATTTCCTTGACTTCCTTGGGCATAGAGTATCTTCGTGCCTGCCACACGATATACACATGCAAAATGGTCATTGGCAGAGGAAGCTCTCAGTTAATAACTGTGCAAGTGCTCATAGAACACTAAGCTGAGAAGCAGGCTTTGTCCCAGTGAGGACGTTACGCCAAGAAGAGGAGAGAGGAGTAGGGGTGGAGCTTCGGATGTGGGAGTCCTATTATAAAAACTGGAATTTTCGGCGGGCGGTGACGGGTTCCCAACCACCTCAGACTTCTAACGTCGTGAGGGTAGATACCCCCACTCGCAGGGACGCCTGGCGAGAGGCGAACTGCCTGGATTCGGAGTCTTGGGTTCAGGAGCGCTTGGTACTGAATGACGGGGACAGCCAAGGTCTGCAGCAATCTAACGGTGACCTTCTTTGGATCGATGGCGAACCGGGCCGGCGGGACGACGGTGCCTGGTGAAAGGGGTTTCGACGAAGTATACTGGTAGTCAGAAATCGGGGCCAAGCGGTGGCTTTCAGCGGCTACGGCGCACACTTGTCACCCAGCTGGAGATAGCACGTACGATTGAGGTGGCCTCCGGACCGACCGAAACGTGGCTGGTTTGAGGTGGTGATCCGACCAGATCGGAACCAATCGTGGCTGTTGAAGGTACTAGGCGAAGCTTGGTAACGTAGCTTCTATTCCGGAATCTTCTATAACACGATTCTCTTCTCGGGCCAAATGGCCCACTCGTTAACAGGCACGTGGAATGATCTCCATGGACAAACTCAGGAAAAATCTTCTTGGGCACACCGGTTGATAGATGCCACTCGGCTACCTGTCCCTCAAGCTATCTCGTTGGTGTGTTCGACTGTATTTGGAAACTAATGTTTTGTGGCTTCTCAGTCTTGACAAAATCAAAACGCTGTTATGTTATTTTGTCCGACGTTTCGGTCCGTTTGGGACCTTCTTCAGGGACCCAATAGTTACAGTGTTCTCGTCCACTGTGGTTCGGCAGAACCTGTAACTGTCGCTGTAACTGGATCGAGTTTTCCCGCACAATCGCAGCCAAATCGGATGCCCTATCGGAAAGAAAACTTGGTCCAAAGTTAGCACTCCGGAATTTAGTACCTAACCCGAGAACGATCACCAGATTTTCAAAAGCGAGTTCTACGAGTTCCTCCGGAAATTCCTCGGGGAGTTCCTCCGCAAATTTCTCTAGGAGTTTCTCCGGGAATTCCTCTAGAAGTTCCTTTGAAAAATCCTCCAGGAGAACCTACGGGCATACCTCCAGGAGTTCCTCCAGGAATTCCTCTAGAAGGCACAAGAAGGAATTCTTGCAGGAATTTCTCTAGAAGTAGTTTTAGTTTTATTTTTTCTAGGAAATTCTTCCAGGAGTTCCTCTAAGAGTAACCCAAAGAATTTCTATAGGAATTTCTTCTGGAATTCCTCGAGAAGTTCATCCACAAATTCCTCTAGGTGGTACTCCGGGAATGCCTCAAGAAGTTCTAAGAGGATTTTTTTTTTCTAGAAGTCTTTCCAAGTGTAAGTCCAAGAGTTCCTCTAGGATTTCTTACGGGAATTTCTTTGGTAGTTCCTCCCGGAATTTTGCTAGGAGTTCCACTGGGAATTCCTATATTAATTCCTCGATGGATTCCTCAAGTAGTTTCTTCAGAATGTTCTCAAGAAGTTCTTTCAAGAATTATTCTATGAGTTCCTCCCGAAATTCCTCTTGAACTTCCTCCAAAAATTCCTCCAAGAGTTCCCTCGGGAAGTCCTCTACGCGTAACTCCACGAATTTCGCTATAAGTTTCTCTTGGAGTTCCTCCAGGAATTCTTCTAGGAGTTCCTCCGGGAATTCCTCTAGGCTGTCTTCTGGTACTCTCTGTAGGAGTTCCTCCGGAAATTCCTCTATGAGTTCCTCCGCAAATAGCTCTACGAGTTCCAAAAAGATTTCTTTCAAGGTGTTCATCCGGAATCATCTTCGGGGAGTTCTCCCGGGATTTCCTCTAAAAGTTTCAATGGCATTTTTCTAGGAGTTCCTGCAGAAATTCCTAAAGGAGTTCTCCCGGGAATTCCTATATGAGTTTTTCCAGGAAATTCTCTAGCAGTTCCTCCGAGAATTCCTGGAGGAGTTCCTCCGGGATTTCTTCTGGACGTTCATCCGAAAATTCTTTTTGAAAGTTCCTCCAAGAATTCTCCAGTTCCTCCGGGAATTACTCTAGGAGTTTCAATGGGATTTCTTAGACCTTCGGAAAATCCTCTAGGAGTCCCTTTGGGTATTCTATTAGAAGTGTCTTTGAGAATTCCTGAAGGAGTTCCTCCCAAGGTTCCTCCGGAAATTCCTTTTACAGTTCTTCCAGAAGTTCTTCTAAGAGTGGTGTTCCTCCGGAAATTTATCCAGGAGTTTCTCCGCTGGAAATGTCTCTAGAAATTCCTCTAGAAATATATTTAGGGATACCCCCAGGAATTTCGCTAGGAGTTCCTCCGGGATTTCCTTGAGGAGTTCCTCCGGGATTTCCTTGAGGAGTTTCTCCGGAAATTCCTTGAGGAGTTTCTCCGGAAATTCCTCTAGTAGTACCAAAAGGAATTTTTCCTAGAAGAATAGGAATTTATCCGGGAATTCCACTAGGAGTTCCTCCGGAAATTTCTGTGGGGTTTCTTATTGAATTCTTCAAGGAGTTTCTTAAGCAAACTCTCTGGAAGTTTCTCCAAGATTATTATTCTATGAGTTCCTCTCAAAATTCCTTTTCGAGTTTCTCCCGAAATTCCTTTTGGAGTTGCCCCTCATCTAAAATTTCCTCCAGAAATTCCTCTAGGAGTACCTCCAAGAATTTCTCCATAAGTTTCTCTTGGAGTGTCTCCAGGAATTCTTTTTTTTCCAGGAATTTCTTCGGGAATGTCATTAGAAGTTCCTCCGAGAAATCCTTTCGAAGTTTCTCCAATTCCTCTGGGAATCGCCGTAGTTCCTCCGGAAATCACTCTACGGGTTGCAATGAGATTTCTTTCTAGGAGTTCCTCTGGGAATTCCTCGAGGAGTTCCTCCGGGAATTCTTCTATAAGTTCCTCTGGAAGTTCCTTTATGAGTTCCTCCAATAATTCTCCAGGAGTTCCTCCGAAAATTGCTCTAGGAGGTTCAATGGGATTTCTTAGATTCTACGGAAGTTTGTTTGGGTATTCTATTAGGAGAATTCGAGAAGTCGAAAATTCCTCAAGAGTTCCTCCGGAAATTCCTCTGGGAATTTCTCTAAGAGTTCCTCCGAGAATTCCTCTAGGAGTATGTTCAGGAATTTCTTTACGAGTTCTTCCAGGAATTCCTCTTGAAGTTTCAAAAATATTTTTTTTGGGAGTTCCTCCAGGATTCCCCCGAGGACATAAGATTTTTTTCCTACAAGCTTCGAAAGTCCTCAAATAACTTTGGCTTACCCAGATCAGGGCAAGGAATTCCTAGTGTTTCTGAAAGTCGAAGATTCTACATAGATTCTTCAAAAATTCTTGAATTACTTTAGCGGACCCAGATGTGGACAAGGAGTTCCTTGTATTTCTTAGCCAAGAATTTTACAAAGATTCTTTAAACATATTCGAACTACATTGGGGAATCCAGATGTGGATAAGGCATTTCTAGTATTTCTTAACATCAAGAATTTAACATAGATTCTTCAAAAATCCTCGAACCACTTTAGCGGACCCAGATGTGGGCAAGCAATTTCTAGTATTTAAAAAAATAAGGAATTTTCTCGAGACTCAAATAGCTTCGGCTTACCCAGATGGGGACAAGGAAAGCCTAGTATTTCTAAGAATCAAGAGTTTTGCTTAAATTCCTTGAAAACCCTCGAACTACCTGATATTTTTAGAAATAAAGAATTATTCCTAGACACTTAGAAAATCCTGAAAAAACCTTAGCGAACCCAGATGTGGACAAGGAGTTCCTAGTATTTTTCAAAGTCTAGAATTTCGCATAGAATCTTCAAAAATTCTCGAACTACCTTAGCGGACCTAGCTATAGACAACAAATACAATCAGATATCCTATTAGACGCTGCCAACTTTACGCCCATCGCGTTTTGCAGGCTGTTTTCTAACCAATTTAGTTTATATTTTGTTTGTGATGAGTCTATAAGGACTGTATCGGAAATTAACTATAAACATTCAAAATGCTCTATCTCGACGCACGGTTGGTCTTTTCATTCCGGTTCTTCTATGAAATCTTCACAATATAGTTAAGTTTAGAACAGCTTGAAGAAATTTGGAAAATGTTTAGTATTATTGAAAATATGGTTCTATGAGTATACCACACAAAATAACAATCTGTACAAACAGCATTATTTTTAATTTTTTTTAACGTTTCAAATATTTGTTGCGAAAAAAAATTCTACGGGGAAAAATCTGGAAAATAATGATTATTACTAGCAGTTATGTACACAATACATATCACTAAAAACAGTCTTTTAAAATTCTTATTTTGGATAGAAAAACCTCCAACATTAAGAATATGGACTATCCCAAAAAACACCTACTTTTTGGTCGAACTTTGACGCTCTGTTTTAAATATCTTTAGAGGTTATAAAATTCCGTTCTCTGGAAAAACTACCTCTTCAATAGATTTAAATACATACACAATCGAAAAAAATGCAAATTTTCAACTTTATGTATTTTTTATTTGCGTAATCATTCTTTGAAGACGCATAAAAAAAAGAGTTCCTCGAAAAATGGCCTTTTTTCATTTTTAAGAATTGCCCTAAACTCCGGAGGGAATTTTTCTTGATAAAAATAATTTTCTTATATCATGAGCATTCTGTAGAAGAATATATTTGCGCAAAAATAAGAGAAAAATTGAATATTTTCCCACAGTATTCGCAATTTTAAATTTTCAGGAGGTGTGCAGTCTTTGCGATAAAAGTCCAAGTTAAATGATTATTTTTTGAAAATCAGAACTGCCATTCTTTATTTAAGAGATTTATATAGTATCTCCAAAAATAAAGTTTTGTTTATTTCGAACAGATTATTTTTCAGGCAATTGTGAACGTTTATAGTTAATTTCCGATACAGTCCTTAGTAAGCAATAACTGCACTAAAAAAAATCAGGTGGATTGGATGCGAGACTGCTGAGAAATTGCGGTTGGCATAAAGAGGGTCTAATAAGAGACTCGACTGTAGTTGGTATTACTAAAAGTCAAGAATTATTCCCAGACTCTTGGGAAAATCCTCAAATAACCTTAGCGGACCCAGATATGGGCAAGGAATTCCTAGTCTTTCTAAAAGTCTAGGTGGTCTAGAATGGTGGTTCGGTCCCCTTCAAGCCCGAGTACGAGCCATAAACTGTTCGTTATGGAAATGTTCTCTACATTCGTGTGCTCCGCGTATGTTCGTTTCTACCACACGATATTCAGGCCAAACATGTCTAAAGGTCCTATCTGCAGAAGAGAGGCTCTCTTTAATTTCCCTCTCTTTCGTTAATAACTCAGCTGTTTATTTGTATTATGATTGTCTCCTTGCATTGAACGTCAAAACAATCGTCTCTTAATTTGTACAGCAAAAATAGTTGAAAAGTGTACCATTACATTGCAATAATTGAAAGAGAATGTGAACAAAGAGAGCCTCTCAAATGCAGATAGAACCTATTGAAATGTTTGGCCTGATATACAAGAGCAGCTTGATCATTGGCAGATAAATGTCAAAGTTTATTACTATGGACTTATGCACGTTTTCACTAATTAGACGTTAGAGCAGTACCATATTCACAGAAAATGAACTTTTTTCCATGGCCACTTATGCAGCACGGCACCGCACAAAACTCAAACGAGAATAAGTACACGCGCATTGGTCCACATAACAACACGCTGAGAAGCATACTTTGTCCCGATTGTACGACATTTCCCCGAAAACTAGTTCCCCGAACGTTTTTTCCCCGAAAACCGATTCCCCGAACGAACCGTTTCCCCGAATGGACTGTTTCCCCGAAATATTTGTAATACTATTTTAAGTACTGGTTTCTGATCATTTTCTTGATTAATCCCATTGTCTGAACCAGTCATTGAAACGAAATAGCGGAAAGTGAGCCCGAGTACAAAGTGTGCCGATGAGTATTCTTTAGAAAGATATTAAGATCATGGAAACTTTAACACCTCATTGATATTGTGCATTCCCTCTTATCATGATGTTCTTCATGATGCTTCAATTAGGTTTGCTCTGCTATTCTTCATATTTGAAGGGTCGTTCTTTTCTGTGGTACTGATTGAAAATTATATTGCACTCTACTAAGAACACGCTCATCATAATTTTCCCTTCTTTTATTCATAGGCGGTTCTTTCTATTTATTTGTAAATATTCAATCGATGAAAACGCCCTTTAAACGCATCATACCTTTACAACGAGTCATCTTGATTGTTGTAGTAATCTGCTAAAGTTTATTGTCATTGTGAAACACATGATCCAGATAACTTTAACTTTAAGTCTTAAAGTATACTTGCTTGCAAAGGAATTCTATGAGCACAATTTTAATGTGTATTAAAAGACTTTATACGAAAAGTCGATGCAACTGAATTTGTTTGACAAATAGATTTGCAGCCAAGTACTCTTTAGATTTTTGTAGATCAATGGATCAATCATGACAGAAGTAGCATTTGAAATTGACATTTCTACAAAAGATATTAGTAGTTAAACGGCTGACAATATTTCAAAAGAACAGTATACGATGAAAGAAGGGAGAATCTGTGATGGAGATTTCTATTATAACGCCTATACATACTAGAACAGTTGGTTACAAAATCAAAAACAAATAAATATAGCAGCAGTCAAATTACTGATGATATATGAGCAGTTCAACTTGAAAAAACAGCCTGCCTATGTTTGAAAGAAGAAAAATTTTATTAAATGAAAGGTTATAAATCGAGCCAAAAAGACGGTGCTGGATCTTTAGGCAGAAGTATGTCAGACCGAAGTACGTTGGGCCACAGTTCATTAGGCCGATAGTCCGGTTGAGTTGAAAGCCACGAAAAAAATAGTTTGATCATATATAAAACCCAACACTCAAAAGAATAGTCGACTTCTCAAAGAAGGTAAATTTGTCATGGGACAGTAAGTGGTTTAAAAAATTAATACTATCAATAAGCTATGCAATATTACAACTAAAACCAATTGTGTGTTATAAAATGAAGCAAAATTTTCAGATGGAATGTTGGCAGAGTTATCAATCAATCATCAGTACTTCAGTAACGGTACAACATCAACATCAAGAAATCATCTATGTGAGAAAAGAGGGAAAAGGATTAAAGAATATTGCAAAATCATGGAAGTATATCCCAGTATCCATAAAATGTCCTATAATCGAGGAATGTAAAAAAACCTCAAAAGACATCTTTTAGGGCCCATGAAAGTCTCTTAAATAAAGACAAATCAATCAATCAATCTTTTAGGACTTCGAAAACAAATTTTAACATTTATGAAGAAAACTAGGAAGACGGCCTATTGACCCATTCTACCCTATGAACTTCAGCTTAGCAACCCATTCGGCTTAACATACTTCGTTCTGACGTACTTTGGCTAAGCGAACTTCGTCCTAAAAACCAGATCCCCCTAGTTTTGCATTGGGTCAAAGTTAAACGCAACACGCAGAAAAATATTTTGTAAAACCAAAGGAATTCTGCATAGATTCAACAAATTTTATTGTTGACTCAGCGCTTACCTGCAAATTTTGTTGATTCAACAAATTCATAAATTCATAACAACAATGAAGTTTTTTGTTTCTAAAATTGCCCGAAATCAACCTGCTGTCAAAATCAATGCATATTTTTTTTCGAAACAAAAATACGATTTGTCAAATCTACAAAAGCAATGTTTTGAAGTAATAAAAGGTGTTGTATTGAAACTAAAATAAGATTTTATTGTTTCAACGATGCTGTTTTTTAACCAATAATAATAATAATAAAACTGTTTTGTTGTTTATTGTTTATTTACATTTGTGTAAACAAATCTAATTATTTTAAACTTTACACTATACATCGTCTTAGCAAAATAATATGGCGATTGTAGGCTTTTGCTCTGATATGATGTTGTGGCGCGATTCCTGCTAATGAACTTTTCGTCAGTCCCATTTTCTCTGTTGATTTCATTCTGTATTCTTGGTTAATTCTGAAATAGATACATAAATTGTTATATCATATCAAGATCAATCATGTCAAATTTACCTTTACCAATCTTCATGCGATTTCACTTTTTCCGTAAATAAAATTATATTTCTCCCATTCGAACCGCCTGGCTAAAATTCTGCTATTCTGCTATTATCAACGCATCCCCTGGCTTTCGCCCATCTGCGTTGTCTTTTCACTAGGCAATACGTCTACCAATTGATGTTTATGGGCTTGCCGGACCAAGTCATGTAGCTAAGCCAAACACCCCACCTACAACTGTTAGGTAGGCACCATTGTCTCGCCCACTGGTCTTTTACAGCGCATGTGTGCGTGTAAGTATTGATGTATGTGTGTTAGTGTTGGTGTATTGTAGGCGCCAACTCGTTCTAATCCACTCTGATTGCTAACACCCTATTGAACCATTACCCTTAAATCTGGCAATCTATGAAATAGAATGAGTTAAGCGCCTGTACATAATAGTCAATTAGGGCCGATTTCTTCACCTCGGCTTAACTGGTAAGCCAGGCTTACCCATATAGTTAAACCTGGTTTAACGCTTAAGCCAGGGTGAAGAAATCGCCCCTTAATCAAACAAGGAATATTAGTATTAAAGCGAAGATACAATGAAGCAACGCCCCGAACCTCGAGAGCACAAACCCCAAGAACCAAATGACAGGCTGCGCGAACAGTCGGTCGACTGGCCCCCACCAGTGAATAATTAATCGAGCAAACCCTCCAGCACAAACCACCACCAGCTCTCCCGACCTGCGCCCAACAAATCCGAGGCACAGTCCAGCCATAGCTTCACCCTAAAACCAAAATGTAAATTGCAGAGCACAATACTTCCCAAGTAACCACTCAGCTCGGACCGCAAATCACGCACAACACGTCACAAATAAGACAAACACTACCCCGCTCGTACAACCGAAACCGATCTAGGGTAGAGAAGGGTCTTTTTCCACTCCAACCCAGACTCAGCTGCACCCACAGGGTAGCGTACCCCACACACACTGCACTCATGCATCCATCACGACCCGAGCCGCACGGTCACCTGGGTTGCTTCTATCTGCATGACCTCAGGTATCAGGTATCAGAAGGCCGGCTCCAGAGGCACGTTATCCTCCATTTGGGACATTTGTGCCATCGCCATACATATAAGCCTATTTCATCATTTACCTGAGGGAGAATGGGACAAGGGATGGAATGGGATTAGGAAAGGGAAAGGTGATGAAATAGGAAGGGGTACCCTAGAAAAGGGAATGAACGCATAAGCGCAACGAGAGCTCATAGCCCATACCACAACGGGTTTAATCAGTGCCCTGAAAAGGACACTGTAAAACGCATAAGCGTAAAGAGAGCCTATAGCTCATTGGAGGTAGCTTGTGATGTTACATTGAAAGGCACGACAACGAAAGCATCCTCAATATTCAAGAAATCACCCAAGCAAAACCTATACGTTTGAGCGAGTACTTTCTTGAAAACATATACAACTTTGTGTAAAAGAGTCACTGTGGACATCCCTAATTGGGAGACATGTGAGTTCACATGAATAGGCATGTAAGCCAGACGAACATCACAGATCCTTTCGGGATAAAACTATGGAGTAATTTCACGCCATGAAAATACCCCATAGAAAAGTACAAGAGTTCAACACATGTTTGAAATACTCAAATCCCTCTGGAGAAAAATAGGACAAAACCCCTTTTCCTCCTGAAGATTTGAATTAAGCAGAGCTTTTTAGGACCCGCTAAGTCGATTATATAGCTATAATTCTTAAGCGGAAGCTAGAGATTTGTAACTATACAAAAGAATGGTTTATCCGAAGATATATTGAACTTGAACAGATCAGAGTTCCATTCAGGAATATCTCTTGCAGTCCGCACAGACCGCAGAGAACAAGCTTCTTTCAAAGCAATAGTTATGGTATACCACAATGGAGGGCGTTGTAGGTACAAAACCACAATGAAACTCTCTTGGAGTAGCAATGGAAGCGAGTTATCCATAAAATGTGGTCGCAACCAATTAGTACAGGTTCCTAGTTTGTTGAGCAGGGACACCTGAATACGCAAGTTTTACGCAGGAACACTCAAAAGTGCAAAGAAGGTCAAATGGAGACTCCTCATCTGACACATGCCAATCAGTCAACTCTTGACAAATTCTGCTCATGCAGAGTTTGGTTAGGTGCAATTCTATAACAAGTTATCCATGAACTGGACTACCTAAGTAATCCATCAAACTGAAGCATCTCAAATTAATGTTTGAGCTACTTCAGATGATGTAATCATCGTAGCAATACTGCCAAATATCAGCAAAAATATGCTGAATACAAGAGCTTGCTTGAAGGCATCCATAAGGAAAGGTTGAAAAATATTGTTAACGTTATTCTAAGATATAGCATGCTCGAGGCACGACACTTCATTTATAATGAAAGAAGCAAAACTGGGTTCACAAGGTAACATATACAGAAGTTGCCCTACGAAAATGAGCTTTTTGAAGTAGAGCCACTTGGGCCACGCACGCTTTTTACGCTGAAAATTGATCTGAGGTTTCCTAGCCGTAGCCACTACCCAAACTATACAGGATTACACACTTCACAATCACAGCACAAAAAGGAAACATCAACGACAAACCAATCCGGTGTCAATTGAAAAACGCCAATGGCGAAAACGCATTAAGCGAACCCATATAGGTGGTAATGTAAGTTAATTTACAACATTTGAATAATCCCGCCCTTATTTAGCCTCAAATTTGAGACTTAAGAAGGGCAACTGATTATCTCGGAGAAACGCAAGGTCCGCTGCACTATTGCTCCGGTTAGCGCAGTAAGGGCGTAATACTGTGGAGGACGCCCTAATTCTCCACAGGCTCCGTTTGTGGTTAGGTTTTTAATAGACCCCCCTAACCATTCATTCTTTGGCACGGTAAGCATAAAGCCGCATAACACCATGAACTAGGGGTCACCTGTTTAGTGGACTCTTACCACTGGATCAGGCGATCCGTAGTGTTATTCTTAGCCAATTGAGACAACCGCTACCGACACTACACAGCTATCTAGGCTGATTGGGAAAAGAAGTTAACATTGATGGTTAACTTCTGAACGAGCCCAAACAGCCCCCCGAACCTCGAGAGCACAAACCCCAAGAACCAAATGACAGGCTGCGCGAACAGTCGGTCGACTGGCCACCACCAGTGAATAATTAATCGAGCAAACCCTCCAGCACAAACCGCCACCAGCTCTCCCGACCTGCGCCCAACAAATCCGAGGCACAGTCCAGCCATAGCTTCACCCTAAAACCAAAATGTAAATTGCAGAGCACAATACTTCCCAAGTAACCACTCAGCTCGGACCGCAAATCACGCACAACACGTCACAAATAAGACAAACACTACCCCGCTCGTACAACCGAAACCGATCTAGGGTAGAGAAGGGTCTTTTTCCACTCCAACCCAGACTCAGCTGCACCCACAGGGTAGCGTACCCCACACACACTGCACTCATGCATCCATCACGACCCGAGCCGCACGGTCACCTGGGTTGCTTCTATCTGCATGACCTCACCCAACCCGTAACGCAGAGTTTAATCCCTCTCTTGCATTACAAAGCAGTCCCTCTTCCCAAAATTTATGCGTGGTATAAATGAGTTTATAAAGTTGAAGAAATCGTCACCAACACAACCGACAACAATGAGCACTCAATGATGTCGGCCTTATCAACGACGACCCCCTCAGTCCCAAACCCAATTATCCCACACTACCCAAGTAACCACCCTGCTGAAGCCGTATGCACCGCACGCACAAAGCACACACACACCGACACGCACCACCCCACACAAACCACCAAGGCCGGGCCTGGGCTTCGTGGCCGAGCGGTTAGCGGCGTCAGTCGTTTAGGTGTCTCGTAAGCCTCGGAGTGTGGGTTCGATTCCCGCTCCAGTCGGGGAAAACTTTTCGTCAAACGGAAAATTCTCCACTGGGCCACTGGGTGTTATATGTGTTGTCCGTTGTCTAATGTTGTAATGTTCAGTCTGTAGTGGCCACAAGGTCGAAGACGGTGTAATTGTCTTTTAAAAGCGGAAAGCGGTGCCACCACTGCTGAATCACGACTTTTTCAGTATAATTCAGCAATCGTAGATCCATTCCCCGACCCTACTCAGCCCTAACGGTCCATGTCCTGTCAATATATGCGCCTCACACATGCGACCCCTACACCCTAACAGTATGGTCACTTGGGTATCCCTGGGTTTTTGACATGATGGTCAGGGATCACAGCCATCAAAACGTTCCACACTTTATCAGGGCTTACGACCTGTAGACATGATGATTTCTCAATAGTTTCAAGCTCTTTCGGACCTTCCGCTATGGGAGACCATCATGGCTAGCGGTTATATTTCTCCCATTCGAACCGCCTGGCTGAAATTAACAACAAAATCCATTAAATCATGAAATCACAATTTTATCTTACAACTATCCTCAATCGTTTACTGCCTAGCTAAAAGCAGTTTCATGAAAAGTAAAACTTGGATAACAGCTTTCAAATAAACTCACATAATTTTTACTTTTCGAATGCACTTTTCACAGAAATTCTGTGACGAAAAAAGAAAATAAAAACAAAGCGTACTGTTTACCTCCCAAAAACAAAATAGTGACCTTAAAACATCAAAATTGTTGATTCTACAAAATTGTTTTTTAGAAACAATAACAAAGATTTGTTGATTTTAAAATATTGAGTAAATTTTTTATTCAAATCGAAAAAACTGTTGTTTCGAAAATATTGCCGAATAGAAACAAAAAAAATTGCATGATCAATTCAATGCATACGAAAATGATCGATTCTAATCGATGTGTTTTTAGGTTCTACCTATCGATATTTTTCTGCGTGAAATGCAATAATCTCTTCGGAGAAACGGTACATTCGGGGAAACATTTTTCGGGGAAATGGTACATTCGGGGTAAAACTTTCGGGGAAACTTCATTCGGGGAACTGGTTTTCGGGGAAATGTCGTACAATTCTTTGTCCCAGTGGGAACGATACTCCCAGAAAAAGAAAATAAAATCATATCAATATTTTAAAGCAGAATACTCATGCATTGTAAAGCGATTCATGTTTCCCTGAAATACACAACTTTTATAAGAATATCTAAGAGGTTCAGAAATTATTCAAAGATTATTGTGTTCTTATTCGTTGATCTTGTTTGCTCTGTCTGTTTCTACTATTGATGTTATTCTTTTTTCTTTTATTTATTAACAAAACAGCAATGAAACAAAAGAATTGAAACAGTATTTCACTGTCATTTGTTACAAATATAATAAAATCAAATGTTTATTTGATTTATTTGGGTTTGAGCACTTTAGAGGTGAATTACTAAACGCACCGCAGTCGCAAACCCAGAGCCAGCGATGCGGAGAACCACAGTAATTGGAGATAGATTCCTCTTAAATTTGAGTGTTTTTTTTATATAAAACCGTTTTTACTAAACAGCACGGTTTACGAAATTTTATGCGGTAACATGTACTTTTTTTACGTTTACAGGATCTATGAACATACAACAGTATTTGCACATGGCCTTTTGAGAATACACTACCTTTTTGTGTGAAAAATAAGCAAGAGAAATGCATAAGCATCTACTTTTTGTTTGTAGATTTGTTCGCTCTTGACCACGGTATTCGAATTTGGAATATCCTAGAATGGTGAAATTTTCACAGAAGATTCTAGGATATCTACAGAATAATTGCACATGAGGAAATTATGGTATTTGGTCTCATATTCGAGAAATTACGCATAATACGCCAAAAAGCCAGAAATCCTCTCTCTCGTGAGAAGCGTGACCTCAGACCTTAAGTAAAAAATTTCAGATATTTCGACAAGAACAAAAACTGATATCATATCAATTTGAGTTATTGGTGCGATATTTTTAAAATTTTCGAATAACACATCAAAATTACACCGAGCTCTGACAGTAAAAATTGTACGATTTGAGATTTGATTCAGATATTCTCGTCTTCCCGGGATGGACATTGTGTATTGCCAGATCATTTGGATGTGTGGTAGAGGTGTACCTGAAACGCTAACCAGCAATGCTCAAATTGTTGGTAATTATGTCTAAACCGATCATGTAAGTAGAAGAGCTTCTCTACCAAAGTTTCGTGATTCTTTGGAGAGAACATATTGCACATGGAAAAGCGTACAAATAATATCCTGTATTACAATACATCGATGACCAGGTAGCACAAAGAATATATCTTTCCCGAGTACGTCACTGACCAGACCAGAGCATAGCGAATGGGTTACTCAAATCAACGAAGGCTGAAGAAAAATGCGAACAAGGGTACGAGCTCAAGGGTAAATAACGACTCCCCGCACAATGAGGCAAATAAACAAAAAAAAAAGCGTAGGTATAACTACACAAGTGTAGTTCGGAGCGTATTGGGACCAGGGTGCAAAATGTTCATAGTCATTGACTGAAAACAGCACGAATTTGAATGATTCTGCACTGAATATTCAAAACAAACAAATTCATTTTCGCTCTCCCTCTTCACACAGTCAGTCAATTCGTAGTCATTGAATATGAAGCCGATCGAGAAACATCTTCATAATTACCTACGTTTATGGCTACGATTCCTTCCAAAAACACTCCACAACAATCAAATGGGAAAAGATCCGTGTAAAGCACCGTTAACTGTAATCGAAACGTTAACATTTTATCAGCAGTTTAACACTTTGTAAGATGTTTACAAATATTCATTGCCTTTCATTCAGTTGACAAACGAGTATCGAGCAGCTGAATATGAATATGCAGGCAAGTGAATGAAAATTGCCGCACGGTGAACTTCAACTCGTCTGGTCGAAAATTTTGCGCCCTGATTGGGACCTCCATGGAAGCAAACTTCATTCATGGCATAAAGTCGCTTTCGCAGCTCGTTTCCGCTTTCTTGAAGACTTCCTCCCCGGTGTCGTCGCGACGACGGCACCGGCGGCGCACACGGAAGCCAAGCCGAACAAACAGAACGCGTGAAAGCTACTTCCTCTTCTAGTGCGCTGAATGGGACGCCAAAAGAGGAAGGAAAATTTCCTTATCGCACCAAACAACTTTTGTCGAGGCGAGAACCGTCAACGGGACCAGCGAAAAATATGTGCGTGGAATCGAAGCGAATATGATTATGTTTATCTTCCATGGCGGCGCCTTCTTTCACCGGTTCTGAACGGCGGTGGAAAGTTGCGTGCACACACAGGGCGGAATAGGAACAACCATAGAGACATCAAGAGATGCGATGGCGATGGGTGCCATCGTGACGTCGTCTTCCGCCTCAACCACCGCCACCACTACCAGCGGGTGTGGCCGATGTGAGACGATATTGCAAAACTTTTCCGATTGAAGATCACGAGCAAATGTTCTGCGAAAGAGAATTTTCAGTTGAATGAAATTTGCAAAGCAATTTGAAAGCTCTCAGTTGATTACGAAAAGTTCAACTGGTGGGGAACTTTGCTCGCTGCTATTAGATTTCATTTTTCATGTACTCAAGACGCATGTAGTTTCATAATTTCGGCGTCTGATTTCCTCATCAAGTTCATATGCTTTCTTGTCTGGGTCACATTTTTTGACGTTCATGTGTCGTACTGTGAAAACCATAATTACTTAATGTTGAGGAAAGTTGAGAAAATTTTTCCAATTCCATAGCCTTAACCACATGGCCAACTAGAGACCCATTTGAAATATAAGACGAAGCAACATGTATGGCTTAACTTTCAGAATAACTTTAGATTGTAGTAAAATTAGTAGTGTATTTTTTTTTTTCATTTTCTTTTATTTTCACGCTTGTATTGCACAAGTACAGATTCATACAAATGTACATCCAGACAGAAGCTTTATGAAAGGCTAAATTTCGCCCCTTCAAAAAATCATATTCCTATTGAAGTCCGTTGAAACATTTCTGCAATTCTAGAGACAAGTGTCTATCGAAGCTATTTTTCACTTTTATCTTCTACCCATCACTCTCCACTCCGAACGGGCAAAAGATAAAAAACCCAATTATAAATTGGGTCAAATAAAAAGAAAGAGAAGCGCCTCTCCAAATCAGCCGCCAAACTTGGCACCATATTTTTCGCCCCCAGCACGCGTCACTGCTGCCATTCAACAAATCAAAAAGTCACGAAACGAGGAAAAATGGAAATCAATTTCGCCAACGACGATAAGTCCTCCCGGCCTTGACCCCTCCGGCACCTTCCCGCTTTCGACCACCCTGCTGCTCCCCATCGGTCCGTGGTCGTCCTTTGCGCTCGAACAAGTGTACTCCTTTCCGGTCGTTTTTTTTTCTTCGCGCTGCGAGGGGTCGTGGAAACTCATCTCTTTATTCGATGGAATAGGTGCAGTGATTCGGTAGCATATTTATACAAGATGGGTAGTGTTTCCAAATCAAACAAAGGAGAAAGATGAGAAAAATAGCCTTTTTAGCATTTAAAATCGAATAATTACTAAAAATTACACGTTTTAATTTCTCTTCTCTTATAAGTTGTCAATTTTCCTCATTTTGCGTACGACGAAGGCAACCGAACCAAAGCAGCAGCTAGACGAATTGTTCTTCATCACCGTTCAATTTACACTTCGCTAGATTTGTTTGATGAACTAACTTTCAATTCACACCCCACAAAACTTCTGTGGAACTTCAAAGTTGGACTTCACTGCTGCAGAATGCAGAATGGCCTCTGCTGTACATAGTAGTCGTCTCCATTCCACTCGGTCCAAGGCTGTTTGTCTCCAGTTCCGCACTCTGCGTAGTGTCCGCAGATCGTCCTCCACTCGGTCGACCCACCTAGCTCGCTGCGCTCCACGTGTCCTTGTACCGGTCGGATGACTCTCGAGAACCATTTTAGTCGGGTTGCTCTCCGTCATCCTGATGACGTGACCCGCCCACCGTAGCCTCCTGATTTTCGCGGTATGGACGATGGTTGGTTCTCTCAGCAGCTGATGCAGCTCATAGTTCTCCAAGTCCCGTCTTCCATCTGCACTCCGCCGACACCTTCCGTTCGAAAACTCCAAGGGCGCGTTGGTCCTCTGCACGTAGGGTCCATGTTTCGTTCCCATAGAGGACGACCGGTCTAATCAGCGTTTTTTAGATAGTTAACTTCGTGTTACGACGAACTTTATTCGATCGTAGAGTTCTGCGGAGTCCAAAGTAAGCACGATTTCCTGCCACAATGCGCCTCTGAATTTCTCTGCTGGTGTCGTTGTCGGCGGTCACCAGTGAGCCCAAGTACACGAATTCTTCAACCGCCTCGATTTCATCACCGTCGATATAAATTCGGGGTGGTGGGCGGGGTGATTCCTCCCTGGAGTCCTTTGCTATTATGTACCATCATGTAATGTGTCGAAATTAACCATCACGTGCCCGACTCCCAACATCTCATTTTCAAAATACTGGCATTTCGTCAATTTTCATGCAATTTTCTTGAAGTCGCCCTCAATCGATCATAAATTGATGCAAGTTTATTACACCCAAGTGGCCATGCAATATCAGGAACCATTACGGAGATATTCCGAATAGTACTTGGGTCAGAGAGGGTGCCGAAATGACTAAAAATAATTATTTCGTGTGTTATTGTATTTGAATCATCGATTTTCAGCGGAATTTTCATTGCGAACAATAAAACACAACTGCGATAACCAGATTTGAATAAGTTGGCCCATCCGGATCATCGTGACAGGTTTCGCGGGGGGCTCAATGGGGACACTTCTGGTTTTCATCCAAAACATGTCGTGCGACATATCAAACTTCATAATTTCGAATGACTGATTCAGAAATGATACCCTGAAGTCTGTATCAACTAATATGACCAACCCTGAACATATAGCATAGGTTCCATGGGGGTAACATCGGGATAATTTCTGGTTTGCAACCAGAAAACATGCTGTGCGACATATATAACTTCATGATTTCAAGAGAATGGGGTAAAAAAAGTTGACTGAAGTATGTAGCAACTCATGTGGCCGCTGCGGAACACCTGAAAAAGGTTCCACGGAGGCCTCTCAAGCACAATAATACACGAAATAATCACTTTTAGCCATCGATTGTATCATATGCCGATTTGAAATCGATGAACAAGTGATGTGTGGGCACATTGTATTCGCGGCATTTCTGCAACACCTGGCGGATGGCGAACATCTGATCCGTTGTAGCGCATTCACCCATGAATCCAGCCTGATATTGCCCCACGAACTCTCTTGTAATCGGTGATAAACGGCGGCATAAAATTTGAGAGAGTATCTTGTAGGCAGCGCTCAGTAGTGTGATCGCACGGTAGTTCCTGCAATCCAACTTGTCGCCCTTTTTGTAGATGGGACACACGATACCTTCCATCCATTCCTCCGGTAATACTTCCTCCTCCCAAATCTTGGTAATGACCCAGTGTAGTGCTCTCACCAGTGCTTCTCCACCGTATATAAGAAGCTCGCATGGTAGTTGATCTGCTCGAGCGGCTTTGTTGTTTTTCAACCGGCCAACCTCCTCCTCAATCTCTTGGAGGTCAGGGGCCGGAAGTCTTTCGTCCTGTGCACATACTCCTAGATCTGTTACCACGCCACCTTCGGTACTTGCAACGTCGCCATTGAGGTGCTCATCGTAATGCTGCCGCCACCTTACGACCATCTCACGCTCGCTCGTGAGAATATTCCCGTGCTTATCTCGGCACATGTCGGCTTGTGGCACAAAGCCTCTGCGCGAGCGGTTCAGCTTCTCGTAGAACTTTCGTATGTCTTTAGCACGGTACAGCTCTTCCATCGCTTCGCGATCTCGTTCTTCCTGCTGGCGCTTCTTCATTCGGAAGACTGAGTTCTGCCTGTTCCGCGCCTGTTTGTAACGTGCCTCATTCGCTCTTGTACGGTGTTGCAGCATTCTCGCCCATGCTGCATTCTTCTCGTTTTTTTCAACTGTTCACATTTGCCGTCGTACCAACCGTTTCTGTGATTCGGAGTCGCGAAACCTAGTGCTGTAGCCGAGTTACTACCTATGGCGGATCGGATGTCCCTCCAGCCATCTTCAAGTGTAGCTGCGCCAAGCTGCTCTTCCGTTGGTAGGGCTACTGCTAACTGCTAACCGCTGCTGCGTTACGCAGCTGCTCGATGTTGAGTCACGGCGTTCGACTCCGACGCGTGGTGATAACTGTCGAAAGTTTTGAGCGCATGCATACAGCGACTAAGTAGTGAACCGAATCTATATTCGCACTGCGATATGTGCGGACATTGGTTATATCCGAGACGAATTTTCCGTCGATTATAACGTGGTCGATTTGGTTTTCTGTTTGGTGGTCGGGTGATCTCCAGGTGGCCTTGTGGATATCTTTGCGGGGGAAGAAGGTGCTTCGGACTACCATACCACGGGAGGCTGCAAAGTTTACGCATCGCTGGCCGTTATCATTCGATACGACGTGCAGGCTGTTTCGCTTGATTATCGGTATGTACATTTCCTCCCTTCCTACCTGTGCGTTCATGTCGCCGACAACGATTTTCACGTCACGCGGCGAGCAACCATCGTTTGTTTGCTCTAGCTGCGCGTAGAGCGCTTCTTTCTCGTCATCAGGTCTCCCTTCGTGTGGGCAGTGGACGTTGATGATGCTGTAGTTGAAGAAACGGCCCTTAACTCTCAACATGCATATCCTTGCGTTGATCGGCTGCCACCCGATCACACGTTGTCGCATCTTGCCCAACACTATAAATCCTGTTCCCAGTTCATTGGTGGAGCCACAACTTTGGTAGCAGGTAGCCGCTCGATGCCCGCTTTTCCACACTCTCTGTCCAGTCCAACAAAGTTCCTGCAACGCCACGATTTCGAAGTTGCGGCGTGTAGTTCGTCGTAAATTATCCTGTCACATCCTGCGAAACCTAGTGACTTGCAATTCCATGTTCCAAATTTCCAATCGTAGTCTTTATTTCGTCGCGTGGGTCTTTGCCGATTGTATCGAGTCGTATTTTCTCCTATGCTATTCGCAATGGGGATTTTTACGGGTGGCTTATTGGGCCTACGCCAACACTCCTGTCTCGCCGGGGGGCCATCGTGCCAGTTCTGTTTAACGTCCCAACCAACACTAGGACAACCACGCTGATGGGGCTACCACCTTGGATCTAGCTGGGCGTGGTGCAGCGTTTCTTACTCAGCCGCTGGATGCCAGAACAGACGCTGTTTGAGTCGCATCTCCTTGGTGAACAGACGCTCGGATCGTACCTCCTCAATCTAGCTGAAGTCAGAAGGACAACAGTGCCCAGGCTGCACTACCAGCTTTGCAAGCACACAACTCTTAGCTGGCGGTCTTTGTCATCGCTTGACCCGTGTAAGTATGAGGTAGGAACTTGTGAGGACCAGAGCTATGTTGGACGCTCCCATTATCGACTCACCGTTTTGCAGCCCAGGTTGAACAGTGGGCCTAAAAACGATCATTTTCCACTAACGAACTTATAACATTTCAATTTTTTGCAAAATAAGGGACAACCTATTGGGAGAACAATAGGCCGTCCCTTATATTGCAAAAAAAAATGTTATAAGCTCGTTAGTGGAAAATGATCGTTTTAGCTAAGAAATGATCGTGCCAAAATTTGAAGTCCGTATCTCAAGGCTAAGTGGTCCCTCAAGGGGCCTAAAGTTGTCAAAAATGGTATGGGACCAAAAAAACATGGATTTTTTTTGTCAACGAAAAAATCCGCTATTCAACCAAAACCGGTGATTTTAGGACCCTGAACTACGATATCTTTACTCGAATTACGATATCTTTACTCGTTTTTGAGTTATTGAACAAAATAGTTTAGGTTTTTTTTCGGGATCTAAAAAATGGTCAAAAATGCTGATTTTTCGGTTGTTTTTTGCTAACAACTGTTCAATAGGCCAAGCAACATTTAATTTCTTTTTTTTTTAATGAAACTTATCACTAGACAAGTGACACAAGGAGCATGCACTAGTGCATACAGAGAAGACACAATGTCACGAAAAGTTTCATCACCCGGAGCGGGATTCAAACCCCATAGCATGGTGCGATTAGAAGCTTGGTGATCCTAACCGCACGGCTACGAAGCTCCACATTCACTCTCACTGCACAGCATTCATTGTTCCTTGGGAAGCCACCTAAAATCCCCGAAACTGCATTAAAACCCCCTTGTGAACTTTACATCGCAAACTGTCATTTGGTTTTGCAGATTGTGCCCTTGAAAATTTGAGCCCCCTTAGTACGACCTCACGTGACTGACATAACTGGATGTCGTCTTAGTACACGCGTAGGATCTTGAGACAGCTTTGCGAACGAGAAGGCGAGCTCCTCTGCAGCTGAAAGCACTTTCTGGTACATGGAACGGAGTTAAGTGTTGCTCGACTCGGAGTGTAGAGAGATTTTGGAGGATATAAACACAGTACGGACAGTCATGCTGCAGCATGAGTTCCGTCAGAAAGTGGAACGCTACAAACGAAAGCAGCATAAACGTCGTATGGAAAAAGCGGTGTACGAGGAAATTGAATTGCTGTGCCGTCTTCCAGAAACATGAAAGCTCTACCAGGAGCTCAAAGTATTTCGCAACGACGTGCTGCAAGCCAAAATATGCAGGAATAAGGACGGTAGTCTCTTAACGGACGGACGTGTGATGATTAAAAAAAAGTGACAGCAGCACTTCGATGATCACCTGAAGGGCGTAGAAACGTGGGTACGGGAGACCACGGTAACGGAGGAAACGAATACGCCAGTACAGCAAAGGTCGGAAATCCAGAAGATGACCAAAGCTTCTAGAATTCCGGTCAACAATCCTGCAAGTAGGTGTTCGCTACTGATCCTGTTCGCTTGGCACAAGAAAGCGTGGAGTTGCATAGGTGAACCAGGTTCAGCGTTAACTGGCGACCATTGGGTGTGACCGAGGAAGGACATCTGCAGCCGCAAACCGAGTATTATGTCGTCTTATTATTGTTAATCACATCTTATATTAAATTAGATTTAGAAATAAAAAGTAATGAGTGTTTGTATGTGACGCCAATACAAAGAAGAAACAACAGAACACGTACTTCTGGAATCAGCATTCCGGTGCGAATAACAAACCCATTCACTGTTCATTTGTACGAAGAAGCCGATGTGATGCTCGCTCAGCGTTGTCGCGAGTTGGTGTGCTAAAGTTGGTTTGTTTTGGCGTTTCATTCAGTTCAGTTGCGGGGAAAAATAAAGTGGCGACGACAGACAGAGAAGAGACTCTATTTTCCCACGAGAGTTTCGGCGTCGCCGGTCGTCGACGGCGGTGGAGTCGAGTCGACGGCGGCTTTTCAATAAACAGCAGCAATTTATCAGTTTCAATTTAAATGGAGTCAAATTTATCAGCAGTGCCGTCTCCCTATCGCCCTTGCTCGAAGATGGTTGTGAATTCGTTCGTGCGGAGAAGCACCTTTGCCGTGGGGAATGGGGAGTTCTAGAGGGGGCTGGAACCTAGACAAAGACAGACAGCGCCAATCGAGTCCGAAGAGGAAAGAGATTGGCAATAAACATAAATACAGTATTTCATTATCATGATAAAAGCTTTTTCATTATTTGCGATTATGTGTTTGGCGGTGGCCCACGATAGGCAAAATAATACTGTTTGGCTGATATCGGAGGGCTTGCGAAATGGAGTACGTCGCGGAGAGGACACCTTTTTACTTGATATCTTAAGTGCGAAGGAGGAGCGCAAACCGACCGGAGAGTAACAAAAATACCGGCATAACGAGTGGAACGTGACTTCCTGAGCTAAAGTGAAGGTGTAATGGCAATTGCCATACGGCAGTGAAGACACACTTTAATTTTATACTCAGTTTGAATTCTTTCCTTTCTCCTGTTCGAATCGTTTTCTTTTTTTTTCTGTTTTATCTATCTGCTTTGCCTTTTCTATCTTCTTTCTGTCCGCATCTGTCTTCTCTGTTATCTAAATTGTCTTCTTACATAACCTTTTTCATGGGAAAATTGTCAACCTACTTAAGGCGAAACTGGAAGCATTTTCTCATTTTTTTGGCTTTTGATTTTTTATTAAATAACGAAGCAATATTTTCAAAATCGGTTTTCGTGCACTTGTAGAGTATGGATCGAGGTATCTTCTGAATTTTTTACGTTGCAGAAAATGTTTTTCGTTTTTGCAGAAACCATTTTTTAGTGAAATTTTGTTTGAAAATGGTTTCTGCAAAAACGAAAAACATTTTCTCTCGCGTAAAAAAATCAGGAGATACCCTGATACATACTCTACATTTGCACGAAAACCGATTTAAAAAATAACTCTTCGTTATTTAATAAAAAATCAAAAACCAAAAAGTGAGGAAATGGATCCAGTTTCGCCTTAAGGACGAAGGCCTCTTGATGGGTGGACGTGAGGTGATCGAAAGGTGGAAGCAGCACTTCGACGAGCACTTGAATGACGTGGAGGACGAGGGCACGGGAGATCACGACTACGAAGGGAACGAATACGCTAATGCTGTCACCTAAAACGAATGAGTTTGTGAGAAGTTATCAAGCCGGCTTCATCGACTGCCGGTTGACAACGGGTCATATTTTCACCGTACGGCAAACCCTCCAGAAATGCTGCAGGTACCAGGTCTCACCACATCACCTGTTCATCGACTTCAAAGCGTCATACGACAATATCGTTCGCACAGAGCTATGGAAAATCATGGACGAAAACGACCTTCATGGGAAGCTGACTAGACTGATAAAAGCAACGATGGACAAAACTTTGTAAGAGCTTCGGGTGATCTATCCAGTTCATTCGAATCTCGCCGGGGACTGCGACAAGGTGACAGACTCTCATGCCTACTCTTCAGCATCTCTGTGGAAGGTGTGATGCGACGAGCCGGGCTCAACATCCGGGGCACGATTTCCACAAAATCCGGTCAATTTGTGTCCTTGCGGACGACATGGACATTATCGCCAGATAATTTAGATCGGTAGCAGAACTTTACACCCGCCTGAAACGCGAGGCATCAAAGGTCGGACTGTGTTGCATGCGTTCAACACAAAGTACATGCTGGGAGGCGGAACCAAACACGACCGGATCCGTCTGGGTAGTAATGTTACGTTAGACAGGGACTCCTTCGATGTGGTGGAGGTATTCGTCTACATGGGATCCTTACTGACGGCTGATAACAGTTCTAGCCGTGAAATACGAAGTCGCGTCATCAGTGGAAGTTGTGCCTACTACGGGCTCCAGAAGAAGCTGCGGTCTAAAAAGGTGCAACCACGCACCAAGTTCACCATGTAAGTATGTACAAAAAGATCGCAGATCCTCTACAGACAGGAGACATCGACCTTGCTCAAGAAGGAGCTACAAGGACTCGGAGTTTTTGAGCGACACGTGCTAAGGACAACTTCGGCGGTGTGCAGGAGAACGGTGTGTGGCGGAGAAGGATGGACTATGAGCTCGCTATATTCAACGGCGAACCCAACATCCAGAAGGTGGCCAAAGCCGGAAGGATACGGTGGGCAGGACATGTTGCAAGAATGCCGGACAACAACCCTGCAAAGCTGGTATTTGCTACTGATCCGGCTGGCACAAGAAGGCGTGGAGCGCAGAGAGCATGATGGGCGGAACAGGTGGAGCGTGACTTGGCGAGCATTGGGTGTGACCGAGAATGGAGAACCGAGTATTGTGGCGTACAATTGTTGATCGTTGATCTCATCTTGATGTGATGTTGAGCAAATAAATGTATGTCCGTAGCCGTTTTAATGCAATAACATCCACTTCCAGTCTGAAAACCCCAAATCAATGTCTATTTAACGTTTAGAAATGCATTTTAGTGCAAAATATGTGAAGATATTTAAGCCTTCCTCGTGAAGACATTTGAATATTTTACCCGGCATTCCTGGTTCTAATATGTTGACTTTTTTGCCATTATTGTTTGCCTCCTATCTTATTCGTTTTGCCTTTCTAGTTCACCTAAGTGAACGAGACGGCTATATGTTCACTTAAACAACGAATTTTCGATAGAAGGCTCGGGGGGTCAAGTCACATATAGCAATCAACTCAGTTCGATGAATTGAGATGATGTCTGTATGTGTGTATGTATATATGTCTGTGCACAAAAAAAGTTTACTCACTATTAGGGCACTTACCTTAGGCCGATTTTTCGGATTATATCTCGAATGGGAATTTTACCGCATTGTTTGTTATTACAAATGGTCCGGATCGGTCGAGGCGTTCCGGAGTTATGGCCAATTCAGTGATCCGGTCCAGCACCGGTAGAACTGACCGTAAATAAAACTGAACCAAGCCACATCATGCGACACATCAAACTGCGGCGATTTTTGTAACTTTTGGCACGGTTGATGAATTTTGTGCGGAAACCGGAACTTTGACGATGCCGGCCCAAAATTCAAGATGGCATCCTAATATTCAAGATGGCGGCTGTTTAATGAAGTATTTGACTTTAAAACCATGCAATATGGGGCATATTTGGTATGGAGAAGATGCACAGAGCAGTGAAGAGAATTGTCAGACAAAAGAGGCACAAAACAAGCAACAAAGAAGGCGCAAAGATTACGTTTTATCCCTACTGGTAACAGATAATGACATGATCTCGATTTTTTTCTTTACTATTACTTTAGAGCTTTTAGTAGAACTTGTTACTTCAAACTCTAGTTTAATTTAAAAACACTTCACTAATACTTTACTTTTGCAAAAGAAAATAAAAAATGAATAACTCTTTTAAAAAAAACTAGAAAGGACGAGCAAATTCCTTTTAATTCTACTACTGTGCTTATCTTCGGACAGATAGGCCTATTTCGTCTGTGACTTACAGACTTCTTCAGTGTCAAGTGCTCGACTGAAGAAAAGATTTGTTTTTGTTGCCGACAAAACGGAAGCTAAATTTGTTGCGTACTTTCCAACTCGTGAATAATCAATTACACTAGTTTACAAAATAAAACGAAAGTCGTGAACTTCTGTCAACGACCAAAATTTTTGAAGCATAATTTAGCCCTGATTTCGAAACCGTGCTTCAAAAAATTTAAAGTAGAACAGTTTTTGAGTTTTAGTTCAATATCGAGATTCACAACTTTTTAAAATATGGAATTTAATAAAATTCAAATATCTTGCGTTTTGTTCAGCCAATTGAAAATCTTTTTCCATAAATTAGAAGCTGAATATAATACCATTCGATCATCTGAATGCAGGTTCTGCGTCAGATTGATGAAATTCAAGATATTGGCGAGTTTTGGAGACAATCTCCTTAAGTTTTAGCAAATTTTCCAAAAATATATGAAGAAATGTATTTTTTTCAATAACAAAAAAACAATTTAAAAATTCTTTTTCGACGTTTATTTAACATATGATATGTAGGCGAGTTACAGTAAAATAATCAGCTCAATCGGAGCATTGATTACAGAGAATGAGATGTGTGAAGTGAGCGACTTTGCTTAAAAATAGAACAAAAATCGATTTCAAATCATCAACCTTGTATGGAAAGTCGAAAAAAATTCCGCTCTACTGTAATTTTTTTTCCTTCGCGTTTTCGAACTCTGGGCATAATTCTACACCAAAAACGATCATCAGCTTACCGAGTTCAAAAATGCTGTAAACTAGTGTTATTACTAACCCAAAGTCGAAACCGTTTGATGATAGATCTTCAACAGAGTTGCTGTGTTTACTGACTCAAAGTTACCGTTCGAAAATCGCAATGCAAGGCTTAAAAATCTTCAAACTCGTGGTGTTCGATGTTTATCTTATCATTTTCAAGTTGGGACAAACTTATGTCACATTGGGTGGATTGTCGCAACAAACACAGGTTGCGACATTGTCATTATTGTTGCGCGATGGTTGAATTTTGATTCACTGGTGCAGAGTCCAAAAATGGTGACCAGAATATCCAATATTGATATATTTGGCATGAGGAAGATGTTCGGAGTTCAAATATAGCGACCATAATATCCAAAATGGCGATCTGAAATCCAAGATGGCGGCTCCAAATTCAAGATGGCGGTATATAATGGTGTTTTAGACCCCAAATTCATACAGTATGGGTATATTGAAAAATAATTGAAAAGAATATCCAAGATGCTATAAACCAAGATGGCAGCTCAAAATTCAAGATGGCGACTGTTTAATGGAGGTTTATGCCCCGAAACCATACAATATGGGTAAGTTTTGTGTGGGAAAGATGTCCGGAGTTCAAAAATGGCGACCAGAATATCCAAGATGGCGGCTCAAAATTCAAAATGGCGCTCCAAAAGTGGTGACCAGAGTATCCAAAATGGCGGCCTTAAATCCAAGGTGGAGGCTCCAATTTTAAGATGGCGACTGTTTAATGCAGTTTTAGACCCTAAAACCGTGCAATATGGGTTTATTCGGTACAGGGAAGATGTCTGGAATCCAAAAATGATGACCAAAATATCTAGGATAGCGATCATAAATCCAAGATGGTGGCCCAAATTTCAAGATGGCGTCTGTTCAATGGAGGTTTGTGCCTCAAAATCGTGAAAGACACTTTCTTATCGATTTTGGTAACAATTTCTTGCCAATTTTGGCAACAACCGTTTTTGGTAACACTTTTTACCGATTTTGGGAACACAAATTTTAGACAAACAAATTTTACAGATAAATCTCTTAAATACATTTTAAACTGGCTTTTTCAATTTTCCAAAAGCGACTTTTTTACAAATCATTACATTTTACAAATTTATGAACGTCCCATAAGGGAAGCGTTTTGTAGCTTATGAATGGTCCATATTTATAATATAAGCAAATATGACGCATAAAAGTTAAAAATAAATTACAAAAAAAATTACCGATTTTGGCAACATAAAATCCAACTTGTGTTGCCACAATCGGTAAGAGACTGTATGAGTACTAGGCCGTCCCTTATTTTGCAAAATTGGGAAATGTTATAAGTTCGTTAGTGGAAAATGATCGTTTTAGCTAAAAAATGATCGTGTCTAAATTTGAAGTCCGTATCTCAAGGCTATGTGGGACCAAAAAAACATGAATTTTTTTTTCGACAAAACAAATACGCTATTCCACTAAAACCGGTGATTTTAGGACCCAAACAAAAAGGTTAAAAATGTGCTTAGATTTGCGATATCTCTACTCGTTTGCAAGATATTGACAAAATAACAACTGAAAAATCGGCATTTTTTACCACTTTTTTAGATTCCGAAGGAAACTTACTCTATTTTGTTCAATAACTCAAAAACGAGTAAAAATATCGCAAATCTAAGCACATTTTTGGTCCTTTAGGGTTCTAAAATCACCGGTTTTAGTAGAACAGCGTATTTTTTTGTCGAAAAAAATTTCATGTTTTTTTGGTCCCATACAATTTTTGGCAACTTTAGGCCCCTTGAGGGACCACTTAGCCTTGAGATACGGACTTCAAATTTTGACACGAGCATTTCTTAGTAAAAACGATCATTTTCCATTAACGAACTTATAACATTTCCAATTTTTGCAAAATAAGGGACGGCCGTATGAGTACCCTAGTTACCATTAGCACTATATTTCGCCACTTTTGGCTCACAGGGCTATTAAGCGGCCAATATAGCGCATATCAGCTCCTTAATAGCATTACAGTATGACCCATAAAAAAATGCGACATTCCATTTTTTTGCAGTATTTGATGATTTTTGTTGAAATAATCCCAGTGAATTAAACTTTTTTGGATTAGGATACAATAAGGAGGTCATTGTCATACAGGATCTCTAACATTTTTGTCAAAATATTCATTGGTTACGTATATGGGATACCTTATAATTGTTAACAATTTCTAAATAAAATCAAGTTTTCCTATAATTTTCATAGCAAAATGAACTAAGATAAAAACTTTTAAACACATGGAAACCATGAAGAAATATGTACTCTTTAATACGCCCATGTTTGAAAAATATTTTAAAAATAATTTCAAATGTTTAGGAAACAAAAACTAAAAAAGGTGCTACATATTAAAAACCGTATTTAAGATAAATTAATAAAAAACTTAACACTGTTAGAACATTTTTCAAAACATTTTTTTGTCGATGAAGGCATATATACCTACCTTTATGATAGGTACAAATACTATGTACTTAAAAACAATTTCATGCTTAAAACATAATATTTTCTAAAAATTATCATTTGTCAAATAATTCAATTTTCACAAAATGTCTCTTAATTTATAAGTTAATGTTTTTTCGTGCTTGTCCGACGAACCAACCAACTCCTGAAGACCTTATCCAGCCATAAAAGTACTATTTTGAAAATAAAATTTGATTGAATGTGATTGAAAGCAATTGAAAGAAAATTATATCCTTAAAAAACGGCCTCTGGCGCGTGGACGATTTCGACATCCATATGTTCAACGTTATATTTCCGAAGGTATTTGCATGGAATCAGTCTATGTTCCTTTGCCATTATAAGATTAGTGGCTCTACTATACTATCCAATAGATACATGCGAGGTTAATCAGTTCGAAGTAGGGGAACGATGACTTTGAAAACTGTCGCATTTTTTTATGGGTCATACTGTATATTCGCCTCCAGGTGAATTATAGTGCCTCGTGGTTACTTGGGTATGATTGACATAATTGATATGTAGAAAGTGTACGGCCTGAAGTCCAAAAATGGCGACCAGAATATCCAAGATTGCGGACGTCTTAAATTCGGAATGGCGGCTCAAAATTCAAGATAGTGGCATTTTTTCAAGAGTTTGAGGCTCAAACATCAAAAGTCGGATAAACGAGATGATTTCTGGTGCCATAAAATGGATTTTTGTTAAGGTGACTTGGTGCATCACAGAATTTTCATAGGAATCATCGACTTTTCGGTTTTCAATGATTGTTTGCCTCGCGTTTTTGAAGTGATAAAAAACGGACAATTTTTCAGTCACGTAGCTGAAAAAGTATCATCACACTCACCACGAGTGAGCATATGGGATGATACATTTTTATACAAATATGCGCTTTGGTGGCTGAGTTTTATCACTTTGAAATTTTGAGCGAGATTTCAATGATGCTGATGACGCACTACGCGTCCTTAAACGTACGAAAGTACGATATTCATCAACTTGTCGCTTGAGTTTTATTGAAATATGGTTTCGAAGGCACGAGAAAGGTGCCATCACCGCTAGGTGAATTAATTAGAGTTTTTTTATGCTTCATTTTGCATTTTCTGCTGAGCTTTTTGTTTTCTCAGTTTTTTTCTGTCTATAGTCTTCTCTATCTCCATCTCGGTTATTCTTCCAAGCTGCTTCTATTTGTGTTCTGGAATCTCTCTGCTCTTTAACATCGTCCTCAGTGTCTTTTTGTATTATAATAATCAGTCCTCTTCTTTGATTACTTTTCTATCACCTTACCCGTTTCTCAGTTCGACACCAACATTTCAAAAGGGCGTAACTGCTTTTGGAATCATCACCTTCTTTAAAAGCTGTGGATCATGTGTTATGATTTCCATGTTTTTCACAACAAGTACCAGATGGGAAAAACTCTCCTCTTTCCGACAACCACGGTGGTTTGAGTGTAAGGGAGGCAGTACGACCTACAGCTTTGAAATAAGGTATTACTTCCAAATGCAGTTACGCCCTTTTGAAATGTAGGTGCCGAGTTGTAGTTTCTGTCGTCTTTACGCATCATCTATATTATCGTATTATTTTATTATTCTCTGTCTTATTTTCAGCAGTTATTCTAAGCAATCTTTATGTCTTTCCTTCGTCAATACCTTCTGACTCCTATATCTTCTCTATCCCCTTTTTTTCTGTCTGATATCAGCTTCTCTGTTGTATTTCAAGATGCGTACTTTGTCATCATTCATGATTGCTTTTTGGTCATCTTCTTTGTATTTTCTGTATTTTATGGCATTTCTTTGCTTTATGTATTCTCTGTTCTAGTGTAGGGAATTTAAAGAGATAATTAAAACAAAAATTCTTTGTTAAATATTTTATTCTTGACTAGATTCAAGATGCAGAAGCCCCTTGTTTTTTTTAGCTATTTTCATCTCAGACATAAATCAGACACCTTTTCCCAGTAAAAAAGTGTTTTCCCGGAAAAGCTAAATTGAACAAAGGAAAACAGAAAAAAATAAAACACGCTGAAAGACTTCAATTTCTCGCCCAACCTCATTTTACCGCCTATAAATTTTATTCTTCTGGAAAAAACCCACTCATCACACATAGCTCAAAGCCTCGTTGTTCCACAGCTAGGACCATCCGAAACTAAACCAAGCGACCAATCCCACTCGGAGGGTAATTTACGATAATGATCTATTATCACTTCTGAAACGTGGTCATCCTCCTCGCTTGGTGGCCATCCCAGCGCCGGCATTCGGAAAAAAAACAACCGAAACTAGGCAGCACTATAGCACCTTTTTTTTCCTAGCGTTCCAAGTAGCGATTTCCTTGGTCGAAGGATACGGTCCACACCGCTCACACACACCCTCATCGGTCTAATGATAGCTTTTGGCATTTTTGTGTTGCGTTGTTTCGTTGTTCCTCTATTTCGACCAAGGCCGTTCCGAACTAGCTGGTGCTGGCTGGTGAGCGAAAATGGAGCTATCGTGTCACTTGGCCACCACTTAGAGCCCCTGCCAGCGCCGCAACCAGAACGACAGACAGAGCGTCCGTCCGTCGGACGGTACCCTCCTAGAGCACAAGTGGGATCCGTTCACACCTAAAAAGAACACTTTCCCATATATATTATTTTCGTTTCGGGTTGGTTTTGTGCGAAGTAGAATCGTGGACTCTCTTCGAGATAAGATTAGGCCACTCCGGCCACCAGAAGAGTGAAGGAAGAAAAACGAGCCTTTTACTTGAATCTCCACGATCCGGGTGCTACGCACTGGTCGCAATAGAAGAAGCAGAAGTAGTTTGGTAGGTACCACCCACATCCATATCATGGGGAGTGTTTATGGTTTTGTGTTTGTGTGATGGGTTCAAGTTCTTTTCCTTTGGCCCCTGTTTGTTACACGAACAATAATCGTAAAATTTTATTTGCCCTATATTTGTAACACTAGCAGCAGCTAGCAGCAGCAGCACAAGGCAAACTACTGTGTGCCCTCTCAGCAGTCGACATTTGGCCAAAGGATGCGGAATGGCCGGCAGTGAGTCATACAAACGAAGGAGAATGGGATTCCGTTTTAGCAACACCTTGTTGGAGAAGGCTCCTGGGCTGGGAAGACGTCAGAGAAACGAATATGTTCCCAGCTTGAATGCCACCTCCGACCTCCGGATCGGGAAAGTAAAGTGTTGCGGCGGAAAACGAAAGGTTATTGCTTATGGCTAACTGGCATGACAGTGGAACACTTGCGCTTGAGTGAAGCCGTTACTGGAGTGAGTGCTGGTAATATTTCATGGAGACTAGATGTTCCTAGAAATTTCCCGAAACGAATTAAACGTTTGATTTATGTTGGGAGGCACAAACATTCAATTATGAACGACATATGACCTGACATTATATTGATGTTGAGTAAACATGGTATATTTTTTTCTGATTTGGAAGACTAAACTAACTTAAGTCACAGTTGTTCCCTAGCGATTTCTTATTGTCATCAACATTAATACACTTATTTTCTTTTCAAGCATCGAAACATCCTAAAATTTTTACTGTAAGCTGAATAACTAGTTGTGTATCGATGGTCCAATTTTGAGAAAGATCGGGCTATTCTGTACGAAGTTATAAAGATTCTAGGAAAAGGTATAATTATCCGATAGTAAACTTTGAGCTATTATATCTCCGGATTCAATGAACCGAATGCAATGAAATTTTGATCATTTATAACTAACATAATGCCCGAGCAGAAGGGAATAACAGCAGCATAATGAGCTGTGTCATTTGGCCAAAATAACTGAATAATAAAATAGATTATTTTTAAGTTATTACCATAGCATATTGTGTTATAAACTTGTCTGTCATAAGCGGCAAAATAACAAATTCCATAACAAAAAAAAATGTTCTGGAAAACCATTTCAATAACTTGTTTTGTTAGTTTCAATAACAACTTAATAACAGTGAATTCGGAAAATATTTCAATAACAAATTTTGATCTTAATATGTTATTGATAATATTTGGAGAACAGAATTTGCTATGATATCAAACTCGTTACTAAATAAGTTATAATACTTATTATATAAAATTATTCGCTTTTTCTCAGAAACCCGCCACTAACATGAGGTTCATCAATCTGACGTAAGAAATATTTTCATTCTAAGAGATTTGAAGTCGCAAGATAATCGAACTTTAGTAATTTATATGTTATCAAATACGACGAGCTTCGATTTCCACCTGTAATTTATAAACTGTTATACTTTAATTGTTTTCGGAGCACGTGTAACCTTTGTTTATTTTTTTCAGCAGAGAAACTGAAGAATTTTTAGAAAGCTCAACAGTTTTGCAGATTTTTTTTGAAATATTAGAAATATTGTACAGGTTATTACAATTTTCCTGGAAAGATTGTTTCAATTTCTCCGATTTTTCCCTGGATTCAAGAAATATGTCGAATATTCCTCCTGGATTCTACAAGAATTCCTCCAAAAATTTTGCTATAATTTCTCCTGAACTTCCTCTGATGATTCCTACAGGACTTTCACCAGATTTTTTTGCAATATGTATTTCTAAAATTCCTGTATTTATTTCTCTAAGGATTCCGAATCAGAACTCATTTTCTGTTTATCAAATGACTTTGTCATAAAATTCTTCCAAAAATTTGTCGACAGATTTGGTCATAAACTTTTCCATAAATGACTCCAAAAATCTTCCAGAAATTTCTCCGAGAGTTCTTTGACGGAATCTTTCATGGATTTTCAAAGACTCCTCTAGAAATTCCTCCAGAATCCTGCATAGAATGCCTTCAAGGGTTTCTTCAGAATTTCCTGTGATTAGTTCTGAATTCATCTTAAGATTTCTCAGAATATTTCTTTGTGGATTTTATTATGAGTTTTTCCGAAGGACTCTCCAAGAGTTTTTCAAAAGATTTGCCAAGAATCCTAATAATTGCTCAGAAAAATTAACTTCGGAACTTCTAAGAAAATTGCACCAGTATTTCTCTTGAAGACTTCTCTAGGGATTTATCAAAAGGTTCCTCCAGAACTTCCAAGTGCTTATCCGAAAATTATTTAAGGAATTCTTAAAAGGAGTCGTTCAGGAATTTCCTTTTTAACTGAATATAAAAATGGAACAACACAAAGGGACAGGTCATAATTGTCGAATTGTTGCTGTGATTTCAAAACTTGTTACTGTTGTGCTATGGCTGATAAATTGATCAATAGTACAACAATAACTGAACTTGTACTTCAACAAAACATGTTATTTAAATGTAATTTAATTAACCCTAAAAGGGATACCTGGGGTCCATTGGACCCCAGGCGCCTTTCAGAGCTCGTCCTTGATGGAACACACTCTGCGAGGTGACGAAACTGAGGCCGTGAAGGTATCCCTTTTAGGGTTAATGTACATATATCAACAGCTTGATTATAACAAAATGAGATTGTCCAACAAAATTTGTTATGGAAAAGCTATGCCTTGATAATTTAATAATAACAAAGCAAGATATAAAAACAGATTATGTGATTTCGTAGTTATTAACTTGCTATTAGACGTGTGCGCCGCCGCGCCGCGCCGCCGTCGCCGAAGATTTTATCACGCCGCCGCCGCCAGTTAAATTGACCCGGCGAGCCGCTGTTCATATTTTTCCACGCCGCCGAACAAAATTTCCCACGCCGATGAGAAAACGACAAAGATTTTTTTTCTCGCCAACATTCACGAATCACATATTTAAACCTAATAGCAATTTTCAAACAGTTTCTATTGATTTTGTTTTGCATATTAGGTGTATTTTTCTGAAGTTCTTCTTGTATATTTTTTGTAACATTTTAATGTGATTTACTCTAGTGATTTCTTATAGCTATACTTTGATAATCCTCACTTATTCTATTTCAAGTACTAAGCGAGTCTCTTGTAAAGCAATTCTTGGCAATGATCTTATTAGGTTCACAAATACATCCTCCTACATATTCTTTGTTTATCTCTTGGAAGATTCTCATGGCAATTTACGAATTACATCCTTGAAGGCATATAGTAAAGTGGGGCAAAAGTTCGAGTGGGGCAAGAGTTTCTTTTGAAGTTATTGAGCTTATTTCAAATTATTTCTTTCTGGTGTCAAGGTTGTTCGAAGCCTTTTTGAAAAAGAGTCTTTCACTACAAAAATTATGAAAATTGATCAATATTTCGAAAAGTTATGACAAAATGTTGGTTTTTGATCAAAAAATTGTTATATGCGATGATCCTTCCAACGCATGGAATGGAATTGTAATGAAATCGAATCCGATATTTTATTCTGGGGCGTAGCTAGGTATATTTTGAAGAAGCTTTAGCATGTATAACTTTTTGCAAAAAAGATTTGGAAATCATATTTTACACATAGCGGTGCAAAAGTTCGAATTGTGGGGCAAGAGTTCGAGTCATGTGGCAAATATTATCTCTAAAAATGATAGAATTAATGAGAAAACTCGATCAAAGTTTAAAAAAAGGTTGTTTTATCTGAATTTGGCCGAAAACGACTAATTTTTGATGTAGTAAATTTAACCCTGATTTGGGTAAAATCCAAATCGAACTTTAATGTGTATTCCAGTTTCAACATCAAATATTAATTGGTTTTAGATATTCCTATTACCAAAGTGTCAAAATAATGTGCTACGGTTAGCGAAATTCCACAAACACAAGATTCGAACTTTTGCCCCAGTGGTGGGGCAAGAGTTCGAATAAGACACACACATACAAAAAGTGTTGTACCTCAAAATTGAAAAGACATTTGGCGTAACTTTGTTCAGCAAAAAAATAACTCATGGATGGTAGAATCACCACACGGTATTCATTTATTTTTATCTGCTTCGATTTTTTTGAGAAAAAAAATGAATTTTCAACTAGGTTCGAACTTTTGCCCCACCTTACTCTATATTCCATGCAATCTTCAGACATTCCTATAGAGGACCCTCCAGAAATTTCACCATGAATTCTTCTAAAAAGCTCTATGCTTAAGAAATTCCCCCATGGATTATTTCAAAAATTTCTACGGTTTTTTTTTGAGAAAACCATACATGGATTCATGACTTTCTAACAGCGTTTTATTTTCTTAAAAATAAAAAGTCCAGAATTCTTTCAGAAATTTCTCCAAGGATTCTTAAAAAAATCTAATGTTCCATCAGAAATATTTTTAGAGGTGTTATATATTCCTCCATAAGTTTTCCAAAGAATTTCTTTGGAATTCCTGTAATGACTCCATTGATTTATTAGAAATTCCATAAATAAGGTCACACAAAAATGTCCATTTTCAAATTCACCCTCCTCCCCCGTCCCTTCTATGGCTCACTGTTTGTATAGGACTCCTCTGAAATTATCACACTCTTCGGAACCCCTCGCTCCTCAAAGCGTGGCGTAACTTATGAACGGTCCTTCAGAAATAACACCCAGGAGCAGGGCCGGATTTAAGGGGGGGCCAGGGGGGCCATGGCCCCGGGCCCCCACATTCCAGGGGCCCCCACAAAATGTTACTTCAAATGGGAACCGAAAAAAAGTAGTGCTAGAAACATCTTGATTTAATTTTTAACACAAGTACTTCTACTCTCAAGATGTGTGTGAAATATTGTGCTTCAAATTAGAAAGAAGCAGATGTCTGCCTTTTAATAAAATTTATGGTTTGAATTGATGACTCTTGTGAATTGCACAAGTAATTTTAACGAAAATATATGAGAAAATATTCACCTGATTTCTAAATGAAATCTTAAACGCTAAAGAATAGAGAGTCAAAAAGTTTCTACTGAAAATTCGTGTTTTTTTCTGTCAAAAATTATTGGTGTTATTAAAAAAAAACTGTAATTTAAGGCGAACTCTTAACAAATCCATATGAAAATTGCAGTAGATATTTGTGGAGAAATTATTGAAAGATCCTGAAATATTTAAAGTTTTCCAAACAATTTTTGTTTGAATTGGCTATAAACTCGTCCGCCGAAGATTATTATGAAATTTTACTTATATTTCTATTCAAAGTAAAACAGAAATTCCATCAGGAACTCATTATCGATTTCCGATGAAATTTTTTTAACAGCTTTCAGTAGAATTTCCGCTAAAATACCACTATGGATTTTTTGTTTCTTGAAGTTTCACAAGGAGTTCTTAACAATTATTCTGCGCGTTCACCAGAAACTCCTCTCGAACTTCCGTTAGGAATGTTTATGCTTAAGTTCCACAAAAAAAGAAACCTGGTAATCGGTCAGCAACTCTATAGATGTCATCAATGATTCCGCCAGAAATTCTATTTGGAGGTTGGCCCCAAAGATAGCGCTATAAATTTTATCTGAAATTTATCGAAAATGTATCCTATGATATCTATTTTTATATTTCTTAAAGGACTTTCCCATGAATTTCTACTTGATCAATGGAATCTAATACTATGAACACTCTCAGATAAAGCGTTATTTACTTGATAAAATTTCTTTTACAATCGTCTTCAGACTTGATTTTCATATCTGGATCTCTGTTATGCTTAGTTTATAGTAGATGCCTTAATTATGGTTACGCTTGTTAAGCTAGATTATGATTTCTTCAATAACAACCCTTATTTTTGGAAGAATTTTCCATATTTTCTGGATTTTCCTACAATGAAAAAAAAAATATCCTCTAAAAAGAGGGCCCCCACAACACTGTGGCCCCGGGCCCCCACATTTGTAAATTCGGCCCTGCCCAGGAGTTATATTTACACAGCTGTCCCAGGGTTCTTTCAGGAATTACCCTATCGGATACTCCGAAAATTCTTGGCTTCTTCTATAAATTTCTTAATGCAGTGTCTCCAGGACATAATTCAGAAATTCTTCCATGATTTTGTTTTGTAATTCCAGTGATTTCTGAAAAAAAAATCATACAGCTCATGAATTCCACCGGGTACTCCTTCACGTATTTCACCAGTAATTCCTTCTGAAATTCTTCCATGGATAAGAAATGTTTGAGAAATTTCTTAAAGAGTATTTCTCCAGACATTTTTCCAGGGATTCTTTTAAAACTATGTTCATAAATTCTTTCGGGTATTCTTTCCGAATTTGTCTTAGATTTTTTCTAAATATTTTTTGATGAATCTCTGTCGGAATTTCACCAAGGGATTCTAATAGAGAGTTTCAAGAAATTTCTTTAGCAACTCTTTCTCGAATTATTTCAGAAAATTCCTTGGGATTCTTTCAGGAATTAGATAGAAAATTTATTCAAAAATTCCTCCAAAGATTCTTTTAGAAATTCCCCCATGGATTCCATCTAAAGCCCACTAAAGAATTCCATCTGAAATATCACTAATGACTCCTTCACTAATTTAAGGATTTTTCAAGAATGTCAGTAAGAAATTACCTCAAACATTTTTTCATGATTTTTTCCAAGGAATCCCTTGGAAAATATCGTCTGAGGTTACCAAAGAAATGCCTAGACGGTTACTCTTTGGAATCCCTCCTTCGGTTCTTTCAGAAATACATATTTCCTGGGATTCCTTTTGAGATTCCCCCGTGAATTTTTTTAGATATCCACAGATATTTATAGAAATATTTTATGAAATTACATAAAACATGTAGGAGTTATTCTTGGAAGGTTATCTGAATGAATTTGTATATAAAGATTCCTCAAAAGATTTGATTTCATTGAGACAATTTCAGAAATAATCGTTGTTGGAGGAGCTCTTGGGAAAGTCCTTGGGGGAGCTCCTGAGATTCACCACAAAAGTTCAGTTAATTTGGCGCAGTGGTTTAATTTCCCCAACAGGGTAAGAAAAATAAACTTTGGGGGATTTTCTAGAAGAATTTTATGAGAAATTTTTGGAAAAAATTAAGAAAAAATGGATTAGTTTCTGATAAAATCGCTGATGGAATATTTAAAGAACATCCATGAGGAATTTCTGAATTAAATCATGAAGAAGTTTCTGAAGGAATCTTTGAAAACAATTCATCGGGAATTCGTGCAAAAAGAAATAACCAGGAAAACTGGAGATTACTGTGCAGTAATTGCAAGAAGAGATATTCTTGAGTTATTTCTGAAGAAACGTCAAGAAATAAATCCTGAAATGATTTCTAAAGGAACTCCTGAAAGAATCGTTGGAGGGATTTTTAAGAGTTGTCGGAAAAAGAATCCATGAAGGAATGTTTCTATAAATCTCAGAAGAGAGAAGTTTGCGATCCCACCCGTGGAGGAATATCTGAGGATCTTCCAGGAAGCCCCCTGGAGGAACTTCCAGAAGAATCTATTGAGAATTTTCTGGAGGAATTTCTGAAAAAACGCACGAAAGAATTCTTAGAATCCTTCTTGGCATTACTGAAAAGAACCCTAACAGAACTCGAAAGAAAATTAAATTTTACCATGACAGCACTGGTCTAAAATGAGTTTTAGAAAAGAATATCCTAAGAATAGACGTGCGACGTAGTGAATTTCACTCGAGAGGAATCCTTTATAAATTCCCTGGTAAACGTCCTCAACAATTCTCTACCATAATTCTTGCAAGGATAGTTTTTATTGAAATCTCTGATTTACATACGTTTACTTACACCTTTCAAACAAAATAGATGAAAATTGTACTCAAATACAGGAAACAAATTATTTTATTTTAACGTTTTATAGCATTTCACAAAAAAATGAGGTTACGCCGATTGCTATACACGCCGCCGCCGGTGAAAACTGCTTCGGCGCACACGTCTACTTGCTATTCTCCTCTGCTCGGGCATGAGCTCTGAAAAACTTGAAAAAAAACTTAACTTGAAAGTATTAACAAGCGACAAAGTTATAGCGATTTCATTTGATCTATGATTTTTCAGAAAATTGGTGTATTTTTAATATGCATCCCATTACTTTTTCTATTTATTGCCGGTTATGTTGTTACTTTCCATCAAAACATATTTATATACAAGTCAATTAGAGGTAATTTAATTGAACTATTATTAGCATCTTGAATTTTGTTGAAGTTTTGGAAAATTTGGTGTTTTATTAGAAAAATTGTTTAATCGTTATAATTTTCTTCCGTGTGAACAATTTCAGGCTATGTCAAAAGTTTTTTAAAGCCTATCATATAAATCATGAACGCTCAAAATTTAATTGCATTTGATTCATTGAATCCGGAGATATAACAGTTCAAAGTTAGCTATCAAATAATTTTGACGTTTTCTAGAATCTTTCTAACCTCATGTAGAATAGCTCGTTCTTTCCCAAAATTGAACCATTGATACATAACTAGTTAATCAACTCACAGTAAAAATTTTACATTTTTTGATGCACCTTTCAAAAAGTTACAGCTATTTGACCATTTTTTGAAAAGTGAAAATTTTGCCTGTCCCGATCATTTTGTCTACCCCCTGTATGAAGTTGATCGTCAGTATTGGCATCCATTGGGGAGCCGAACAGTTTCATCATTCAAAAGTACACCCAAACCTCCAATTAGGTAATGATTTCGGACCGCCTAAATAGAATTTCAGCCCAAAATGGATTTCAAGATTGCAAAGAAGTTTGAGAAGGACAAGTGGCTTGCAGATGCAAAGGGGGGTGACCAAGGCTTTTAGATGTAAAGGGGGATGGTCAGAGGAATATCAAGGACTTTTTTATAGGGGGAGGAGGAGGTTTAGAGGCATTTCCAGGCGTTTCAGGGCGTTTCAGGAGGTTTCAGAGGGCTTTTAGGGGGCTTCAGAGGCTTTCAGTAATTGTTACCATGGATTTCATTTGTGTTTCAGAGGTGTTTCAAGGCATTTCCGGAGGTTTCAGAGAGTTTTGTGAGGCTTCAGAAACTCCCAGCTGAATTTTACGGAGGTTTTATGTTGGTTCCATAGGCGTTTCAGTACGTTTCAGTGCGTTTCATGACCTTCAGAAGGTTTCAGGAGGTTTAAGGGTGCCTTCAAAGGGTCTAAGGTGAATAGAAGCTTTATAGCCGTTTCAAGGCTTTCATAGCGTTTTAATGCCTTTCAGGGCGTTTCAAGAGATGTGAGGTGGGCTTAAGGAGGCTTCACAGGGTCACAGATAAATTTCACGGAGGTTTCATTGGTGTTTCAGAGGCGTTTCAAAGTGTTTCAGTGCTTTTTAGGGCATTTCAGAAGATTTCCGATGAATTTGAGGGGGCTTAAGAGGCTCGTAGGTGAATTTCACGGAGGTTTTATAACGATTTCAGAGGCGTTTCAAAGCGTTTCAGAACGTTTTAGGAGGTTTCACAGAGATTTTAGGGGCTTCAGAGGCTCACAGGTGATTTCACGGAGGTTTTAAAGGGGCTTTAGAGGCATTTCAAAGCGTTTCAAAGCGTTTCAGGGCGTTTTAATGCGTTCCTGCTCCAATAGATCACTGATTACAGTTGTAGATCAGCTGGCCTCAACTCCAGGGATTTCTCGGATACTCCTATACAATCATAAAACCCACCACTTGATAGATCATAGATGCCTGGGACTGTGTGAGTATAAACCTCATTCTTAATGCTCTGCAACTAGTAGCCCTCGTAGATTCGACGACCTATGTTCAAGGGAGTGCTAGGAAAACCTTAAAGAATCATTGGTAAATCCGATGACCTATACGACAGGAAGTTCTTGGAGATCCTCAAACTGACAACATAGCAAAATAAGACTGTGTAAGCAAAAATTTCATTCATTATGCTCTCATGATTCATAATCGATCACTGATTACGCTTGTAGATCAGATGGCCTTAACTCCAGGTAGTTCTCGGATATTCTTAAACTATCAATCCTTAAACACTCCGTAAACGTCCCTTATCTCTTAGTTATGGTTTTCTTCCCATAAGCCAACTTTAACTGTAATCTTGAGTACTCAAACTGCTTTGTATACAATTAAATTCCATTTAGGTAACGTTACCTAAAAGGAGAAACCTAAATAGATTTTATCTAAATGGATCCTACCTAAATGGAGGTTTCAGAGTGTCAACAGGAACATACATACTTAAAATAAAGAACCGTATTCAACTGTTCTATTTTCGGTAAAAGTTTAAATTACCGAATGTTCAGCAAAACATTACTGAAACTAGGCGAAAAATTAACGAACGTTCGGTAAACTATACTGACCATCGGTTATGTTTACCGAACGTTTGTTAAAAAATACTAAACTTCGGAACTGTGCTGACTTCGATAATCCATACTTTTACCGAAAATAGAACAGACGAACAAGAGCTCGTACTACAGATAAAACTTGTGATGATTTTGATATTTTGATTTTGATAGACGAAACATCTTCAAGAATATAATGATGTCGGGTCTTTGTATGTGGCACCCTTCGTTCCCGACCAAAAAAAGTAGAAAAAAGGCAGTACCTCATGGAAGCCTTCAATCCACTCATCACGGGACAGCAGAGATTACAGTCTCGGGGCCTGACGACCCACCCCGTTTGCGAGTCAGCCGCGAAGTCGCCGTCTAAGAATAGGAATCCTAACCCCAATTCAAGGTTTCAAGCGACCCGTACAGAAGAATGAGAGATCGAAGGGGTGAAAAAGATGCTCGATCATTAACGGAGCCTGTGGGGTACCTGGGCACCCCCCACAGTATTTCGTGTCTTACCGCGTTGATTCAGGGCTCTTACGTCGTCGACATCCTTTCCTGTACAACTCGTGGGAATAATCATGAAAAACAATTTGAGTTTGGGTTGGCGAGGTCTTCGTAAAGGAGAAGCGAAGAAGCAGGAGCAGGAAGCTGCGCACACAGCTTCAACGTGGGAGCTTCGAACCATTCCCCGGCAAGCCAGCCGGTGGAGATACTGGACGGAGCGTGGTTGACGAGGGCCATTAACCAAAAGTGAGAAGGACTGCCCGCAACTTGGCCAGCTCATCGACATTGCAGCCACGGAGTCCAACATAAGTAAGGACCTGATAATGGCCCTGTTGCGACTTCGTAAGTCTTTGGACGACGCCAAGCAGGATCACGTGAGACTCGTGAAGATTGCAGCAGCGGCGAAACCGGTGGAAGTCAAGGTTATGAAGTCTACCCAGACGGAGGCCTTCGCTGTCGCAGGAAATCCAAAAAGTGTGATGGATGCGATTGCTCGTGATTATCACTCGCAGGAGCGGGTGAGGCAACCATGATGAGCTGTCTGGCGGTGTCCGCGAGGCTAGAATGATACTAATCCCAAAGGCCGGTAGTAATGCTGGCAAGTCGGACCCCAGCCAGGCGTCCCGGAAAGCTGGGAAGAGTGGGCCTGGAAAGGCTGGCCTGTCCGGGATGGAAGGGAACAAATGGTTTCGACCGTTGTTAGGCCCTCAGCAACCACAGAGTAGGGTGAACCAAGGAAATGACAGGAACCCTCTTGAACGAAAGTCGAGCGGAAGAGGAAGAAGAAAAAGTCGCAGATCGAGGAGAACAGGGACGCCAAACCAAAAAGGCGTGAAAAAGTAGGTGCCAAACGCGAGAACGGCGACGCGCTCGTCATCAAGATCGAACAGTCTAAGTACCCGCACGTCTTGCAGGCGATGCGAAGCGACGCCAAGCTTTTAGATCTGGAAGCTTTTGTGCGCAGTATCAAATGTACTCGTGCGAGCGAGATGATCATGGAGCTGAAGCGCAATAAGGAACGCATGGGCGTCGCCTGCAAAAGTTTAGCGGAAGGGGTAGAGGTGAGGGCCCTCACACAAAAGGCGGCTCTGAAGTTGAAAAACTCATACGAGGTCACCAAAGAGCATGAGCTCGTCACGACTTTGGTTCAGCTACCTGTGTCGGACGTAAAGCAGTCCAGTAAAGTAAGAAGGATCGGCTGGTGCGTATGTCAACTGACATTTCACGAGCCACCGGAGGTTTGTTTCAGGTGTCTCGAAGTCATGGGACTACAAAGGCCCTGGCAGGAGCAAACTGAGTATGAGATGCGGCGCCAAATGCCATACGACACAAGACTGTACGAGTCTACTAATTTGTCTGATTTGTACCGGCAAATTCGTGAACAACAGGCGTCCAACGAGTAGTCCAAGGTGCCCGGCCTTCAAGAAAGCCGCAGTGAACAATTCACAGTGCAGGTAACGCAGCTGAACCTGAACTTGTCTCTCGGTTCTGATTGGGGGACGGATATCACCATCACAGCGGACCCAGTACCCGCCGAACAGCAATTGGGTCTCAGATTGACTCAGAAAAATAGCGGCGATATGAACGACGGGTTAATACCCCGTTTAGGAGCTGCTGTCTACTACCTATGAGGAATTCGTGGTAGCCAAAGTAAACAGGGTCTTCTTTTATAGCTGTTATGCGCCTCCACGGTGGTCGATCGAACAGTTTACGTAGATACTGGATTGTATGATCACCGTGCTGACTGGACGAAGGCGGGTCGTAATAGCGAGTAACCAATGCCTGGATCGTTGAATGGGCCTGGCCTAACAAGTACTTTGAACTGGAGAGTAGACGATGGCTACACACACAGCGATCACCTAGCGGTTCACTACAGTGCAGTATAAACTACAACAACATCAGGCAGCGGGTAGAAGAAGAGGCGGCTAGGCCAAGGCCAAGCCTTTACAGGCGGAAGCCATCATACTTCGATGAAGGGGTATTGGTTTAGACCTACGAAACCTACTTGGTTGAGACGGCAACGAGCTGGTAGCAGTGCTCTTGCGTGCATGAGATGCGACCATACCTAGACGAGTCCACCTTAGAAATGGGAGAACACCAGCTTACTGGTGGACTCAAACGATTGAGGACCTGCGCCGCGCCTGCCTACGGGCTAGGCGGCGGATGCAGCGAGCACGATCAGAGGAAGAGCGAAACGAACGGTGGGTGGTGTTCGCCGCTGCAAAAGCCGCGCTTAAGACCGAGATTAGAGCAAGCAAAAAGGCCTGCTTTGAGGGTCTCTGTCATAGTGCCAATACGAACCCGTGGGGTGACGCCTACAGGATCGTTATGGCCAAGACGAGAGGTGTGATGGCTCCTACAGAGCAATCTCCAGAGATGTTGGAGGGGATCATTGGACGACTTTTTCCGCGTCATGATCCTAGTCCTTGGCCTCCTTTCGTAGGACAGCCGGAGACTGGGGCTGGCAATGAGGAGATGGTCACCGATGTGGAACTTGCGGGGATAGCTAAGTCCCTTAGCGTAGGTAAGGCCCCAGGTCCGGACGGAGTTCCGAAGGAAAAGTTAAAACTCTTAAACCAAATTTTAGACTTTTTTGAATGTTTATTGAGTCAATATAATCATAAGAGAGTAATAATACAAAATGTGATTAATTCAAATCCCAACCGCAGTTTTCCCAACCATCAATTACCGCTTATCGTTTGCCGCATTTTTCGCTATTTCATCCACAGTTTGCTGCAATCTCCAGGGAGCATATTCAATGTGTTTTAAAAAATAACTGTCGTGGACTTCCACTACGCGATTGGGAAACAACTCCTCCAGCTTCGCAAGCGTGAAGAACTCAAACGTCTGACCTACCGATTCCGCCTGCTGCAATGTTTCCCACTCTGAATCATCCGACGCATCGCCGACCACATGTGGATCTTCCTCTTCCGCTTTGAACCGACAGTGGACCAACTTGAGCCATTTCAAATTCGGGTAGCTATTGACGATCTGATGCAGCACCTGTATGTTGTCCCAGATATCCTCGAGGACTATCCGAGGGCTGGACCGAAAGCTGCAAACAACATCGAGTGTTTCCTCGCTGAAAACGATACCTTGCAGGTGCAGTTGCTGAATCGTTGAAAGCTTTGCATATGTAGCGAGGGCTTCGTTGGCATATTCATCGAGAAGTCCGATGTGAACCGAATGGTTGTGGATTGCAAAATTTTGAAGTTTGGGCAGGCATCCTGCTTGGGCCATCAATTTTGGGGACAGAAGAAGTACCTTCAAGTCCGGAAGGTGTAACTCGAATTCACAGCTCCAGTTTTGATACGTGGTATCCGCCAAGAGCTGAAGAACTTGCAATTTGGTAATGTTGTTAACAGCGTACAAAGCTAGCGGATGCATTTCGATTCCCTCCACGTTCAAGTAAGTTAAATTCGATGCCGCCGCAAACATTACATGATACACATATGGAAATGTATTCATGTCATCGCGAATGCTCAGCATATGGAGGTTTCCAAGATTTTGCTCGAAAGCGTTTCCGATATCCGTCGATAGCATTTTCTCTTGTTCCAACGGTGTTGCAAAGGAGTAAATGCACAGCTCCCGAAGGCGAGAAAAGCTTGTGATGGACATCACTTCAATAAGTTTGGCTTTATCGAAAAATCTCAAAATAAGGCGCTTTAATTTCGGAGAGACAATCCGAATAAATTCCACACACGACTGATTGAGGCAATCGATTTTCAAGCGATTCAAGTTCGGAGCATAGACGTTGATTTGCGGTACGACATCTTCGTCGATCAATTTTGTCGTTCCCGGTGAATAAGTCACTTGTTCCAGTTTGGTGAACCAAATCGTTTCCGATTGGTCAAATACTTCACTCACTGCCCTAGCACTCATGATCACTATCATTGATTGCACACTTTCCTGAATAACGTCCGAAGTGATCAATTTCTGAAGTCGATCGCGAAAACTGATCCACTGGGGTCCGTGCTCCACTCGGTCACTTGAAATTATCACTCTTCTGTAGGGACGTTTCATGGCTTCCAGCGCCCAGTCCGAGTCCAGCGTCGATGCACATACTTTCAGGGCTGTCCGTGAAATGAAACGATTTGCTCTGAGTAGTTGATGCCATTTCCTGTTCACCAATGCTGCTGGTTTCCGGTCCTTCAACGGCAGCAAATCGAACACCATTTGGAGCACCTCCGGAGGAAGATCGTCGATGGAAAGACAAGTTGGTTCAGACATTGTTTGTTGTTGTAATTCACAGGATCAACTGGTATGAATCGACAGGAGAAGGGGATTATATAGGTCATGGGGGTTGGCGGTGAGGATGTATGATTTCTACCGAGCGTGAATTAAATGTACCTGTATAAATTTACGGTTGTGTACTTACTACATGGGAATGAAATGAAAACACTGCATGCATGTTTAGGTATATTTTTTTTATAATAGAGGTTTTCAACCATCTGGTTCATTCGCCTCTAGGTATAAAATATGCTTTTATTTGCTAGAAGTATGATCATTCAAATATCTAGCCCTACCTCTAATTAGAAACTCATACAGGTATGGTCTGAAACTTGGTACTTGAAAGCAGTATTTTAGCTACCTGATTTGTATGTTGAATATCTGAGCAGTCGTGAGACAAATATAAATAATTTTCCAGTAAAGGTACCGCGGTGCAAGTAAAAGATACATCAGCGATAATTTATTTTTATCATGCCAAAATATCTTCAATGTAAATTGTTCGAAAACTTTGACACTTCACAGAGTTGTTCTCGACAAGTTCATGTTAGAATTCATTAACCCTCCAATACCCAATTTTTTTATTTTGATCTAAATATCATTTTTCGTCATCTAAAATCGATTTAAACATGTTTTGGAAGATGATTCTTTTTAATTCCAGATTTCGTGAATTTCAGTTTTTGATTTTTCTAATTTTTATTTTTGAACATCCCCACAGTTTTATATTTTTTTCAGGAAGCCTGGGGTACGGATTATTTTAGATGAACACATTTTGAGATTTTATGATTATTGTTGAAATATTTTTATTTTTATTTTTTTCATAGAAAATTTTATTTTCCGTGTAATTTTAAGGAAAATAATTTAAAAGTGTATTCGATTCCCTAAAACTATAAAACTAGGATAGAATAATTTGGAAAAAAATTAAAATGTGTCAATTGTAGCGATTCAATACAAAATAAACAATTATTTCTAGAAGGTGACTAAAACATCAATTTTTCAATGATTTAAAAAAATGTAAATACGTTTTAAAATACACCAAAAACCTTTTTGAGATGTACAAAACAGTCCTTAATATCAGCCAAAAATTAAAAAAAAAATGATTGTCCACGAAACAAAAATTACAAAATTGCTCAAACTATACCCCGTCTAAAGGCGGGGTTGGGTATTAGAGGGTTATTTTTTTTCGTAATACAGTCAGGTTTTTTTTACGCGGTTTTCATTTACGCGGCCGCGTAAATAAAAACTCCATACGAAAAAAAAAATCCATCGAAATTTCATCGAAATTTGCATGATTCGTCGAGAAATGGTGAGACTTTTTTACGCGGTTTTTTGGATTTTGAACCGAGTTTTTTTTACGCGGTACGTATCCCCCGCGTAAAAAAAACCTGACTGTATAAACATTTCATATGTTATGCAATTGATTTGATTGATTTGTCTTTATTAGAGAGACTTTCAGCCCTTGGCTGGTTCGTCTCTATGTTATGCAATGAAAAATGTAACGGATTTTCGGTAAGTGAACAGTTACATCTATGGAAGAACGTCTTAAGACGAAAGGACAAAACTTGAAAACCTATTTTCTTCTTCTTTTGTATGGCTCTACGTTCCCACTAAAACTTGAACTACTTCTCTTCAACTTAGTGTTCTTCAAGCATTTCCATAGTTATTAAATGAAGGGCTTTCTTTGCCTGCCATTACATGAATTGGCAATGTGAGGCAAGGACAATGATACACTGTGCCCTGGGAATCGAAAATTTTCGCGACTGGAATGGAAATCGAACCCACCGTCTCCGAATTACCGATCCATATATCCTTAACCACTACACGGTCAGAAAATTCACACATTTTTCAGCTAAAGTGGGACAACTCAAAAATGAGTGAATTGCATATACGGCTTAAACTAGTTGAATTTTTGCAATTGGACCAGCCCTATCGCTGGAAATGCAATATTTACTCATTTTTTGAGCTGTTCCAGTTTAGCTCAGTTTTGTGTGAATCTTACTCATTTTATAGTTACTTTTTCTTAGCGTGTAGGCTAACTGGAGACCCTTATCCTATTTTCAAAGAATAATGAATTTTTAATTATTAAATTTTTCATGTTGACATTACTTGCCAATAACCAGCAAGATGCGAAACTGCTGACAACTCGCATACGCCGTGATCCGGTGAACATACAGTGAACTTTCGGTCGCAGGATTTTCATAAATGTACAATTTTGTGTAAACTTTTTCGCATTTGAAGAATGAACGAAGAAGCAAAACGGTTTGAAATCAGAAGACCGTGAATATAGGCTAGAGTACTCAGAATCAAATACATATTACACCAAAATCAAACCTATGCTCAAACATCTGGTTGTAATCGATCAGACTTTCATTACAGACATATTATGGACCTTCCGTTCATTCCTTGTCAAATACAATACATGTAACGCACCTGAGGGGATCCAAACCCTCCGAAAACTCCTCCGTATCGCTTTCGTAACGCCTCTAATTCCGCAGAAAATGCTCTGAAACTGGACCTGTGCGCCGCCGCCGCCGACACTTTTTGGCCCTCGCTGACGCAGACTGAGCCATCGGCGGCGCGCCATACGCCGCTGTTTGTCACGCCGCCGATTTCATTTTTCGCGCCGGTGATCAGTGCACGATCAAAATTAAGTTTATATATAGTTGAGGCAACAAAATCTCACGATCATTATCATAAGAGTTTGATTACAATAATTGATTTCTCTACTCTTAGAACACACATTCACATCTCTCCAGAAGTTCCTTCAGAGAATCTTCCAGAAGAATATAGTAATGCCTCCACCTGGGATTCCACCAGAAAAATCTACAGGGATGCATCCAGGATGATTTTTTTTCAGAAGATCTCTCAGGAATATCTCGACAGGAGTACCTTCAAAAATTATTTCAGGAGAATTCAAGGATGCCTACTAGAGATACATCAGAGATTCATACAGAACATCCTTCGGGAATTCTCATAGGAGGTCCTTCAGAGATTAGTCTGAGAGTTCCTTCATGGATTCCTTCAGAAGTTCCTTCAGGAGTTTTGCTAGGATCTAGTCCGGGAGTTTCCTTAGAGATTCCTCCAGGAGATCCATCAGAAATTCCTGAAATTCATTCCTCTTGGAATTACTTCGTTATGCCTCAAGAAAATGTTCAGAGATTCTTTCAGGAGTTCTTCAAGAACTGCTCGAGAAGTTCCTTAGGTGATCTTAGGAGTTCGCTCTGCGGTCTCTCTTATAGATAGCTCCAGGAGTATTCAAGGATCCTCCATGTGTTCATTAAGAATTCCTTCAGAAGTTCCCTAAGCTATTTCAACGGGAGTTCGTTCAGGTATCCTTCCAGAAGCCCCTTTAAATATTCTTGCAGGAGGATTCATATGTGCCATCTGAAGATCCATCAAGAATTCCGTGAGAAGTTTCTTCAGGAATACCTGCAGGAGTTTATAAATCAGTGTAGGAGTTCCTGCAGGGATTCCTTCTGAAGTATCATTAGAAATTCTTACAGCAGTTCTTTCCAGGACTTCCATCAGAGATACCTCCAGGAGTTTCATGGATTCTCGCAGATGTTTCTTCAGAGATTCCTGCTGATATTTTTCAGAGATTCCTACAGAAGTTCCTTCAGAAATCATTACAGAAGTTCCTTCAGGGAATCTTATACGAAGATCCAAGGATACCACCAGGAGAACTCAGGGAAGACCCCAGAAGTTTATTCAGCGATTCCTATATAAAAGTTCCTACCAAGATTTATTCAGGATATCCTTGTTCGAGAAGTCCCTTCAGGATTTCTTCCAGAAGGTGTTCCAAGGATCGCTCCTGGGATTTCTTCAGGGAATCTTGTAGGAGTTCCTTCAAAAATTCCCTTAGGATTATAATCTCGCTGAGAACGGTCCACTATTTACACCTTGTCTTTAAAAATGCTTAAGGTGACGATTTTCTGTAAGTCCTTGCCAAAAAAAAAAAAGGAAAATGCATTTAGTTACCCATATTGATGGACCCTCGTTAGTTAGAGTCACAACAATTATTGCAGACCCCTCGATTTTGGTCAAATTGGGGCTCATTGAAACCGTTATAACTCGAAAATTTCTCAAAAAACCACCTCAAAACGAAATGTTGTTGAACAGAGGACAGATAAAGCTACTTTTAACTACGATTATCAAAAGTTGAGTCGGCCATATTGATTTTGCCCGCCATCTTGGATTTGTCTATCAAATTTTTTTTTCACCGTTAGAAGAAACTTTCGAGTTGTAACAGCTCAAACATTTGACCAAAATCGAGGGGTCCGCAAAAATTGTTGTGGCTCTAGCTAACGAGAGGTCCATCAATTTGAGTAACAAAATGCATTTCGCTTACTTTTTTGGCAAGGACTTTCCGAAAACCGCCACATTAAGGCTCAATTGAAAGTGTCAAATGTTCTACAGGGGATAGACAAAATGATCGGGACAGGCAAAACTTTCACTTTTCAAAAAATGTTCAATTAGCTGTAACTTTTCGAAAAGTGCATCAAATATTCTCAAATTTTTACTGTAAGTTCTTCAACTAGTTGTGTATCAGTGGGCAAAATTTGGAAAAAATCGGAAAATTCTTCACGAAGTTATAAAGATTTTTGAAAATGGTAAAATTATCCGATAGCCAACTTTGAGCAGTTATATCTCCGGATTCAATGAACCGAATGCAATGGAATTTTGACCATTAATGACTTATATAATGAGCTATGAAAAACCATTGACTTAACTTAATATTCTTAACACGGAAGAAAATTATAACGATTAGATCATTTTTCTAATAAAACACCAAATTATCAAAAACATCAACATCGTTTCAAAATTCAAGATGCAAATTATAGTTCATTTAGTTTCCCTCTAATTGACTAATATATAAATGCGTTTTGAAGGAAAGTAACAACATAGCCGCCAATAAATTGAAAAAGTAATGGGATGCATATTAAAAAGAGACCAATTTACTATAAAATCGTGAAAAAAATAAAATCGCTATAATTTTTTCGCTTGTTAAAAATTTCAAAATAAGTCAAATGTTTTCCAGAGTTCATTATATAAGTCTTAAATGTTCAAAATTTCATTGCAATCGGTTCATTGAATTCGGAGGTATAACAGCTCAAAGTTGGCTATCGGATAATTTTACCTTTTTTTCAAAAATCTTTATAACTTCGTGAAGAATTGTCCGACCTTTTCCAAATTTTGTCCACTACACAACTAGTTAAAGAGCTTACAGTAAAAATTTGAGAATATTCGATGCACTTTTCGAAAAGTTATAGCTAGTTGAACATTTTTTGGAAAGTGAAAATTTTGCCTGTCCCGATCATTTTGTCTATCCCCTGTAGAACCAAAAAGCACTTTTTCCCAAAATGATCCACAAATCAAAGAAAATAAGAATGTTTATTTAGTCAATTTTGACAATCGGACACAGTGGTTTTGTTAGCTCTCCCGTCATTCTGGAGAAAAGTGCTTTTTTAGTTTTGAATAATGTGCGATTCTCATTTGAGCCTTAAGCATTTTTAAAAACAAGGTGGACCGGTTTCAGCGAGAATTACTCATTTCTAGAAAAAAATCAACACGGAGAAAATTTTTGAAAGATCTATGGAAGATTTAATTGAAAGATCTATGGAGGGTATTCTTGAATAATCCCTGAAGAAATTTCTTAAAAAAAAAACGGAACGGAAAATTAATAGAAGATTTTCTGGAGGAAACCTTGAAGAATTTTCGAAACATTCCTTGAAAAAATAACATAAAATACTACTATCTTTTCGACGAATTTTTTAAAGCATCCAAAGCAAAGGGAGAATTTTGTAAGAAATGAACAAAGTAATTCTTGAAAGAATCCTTGGAAAATTATATGATTAAATTCCTGGAGTTATTTCTGAAGCAATCGATGACAGACTCCCAGAAGGAATACTTGAAGAAAACCTTGAAAAGATTTCTGGAGGAATCTGTAGAAGCAGTCTAGCCCACGCTGTGCGCATGGTGATAATTTTGGTGATGTGAATCAAAAAAGCTGAATTTTAAAGCACTCAGTACAGACAAGCCTGTCAACAAAATTTTCAGGAATAAACTATTAAGAAATCAAGAATTTCTGAGAAAACATTGGAGGAATTTCTTCGGAATTTGTGGAAGATTTTTCAATGGAAACCTGGAGAAATTTTTGAAGGAATTGTGAATTTATGACTTTCAGAAGGAATCACTGGGGGAAATTTGTGGAAGATTTGCCGGAAAATCCACTAAAGAGTTTTTAATGGAATTGAGGAAGAAATTGTTGCAGAAATTCATGTGGGAGTTCTTCGGGCAACCCAGGTGAAATTTTCTAAAAACAATCTCTGGAGAAACTTTTGAAGGAATCTTTAGAAGATTTCCTGAAAGCGCTAAATGGAACAATTTTTGAAGCAATTTAAGAAAATTTTTCAAAAAGAGAATTTTCTGGATGGATTTCCTGCAGAAATTCTGAAGGATAAAGGTGTTGTTTCGTCCAGCGGTTGATAGGCCCCACGTTGTGTTTCTTCTCCCGGAGGATAAGGCGAATGCGAACTACTTTTTACTACGATTTATTGGCGCACCACAGAGAGGCAGTGCTCCTGCTCTGTGGTGGTTCTATTGCTTACAACTAACATTACAATCATCACGCTGCCGCTTTTATAAGCGGCAGTGATATTACGGACAATCTTTGAATGCGCATCGCCACAATGTGCGATGCGCTGACGGGATAGCACCACGCAGCCCAGTGCGAATGTTACAATAGCCGCTGGGCTGCTTGCTGCTAGCAGTAAAATAAATGGCAAGCAAAACTATCCTAATTGAATGTACCGGTGCGCTGCTGCTGCTATTGAGGGCGCCTAGATAACGCCGTTCATGTGCTGCGCCAACATACTCCCGCCCGAAAACGCACGTATTCAATTATCTTTTGCGCCGGCCAGGCTGACGACGACGTTTCATCTGGCGCTGTAGGTACGATCGGGATCAGCTGGTTGCGATCGGGATGTGATCGCTGCTCTGGTTCGCTGTCCGATGTTACACACTAAACGCTTTCAGCAATATTTTGCTGAATTTTGCCGAGCTGAAGAGTCCAGCAAAATTTTTTGCTGAACTTTCAGCAAAGTTTGCTGAATTTCAGCAACACGTTACTGGTGATCAGCAGAGTTTACTGAACAAATCAGCAAATTTTGCTGAATTTCAGCAAAATTTTTGCTGAAACCTTCAGCTCGGCAAAATTCAGCAAAATTTTGCTGAAACCTTGAATCGATTTTTGGTGTGTAGGTAGGTAGGTAGGTCCGACTGTGGTCGAAGATGATTCGCTCTTCGATGACGATGTGCGTAGTCGGCCAGGTAGTTTTTTCGCTTCTCGTTTTCGTTCGCCTATTTCGGTTGGATCAGCTGGAACGTTTGCACTCGAACCGGATGATGGGATGGGATTGATTCACTTCGCACTGGTCTTTGGTTTGTGACGACGACGGTTGGGTTGATTGATGATACGGCGGCTTGTTTGACGGAGGGATGTGGTGGTCCAGTGAATGGACAATCCAATTCGACAGGTCGACGCTTCGGCCCTGCAGTTGGACGATTCGACAGGGTGACTCTTCAGCCCTGCAGTGGACGCTGGGGGTCCGACGGTGGCAGATTCGACACACCGAGAAAAATTTCTACTCAATGACTGAGTTGGCCCTACTCAGAAATCGAAAAATCCTTTGTTTTCTTACTCAGTTTCGGCTAAAAGTGGGACAACCCATTGGCAATGGGTTGTCCCACTTTTAACGGAAACTGAGTAAGAAAACAAAGGATTTTTCGATATCTGAGTAAGACCAACTCAGTCACTGAGTAGAAATTTTTCCCTGTGCAGGCGGCGATGATGCGCTCGCGGCCTGCAGTGGACGCTGGGTCCCATGGGTGGACGCTCGTGGTCCGACGGTGGATGTTCGGCAGGGCGATGATACGTTCGCATCCTGCAGGTGGACACTCGGGGTCCGACGGGTGGACGGCAATGGTCCGGCAAAATGACACAGGGTCCGGGGGGTGGACGGCAATGGTCCGACGGTGGAACGTTCGGCAGGGCGATGATGCGCTCGCGGCCTGCGGTGGACGCTGGGGGTCCGACAATGGATGCTACGATCCGGCGGGTGGACGCTGGGGTCCTACAGGGGGACGCTACGGTCCGACACGGGTGGATGCAGGGATCCGACGGGGGACGCTACGGTCCAAGGAGCGGATGCTTCGATCCGGTGGGCGACGGCTCGGCCCATGGTGAGTTGTCGGTGGCGTCGAAAGTAATCCGTTGTCCGTCCGATGGTCCTCCGGGGTGTCCTTCATCCTGGTCACGGCACCAATGTTTCGGCCAGGATGTCTTGCCCCACGTTGTGTCTAACTATATACGGGACACCGGGCGGCGTAGAAGAAGTACACGCAATAAACGTTTTACTATTTATTCGCACCACCGTGTGGCAGTGCTCCACACGGCGGTGATATGACGATACACACTAACATGATACAGTTTGCTCAGTAACCTTTTATAGGTGACTGATAGTACGGATAATGACACAAAACAGATAGAAAATAATAGAATGAACGCGCTGCGCTGCATGCTACAGGGAGCCCAACGTGCGGTTAGGCTGACGAAACTATCGTACAATAGGCAGCGCAGCTCGTTGTATCAAAGGGCCGTTTCTCACACGCTTCGCAGCTTGGTCGGTTTGAAGCAGCCTGTGATGACGCCGGCCGACGACGTTGGAGCGAGATCCAACAGGTGTTTTTGTAGGACATATTTTTTGCAAGAAGCCCTGCAAGATTTTAGTGAGGAATCCCTGGAAGAATGTATACAGGAAAAATCTAAAGGAATTCACAAAGAAATTTCCGAAAGAATCAATGTAATAATTTCAAGGGAAGTTTCTACAGAAATCCCTGGAAAAAAATTGAGGAATCCCTGTTCTGAAGGCCAGGAATTTCAGAATGAATACGCAAAATATTTTCAAAAATAACACCTGCAGCGATTTCTGAAGATTTCCTAGAGAATACTTTAAAGAAATCTCTCTAGTTATTACTGAGGAAATCTGTGGAAGTTTTTTTATAAAAACCTGTTTTTTTTTTGGAAAAAAGTGAAGGAAAATTTTTGAAAAAACCTCTAAATTTCTGAAGGAAACTTTCTGAAGCAATCGAAGAAAAATGTTCTAAAGGATCCCTTGAGCAACTTCTGAGTGAACCTCTAGAGGAAATTCCGTAGGAATTCTTGGAGAAAATTTACTAAATAAGAGACGAACCAGCTCTAGCTGATAATTTCAAAAATAAAAAAAATAAAAATAATAATCCCTGAAAGATTTATTGAAAGAATTCAAGGAAAACTTACGAAGGAAAGATTTTCTGGCAGAACTCCTGGAGATTTTCTTTACTGAAACTCTTAGTAAGAAAAATTTATGAAGAAATCTTTGGAATTTGGTTGAAATCCCTGAAGAATTTTGTACAGGAATCCAAGGAGGAAATTTTGAAGATATTCAAGAAAAGTTTACCAAAAAATTCTTAGATAAATTTTCGGAAGAATCTCTGAAAAACCTGAAGCAATCACTTGAGGACTTTCTGAAGTATTTTAAAAAAATATTTTCTGGTTACAATCTGATGGAATTGCTAGTGAAATTTCTAAAATGATACCTGAGATGAATTTCTCAAAAAATCTCTGAAAGTTTTTTTTTTAAATAATCAGGAATCAGGATTTTATCGATTCCATGGGCAAAGACCAAAGAAGCCCTGCACAAATTTCAGAAATTTCCTAACAATTTCTGAAGGAATTTCTAAAAAGTTTTCTAAGAGAATCCCCGAAAAATTTTGAATCCCTGGATTATATTTTTCTTGGAGGAATGTCTGTAGGAATTCTTGGAAGTATTTCCAAGCACGCAAATATTTCTTTACACACATGGGGCACAACAAATTTAATAATCTCAAAAAGATAAATAGGATAAAAAAATAATAAAAAAAAAGATTGCTAAGATCTGAAACTCCTCCAAAACTGAACAGGGGATTTTTATAACTGTCCGGAAATATAAGAAAAGTGACAGTCATTCTTATGTTTGTGAGGGTGCAAACAGATTCGGAAATTCATCAAGCTGATTTTATTACATGTATATTAAGGAAAGCTGAATAATATTTTTGCACTTTCTTATTTCTATGAAAAAATCAGACAGAATATTTTTCTAATATGTATGTGTACACAAACAAATAAGAAAAATCCCAAGATCGATTTTGTTGTAACAAGATGAGTAGAAGAAAAATATCCAATTTCATAGAGGAGATTAAAATCGTAAAACAAGCCACTTTTTGAATTTTTGATTTTTTTTTTCAATTTTCTCCATGAAATGTACTACGAGTTCCAGTACGAGCATCCACAAGGCTCCCCCAAAATTTGATCCGGGAATTCTCTACTAATAAGTAATTACCACAACATGTACAATGCAAATCTAGCAGGAATATCCTTAGTCATATTCTCAGACATTCCCACAGATAGCAATTCAACCTCAAATTTTCCCACGAGCTTCCCACACAATTCATCTAGAAAGTCAAGATGATTTTTTATATTCTTCAGAAATTCCCCTAAGGCAAAACTTCAGAAGTTGTTCCTGGAAATTTCTCAAGAACTAAAGAATTAAAGTAATTTCTTAAGAAATATCTCATGTAATTTTTTCATGAATTTATACTTGATTTTTTCAGGAACTCCTGCAGAAATTACTGCTGAAATTTGCCGTTCTCTGAGACCATTCTGCAGGAAATTTCCTTCTCTAATTCTTGCTAAAAATGACCCAAAAGTTACTCCAGAAGTTCATCCTAAAATTCATTCGCAAGATCCTTTCAAAAAGTCTCTTGGCCTCCAGGAATTTTTCGGAATTTTTTCAAAGAATTTGAAAAAAAAAACTCTAGGAATTGTCACATAAACTCTCCTTGTAATTCCCCTAATAATTTCTCTAGAAACCCCCAAAAGATTATATCCACAACTTCCCTCAGTAATTTCTGCATGATTTTTATGGGAACTTCTATGGACAATCCATAAGAGCTACCCCCTCAGTTCCTTCAGTAATCCTTCCAGGAGTCCAGGATATTTTTCAGGAACTCATCCGAGCTATCATAACAGGATTTTTTCCATATTATTCCAGGAATATACTCTGAAAATACTCCAGAAAATCCATGGGGAATTTCTACAGGAATTGCTCCTGAATATCCATTGGACATTCCTCCGACAAATTCTCAAAAACTCCTGCAGAAAGTTCTCTAGAAATTACTCTAGGACTTGCCCTAGAAATTCCTCCAGGTATTCTCTCAACAATTACTACAGAAACTGCTTAAATTGTTCCTTCATAAATTTTCCCACGGAATTCCCAGAATCTCATCTAGGAGTTTCTCCAGGAATATCTCATGTAAATCCCACAGATTTTTCTTCAGCAATTCCCTCTGGAATAGTGCTACTAAAATTTACCGGAATTCTACCAAGAATCCCCTGTGTATTTTCCTACGTATTCCGCCTTGAGACTTTTACATTACCACAACGCGTCAATACTGCTCATATTCCCTGACCTAGAAGCACAGACATGGAAATTGGGCAATAAATCGAAGTCTTTTAATTTTCCTAATTGCTTATTCTGTAACGCTCCTGCTGTCACGACACCTTATCGACCCCAACGAAGAAGGCAGCTATTTTAGTTGAAGTTCCATTTTCCCCGTCTACCCGGGAACAGCCGCCCTGAACACGGCGGTGCGATGGCCATGAATTATTACCAAACACACGGGATGAATACATATTGTCAAGGTCTCCGTGCTCCCGGGTGTTCGTTGGGTGTTTGTTGGTTGCCCCTGCCCGTCTGGACTGGAGCTTATTTGACGGAGCATTAGTTTTTCGTTGTCTCTGACAGGCGCGGGGCGGAGGCGATAAGGAATTTTATTATGAATTTCAGATTGGATGGCGTCCGAAAATGTCGTGTCCTTGTCCTTGTTGGAAGTTTTGGAATGTCAGGAGGAGGAGGACGAGGTTTGTGGAATCCACCGGGAGCAACCCCGAGAGTTTCCGTCCGTAAAACATCGATTTTCGCGGAATTTGTTTTCTGCGAAAGCGGCAACGACGTCGTCGTCGTCGGTAAATAAACGGCCTTGAATTAGAGACTGGTGTAAAAGCGGCGTTTTGGTACTGTTTGCTGCTTCGGTACTTTTCGACCTCCCTGCGCAGGGTGGCCTGACGATGACTGATGACGGTACGGGAGATGAGTAAAAAAAGATGAATAAATCATCGCTACGCGCCAAGTCACCGAAGGTTCAATGGTATTTTCGGACGAAAAGATCAGTTGAAGCGGTGAAAACTGAATAATGACACGTTTATTGGGAGTTTTGAAAGATTGATAAGGTTTCGTACATTCTCAGTAGAGAAGTTTATGTTTTGTTTCTAAGTATGATGTATTTAAAGTGATTGTTAGGAATTCCAGGAGGAATTCCAGGAGGAATTCCAAGAGGCATTCCAGGAGGAATTCCAGAAGGAATTCCAGAAGGAATTCCAGAAGGAATTCCAGGAGGAATTTAGGAAGGAATTCCAGGAGGAACTCAAGAAGGAATTCCAGGAGGAATTCCAGGAGGAATTCCAGGAGGAATTCTAGGAGGAATTCCAGGAGGAATTCCAGGAGGAATTCCAGGAGGAATTCCAGGAGGAATTCCAGGAGGAATTCCAGGAGGAATTCCAGGAGGAATTCCAGGAGCAATTCCAGGAGGAATTCCAGGAGCAATTCCAGGAGGAATTCCATGAGGAATTCCAGGAAGAATTCCAGGAGAAATTCCAGGAGGAATTCCAGGAGGAATTCCAGGAGGAATTCCAGGAGGAATTCCAGGAGGAATTCCAGGAGGAATTCCAGGAGGAATTCCAGGAGGAATTCCAGGAGGAATTCCAGGAGGAATTCCAGGAGGAATTCCAGGAGGAATTCCAGGAGGAATTCCAGGAGGAATTCCAGGAGGAATTCCAGGAGGAATTCCAGGAGGAATTCCAGGATGAATTCCAGGAGGAATTCCAGGATGAATTCCAGGAGGAATTCCAGGAGGAATTCCAGGAGGAATTCCAGGAGGAATTCCAGGAGGAATTCCAGGAGGAATTCCAGGAGGAATTCCAAGAGGAATTCCAGGAGGAATTCCAGGAGGAATTCCAGGAGGAATTCCAGGAGGAATTCCAGGAGGAATTCCAGGAGGAATTAAAGGAGGAATTCCAGGAGGAATTCCAGGAGGAATTCCAGGAGGAATTCCAGGAGGAATTCCAGGAGGAATTCCAGGAGGAATTCCAGGAGGAATTCCAGGAGGAATTCCAGGAGGAATTCCAGGAGGAATTCCAGGAGGAATTCCAGGAGGAATTCCAGGAGGAATTCCAGGAGGAATTCCAGGAGGAATTCCAGGAGGAATTTCAGGAGGAATTCCAGGAGGAATTCCAGGAGGAATTCCAGGAGGAATTCCAGGAGGAATTCCAGGAGGAATTCCAGGAGGAATTCCAGGAGGAATTCCAGGAGGAATTCCAGGAGGAATTCCAGGAGGAATTCCAGGAGGAATTCCAGGAGGAATTCCAGGAGGAATTCCAGGAGGAACTCCAGGAGGAATTCCAGGAGGAATTCCAGGAGGAATTCCAGGAGGAATTCCAGGAGAAATTCCAGGAGGAATTCCAGGAGGAATTCCAGGAGGAATTCCAGGAGGAATTCCAGGAGGAATTCCAGGAGGAATTCCAGGAGGAATTCCAGGAGGAATTCCAGGAGGAATTCCAGGAGGAATTCCAGGAGGAATTCCAGGAGGAATTCCAGGAGTAATTCCAGGAGGAATTCCAGGAGTAATTCCAGTAGGAATTCCAGGAGGAATTCCAGGAGGAATTCCAGGAGGAATTCCAGGAGGAATTCCAGGAGTAATTCCAGGAGTAATTCCAGGAGGAATTCCAGGAGTAATTCCAGTAGGAATTCCAGGAGGAATTCCAGGAGGAATTCCAGGAGGAATTCCAGGAGGAATTCCAGGAGGAATTCCAGGAGGAATTCCAGGAACAATTCCAGGAACAATTCCAGGAGGAATTCCAGGAACAATTCCAGGAGGAATTCCAGGAGGAATTCCAGGAGGAATTCCAGGAAAAATTCCAGGAACAATTCCAGGAACAATTCCAGGAGGAATTCCAGGAGGAATTCCAGGAGGAATTCCAGGAGGAATTCCAGGAGGAATTCCAGGAGGAATTCCAGGAGGAATTCCAGGAGGAATTCCAGGAGGAATTCCAGGAGGAATTCCAGGAGGAATTCCAGGAGGAATTCCAGGAGGAATTCCAGGAGGAATTCCAGGAGGAATTCCAGGAGGAATTCCAGGAGGAATTCCAGGAGGAATTCCAGGAGGAATTCCAGGAGGAATTCCAGGAGGAATTCCAGGAGGAATTCCAGGAGGAATTCCAGGAGGAATTCCAGGAGGAATTCCAGGAGGAATTCCAGGAGGAATTCCAGGAGGAGTTCCAGGAGGAATTCCAGGAGGAATTCCAGGAGGAATTCCAGGAGGAATTCCAGGAGGAATTCCAGGAGGAGTTCCAGGAGGAATTCCAGGAGGAGTTCCAGGAGGAATTCCAGGAGGAATTCCAGGAGGAATTCCAGGAGGAATTCCAGGAGGAATTCCAGGAGGAATTCCAGGAGGAATTCCAGGAGGAATTCCAGGAGGAATTTCAGGAGGAATTCCAGGAGGAATTCCAGGAGGAACTCCAGGAGGAATTCCAGGAGGAATTCCAGGAGGAATTCCAGGAGGAATTCCAGGAGGAATTCCAGGAGTAATTCCAGGAGGAATTCCAGGAGTAATTTCAGTAGGAATTCCAGGAGGAATTCCAGGAGGAATTCCAGGAGGAATTCCAGGAGGAATTCCAGGAGGAATTCCAGGAGGAATTCCAGGAGGAATTCCAGGAGGAATTCCAGGAGGAATTCCAGGAACAATTCCAGGAGGAATTCCAGGAACAATTCCAGGAGGAATTCCAGGAGGAATTCCAGGAGGAATTCCAGGAAGAATTCCAGGAAGAATTCCAGGAGGAATTCCAGGAAGAATTCCAGGAAGAATTCCAGGAGGAATTCCAGGAAGAATTCCAGGAGGAATTCCAGGAAGAATTCCAGGAGGAATTCCAGGAAGAATTCCAGGAGGTATTCCAGGAAGATTTCCAGGAGGAATTCCAGGAAGAATTCCTGGAAGAATTCCAGGAAGAATTCCAGAAGGAATTCCAGAAGGAATTTCAGGAGGAATTCTAGAAGGAATTCCAGGAGGAATTCCAGAAGGAATTCCAGGAGGAATTCCAGAAGAAATTCCAGGAGGAATTCCAGAAGGAATTCCAGAACGAATTCCAGAACGAATTCCTGGAGGAATTCCTGGAGGAGTTCCTGGAGGAATTCCAGGAGGAATTCCAGGAGGAATTCCTGGAGAAATTCCAGGGGGAATTCCAGGAGGGATTCGAGGAGAAATTTCACGAGGAATTCCATGAGGAATTCCAAGTGCAATTCCTAGAGCATTTTCTGGAGGAATTCCAGAGAATGCATAGAGTGATTACAGGAGAAATGCCTAAAGGAATTTGTAGAGAAATTCCAGGAGAAATCTCTAGATGAGTTCCAGCAGGAATTTTCAGAGAAATTCCTGGAAGAATTCCCAGAAGAATTGTCAGAGAATTTCGAAGAAAATTTGAAAGGAATTCCTCATAGAGAATCCTGGAGAAATTTCTTGAGGAAATTCTGATTGTATTCTTGAGGAAACTCCTGAAAGAATTCCTGGAGGCATCCTGATGGAATTCTTGAGCAATTCCATGAATTTCTGGAGGACTTATTGGAAGAATTTCTGGAGGAACATCTGAAAGAACTGCTGTTGTAATTATATGCGTAAATACCGTCCTTCGTCTCGACATTTGGCTATCAATATAATACAACGCTCTGATAGCGATAAATTGCCCCTTTCGGTGTTGATGTTCTTCATCATAAAACGTCTGACAAATAATGCTCAACTTCCCGTACGAGTTCGTGTGCGAGAAATGATAGAGTAAACGTTTTCCATCGCCATAATTACAAATCATCGACTGTTTACCATCGGTCTCTAATTTTCCTTGTTGATGCTGCTGCTGCAGCAGCACAAATCCGGACGGAAGACAATGCTGTCGGCCCCCCAAAAACAAACAACCCCAAGAGCCGCTCGAAATCCACTCGCAGCACATTAATCTCCCGAACCCCATACATAATTCATCCGCGCGCGAGAAACAGAAACGACAGCACAAAATGCCACACACTCACCATAACTCATGATGAAAACTAGCAGAAATATCACGAAACACGTCATCGATCTCATATTTTTCCTCATTTTCAGCCTTTCCTTCGCTTCCGTCGTCGTCGTCGTCCTCGCCGTCTCAGTAGAAGTCGTTGCTCCACAGCGGAAGGGACTCCCGTTTGGTTCCGAATCGGATTTCCTGCCAAGAACAAACGAGAGATAGAGAAAGAAAAGCACAACATTAATGACGAGAATGAATTGCGCCCTGCAGGATGGTTATGGAGAGTGTTGTGGACAAACGATGGAATAGACCATCTTCAAGTGGAAAGAGATATCGATGCTGGGGAAGGGTACGGGGTGTTTGAGGAGCTTAGGAGGGCCATTGTGAAAATATAATTAATTAATGGTTGGTTGAAACAGAAGATTTTACCGGGAAAGAAGATCCCTAGTGATCTGGGTCGAATAACTCGCCACAGTGATTTAGAGCTTCATAGGTTGCAAGAGTTGACCATCACAATGGCTACCTTACGTTGTGGTAGATTGTTATACATTGGGTAAATCCTTTACTTATAGGTAGTGCTGAAAATTTCGACATATTTAGATTCAATCATCTACAGCTCAGTTCTGAAGCTGAATCAGAAAGTATGGTATATGAAAAACTTGTGGGGCCAGATTCTTCTACTTCTCGCTTCTTATTTAAGGCTCTACGTCCGCACTGGAACTTGGCCTGCCTCGTTTCAACATAGTGTTCTTTGAGCACTTCCACTGTTAATTGAAGAACTTTCTTTACCTGCCATTGCAAGAATTTGTATATTGTAAGGCAAGTACAATGATACTATGCCCAGGGAGTCAAGAAAACCGGAACGGAAATCGAACCCTTTGTCTCCGGATTGACGATCCAATGATCCATAGCCTTAACCACTAAGCTAACCGGAGACCCTCAGGTATCAGATATCAGAAGGCCGGCTCCAGAGGCACGTTATCCTTCATTTGGGACATTTGTGCCATCGTCAAAATAATAGCCTATTTCATCATCTACCTGAGGGAAAAGGAAGGGAATAAGGATAAGGATGGGGATAAGGACAGGTAGGGAAATAGGAAAAGTACCCTGGAAGAGGATAATAACGCAGGAAGCGAAAGAGAGCCTATAGCTCTTTACCACAGCGGTTTAAGAACAACAGAATATCCCGAATATTCAGGTCTCTGAAGTCAGTTTCACTTAATAAGTGTTTACCGAATACTCGGAAACGCAAATGCGTAAAAACTGGACAGTTATATATCAAATGATACGAAATTCCATAATCGGATTCACAGCTATCACATGCAAATGTATCAGCTTGCTGAATATTCGCCATGTGATAGCTGAGTCGGCAGAGGCCAGTCAATGCTTTGACCAGAATGCTGCAGTTCTGCTTTGACAGGTTTGTTAGATACTTCGCCACCCCTAGAGATGGCTCAGTACAACACAATTTGGTTTGACGACATGACTCCAAACTATTCCAGTATTGTCTGCGTTGAGTAGCAGCCTAGGTGTGAATCTGAAGCTTTACCCAACACTTCGATATCGGAATAGCTGGCTCAGGGCCAATGAATTCATGTGATGCTCCAGTGCGAGCTAACTCATCAGCCAATTCATTTCCAGCGATGGAAGAATGGCCAGGTACCCATGCAAGGTGAACAGCGTTTGCCGAATTCAGCTCCTCGATTTGAGTTCGGCAAGCGATAACTATCTTCGACCTGGAGTTGGCCGAAGCAAGTGCTTTAATACCAGCCTGGCTATCTGAAAAGAAGTATATTACTTTGCCCATTACGTGCTGCTGAAGTGCCGATTGCACTCCGCACATAAGAGCAAAGATTTCGGCCTGAAAACGGTTCAGTGTCTACCAAGTGAGTAAGACTGATACAGCCTTAGCTCACGAGAATAAACACCAGCACCTGCTCGACCTTCGAGAAGGGAGCCATCACTGTAACATACGATGCCGTCTGAAATACTTCTTTCCAGATATCCAGATGTCCACTCTTCCCGGGAAGGGATTTTCGTGGAAAATGTCCTATATGGAAAATTACAAGCAATTGTAAGATCACTTGGAGCAAGGACAATTTTGTCCCAATTCACCGAAAGTGGAAACAACGAGGCGTGTGTTGATGTGCGGTTCACAGGAGTTTCCTCTAGTAGACCGAGTACCCGTAGACGGTAAGTGCAAGAAAGTGCTTCTTGTTTAAGATGAATGTGTAGTGAGGCAACATCAAAGAGAACTTCGAGCGCTGCCGTGGGAGTTGAAGAGAACGCTCCAGACATCGCCATTAAGCATATCATTTGCAGATGGCCTAATTTTGATTGGATCGTTCTCATTTCGCTCTTTTGCCACCACACAAGACATCCATAGGCCGAATCCAATATTGGCCGAACCACAGTTGTGTAAATCCATTTGATATACTTGGGTTTTAGACCCCAACTTGTACCAAAAATTCGCCGGCATTACCCGAAGGCCATACAAGCTTTCTTGATTCTGAACTCAATGTGAGGTGTCCAGAAAAGCTTGGAATCAAGAATGACTCCAACGTACTTTACCTGTTCAGTCACATCGACTTCAAAATCAAAGAGACGTAAAGGTTGATCACCATTACGGTTTTGCCTTTCCGTGAAAAGAACAATAGATGTTTTACTCGGATATACCGAAAGGCCATATAGGCGACACCAACCCTCAATTACCTGAAGAGTGTTTTGCATCAGGTCGAAAAGGGTGCTGATGCACATACCAACTAACAATGCTAGGTAGTCGTCGGCCATAAGTAGGAAAACCGCTATTATTGAGTTGCCTCAATAGCGTCTCTGCTACGAGAATCCACAAAAGCGGTGACAAGACTCCCCCTTGGGAGCATCCACAAACACTCAATTTCCTAGTCCCTGCTAGACGCAATGTCGAGAAGAGATATCGGTTTTTGAGCATTTGATGAATCCAATTGGAAATCATTGAAGGTATACCATGACTCCGTGCGGCTTCCAATATGGCATCGAAAGGCACGTTGTCAAAGGCACCCTCGATATCTAAGAAAACACCCAAACAGGATTGCTTTTGAGCGAATTCTTTCTCGATATCGTAAACAACCTTGTGTAAAAGTGTCACAGTGGACTTACCAGATTGATAGGCATGTTGGTTCACATGAAGAGGCACATTGGCCAGATGAACATCACGGATGTGATGATCGACAATGCGTTCTAAGCATTTCAGAAGAAAAGAGGTCAAACTGAAAGGTCTGAAACTCTATGCTTCTTCATGCGACGCACGACCCACTTTCGGAATAAACTTTACAGTAATATCTGCAAACTGCAAAACTGCAAACAATTATTTTTTTCAAAACATGTTTGAAATGATCAAATCCCTTCTGAAGCAAAATAGGATAAATCCCATCTGCCCCAGGAGATTTGAAAGGAGCAAAGCTATTAAGTGCCCACTCAATCGATGCTATAGTTACAATACTCCGAGTCGAAGCTAGGGAATCGTAACTACAAGAAAATACATCAGGTTCACCCGAAGATGTAATATCCACACATCCAGGAAAGTGTGTGCTGAATAAGCATTCCAGAACTTCCTCATCAGAGAAAGTCAGATCGCCATTTGGCAAACGAAGTTCGTTCACTCGGAAATGTTTAGATTTTTCAAGGATTTTGTTTAACCGACTGACTTCACTCAAACAGGAAACATTTGTACAAAGTTTTTTTCCAGCCGAAACGTTCAGAAGACCGGAGAGCTTTCCTGTAGGCCTTGCGAGCCGACCTGAAAGCCTCCGAACCAGCTGAACGTCGTCTGTTCCAACTCTTTCTACATTGTTTCCTGAGTTTCGCCAGATCAGAGTTCCACCAAAGGGGTACCTCTTGTGATCTTCACAGACCGTAGTGGGCATGCTTCTTTAAAAGCTTCCATGATGAAGGTCGTTGTAGTATCAACGGCGCCATCTAAATCACTTGGAGTGTCAATGGATGGTGAGTATCCATGAAATTTGGCTGCAACCAAATCAGTATAAAGATCCCAGTTTGTTGACCGGGAATTCCTGAAACCCAATGTTTGCGAAGTAACATTTAAATGTTCAAAAAAGATGTAGCGATTGTCAGATAAAGATTCTTCATTTGACACATGCCAATTGGTCAGCTCGTGACTTATTCTACTAGAGCAAAGCGTTATGTCTAACACTTCCTCTCTAGCATATACCATGAAGGTTGGGCGGTTGCCTATGTTAAGTAATGCAAGATCTGTACTACTTAAGTACTTCATCAAACTGAAGCCTCTCAAGTTAATGTCTGAGCTGCCCCAGATGATATGGTGAGCATTAGCATCACTGCCAACAATTAGTGGAAGGCCTTTTGAAGTACATTATGCGATGACTTGTTTGAAAGTATCTGTAGGGGATGGTTCATCATACGGTAAATAAACCGAACAATTGACGTGTTTTCTGTTGAGGTTTCCAACAGATACATCAATTGTGATAGCACATACATTTCTGGTAGTTAGTTCAGAGATGAGTGTAGCAACTATTGCGTTGTTGACAAGCACACAGGCTCGAGGCATGACACGCGAGTTTGCCATTTCATGATTACTGAAAGTAGCAAACACCGGGTTCACAAGGTTTCCTAGATAGAAATTCCCCTTACGGAAGTAAGGTTCTTGGGCCAAGGCCACTTGGGCTGAACCATTTTGCATAAGTCTGTAAAGATTGTTTTTTACTGTTCTTTTATGCTGAAGATTGATCTGAGTCATCCTAACCGTAGCCACTACCAAAACTAGGCAAGATTAAACTCTTCGCAACAACAGCACAACAAAGAACAGCAGCAACAAAACCAGATAGGTATTGATTGAAAAACGCCAAAGGCGAGGATGCACAGAATACACTGTGTAAATCGCATAAGGCAGCATCCATTTATTACGTAACGCTAAAATCGACAATTTTTGACCCCCCCCCTCCCCCCTCCGTAACGCTTTTTTTGTATGAAAGCCTAAAAATTTGTGTATGGGCCGCAACGCTTGGCCGTACTCCCCCCTCCCCTAGAGCGTTACGTAATTTGTGGATGGCGCCTAATGCGAAACCATATAGGTGTAAATTTAAACTTATTAACAACATCTTCATAATCCCGCCCTTAATTAGCCTCAAGTTAGACTAAAGAAGAGCAGCTGATTGTCTCGGAGAAACACAAGGTCCACTGCACTATTGCTCCGGTTATTTCAGTAAGGCCAACATACTGTGGAGGGCTCCCTGATGCTCCACAGGCTCCGTTTGCGGTTAAGTTTTTATTAGACCCCCCTAGCCATTCATTCCTAGGCACGGTAAGCATAAAGTCGCATCACACCATGAATTAGGGGTCACCTGTTGGTGGACTCTTACCACCGGAACAGGCGGTCCGTAGTGTTATTCTTAGCCAATTGAGACAATCGATACACAGCTATCTAGGCTGATCGAGAAAAGAAGTTAATATTGATGATCAACTTCATACGGACTCGAACAGCCGACAAGGTGGTCAATCAATAAAGTGAACGTGGAACCACTGAGCCACAGGCTCCGGCAATCTCGGATAGTTGTACTCACGAAAATTCGAGTACGATTACCCGAATCGCGAGTTTCAGAAAAAGCAGAACGATGCGTTCCAACATCAAATCGCAAAACAGCACACAGCGATACAGGGTGGCAAGCGAATCTACCTAACAAGTAAATGTAGCATGCACGAAGAGAGTGTGATTACTGAAGCGAAGAAAATTATGGATCGGACCATTATGCGGAGGTTTTAGGCAGCTGCCACAAGACTGCGTAGATTACGATTAGGCCTGCCGTATGCAATAACTGAGAAGGACATGTGTTGTCAGACAAAATAATGGCGGCAGCGAAGCAGCACTAAACTAGGTTAGGAAGGCCCTATGACCGAATATGTCCACAAAAACGTCGAAAAGTTTGTAGTTATTACTGAGGGATAACTCTACAGAAAATAGATGAAGTCTGTAAAGCTATGAATAAATATCACCCTTGCCCATGATTTTTCGTAAACAATCTCTGTATGTGTAAAAGTTACCTGAAAATACAGATTACTCCAAGAACTTCAACAGTCAATGCAAACCTTTCACCTGTTAGAATACGAGATTATCATACTTTCATTTGTCCAAATCATCACTCGCTGTACTTTATCCCGTCTCATCGGAAATGCACCATCATCATCACTGCCGCACCGCTAACGCTTCCGTACCCCTGTATTACCGAATTGAAATCATAACAAGCGTAAAATTACTTTCCCACGGTTGGCCGAACGTAGTCGTCGTCATCGTCGCGCAAACACGATCCCTTTGACCAACCGTGATGTCACCATCGTCGTCCGTCGCGTCGATGACTGCTACTGCGTTGTCGTTTCCTGAATCACAGCAGTTTTCAGCTTTGATGTCCACCATCCAACCACCCACAGCCACCACGTTGCTGTCGTCGTCGTCGTCGCATCGCCCACCACCGCACAGTTTGCTACTCTTTTGTTTTAAAAGCGCGTAGCGCGGGCGATGAAAGTTCGCCCGCACTTGTAATAAGCTTTTTGAAGTTTTCCGTATTTTTGCGCTGTGCACAGAACACTTCTGGCGAAGAGCGCAAATGGAAACGAAAAATTGAATAACCTTTGAATAATTTGTGATTGCTTCACGTTTCCCAGTTGTCACGAGCGGGGGTAGCTGGGAATCATAGAAAAACAGAAGTGTTACGTTGAACTAATTGCGTTCAAATTCATTATCATGAAAACAAGTAAGCTCTCACCAGATGGCGTTAGTGAGCATACGTCAAACAGGGGTAAAAACGACGGGAGGGCCGTGACGGACTAACAGAATATTTTAATTACCCGTTTAAAAGATGAACGACAAAGAGCAAGTGAAGAGAGACGTCTGATGATCTGTGTAGGTATGAAGGTTGAAATGGCCATTGTCTTTCGAGGAGAATTGGAGGTGATGAAAATCCGACGACAATGAATGAAGAACCAAACCGTGGCTTGTAAAGAAAGTGGAACTAATTAGTGGTACTATACGAGTGAAGGCAGTGCTGAGACTGTTTGATGTTGGCCAGGAGATTGAAAAAGGGAAGCTGATTGTGGCGAGATCTTTGATTAAAACCGTTTGTGTTAATTCCTGGGAAGTTTGTCCTCTGGGTTAATTTCAATTTAAACTGTGATAATAGATGAGATTGATGAAAACGTTAAGTAATTATTTCCAGGAAAGTCAGCAACAATAAAGCGCAGTACATTTTCTACTTCAAGCGAGGAAACTTGGACTGTTACAGCATTTCGGTCTTTCACTAAATCCAAAAATGCTGCATCTTAAAGCTTGCAGTGTATCATCACTCCGAGTAAACTTCCGGAATGTATTGGATTTGTTTTTTTTTTATCCGGATTTTTTTCTTTTTCCAGTCTTTGTTCACCCTCGAAACACTTCTTTCCAACTTTGGCACACATGTCTTTGTACCCAACAGCACAATTGGAAGCGATGCTTGTTCGTACGCAAATAGTCTTCCAGTAAGTAAGCACATACTCAAAGCTTCCAGAAGTACAATGTTGCCCGACAAACAAACGGAATCTACTCAATTTGCCTTCCTACGGGTCTTCGTTTCGTACATCTCTTCCAACAAGGAACTCCCAAACCAATCCAATTCTTTCTGTTGATTTAATATGTTGTATATACTTGAGTACAGTTTTTCCCAATTTTCCCGCACTTGCATGTGAACATCCTCACGTTATCCAGTTCCCGCTGTACAGGAAATAATTTGCAGTTAAACCCTAACGAACCGTCCGCTCTTTCTCCAGCGGAAAACAAATCATCCTCCGGTCAGTCCTGGTGGGTTGTCCGACTACTGTGTGCATCCCGATGAATGTTGGGTTAATTACAATTTACGCAAAACATGCTTTCCGAAACCCGAATGAAGATGGGAAACTTGTTCTTGGAATTTGCCTTGTGGCCTAGGCCAGTTTCTGTACTGTCCATCAGAAAAGACCACTAGCGTTCCCATTCGGAACGTATTCGTACTGGTAGGTATACTATTTATATGGGTTGCAATTTTGTATCTGGATCACGAAGCACTAGGATAGCAGAACTGTAGCTACTTCCCCGGCCAGATCCGGAGAGGTTGGGATGTATGTACGACGTACAATGTATATCACCGGGGAATTCATTAGTAACGGGATTGTGAATTATCTTGCAGCATTCCTAGTGCTTGCGTGTGTGGCTCCCGACTGAGAAGATGGCATACAGTTTTATTTATATTTATATAAACTTTTAGAACGCCAAAAATATACCAACTTTCGGCCGGTTACATCGGCGTTTGTTTTAAATTCAAAATTGAGACACGTAACGAAGTTTTGAAAGAATAATTTCTCTTCTGTCGTAAACCAGAGGATTCTTCTAGAAGTTCCTTTTATACACTCTCGTTCAAAAGTTTGGGGTCACCCCCTCAAAAACATGTCATTTTTTTAGGCCCATATCTCCGCCAATTTGCGTCCGATTTCAAAACCCTAGGTTTCATTCAAAAGATAATAAGTCAAAGAAACTTTGAACATGATTTAAAAGAAACTTTTTCAAAAAAAATTGTATGTAAACTTAACTTAAAGTTGCCAAATTTTCTAAAAAATGAATATAAACTTACGGCAGTGTCGCTGGAAGTTGAGTCGACCAAATTTTAAGATGAGAGCGGTAATATGACCCATTTTCTATTAGCTTTCAAATGCTTTTTACAGAACTTAGCTAAAAAATCTAGAAAAAAGTTATTAAGTAAATTAATCCTTGATGTCATCGGCCAAAAGTTTGGGGTCACTATCGTAAAACATGGAAAAGTGATTTGTTGATATCTTAAAAAGCAGTTGCAAGCTAATAGAAAATGGGTCATATTACCGCTCTCATCTTAAAATTTGGTCGACCCAACTTCCAGCGACACTGCCGTAAGTTTATATTCATTTTTCAGAAAATTTGGCAACTTTGGGTTAAGTTTACATACCAAATTTTTTGAAAAAGTTTCTTTTAAATCATGTTCAAAGTTTCTTTGACTTATTATCTTTTGAATGAAACCTCTAGGGTTTTGAAATCGGACGCAAATTGGCGGAGATATGGGCCTAAAAAAATGACATGTTTTTGAGGGGGTGACCCCAAACTTTTGAACGGGACTGTAAGTGCGCGAAAGTTCCTCAAGATGTTGCATTGCAAATTCCTCAAGAGCATCAATCTGAACCTCTAGAAGTTCCGCCGGGAATTCTCGTACCTACTTAGATGTTCCATAAGAAATTCCTTTAGGAGCTTCATCGGTAGTTCATCGAGATGTTCCTCCAGAAATTTCTCTAGGAATTCCGCCGGGAATTACTCGATGAATGCCACTGAAAATTCCTCTAGGAGTACCATCGTAATTTTCTCTAAAAGTACCGCCGGGAATTAGTCTATACGACCAACCAGGACCTCCAGGGGCTGTACTGTGAATTTCTGTATGAGTTCTACCGGGAAATTCTCTAGGAAAGCCACCGGGAATAACCCTTGGCGTTACACCAGAGATTCCTACAGCAGTCCTACCGTGTATTATTCTAGGCGTTCTTCTTCTAGGAGTTCCATTAGGAATTACTCCAATTGCTCCACTGGGAATTACTCTAGGAGTTCCATAGGGTATTCCATTAGAGTCCCACCGGAAGCTACTAAGCTGCACAGAGAATTCCTCGAGTTGTTCCACCGGGAATTCCTCAAGAAGCTGCACGGGAAATCTATTGAGGAGCTCAGCCGGAACTTTCTTGAGAAGTTCAATCGCGAATTCCCTTAAAAGTTTCTTCAGAAATTATTCTCTAGGAGCTCCACCGGGAATTCCTTTAAAAGCTAGAGAGAGAATCTCTCGAGATGTTACATCGGAAACTCCTGTAGGAGTTTCATAGCGAATTCTTCAACGAGTTCTACCTGGTAATTATTAAGAAGTTCCACCGGAAACTCCTCCTGGAAATGCACGGGGGTTTTCTAGGGGTGTTCCGCAAAGAGTCCATTGCGAGTTCCTCTAGGAGCTCCACTGGGAATTACTCTAATTATTCCTCGATTTGTTCCATCTAATTAATTATCCGAATTGTTCCATCGGAAATTCCAGTAGGATTTCCACCGGGATTTCTGCTATGAATGAATCTGGAAGTTCTAAGAATTCCTCCTAAAAGAGTTCCACCGGGAATTCCTCGAGGAGCTGCACTGGAATTTTTAGAGGTATTATCCTGAGATTTCCTGTAGGAATTTCTGACGGAGCTCCATCGGGAACTTTGGCGTTCAACTGGGAACTCCTGTTAAAGATGCATGGGGAATTCCTCGAGGAGTTCCACCAGAAGTTACACCGCGAATTCCTTAGATAGCTCCACAGGAAACTCCGTTAAGAGTTCCACTGAGAAGTCTTGAAAGTTTATTCTTCAAATTTGTGGAGGTTTCTGCGGAAATATTTTCTAGTTCATCAAGGAATTCTTGCAATTGCTTTCCCAGACAACCAGAAATCGCATAAGGATATACGCTGTACATCGTATAAAGTACTATTTTAACTCACTATCGCATATATATACGGCTGAATGACAATTTTCATTGCATATGATGTTATTTTTTGAACTTATTGCGATGTATCTGGTAAAATCATATAAGAGTGCAAATTAACTTTTATAATGTATAACTACATCGTAGTAGACGACATTCTGATGTTTTATTGCGACGAACTTTACTTATTCGCAAAAGAGTTTTAGCGGACTCGCAAAGTGTTAATTGAATTCGCATAATTGTGCACTGCGATGATTATACGACTTCTCTATGTACTTTTCTTATTATGTCAGTGAAACTCGCATTGGTGTACATGCTAAATCGCATAAAAGTAAAAATAAACTCGTTATATGCACATTTTAAACTCGCATAAACTAGAATCGTTAACGTTGGTATATTGCGATGTGATATGTGATAACAATGAAAGAGGTGCTGTTGGAGTGCCAAAAAGCTAAAAGAAAGTTAACAGTCATAATTATGGTTACAAAATAAGTTATAAAGTCATCACTTTCGTTTTAATGACCTGATAATTATAATGGGTGGTGCTAGCAAGAGAGAGTTACTAATAACTGTGCGGGAAATCACGTTTCGTCATTTTGAGCTCTAGACAGCGCACGAAAACCAAGTGCATTCCAACACTGAGGTGAGTTAGAAGGTCATGACATTTAATCAGTGTGATTCATGAGTAGTGTTTGGTGTTCAGTGTGAAATTTGGCTCGAAAATCCAAAGGTTCTTAGTTCGATACTGAGGTGACAAGAATAATTTTTTTAATATTATTAAGTCGCATGAGATGATATATTTCGTCGCAATAGTGTACATCGTGCAACGCATAAGATATCGCCTGAAGTCATACAGCGTTATTATTATTCCGTCAATGTACGTATAGCGCCTCCACTTTTGTACGCATAAGGCACTTTTACTGCACCTTATGCGATGTAACTTTACCGCATAAAAGTACGTCTAACATGAACATAAACTTCTTTATTCGTGTGAATCGGTTGTCTGGGTTGCTAATTCTTCCAACATTTTGTCCGGAAATTATCGAAAACTTCTTACATATTTTTCCAGAAGTTTCTCAGGAAACGTTTTCCGGAGTTTCTCGAGCAATACCCGGAAGTTCATCCGTACTTTATTCCGGGGATTTCACTAGAATTTTCTCCGAGAACTATCCGACGATTCTTCCAGAACTTTCCTAGAAATTGTTTTGGAAAATTCTCCAGAATTTTTTTAAGAAAACTTCAAGAAGTTCATTAAATAATTCATCCAGGAGTTTCGCTAAAAATTGGAAATTCTCTCAGGTCTCAAAGAATTACTCTCTACTGTTCCTTCGGGAACTCTCCTAGGAGGTGATTCAAGAATATTTTCAGGAGTTCTTCAAGGACATTTTCCGGGAGGTCCTCCGATATCAGAAGCTCTTGCAAGACTTCTTCCAAGAGATTCTTTGAGAGTTTTAAGAAGTTTCTTGGAAATTTACATAGGAATATTATTACAATAGGAATAATATTCTCAGGGTTGTTCAAAATATTTAATGGAGTAATGGAGTAATATGATTCAGAAGAACTCTTGATGATATTCGAGGAGAAACTCCTAAAACAATTGAACAAAAAAATGCGGGAGAAGTTCAGAAGAATTCCCGCAGGAAGCCATGCAGGCATCCCGGGGGTGCTTCTGAATAAAATCGCGAAAAATTGTTGCAGGAATTTCTCGAGAAACTTCTACAGGATGCTTGACGAGAAAACTAGAAGAAGGAAGTTTCTGGACGATTTCTGGATGGAAGATACCAGAGGAAATTCCTGGATGAACTCCTAGATGCATTCTTAAAGGACTCATGACGAAAGCTAAGAAGGAAGTTCTAAAAGAAATTACAGAGGAAGTCTTGATTGAAGTCCCGGAGGAACTCGTGCTGGAATTCCCGGAACTTCAACTGGAATTTCCGGAGAAACTCCCGAAGGAATTTCCGAAGGATCTCCCAAAGATCAACTCCGTGGGAACTTCTGAAAGATTTCCTGGAGGAGCTCATATAGCCTATTCAACCCTTGGAGAAAACTCTGAAGGAACTCCTAAATTAATCCCCACAGAAAATTCTCAAGGAATTCCCGGGTGTACTATGGATGGAATTTTCAGAGAAACTTCTAAAGGAAAATCCAGATGAACTTCCGAAAAAAATATCTAAAGGGGCTTTTGAAGAAAAAAAATCCGATTTTTTTTTATTTTTGTAAAAAAATAATGGTTCACGAAAGTGCTCTTTTTTCTGAGCCACTATTTTTTTAAATCTTTTAAACGTTATTTAGATGCCTAAAATGAACTACAAAGTTAATTTTCGCCTTTTAACAACTGGGCAACGTTTTGACAGCTCCGCTCAGTAAAAAAATCCGACAATGTATTAATCGCTCCCATACGAAGATAATATTGGCTCCAAAACTCATGAGCATTTGAGTATTGGCCCGGTTCTGAAGAAATTCTCGGAGAAAGCTCAGAAGCCACTCTCTGAAGATCTCTTTCTGGAATTTCCAAAAGAACTCCCTAGGGAAATCCCCGATACCCTCCTGATGGAATTCGTGGAGAAGCACCTGCGGAAAATTCCCGGAGGAACTCTTGAAAGCATTCCTGAAGACGCCATTTAAATAGTTTCAGGAAGAAATTCTGAAGGAATTACTTAAAGAACTGCTGCAAAAATTATGGACAAATTCCTGTAGGAAGGAAATTCCCGGAGGCACAGCAGAAAAAATACCAGAAGAACTCCTGGAAAAGCTCGCGGTGGAAGTCTTGAAGAAATTACCGGAGTAACACCTACTGGTATTCCATGAGGGAAAAATTCTCAAAGGAATTTCTGGAGACAATCTTGAAAGAATCCCCAGGATAAAATTAGCAGGAATTCTTTAGGGAGCTGTTGGAGAAACTTCTGAATAAAATCTCGGAGGAAGTTCTGAAGGAAATTCCAAGGGAAATCCCTTAAAGAATACTCGGAGAATGCTTTTAATAAATAACGGGAGAGTTTTTACTGTAATTCTCGGAAATCTCTCTCTGCAATACTCGGAGGACATATTTCTAGTATTCCTGGAGAAACTCCTGAAGGAGATCCGAGATGAACTTCTGATGGAATCGCCGTAGAAGCTTATGTATGAAGGAGTTCTCGAAGAAACTTCGAACGAAATTCCAGAAAAAGACTCTTAAAATCAAAATCCTTGAAAAAGTTGTAAAAGATTTTCCAGAGAAATTTTCGATGAAATTCTCAAAGAAACTCTAGGAGTAATTTAAGGTGAAACGCAAGGTGAAATTCCTAGAGGCATTTCTGGAGGAGCTCATGAAGTTTTCTGGGAAAATCTCGGTAGGATTCTCAAAACCTCCTGAAGGAATTCTTGAAGAAACTTCAGAAGAAATGTTCAAAAAAAAAACAAAATTAGAAGAACCTTCGGAGGTACAGATGATGACAGTCTTGGATGAAGGCTGACAAGCGCACTGGGAAATCGTGGCAAAGGTAAATCCTAAGATGTCGTAGTCTTGAAACCAAGAACCATGCTCGAATGGAGTAACCTAAGCCGCAACAGGAGTAGACTACAAAAATTTCAGTAGTCGCCGAGCAGCTCGATTAAGAAGAACGCGGTTAAGAGCGGTACCTCCTACAAGGCACTAGCCAAAGAAATACTGAACGAGAGGGTGCAGGTGAGAGCCCTGACGGCGGAGGCAACTCTCCAGTGTAAGAACCTAGACGAGATCTCCAACGCAGCAGAGGAGTTCGCAGCCGCCTTTTTTTTTTCCTTCTAAACCATAGGGGGATAATCTGCTCAACAGACACCCTAACAGAAGGTTAGGGTAGTGTAGGTCTGACAGGCCGTCTTCTACAACAAAAGTAAAATCCAGGACTACTCTATCCTCGTACCCACTAAACCATTCCTATGGTCGCCAAACCCTACGTCTCTCTGGAACCACCAAGAAGGTATTGCTTCAGAGAGGGGCTAGTGCACATCGCACCCACAAGGTTAGCTGCGTAGCCTGCAGCAACGAACATCGATGACTCGCTTTGGAGAGTCCATCACGGTAGCATGCTGGCGCTTAGCCAGTTTCCCGAGTGGTCCTCGCCACTCCCTTTGTCCTCGGAAGGCGGGCAGAGTCAACCCCGCCCGCGCCCTACTGCTGAGCGGACATCAAGAACTGATGCCCACATGCAACCCGATCTGACCTGCCCGCAAAGGAAGGGTATCACTACCCTTCAGGCCCTATCAGATGCATCCGTAGGTTGCTGACGGCAGGGTCTCCACCTGCCCCGACCCTTGCCGGGGACCCCTTTCCAACCGCGGGCTTGGATCCAACCCAGTAGACCGACGCCACGACAGCATCGCTACCGGGACTTCCTCTCCGCGGCCACTTAATCGTTGTAAGGGTCGATCTCGACCGCAGGGCACCGGTATGACCTACGAAGCCGACTCCGAACCCCTGGACCACCTCTTGTACTGCATCTGGACTAGCCATTCTCCGAGTCCACGCGCCACCTCCTCTGTAGCTCCCAGACGATGTGGGTAATAGCCGTTGAAACGGCGTTCCAGCCAAACTCATCCCTACACTTCCTTTGGACCAAGTTGTCCGGAGTTGTGTCCTCCCCGCATGTGGCAAGCATGCGGTCACGCATTGTGCGAAAACGCGGGCACACGAACAAAACGTGTTCCGCCGTTTCCTCTGAACCATTGCACACTGGGCATTCGGGAGAATCCGCATGCCCGAAACGGTGTAGATACTGTCGGAAGCAACCATGACCTGTAAGGACCTGTGTCAGGTGGAATGTGACTTCCCCATGGCGCCTATTAATCCAACTATCTACCCTCAGTATCAACCTATAGGTCCACCTTCCTTTGGTGGAACTGTCCCACGCGCGCTGCCATTTGACCATAGAGGCCATCCTGACAGTCCTGCGTATGCCTCTTGTGCCGCGCATTTCGAAGCACTCCATGTCCTCACTGATAAGAATGCTGATAGGCACCATACCAGTAATGACGCAGAGAGCGTCGTGTGACACGGTACGGTACGCGCTCGCAACCCTCAGGCACATCAGCCTGTAAGTACTTTCCAGCTTCCGTCGGTAGCATTTAGTACTTAGCGCGGTGCCCCACGCCGGGCCGCCATACCTAAGTATGGATGTAGCAACACTAGCCAGAAGCTTGCGCTTACTGGCGTACACCGCAGAGCTATTGGACATCATCCGGGACAGTGCCGCAATAGCTGTGGAGGCTCTTTTACAGGCATAATCGACGTGGCTACCGAAGGTAAGCTTATCGTCGATCATCACGCCCAAGTGTTTGACGGAGCGCTTTGACAGGATAGTACAGTCTCCTACACTGATCTCCGTCTGCTGCTCCGACTTCAGGTTGTTAACAACCGTCACCTCTGTCTTGTGGTGAGCCAGCTCCAGTTTCCTGGACCGCATCCACGCCTCCACAACCTTGATCGAGTGGTTGGTAGTCAACTTTACCTCCTCGATCGTTTCACCGTAGACTTCGAGCGTAATGTCGTCGGCAAATCCGACAATCACCACTCCCACTGGATACTCTAACCTCAACACCTCGTCGTACATGACATTCCATAACACCGGACCCAGGATGGAACCTTGCGGGACTCCTGAGGTTATGTGAAAGCACTTCCGACCCACCTCCGTGTCGTAGACTAGTACACGATTCTGAAAGTAACTTCCGAGAATCTTGTACAGGTACTCCGGTATCCCCAGACGCAAGAGCGCATCGGCAATAGCAGACCAGCTGGCGCTATTGAACGCATTCCTTACATCCAGAGTCACTACCGCGCAAAAGCGAATTCCCCTCCTCTTAGGCTCGAGTGCTTTCTCGGCGGTTTTTGTAACCGACAAGATAGCGTCTACGGTGGACCTCCCCTTCCGGAAGCCGTACTGGTTACTCGAAAGACCATTTTCGCCCTCGGTGAACCGCAACATTCTATTGAGGATGATCTTTTCGAGCACCTTCCCCGCCGTGTCAATCAAGCATATTGGTCTATATGCCGACGGGTCTCCGGGTGGTTTCCCCGCCTTTGGCAATAGTACCAGGCTCTGCCTCTTCCAAGCTTCTGGGAAAACTCCCTCGTCCAGGCATTTCTGCATAGCAGACCTGAACATCTCGGGAGCCTCTGCAATAGCTACTTTTAAGGCTAGGTTCGGAACTCCGTCCGGAGCCGCCCTCAAGCGTATCAAACGTACTAGTGGGATTAAACCCCGTGGTCATCGGTGGAGACTACAACGCCTGGAAAAGAGGGAGAGGGGAGAGCAGCCACTTGGATAACGAGAGAAGCTGGGGTCTACTAGAAGCTATGGCTGGACTGAAAGTAGATGTCGCGGACGTAGGCGACAAAAACCCTACAGTAGGAACGGTGAAGAGTCCATCAGCCTTCTGGAGCCCGTGTCTGAACCCTTGCTCAGACTGGAGACTGGTGGGTCGACGATGAGTACACCCACAGTGACCATCTGGCGATTCGATACAGGGTGGAACACGGAGGAAGATGGCCACAGCCGAAGGTCATCGATGGTCATCGGGGATGGCTGACCTCACGCTTCGATAGGCTTTAGGACAGAAGGTCGAAGGACAAATGGTCGAAGGACAAAAGGTCGAAGGACAAAAGGTCGAAGGACAAAAGGTCGAATGGACAAAAGGTCGAATGGACAAAAGGTCGAATGGACAAAAGGTCGAATGGACAAAAGGTCGAAGGGACAAAAGGTCGAATGGACAAAAGGTCGAATGGGACAAAAGGTCGAATGGGACAAAAGGTCGAATGGGACAAAAGGTCGAATGGGACAAAAGGTCGAATGGGACAAAAGGTCGAATGGGACAAAAGGTCGAATGGGACAAAAGGTCGAATGGTTCATGTTGTTGCTCATTGAGAGAAACATTATGGTGCTTTTATAGTAATCATACACTCCCGTTCAAAAGTTTGGGGTCACCCCCTCAAAAACATGTCATTTTTTTATGCCCATATCTCCGCCAATTTGCGTCCGATTTCAAAACCCTAGGTTTCATTCAAAAGATAATAAGTCAAAGAAACTTTGAACATGATTTAAAAGAAACTTTTTCAAAAAATGTTGTATGTAAACTTAACCCAAAGTTGCCAAATTTTCTTAAAAATGAATATAAACTTACGGCAGTGTCGCTGGAAGTTGGGTCGACCAAATTTTAAGATGAGAGCGGTAATATGACCCATTTTCTATTAGCTTTCAACTGCTTTTTACAGAACTTAGCTAAAAAATCTAGAAAAAAAGTTATTAAGTAAATTAATCCTTGATATCATCGACCAAAAGTTTGGGGTCACCCCTCAATATGATGTATCGGCCAAAAGTTTGGGGTCACTTTCGTAAAACATGGAAAAGTGATTTGGTGATATCTTCGTCATCTATAGTTCAATTTTAATTATTTTTGGCTCATTTCAAAGATAATTAACTAAATTTACGTTTGATGTCTTCAACTTAACGTATTTAACGATTTTTGTAAATAAAAATGTTATGTAAAGTTAGCACATTTTACCACGCTTCAAAAAATGAGGCAACTTTACGTTAAGTTTTAGTATGTAAATTTCAACAAATATGTGTGGTTCAATGTCTATGCAGTAAGTATCATTCATTTTGTTTCAAATAAGCCAAGAAGAATTAAAATTGAATGAAAGATGACAAAGATATCAACAAATCACTTTTCCATGTTTTACGATAGTGACCCCAAACTTTTGGCCGATGCAGCATTTTGAGGGGTGACCCCAAACTTTTGGTCGATGACATCAAGGAATAATTTACTTAGTAACTTTTTTTCTAGATTTTTTAGCTAAGTTCTGTAAAAAGCAGTTGAAAGCTAATAAAAAATGGGTGATATTACCGCTCCCTTCTTAAAATTTGGTCGACCCAATTTCCAGCGACAGTGCCGTAACTTTATATTTATTTTTTAGAAAATTTGGCAACTTTGGGTTAAGTTTACATACATTTTTTTTTTGTAAAAGTTTCTTTTAAATCATGTTCAAAGTTTCTTTGACTTATTATCTTTTGAATGAAACCTAGGGTTTTGAAATCGGACGCAAATTGGCGGAGATATGGGCCTAAAAAAATGACATGTTTTTGAGGGGGTGACCCAAAACTTTTGAACGGGAGTGTATGTATTTCAGCCACTGACATTTCTATAGGAAATTTTTCCTTCTTTTGTTTATGGGCTATTCTTTCAAGTTGTGTTGATATAGTATTTAATGGCAATTTAGTTTGATGTTTTGTTCAGTAATTTTTCCTTCTTAAATTTATAGGCTGTTCTTTTAAGTTTTGTTACAGAATTAATTATTGACTATTTAGGTACTTATAATTCAATCAGAAATTTTGCCTTCTTTAATTCAATAGCTGTTCTTCCTATCTCTACAGTAGAAAAAAATACTACTTGTGATTAGTGATCATCTCATCCCCTCTTGGATTTATAGGTAGTTCCAACGAATTAAAATGTTTAAGTATAAATAATTTCTTCGAATTTCGACTGCTGATGATTATGTTGGGAGGTATGGCGTTCAGTCTTTGCAAGAATAACTCAAAAACGGATTCTTAAGCGTTCATAAGTTATTCCTCCAAAGATTGAAAGCCATACCTCCCAACCCGTGAACGGTACATTTTTTTCATTATCGGATTTTGGAGGCATTCCAAAGAGCTTCAGAGCATTTTCGGCGGATTTCAGAAACGTTACGGAGGCGTTACATGTCGTTTTCTGGGGTTTCGGAGGGTCTGAGGTGCGTTACATGGGGTTTCTGGGGGTATTAGGGGGATTTTGGAGGCATTCCAAAGAGCTTCAGAGCATTTTTCGGCGGATTTCAGAAACGTTACGAAGGCGTTACATGCCGTTTTCTGGGGTTTCGGAGGGTCTAAGGAGCGTTACATGGGGTTTCTGGGAGTTTAAGGGGGATTTTGAAGGCATTCCAAAGAGCTTCAGAGAATTTTCGGCGGATTTCACAAACGTTACGGAAGCGTTACATAGCGTTTTCAGGGGTTTCGGAAGGTCTGAGGTGCGTTACATGAGGTTTCTGGGGGTTTAAGGGGGATTTTGGAGGCATTCCAAAGAGCTTCAGAGCATTTTCGGCGGATTTCAGAAACGTTACGGAGGCGTTACATGCCGTTTTCTGGGGTTTCGGAGGGTCTGAGGTGCGTTACATGGGGTTTCTGGGGGTATTAGGGGGATTTTGGAGGCATTCCAAAGAGCTTCAGAGCATTTTTCGGCGGATTTCAGAAACGTTACGAAGGCGTTACATGCCGCTTTCTGGGGTTTCGGAGGGTCTGAGGTGCGTTACATGGGGTTTCTGGGGGTTTAAGGGGGATTTTGGAGGCATTCCAAAGAGCTTCAGAGAATTTTCGGCGGATTTCACAAACGTTACGGAAGCGTTACATAGCGTTTTCAGGGGTTTCGGAAGGTCTGAGGTGCGTTATATGGGGGGGGGATTTTGGAGGCATTCCAAAGAGCTTCAGAGCATTTTCGGCGGATTTCAGAAACGTTACGGAGGCGTTACATGCCGTTTTCTGGGGTTTCGGAGGGTCTGAGGTGCGTTACATGGGGTTTCTGTGGGTTTTACGGGGATTTTGGAGGCATACCAAAGAGCTTCAGAGAATTTTCGGCGGATTTCACAAACGTTACGGAAGCGTAACATAGCGTTTTCAGGGGTTTCGGAAGGTCTGAGGTGCGATACTTGGGGATTCTGGGAGTTTAGGGGGGATTGTGGAGGCATTCCAAAGAGCTTCAAAGCATTTTCGGCGGATTTCAGAAACGTTACGGAGGCGTTACATGCCGTTTTCTGGGGTTTCAGAGGGTCTGAGGTGCGTTACATGGGGTTTATGGGGGGTATTAGGGGGTTTTTGGAGGCATTCCAAAAGGCTTCAGAGCATTTTCGGAGGATTTCAGAAACGTTACGGAGGCGTTACATGGCGTTTTTGGGGGTTTTGGAGGATCTAATGTGCGTTACATGGGGTTTCAGGGGGTTTAAAGTAGATTTCGGAGGCATTCCAAGAGCATTTTCAGCGGATTTGATTTCAAAGTCGTTACAGAGGCGTTTTGAGGATGGCGGAAACCCTCAGCAGTGTCCCTATATTGTCCTCGAAACCCCAAGCGCAATATTTATCTCCAAAATGGCCTAGGATATCGGGTTTCAACATAAACTCAATTAGCCAGGTTCGAAAATATCCGTATGGTATGAGACTTTTTGATTTGTTAGACGTGGGTCATGACTATTCAGTTGGGAGCCACTGACTTTTGTTCCCCTGCTCCATTGGTGATTATGACGCTCGGAACGCACAATCCGAAAATCTTTGTCTCCGCTTCTTCACACTTCCGGTTTCTAAGTTACACGCATGTCCCGTTCGCAGCTTTCGGAACCACTGGGATTTCATTAGTTCATTCAATTTGCCAATCCTCTACATTTTTTGCCGTGATTAAAAAAATGTCACAGTCACCCATGAATATTTCATCTGCTCATACGTGAATGTTTTTGTTGCATGATAGTCTAGACCATACACCGATGATTATCATGCAAACTACAGTTTTTGACAGTACATTATGGATCACTGCTCCCAACGTAAATTATTTCGTTTTGTTTGCTCATATAGTACCCAGAGTGGTCAAATACTGACCACTTTATCATATCTTCCAAATTGTCTACTGCCAATTATACCTTTTGTTCTATTCGACCTTTTGTCCATTCGACCTTTTGTCCATTCGACCTTTTGTCTATTCGACCTTTTGTCCATTCGACCTTTTGTCCATTCGACCTTTTGTCCATTCGACCTTTTGTCCTTCGACCTTTTGTCCTTCGACCTTATGTCTTTCGACCTTTTGTCATAGATTCGGCACCGTAATGCCAAGGCGATCCCTACCCAGAAATGCAAACCGGTATACTGGAGGTGTCCTGAAATTGCACAACTCCGTGCACCCTGCGTAAGAGCTAGAAGGTAGATGCAAAGAGCTTGCACCGATGAGGGTAGAATGGAACGAAGTGAGGCCTACAGGACGGCTACACTGGCACTGAACAAAGAGATTAAGGCACGTAAGCGGGCGTGCCACGAAAATCTCTTCCAGGAAGCCAACACGACCCCTTGGGGTGATGCTTACAGAGTAGTCATGTCCAAAACGAAAGGCGCTTCAGCACCCCCAGAACGATCCCCTCGAGATGCTGCAGAAGATCGTGGAAACAATGTTCCTTCGCCAAGATACAAGATCGTGGGTTCCCGTCCCCTGTGGTCAAACCGCTCAAAGTGAGGTCACTCCGGGGACAAACGAAGAGCTCATCGCAATAGCGAAGTCGCTTAAGTCGAGCAAGGCTCCGGGTCCGGACATGTTCAGAATGGTTATGCAGATATGCCTAGACAGAAGCGAATTTCCGGAAAGGTGGAAAAGGCAAAGACTGGTTCTACTACCCAAACCCGGAAAACCACCTGGCGACCCATCGGCATACAGATCTATCTGCCTTCTGGACACTGCTGGAAAACTGTTGGAATTGATCATTCTGTCGAGGCTGATGGTCTGCACCGAGATATTCAATGACTTTGGCCTCTCGGATAACCAGTTCGGCTTCGGGAAGGGTCGATGGACGGTGGACGCTAATATGGCTGTAACCAAAACGGCTGAGATAACGGTCCAAAATAAGCGAACGGGAATCCGCTATTGTGCGATCGTCACGCTGGACGTAAAGAATGCGTTCAATAGCGTCAACTGGGCCGCCATCGAGTGCACCATACACTGGAGAGCTACTTCCAATATAGGGTGCTAATCAATGACACAGAGGAAGGCGAGAGGAACTTCAACATCACTGCGGGGGTACCTCAGGGATCTATCCTGGGTCCAGTTCTAATTGGAATGGGATTCTTCCAGCAAGGCTAGATGGACATACAGGCTCATACCGAGCGTGTCTAAATGGACGAGCAGACTCCATGGCAAGTTCAGCTTTCACTTGACGCAATTTCTGTCAGGCCATGGGTTATTTAGGTGGATCTGCATAGATTGGGACATGCAGGCTCCACCGCATGTCCGGAATGCGCAAACTGCGACGAGATTGCGGAGTTTGTGCTCTTCGAATGCTCAAGCTTCATCGAGTTTGCAGCAGATATGCGGTAGAGATATTACTCCGGACAACATTGTTGAAATGAAGTACGAGGGCGGACAAGTGGGACTCCGTTACTTCCACGGTCTTCCGAATCATACTTGAACTACAGAGAAAATGGCGGGCCAACCAACAGCAAATTGAGTTGGTCCCCTTCCCCATCCAGTAACATAAATTCAACGGGTAGTCTAAAGTACTCGCCAGGACTCAATTTTCCAGGAAAGAGAGGACAACTTAAGGCGGTAACTGGTGGAACGCAAACCAATAGAGAGTACTCATGTACGATCCGCCCTCTTCTCGAAGTAATCCCTTACGGGCGTACTGGGAAGATAAGGAAAAGAGAGAATGAGTTTTTAGTGGAACGAGGGCCCACCTCTTGCGTATATGATCAGTTCCAGTTTGCTCAAGATAGTTGTGGAACGCAGCAGTATTATGGGCAGGCCAGGCAGAACGCAATCTAGAATAGAAAGTGATGGTCGTGAATCACGTTCAATGACGTAATGTTGTTGATTATCAATCTCACACCATGGACGTGATGTTGTCCAAATAAATGTATACACAGTCTATAAAACTGTGCTCCAATCCTGAAACATCCCTCTACTCGGGTCACCCATATGCGCCGTGTAATCCCTCTCGGACAGTATGTAGTTCCGGTTAGCCTCCGGGGAGTTTGTACGTCCATCGACTGGAAAACTGCCAACGAAACCAGGCAGCAGCAGCGTATGGATTTGTGTAGCTGAGGCTAGTTAATTGGATAAATGAAACGGATGCAGCCGACGACGATGGACACTCTGCGACGACGAGGGAGTTGCATACTGATCATCACCAACATCATCTCCAACATCATCATCAAGGGGAACAACTCTGGCAGGCAGGCAGGCAGCTCCCCTGGACAAGTTTTCCGAATGTTCAGAATAAATTTTACTATTTAATGAGCTTGTTATTTTATGTTGGGCTTCAATGGCGATGTTCTCCACTGGGACGGTTCCACTCATGGCCATTGAATGGCACCGGCGGCAGCACTGCTACTGATTGTGGCCCCACGAATACCCACCGGAGGAGATTTTGTTCGTGTGGAAAATCCTGAGGAATGTGCCCCGGTGAAGTTGCCACTTGAATTTTGAAAAGCGGACAACCAGAATATCTACCAGTCTAATGGTACCGGTGCGGTGGTTCGTTTGCTACGGTGATGAGTGGTCCAAATCCCGGAGGAATGACTCGGCTGAGAATCATCGGCAAGACGTATACAAGTCGGTGTGTGACAAACGGGGATGGGGAAGGGGAGGCGTTGATGGGAAAATGTGAAAATACCACTCATTAATTCATAATATCATGTCAAGTGTATGTGCACACAGTAGGAACGTTGTTGAGATGAACGAATTTCTGCTGCAGAAATGTATGCAGAACAGAATTGCTGCTTGACTTTCGTCTTTGGCTTCTTGCTAATGAACTGTGGCCATGAATACGAAATAAACCAACGTGCAATGGAATTGAAGTCACTGGGACAAGGAGTCTTCGTCATGGTAGTGCATACTTGAAAAACATCGTGAATTTTGACGATGCATTCGGAAAATATGCAACCGTATTGCTGACATTTGCATGAAAAATAATATTTTGAAATAGAGCACGAATCACGTAAACGCGAGATTTTTTCAATTCAAATGAAATGTTGCTCATGTTTGATTTTCTATCTGAAAATATTTTTCATGTAGCTTATTTTGCAATATACTTCACCTTACTTTTCTGATGAACAGTGAGCAGGAAAATAGTCGCAGACTATATCTGAACCGGTAGTGTTCCGGAACCAGTTTCGGGTGTCCCGCTGGAAGCGGCGAAATATAAAACTGAACCAATTTTTTGTATAACCTGATGAACGGTAGACAGGAAATTAGTATCAGATCATATCTAAACCGGTAGCATACCGGTTCCGCGTGTCCCGCTGGAAGTGGCCAAATATAAAAGTGAACGAAACCAATGCATGCGACGCATCAAATCGCAGCTTTTTCTATAACCTGATGAACGGTAAATAGGAAAATAGTCGCAGACTATATCTGAACCGGTAGTGTTGCGGAACCAGTTCCGGGTGTCCCGCTGGAAGTGATCAAATATAAAAGTGAAGTAAACCCATGCATGCGACACATCAAATCGCCGCTTTTTCTATAACCTGAGGAACGGTAAGCAGGAAAATAGTCTCAGACCATATCTGTACCGGAAACATCAAAGAGCCGGTTCCTGGTGTCCCGCCCGAAGTGGCCTAATTCATACATGCGACACATCATATCGTGGCCTTTTCGATAACTTGTACGATCAGCAAGAAAATAAGCTAAGCCCACATTAGAAACTACTGATAGTGGCTTTTAAGGTATCCTGATGAACGGTTACCAAAAAATAACTCAGATCATGCTTGGGAAAACTAGTAGTGTCCCGGAATCGGTTCCCGGTGTCCCTCCGGATGTGGTCAAATGTAGAAAGGAACTTCATGCATGCGCTTCATCAAATCGCGATTTTTTCGATAAGCTGATGAATGGTTTTCAAGAAAATCAGCTCAGATTACGTTAGAGACCACCGGTAGTGTTCTACAACCGGTTTCAGGTGTTCCGCCGGAATTGGTCAAATGTAAAAATGAACCATGTAAATTTTCCGGAACCGGTTAAGGGTGTTCCATTGGAAGTGGACATATAAAGAAGTGAATCAATCCCATGCTTGCGGTACATCAAATCGCTATTTTGTCAGTAACCTGATGCATGGATAATAAGAAAATAGGCACAGTCCACAGAAGTTACTACCGGTAGCGTTTTTAGTTCCGGGTAACCTGATTAACAGTTTTCATAAACTCAGACCACATGTAAATATACCGGTAGTGTTCCGGAATCATTTCCGGGTGTCTCGTAAGCAATTCAAAATAGACTCAGGCTACATAAGAGACTACCGGTGGTGTTGCAGAAGCAGCGTTGGGTGCTTCAGTTGGAATTACGAAAATGAACTAAGCGATTGATATGAGTAAGAGAACCGCAAACTTAAAAAAATAAAGCGATCTCATCAAATCACACCATTTTTGATTGCTGAGACGTAAATTTACAGTAGGATGGGACAACGTTGTTTTAAAAAAAAAAAATTTAAGTACATCAGCCCCGAACATTCTTTCAAATCTTTATTTGCGACTAAAATTACTGCGCAAAATTTTGATGCAACTGGAGGGCGAGCTCTGTAATGTGGTTGATATTTGAATGTGATATAACATTGGCAATTCAAATTACTACATTACAAATTTTACATGAATCTTGTAACTAGTGAAAATAAAATGTAGCATAAAGTGTGCAGATAAAACATTGTCAAAGTGATCTGTGAACAAAGTTTAATCCTCGCTAGTAATTGTCATCTTGAGATGAATCAGCCTCCAGTGAAGGTGGTTAAGCAGTCAACTTAAAGGAGTGATACTTTCAGCTCTGCCCATGCGTTGAACATAACGTCGGAATAAGTGCCCCAATTCGATGATAATCTTAATAAAATTCTTGAATTTCTAAATAAAGTATTCTCATGATTCAGAAATTCGTAGGTGGTACAGTCCCAGGTCGCTGTTTCCAGAATTTCCTCCTTCTCGTCCGTTACCAAATCACAGAGATTTGGGGCTAATCACTGTCTCTAACGCAAGATTGATTGCGTAGACCGAAAGATCACGAGTACACAATCGACGAGGAAGGCACTATCACCACTAGGTGGATTAATTTGTCGGGCTGTTCGGGCTCGTTTGGAAGTTGACCATCAATGTTAACTTCTTTTCCCGATCAGCCTAGATAGCTGTGTAGTGTCGGTAGCGGTTGTCTCAATTGGCTAGGAATAACACTACGGATCGCCTGATCCAGTGGTAAGAGTCCACTAAACAGGTGACCCCTAATTCATGGTGTTATGCGGCTTTATGCTTACCGTGCTAAGGAATGAATGGTTAGGGGGGGTCTAATAAAATCCTAACCGCTTAACGGAACTTGTGGAGTACTAGGGCGCTCTCCACAGTATTCTGCCCTTCTGCGCTAACTGGAGCAATGGTGCAGTTGACCTTGTGTTTCTCCTAGATAATCTTCTATCCTTCTTAAGCCTCAACTGCGAGGCTCTGTAAGGGATTATTAGTATAATGTTTATTAGCTTTAATTATAACCTATATGGCAGTGAATCAAAATTTAGCCATCGCGCAACAATAACGACAATGTCGCAACCTGAATTTGTTGCGACATTCTTTCCAATGCGACATACATTTGTCCCAACTTGAACAGAATAGGACAAAGATCGTGCATCACTAGTTGAGAGATTTTCAAGCCGTGTATTGTGATTTTCGAGCGGTAACTTCGAGTCGGTAAACACTGCAACGCTGCTGAAGATGTATCATCAAAAAGTTTCGGTTTTGGGTTAGTCATAATTGATTATTCACGAGTTGAAAAGTACGCAACAAATTCAGCTTCCGTTTTGTCTGCAACAAAAAAATTTGAGAGCATGTCATTATCTGTTACCAGTTGGGATAAAGAGTAATCGCCGCGTCTTCTTTGTTGCTTGTTTTGTGCCTCTTTTGTCTGACAATTCTCTTCACTGCTATATGGCTCTTCGCATTATGCGTTCTTCACAGTGTCCTCTGTGAATGTTCGTCTCTGACGTTCTTCAATCGATACCAAATTGGTTTTTATCGCTGCTCTTTTTTCTTGTGTTGTGATTGTAAGAGTTTGATCGGGCCCAGTTTGGGTAGTGGCTATGGTTATGACTGCTCAGATCAATCTTCAGCATAAAAAAACAGATTTGGTCCATGAACCTTACTTTCGTAGGGGGGATTCCCGAGCAAAGTCTAACAACAAAATGATAGCAAATCGAAAACACGATTTGTAATCAGCAGCAAATTGATATTATATTTTGACATCAGATTGTCTTGATTAATTTCGATTTCAAATTTTGATATCGTTTTGCTGTCATTTAAAATTATTACAAATGTTTTAGTTTTCAAGTCATTTCAAAGCTTCTAGGCGACCTTTTATGAGGCATCTAATGATATATCATCATTACAATTAACGTATTGTATTTGGGTTTCCATATTATTCGAAAAACTCTAAATTTAACGATTTTTCCATTTTTTCGCACTGATAGCAAAAACAGTAATCAATTTGCCATCACTGATAGCAGGAATTGTTTTCAATTTGCTCTCACAGGAACATTTTTCTGCTCTCATTTTTGATGTTTTAACCGTTAAAACGACCAAAACGACATCAACCTGAGTAATCATAATTAGCTATATCACAACATCAAAATTAGTTTTCGATTTGCTGTCAGACTTTGCTCGGGTTTCTATGCAGATGTAATGCTTTAAATAACACCTTTATGGTTCCGCATTTTGCGTTTGACCCGATGTTTACTACTTTCAATGGCAATCTCGCGTGTCATGCCTCGAGCCCCAAAATGTTTTGATAAAACTGCTTGTTTGCAGCCTTGCTATTCCCAAATCTTGGTGGGATTATACTGTCAAGTTTATTCCGTAAGTGGATAATGCATCGTATGAAGATCAGACCTATCAATTTGACCTCTTTCTTCTGAAATGATTAGAACGCTTTGTCGAGCACCACACCCGTTATGTTTTTCTGGCAAACATGCCTCTCCATGGGAACCAACATGCTTACCAAAATGGAAAGTCCACTGTGATTTGCTTACACAATGTTGTTTACGATATCGGATAAGCATTCATTCAAAAACATTTTTTTTGTGTTTTCTTGGATTTCCAGGATACTTTTGATCACGTACCTTTCGATTCCATTTTGGAAGCCGCATGGATTGTCCTATTTATCTTTCAATGATTTCCAATTGTATTTACCAAATGCTAAAAAACCAACATCTCTTCTCGGCATTACGTCAAGCAGCGATTGGGAAATTGAGTATTTGTGGATGCCCCCATGCGGGAGTCTTGCCATGACTTTTGAGGAATCTCGTAGCAGAAACGCAATTAAGATAACTCATTGTGATTTTCCTACTTATGATTTTGTCCATCACAAGCCTCAACAGGCTTCTTCATTTGTATATCTTAGCTGATAATCCGACTGTGGAACTATGAATCATTTGATATGAAACTATCCAGTTTTTGCGCAACTGCGTTTCCTAGTACTCGGTAAACACTTGATTAAGTGAAACTGACCTAAGAAGCCTGAATCTTCAGGATGTTCTGTTGTTCTGAACCCCTTGTGGCAAGTAGCTATAGGTTTAATTTACGCTTTGTGCGTTTTTTACAGTGTCCTTCTCAGGGCACTGTTTGAACCCGTTGTGGTACGCTTATGCGATTATGTCGACCCTATTCCCTTACCTTATTTTTCCCTATCCCATCCCTTATTCCTCCCTTCGCTCTCCCTCAGGTAAATGATGAATAGGCTCGTATTCATGGCGATGGCACAAATTTCCCAAATGGAGGAGAACGTGCTTCTGGAGCCGACCTACTGATACCTGATACCAAATCACAGAGATTTGGGGCTAATCACTGACTCTAACGCAAGATTGATTGCGTATACCGAAAGATCATGAGTACACAATCGACGAGGAAGGCACTATCACTATTAGGTGGATTAATCTGGGTTTTTTTCTATTGATAAGTCATGCGAATAATCAGGTCCAGTCACCCAAAATTCCTGAAATGTACTTTTTTAACATATCTACTAGTATACATTGTTGAGGTTAAGTGTGAGATAGTGTTTTTGTTAATGATAACTGCTTGAGCTTTTCAAAAAGGATCAAATAATGGACTCATGGCAATACTGGATGGCAAGGTTGAGGCAATTTTATATTCTGTTCAAGATTCTTGGAAATATTAATCGAATCTGTGAAAAAATGACAGTCATAAGCCCATATCCACTCGAGGGGGTTTCGACCAAATGCCATAGATCCAGTGTAAGTACATGGGATATTCGACTAGCTGTAACTGATGTGTTTTGGAAGGCAACGTGGAAGTGCTGCTTTTTTCAATCGGGTTGGCCACGTCGTCGTCGATTTGACTGTGCGCAGCGTCGTTTCTCAGGTAGAATCGGAGAGGTTGAGTGTTATTTCGGAGATGAAGCCAGTTTGTCAAAGATGCTGCTGTGGACATTTGGATGGATATTTATCGGTGAGCTCGTTCCATTTTAATTTTAATTTTAATTTTATTATAATAGTTAATGCTGATGTATAAAATTGCAAAATATTGCTTAACAAATATTTGAAAATTGGTAACGTCATGTTTCAGCGCTAGTTCCCAGAGCACTTTTTGTTGATAATAAATATCTTTATTTCATTTTTTTGCACTCACATAATAAATTGAATGGTTCGTTATCTTCGGTGTCGACATTTTGTAATATTTTAGTCAAAATGAATAAATGTTTTGATTCAAATAAAGATTGCATGAATCACATCATTTTCCGAAGTGAATTCAAATCATGTGACTCTCCCTAGGTGACTCCTCACTAACAAAAATTTCTTCCCGTGACAGTCGTGGAGAAGATGAGGTGATATCGGGCTCTAGTAGCAACGTACGTCACACTACCATTCCTTCTCTTCCTTGATGACCGTAAGGACGTGGCCGGCGCCGATATTGACTAAACATGCTCGAAAATGCACATTGAGAGCGGTAGCTACTCCCAGTCCCATGCCCCGTTTGATGGTTTCTTGTGCAATTTCGATAGTTCTGGTCAATCACAGAGTAGCAACTACGAATTGTACGGCAATCAGGTTGGAAGAGGGAAGGAATATTAGTAACAACCTTTGTTAAGTGAAGGCCCGCGTTTACCGCTGTGACTCCACCAAAGGCTGCAGGAAGGATGTTTGTTAGTAGGAAAGGTATCGTTGGGTCTGGATTCACTTTGATAAGTAATATGACCTTCGTGTCATGTTACTTCGTGTTAAATTAAATAGAAAAAGAATCGAACCAACGAAGCAAAAGCGCGCGACACCGGCACCCGGACGAAATCCCATTACACACTGATGCACGCTGGGCCCGCCGCCTACCTATGGCTTTAGTAGTTAGATTAAGACTATTAACCCAAGACAGACAAGAAGATCGTGGTTGTGATTTTAAGATTTATTTTGAGTTCAATCGATCAATATTTGATTGTTATACGCTTCAATTGTGCCTCAATGATTCTATTCATTTACTTGTTGAACAAGTGCCACCGATCGATAAATCTGAAAATGAAGCCGAACAATATTTAACAGATCACTACCACGATCTTTTAGATTGCCTAGGCCAGCAGAATTAATTTCACTACTATTACCTAGCCCTTCAAGACAAGCACGTGTGATCGTGTTGTTCAACAATGGCCCTCTGTTGGTTTAAATTCCCGCCAATTTCTATCATCCATCGCTTGCGATGTAGCTCGCCCACATTAAATTATTAGGGCCCATAAATCCATAGCTGTTCAGGCGTGGGTATTCGAAACGACCATGTTAAGGGTGATGGTCTCGCTTCCTGGTCGATCCAGGAATTTTTCGTTATAGAAATTAAAATTATTTCCATTTTATAGAGTATCTTTGTGCCTGCCACACTATACACACATGCAAAATGGTCATTGACAGAGGAAGCTCTCAGTTAATAATTGTGGAAGTGCTCAAAGAACACTAAGCTGTGAAGCAGGTTTTAACCCAGTAAATGCGTAACGCAAATAATAATAATAATAAGAATAAGAGTTACTTTAAAATTGATTTCAAATGACCGACTTAAAGTCCTTCTAACTTAATGTCTTTCACTGATCGGGAATCGTACCCGTGACCCTCAGCATGGTCATGCTGAATACCCACGCCTTTACATCTGTGGCTATAATAAGTACCCTACTTATATTTTTTTTTTCAATATTTTGTGAATTGAATTTCAGTCATTGAAAGCGGACGTTAAAAGTGTGTTTTATATAGTTGTGATCGATTCTTTTTAATTGAAACTACGTGTGATTTGAGATTGATATTCTCTTGCGATGTTGCATGGTCCTTTACATAATTCAGGCATTGATTGTCAATCTCGATTAGGTTGTACACGGTTTATTATGTTTTGCGCGTTGAATTTCCAAATAATTAATAATTCAATGTTGGCCATTCTGCACGCCATCAGCAAGCAATGAGCAACCACCAACGACACAGTTGTTGAATCATACCTTTCATCAAAAGCTTAAAATCCTACGCCCGCAACAAACGACTGTGCGGTTAATACGGTTCATCTCCCACCCTTCTGGCATCCTGTCAGTTTGGGTCACGTTGCCGATGTTTGGCATCACCTTCCACCTGCTGACATCTAGCATCTTGTTCTCGTAATGCTAAGCCCCCAGAGAGAGAGGGATCCCGGAGCCGGGCCGAGTCACCCGAGTCGCACATGTCTGCCTGCATTCATATGCTAAATGGATGCCACCTTCTAAGCGTTTCTCCTTTGATGCGTACAAAGAAAACCTCATCGCATTGCTTGTCCACACCGCAGCCGGTTCACATTTCCGTTTCGCTCCTTCCCAAGCCAACCTACACCCAGATCATCATTTGGTGAAATGCTTTGCGTAATGGAGAATGCTTGTTGAAGCGATTTCTTTTTCAATTTGCGTAATGTCGTTCTACTCCCAGCTTGATATCTACAGCGTTTAGACATATGTCTGAAAGGCGTTCAACTTCACAAGGGATTCGTTCGTTTGAAGCAGTCATGTTGGAAGTAGACAGCTCCATAATAACGTCACTCAGCGAGGAGGAAGGATTCCGCTGAAATGATGGAGTTGTGCCATTCGCAGAAGGTATCGGACCCAGAACGAGAATAACAAGAATTGAAATTGATTTTATTACACCACCTCCACCGAAGCGAGCAAGCGGGTGGTGGTTATTGAAAACTGTAAATTCAATTTGCCACAACCCAGGCAGTGGTCCTTTGTCCACTCGCTCCCACACGTATCACATCGCATTCCATCATCATCGGCCGCCGCGCCGCTGCTGTTGCTACACACAATCGCTGCTGTGGGCAGCGTTGTGGAATGGACTGCTTTCGTCCCTCCAAGGATTTGTCGACGACCACCGAAGTATCGCACATGTTCCTGTAAAACTCGCCGCAGGCTGGGAAGGTTGCGCTCAAGTCAGTAATTCGATTCCAGATCCGTTTTTTTTTCGTCCATTCCTCCACACTTGATTCCACTGAAGTCGCCTTTTTGTGGAGCTGATCTTCTTTGGCGCGCTGTGCTGCGCTGCGATGGCTTGGTTGGTTGCTACACAGGACGAGGAGCTTTATATGAGAGCTGTCCCGACATGGGGGATGTAACAAAATAGGATCAATATCAGTCTTCCATTTGAGTTAACATCAAAGATCCTGACTATACTATGGTCATAGTTAGCTTACATTTTAAGCTTATTTTATATATTAGTCGTGATACTGGCGATTCTTTCACAAATTTCTTAAGATTTTTGAAAAGAAATTCAACCTAGGATTCTGTCGGAAACTTCCAAAAGTCCTACCAGAACTCTTTCACTGGTTAAAAAAAAGATTCATTCTGAAATTTCCTCTAGAGATTACTTTAGAAATTCCTCTACAGAAAATACCTCCAGAAATTTGACTATGAAGTTTCCAAAAATTGATTTCTCTTCAGAAAGTTTTCCAGGAATGTTTTTTCAGAACATCTTTCTAGGATTTCTTGAGAAAATCACTCAGAGATTTTTCTGAAAACCTTTATAATTATTTATAAAAAATCCTCCAGACTCCTGCAGCAATCCTTTTATGGGTTCTAAAAAATGTTCCAAAAATTAATTTGGAAATTTTCTTCAGAGTTTGCTAAATAATTCCTCCAAAGATTTTTTCCAAAATTTCTCTAGGAAAGATTCCTCTAGATGTTTCATAATAAATTATTTTATAAACCATACGAGCATAGAGAAATCACTACACAAGTTTCAGAAGAAGATCCACGGTAAAATTCCTAGACGAATCCTAGGATAAGTTCTTAAACAATCATTGGAAAACCCCTCAAGACATTCCCAGGGGTAACACTCCCCAGGAGTCCCTTGACGTCTTTTTGAAAGAACCCCTGCAGGACTTTCTAAAGGAATATCCCCAAAGCATTCCTGATAATTCATGAAAAAACTTCTAGAGGAATCTCGGGGAAACTTCCAGAGGAAATCCATGGATAACTGCTTGAAGGATTTCGTGGAGATAGGTCTCAGTTTATGTTTCTAAAAGAATCGCAGGACGAATTTTTTTTTGAATTTTAAGGAATTAATGAAGAAATGTCTGAAAGAATACCCGAAGTTATCCCTGGAGAAATCTGTAGAGGAATCCTTGGATAAATTCCTGTAGGATTTCCTGGAGGAATCCCTAGAAAAAATCGCGGAAGATTCCCCAGGAAAATTTCTGAAGAACTCTTGGATGCATTCCAGAAGGAATTCCTTACAGAATTCCTGAAGAATCCCTGGAAGAAATCTGAAGCAATTGCTGGAAGGATCTGTGAGGGAGATCCTGGAGGGATTCCTGGATGAATTCCCGTGGGATTTTTTAGATGAATTCCCGGATAAATTCCTGGAGGAATTCGTGTAGGAATTTCTGGAGGAATTCCTGAAGTAAGTCCAGAAGCAATTCCGTAAGAATTCTTGAAGATATCCTTGGATAAATTCCTGGATGAACTCTTGATGGATTGTCTGGAGAATTATCCGGAGCAAATTTAGGAGGAATCTCTGAAGAATTTCTTGGAGGAATCTCTGGAGAAATCCCTGGAGTAAACCCGAAAGCCATCTCAAGAGAAATTCCCAAGGAAATCACTGAATAATTTCTGGATGAATTCCTTGATTAATTCCTATAAATGTTCCTGACAGAATTTTCAGAAGGAATACCAAATAGAGTTCCTGAAGAAGAGGAATTCTTGGAGGAATGTTCCTGGAAGGAATTTCTGACGAAACCCCAGGAGGAACCCCGAAAGCAATCCCATGAGGAATTTCTTAGGAAATCCCTGGAGAGTTTTTTAAACTAACTCTTGGGAGAATGACTGTAGGAATCTTAGAAAAACTGAAAGAATCTATGTTTGCACAAACTTTTGGGCGAATTTTTGAAAAAAATCTTAGGTGGACTCCTACAGGATTTTTTTTGTAAAATTTTGAAGGAATTCCTAGATTATTTTTAAAAAATTAATGGTATAATTTAGAGAAATAGTTCCTTTCCAAAATTCTTTAATTATTTTTTGATTTTTTTTTCAGAATTCTTTTCTCTGCTTTCTTTGAGAAATCTTTCATTATTTATTTTAAGAAACTTTTCCAGCGATTCCTTTGAAAAATCCTGGGCTATTTAAACTTGCGTAACTTGCGTGGTCGACCACCACCGCCAGCACCACGCTCATGCTGAGTATAAAAGCGAGATTTTTTCAACGTGTTGTACAAAATAAAACAGCACGATCACTGGAGAGTTAAGGGAAAACATTATAAAAATTAATCACCTTCAAAAATTTTACATGGTAATTTAGCGGAATGTTTTTTGGCCATTCTTTTATAAAACTTTCTACGGGCGACCATTTCTTTGAGCATTTATTTATAGTTTCTCGCAATAATCTTTTGGATTTTTTTTTTAATTTTTATAGGCATTTAATGGTAGTTGCGACTGGAACTTGGTGTTAACTTTTATGTTCGGCTATCTCAGTCATACACTTAATTAGACGTTATGTTTATTTTACCCGACGTTTCGGCCATTGCAAAATCTTTAAGACGAAGACGAGAAACCATTTTTCCCTCGAAAAAGGCCACACCCAATGGCCGAAACGTCGGGTAAAATAAACATAACGTCTAATTAAGTGTATGACTGAGATAGCCGAACATAAAAGTATAGGCATTTATGTTTGTGAATTGCGTCTGTTACTAAAATGAGAATAAATAGACAATTTTTTTGTGAATGCTCCGGTAATGTTTTCATAAAATCTTACAGTGCATTTTTTGTATGTTCAAATGAATATTTTTTCTTCCATAGTTACATGACTTGGAAAAGAGTAGTGTGCGGTAGTTCGGCAGCAGCAAAGTTTCGCGCGCTCAATGTACCTTACCCTACTAACAAAAAAATCCTTCCTGAGACAAACGTGGGGATGCAGCGATTCGCGGTCTTTATAACAACGTTTGTCTTACTAACATTCCCTTCCATCCTCGATGACCGTAAGGACGTGGCCGGCGCCGTTATTGACCTTATTAAAGTTGAGAGCTCTCGACCTGTGTACATTGAGAATAGTAAGCTAGTCCCAAGCCCTATTCATTGGTTCCTTGTGCAATTTCGATTGCTCTGGTCAATCATGGAGTAGCAACTACGAATTGTGCGGTCATCTATGCTCATGCTCATATGCTCATGCTCTTTTATAAAACTTTCTACGGATTTCTTCAAATATTTTCCAAAAATTGTGTTCCAAAAAATCATTCATGCATTTTCCAGATTTCTCCAGAAACTTCTTAAAGTACTCTTCGAAAAAATATTACACACGAAATTTCACAGGAATTCAAGCGATTATCTCGGAAAATCATTCACGGATTTCTATAGAAATTTCTTCAATGAATTCTTCAGATAATTAGAAATTTCGAATGTTTTAGAAATTTCGCCAAACATTTCTACATAAACCTTTTCAAGTAACAATCTTCAAGGATTTCTTCCGAAATTCCTCCAAGCAATTCTTCAAGAATTGTTTTTGGAAATTTTCCATGAATTTTTTCCCAAAACCGACTTCATGTTTTTTTTAATTCTTTCATTAATCTTCTTTATATATAAAAATGCAGTGGCATACGTGAGACCGCGCATAGCTTGCGAACGGAGCGTAATTGGGTCGTCTTAGTCTTGTTCTGTTAGGCAGTAAGCAGGACAAAGTTTGGCGGGGACAGCTAGTTCTCCATAAAATCTTTCAAGAAGTCTTTAAGAAATTTCTTCTGTGGTTACTTCAAATTCTTTAAGGGTTCTTCAAGAATTTCTCTCAGGGATTCCTTGAGTTTTTTTTTTAATTTCTCCAAGGATTCCTTTAGAAAGTTTTCAGTGGGTTGTTCAAGATATGTCTCCAGGAATTCGAATTTCTTTATATTTGCCCAAGGTTTTTTTTTCTCCATGGATTCTATGTGGTTTCCATTAGGAATTCCTAAAGGAATATCTCCAGAAACTTCTTCAGGGATTCCTCCAAAGATCCTTGCATGATTTCTTTTAGTGGCTGAAGCAAAAATTGCACTAGGTATTCCTGCAGAAATTCATTTTATATACCCCGAGAGGGAGGTATGTGAATTTTTCCAAAATGTCTTCCAGGATCACCTGAGTAATGTTTTAAATTGTTGAACAATGTTGAATCGTTTGGTTATGTAATAAGTAGAAATAGGTTTTAAACTAGTATTAGATAATAGGATAATTACTCAGTCTGTACAGCTACTGCTGAAGACAAAGTCTAATAAATGAATACTGTGGGGTGTGAATATAGTTTACTGTTATTCCCCTTGCGTGTCCGTCCCCTAGCAAGCATCAGTGACAACTAGCGCCATCATGACTTTGTCAATGTAAAGCCGCCTCAGGAGAGGAGCTTTGGCGGAGCAAGTCGCCTTCATCGTGTGGTTCCGGATTATGCCAAGTGATTCTACTGTAGTTAGCTAAGATGGCGGGGAACAGATTGATCTAGTAAGTGACGCAATATTCACACCTACAAGGATACATTTAGGAATTTCTCTTCACCTAACTCCTCAGAAATACTTCTTAGGCGCTGTCCATAAACTACGTAGACTCATTTTTGGTCTTCTCAGAACCTCCCCTCCCCTCTCGTAGATTTTCGTTCATACAAAATTTTCAAAATATGTATGGAGCGTAGACTTTGGCCAGACCCCCCCCCCCTTAAGAGTCCACGTAGTTTATGGACAGGCCCTTAAGAATTTCTACAATAATACCTTTAACATTTTTAAGGAGATTATTTTTTTAAATATTTACAGATCATTATCCATTTGTTTCCATTTATTCCTATAGTCAGGTTTGTCCTAATAAAACTGAAATACTGCACCGCAGAACCACAAGGTTTCACTCTGGTGTATCCACTGTATGAGGCACTGCGGATTTTTGGCAGTTCGTTATGACATTTAGGTTATTAACCCTCTTAGGATGTTACGCTGGGTGGACCACGATGACGTAATATACGAACAGCGAGCCTGTCTGGGTCAAATTTACCCAAATATCCTACTAGCGTTAAACATCCTCCTATCAGTGTGAATCAAAAGAGCAGAATGTTCATGCATTCCCAGCCTTTAAGAATCGCTCAGAAACCTCCTACAGCAATTCTTGCAAACAAAAATCACAAGTAATTCTTCAAGCAATTCCACCAGGGGTTTCCAAAGAGTTTCTTTAAGTTTTTCTACACGAATGTCTTCAAGATATCCTCCTTCAGAAATATTATTTGGTTACCTTAAGCAATGCTTTCATTCCTCCGGTAGTTGTTCGGTTTCCCAGATCAAGGTTTATAGTCACTTGAATCTTGATGAACTACTGATCTGCGATTCCATGCTTACCAGCTGCTTTATCAGTTTTGAGCTAATGGATAGCATCTTAAAATTTTCTCAGCGTATCATTTCCGTCTTCTGTTGCGCTGGCGTAGTCAATTCCTCCGTTGCCATGGTCTCTCGTGCTTATTTTCTCCACGCGACTCAAGGTGCTCATCGAAGTACTGATTGCACCTTTGGATCAGCTCACGTCCGTCTGTTAAGAACAGGTTCTTATCATTGCAAATCTTGGCCTGTGCGTGATGCGTTGAGTTTCTGGCAGTGAACCGTATAGTACATTTTTTTTTCATTATCGTCGCAATGCCTTTACCGTCATGACTAATGTTGCATACTACCGTCACACACTACATTCATGCTGCCGTCGATGCATGAATGTCGTCTACCATGAATGTAGCATTTGGCACCATGATTGTAACACAAATCAAGATGATGGGAATACGAAATGACAGTTTTGAAATGTAGAACTGGAGTTCCAGTGGTTCCGAAAACTGCGAAAGAAAAATGCGGATAACTTGTGCTAGAGGGTGTCAGGGGCATGGGGTCTGAGAGGGAAGGGGGGTAGTTTAGGAAGATTTCGGAGGTTTTTTACGAAGTTTCAGAGGATTTTCGGCAGATTTCACAAACGTTACGGAGGTGTTACATGGCATTTTTGAGGGTTTTGGAGGATATAAAGTGCGTTACATGCGGTTCCTGGGGGTTTAGGGGGATCTTGAAAGCATTCCAAAGAGCTTCAGAGCATTTTCGGCGGATTTCAGAAACGTTACGGAGGCGTTACATGGCGTTTTATGGGGTTTCGGAGGATCTAAGGTGCGTTACATGGAGTTTCAGGAGGTTTAAGGTAGATTTCGGAAGCATTCCAAGAAGCTTCAGAGCATTTTCAGCGGATTTGATTTCAAAGTCGTTACAGAGGCGTTTTTGAGGATGGCGGAAACCCTCAGTAGTGTCCCTATACATATTGTCCCCGAAACCCCAAGCGGCATATTTAATTCCAAAATGGCCTAGGATATCGGGTTTCAACATCAACTCAATTAGCCAGGTCCGAAAATATCCGTATGGCATGAGGCTTTTTGATCTGTTAGACGTGGGCCGTAACTATTCAGTTGGGAGCCACTGACTTTTGCTCCCCTGCTCCATTGGTGGTTATGACCCTCGTACTCGCACAATCCGAAAATCTTCGTCTCAGCTTCTTCACCCTTCCGGTTCCTAATTTATACGCATGTCCCGTTTGCAGTTTTCGGAACCACTGGGATTTCAATAGTTCACTCAATTTGCCAACACACTACATTTTTTGCCGTGATTAAAAAAAATGTCACTGTCACCCATGAATATTTCATTTGGTCAAACGTGAATATTTTTGTTGCATGATAGTCAAGACCATACACCCACGATTATCATGCAAATTACAGTTTTTGACAGTACATTTTGGATCACTGGTTTCTGGTACTACTTCCATGTTACTTGAGAACGGTACAAAAGTTCCATTTTCTTTCGCTCTGCCTCTTCCAGGCAGCGCTTTTTGCTCCCGAAAGATGAGAATTTTCTGTTTCCACCTATGTTTGTATCATTCCAAGATCTGCCGCGCCCCATGCTACAGCATTACCGACCATAATTCATTGCATAATTATCTCCCACAATCGCTCTGTACTTTTTGTCAAACCATTCGTTCCGTCATGTTACTGTACGTTTCATGTTACTTTGTGTCGTTTTCAAAGTCTTCTGCAAAGTGATCCTCAACTGGATACAGGAGAAGTTTGACGCAACTCTCCGACGGCAGCAAGCAGGATTCTGTGCCGGAAGATCCTGTGTGGACCATATTATCACTCTCCGTATCACTATGGAGCAAATCAATGAATTCCTATACCTGGTGTTCATTGATTACGAAAAAGCTTTCGACCGTCTCAATCATGGAAACACGTGGGAACAGGGCATTTTCGCGCAGAGTACTGCACAACGGTGTTATGTCCGATCCTATCCAGGTCGTTGCTGTTCCTCATCGTAATCGACGAGATCCTGGTAGGTGCGATTGACCGCGAACCAAATCGTGGATTGCTGTGGCAGCCCATTACCATGGAGCACCTAAATGACTTCGAACTGGCTGATGACGTTGCTCTCCTAGCTCAACGGCGCTCTGATATGCAGAGGAAGCTCGATGATCTTGCCAATCGCTCCTCAGCGGCTGGTCTTACGATCAACGTTAACAAGACTAAATCGTTGGATGTAAACACGGTCAACCCTTCCAGCTTTACGGTAGCTGAGCTGGGCAATCAGTGGAGAATGTTGAAAGATTCCAATATCTCGGTAGCCAAATGGCGGCTCCAAGATCGATTGTAGGTGCACGGATCAAGAAGGCGAGGTCTGCTTTTGCGTGTTTAAGAAATGTACAAAATCCGAATTTTCAACTCGAACGTGAAATCTGTGCTGCTATACGCCAGGGAAACCTGGTGTGTATCAGTGGAGAATACTCAACGGCTGCAAGTCTTCATCAATAGATGCCTGTGGCTATGGTATACAGGGGGTGGCCAAAATGTTTGGGATAGGCAACTTTTTTTCTCCCACAAAAAAAAATCAACATGCTGTAACTTCTCATAGAGTGCATCAAAAAATCTCAAATTTTGACTGTTTATCAACCTGTTATATGTGCATGATTGGTACAAAATTGAGCTCGATTGAATAATTTTTCGCAAAGTTAGAACCGTTCGGGTAAAACACTATTTTTTAGACAACACATTTTTGAGCTGTCATATCTCGGAAACTAGTGAACCGAATTGAATGAATTTTTTAACGTTTATGAACAATATATTGATACCTAATACAACGCTATAAAATGTAATATTTTCGAAATTTGTTTTTTCGGCTGTGCAGTCTTGAATGAAAGCGTTGATTCTACTTAATCTTCGCCGGCGAAGTAGAATCAACGCTTTCATTCAAGACTGCACAGCCGAAAAAACAAATTTCGTAATATTTTCTCACGACGAATTAAGTTATCTTACTTGATGGGTTTAATCACCGTTAAATTAAGTTATACCGGGTTGAAATTTTTACCCATATAGAGGAAAATAAGTCAAATTTACAATACCATACAAAAATTGCTAAATGTGTTCTTTCTTCAATCTAAATAGGCTCTAATATATCTGATTAGAGATAACTTGAGAACAGAAGTGGAAAATCTTTGGACATCAACACTAAAATTTATTGACATTGACCTAAAAAAATACCTTTTTTCAAGAAAAATCCAAAAAGTGTCAATCCATGATAACTTTTTTCAACGTTCAAAAACTATCTATGTTTTAATAGTTTGTGAAGCATCTGTATATTGTTAGTGTACGTTCAAAATTTCATTCAATTCGATTTACTGGTTTCCGAGATATGACAGCTCAAAAATGAGTTGTCTAAAAAATAGTGTTTCACCCGAACGGTTATAACTTTGCAAAAGTTTAATCAATCGAGCACAAATTTGTACCAGTGATGCACATATAACAGGTTGATAAACAGTCAAAATTTGAGATTTTTTGATGCACTCTACGAAAAGTTATAGCATGTTGAATTTTTTTGTGAGAGAAAAAAAGTTGCCTATCCCAAACATTTTGGCCATCCCCTGTATATGTAATTCGTGCATGGTGGCCCCACAATTGAATCTCCAACGTGGAGTTCCATCATCGATGTCAACAAAAGCCGATACCGATAGAAATTCGGGAGCGAAAGTGGAGGTGGGTCGGCCACACTCTACGCAGGGGCGGAAACGGCCACAGGTCAAGGCGATTACCGTTTCCAGTTCATGTATGTTACCGCAACTCTTTCAGATGGTATGATTACCTCTAAACGGTCGCACCATGAATCAAGTTATTTGGTGCTTCCGCATTTGATATTTGCATTTTAAATACACACAGCAACAAAATTTTGTTTTCCCATCCCAGTCGGGCAGCATCATTGAATATGGATAAAAAAAAATAGCCATCGACAGCTTGCGGGCAATCCGGGAAACTTGTTCCGGCTACAAACAAGCATCAAATTGAAGAAAGTTGGAAAATGAAAAAAAGATCTTCTATTGCCCTGGTCACGGAACGACAGAGATCCGGTCGCCCTGCATCAGCAGGGCGCAGAGTGGCGGAGGCCGGAGACCGGAGATGAAGCCAGCAAGGAGATTAAAGACGATGTTTCATTCCGGGCTGAAATCTTATTTGTGAACCCAAAATTGGATCCAAATCCCATCACGTTAACACCGTTCGGTACTGCCTTCGACGTCGTCGTCGTCAACGTCGTCATCTCGCCATCATTTCTGTGTTGGTTGATAAGTACGAGGTTTCACTACCCCGGCCGTATGTAATCCCGACCGACACTGACAAGGTTGTACCTTCCAACACATATGGTTTTGTTGCGGAAGGTTGAACCAGTTTCCAACACGCACTCCCGAACTAAATTGAATCACATTATGGCGGAAAGTGACTGCCGCTCACCATCCGCCACCTGGCAGGGAGAAGTCGACTGGTGGAGATGAAGCGGCAGAGGCACATCATCACACTGTCCTGCTGTAAATCGCTGTCAATTATTCAGCAGGCTTGGCCTGGATCGGTTACCGGGTTGCGCTTATCTGCTCACGTTGCGGCGGCGATATCGAATTGGGACAGGCTCCGGAGTCCGGGTATGTTTCGATGGGATGCGGTCAGTGATAGAAGTTAGACGAGATTGTAGCGGTTTTGTAGCGGCCAAATGAGTTCTGATGGGACTATTGTTCGGATGAGTTCGATGTGAAATTACATGATTTGAGGTAAAACAGGGATCGATGGGAAAAGGTTTTGTACCATTTGGGCAGGTGTACCTATTTTGGGCACTTGTCGCTAAACCTAAGCTAGTTTTATACCTAATGACTTAATATTTGGCACGCGGTGAGATACGTACAGCATCTAACTCTATACAAACATTCGAATCAATTGGTATGAAATTGACTTAGTGCCCGATATATGTACACCTGCTCAAATGGTAGCAGACCCTACTGGCAATTGAAATAGCAGACACAAAACGCATTTGAACCAATTTTCTGGATGCGTGATGACATCAGTTAAAGGAGGTTGTTACGTTCTTCTACATCTGATGTCATCACACATCCAGAAAACTGTTTTCCAAAATACAGTAGAACACACTCTTCATCAAAAATATCTTCAGAGACGTTTGTGGGATTTTAGGCATTTCTTCAGGACTTTAAACTCGGGGATTCTTCAAAAGCCCTTCCATGGATTTATCAGGAAATTCCATTTGAAATTACTTCTAGAGTCCTACAGAGATTGTTTCGGAAATTCTTCCTAGGGTATTTCTAATTATTTCTTGCAAAATTCCTTTCTTTTGAAAAACTGTTTCTGCGGTTCCGCCGGAATTATCTCCTAGGATTCCTTCAGTGAACTATGCAGGCATTGTTTCAGATATTCCTCCAAGGATTTATTAAGAAGTTTCCTTAAAAATGCACAAAAAATAGTGGAAGAATTATCCCTTAACCTTCATTTTACATTAGGGTCGTTAAAGTTACAGACCTGAGATTTCCTGATTTTTCCTAACTTTTGAAAACGACAATTTCCAAGCTATAATCAACTTTCAGCGAAAAGAGCAACAAAAAAAATTTTTGACACGCTTCCAAAAGCATATTTTTGATCCGATTTCCATTTTCTTTGGCTTAATTGAAAGATATCAATTCCAAGAATCAGACCGTAACTAATTCGTGGCCATTCCGGAACATAGGTTCTTGTAACCGGTTTTGGAAGGCACCCACAGGGAACACATACAGATTTAAGTGCAGAGGCTCGTTTCGACTATTCAAATGCCGTGGTTTTTCATCTAGAGTTTGAAAAGTAGCGCGATGAGTGCATTGACCATATCCGGATATTCCAGAACCGGTTCTGGTGAGACCCGGAGAGACTGGAGAGGCTGTTTTGAGCTCACTTTTCTTCAGTATCGAGGATATTTCGATAACATTACCAAAGTAGTCATGTGACGGCTCTATCTTAATTTTTTCTATACAAATTACAGTGATAATCCGGAAAAACATCATTGATAAAACTGGCCCACCCGTGGCCACTGGAACATGACATGATGGATCATGTTTGGAGAAAATTCTGAGGATGCAATAGATCATCTCACGGTGAAATTCTATCTCTTTCGCTCTTTCAGAGAGATTGAAAGCAATAGGACCAGTACCTGTCAAATTTGACAGGTGTTGGTCAGGTCCTGTTGTTTTCTAATTTTCCGTAGAAAAGAAAACGAATGATTTCTTGATGAAGTTACTGCGCATTGGAGTATGAGAACATGCCATGCGACGGCTCACTCACGATGACTTCCCATAACGAGTATCATAATGCTCTGGGCATGGGCTTGTAATTTCACTAACACACACGTTGACAGAGAAATTCCTACAAAAATTTGTCCAGGGAATCCTCCAGAAATTCCTCCACGGATTTCTTCACGATTTCATCTAGGTATTCATCTAGAAATTCCTCAAGGAATTCCATCAGCGATTCCACCAGGGATTCCTCCATGAATTCTTCCTAGAATTCCTCCAAGAATTCCTCCAGGAGTTTCTCCAAGATCCATCTATTAAATTTTCTAGGAATTCCTCCAGAATTACTCTAGAATTCCTTCAGAAATTCCTCAATAAATTCCTTAAGCGATTTTATCAGGAATTCCTCCAGAGATTCCACCAGGAATTCCTCCAAGGATTCTTTCGGGAATTCCTTCACAAATTCCTCCAAGAATCCTGCCAAGAATTCCTCCAGAGATTCCTCCAAGAAATCTTCCAGGAATTCCTCCAGAGTTTCCTCCAAAGATTGCTCCATGAATTCCTCCAAAGATACCTCCAGGAATTCTCACAGACATTCTTCCAGGGATTCCTCCAGGAATTCTTCCAGACGTTCCTCCAGGGATTCCTCCATGGATTCCTTCAGGAATTCCTATACTTATTCCTCCAAGAATTGCTCCAGGAATTCCTCCAAAATATCTTCCAGGGATTCCTTCAAAGATTCCGGGAGAGATTCCTCAAAAAAAAATATATCCATGGATTCCTGCAGGAATTTCACCAGAGAATCCTCCCAGAAATGCTCCAGGGGTTCTTCCAGAAATTTCTCCAGAGATTGCTCCAAAAATTCCTCCAAGAATTCCTCCAGGAATATCTCCAAGAATCCATCTATTAAATTTTCTAAGAATTCCTCCAGAGATTCCTTGTAGAATTACTCCAGAAATCCTTAAGAAATTCTTCCATCAATTCCTTAAGAGATTTCACCAGGAATTCCTCCATAGATTCCTCCAGGAATTCCTTCAAGGATTCTCTCAGGAATTCCTTCACAAATTCCTCCAAGAATTCCATCAAGAATTCCTCCAGAGATTCCTCCAAGAAATCTTACAAGAATGCCTTCAGAGTTTCCTCCAGTGATTGCTCCAAAAAATCCTCCAGGGATTCCTCCATGAATTCCTCCAGGGATTCCTCCAGGAATTCTTTCAGAAATTCCTCCTGGATTCCTTCCGGGTTCCTTTTGGAATTCCCCCAGGGTTACCCTCAGGAATTTCCAGGAATCCCTCCAGGGATTCCCTCAGGAATTCCTCCAGGGATTCCTCCAGGGATTCCTCCAGGAATTCCAGGGACTCCTCTAGGAATTTATCCAGGGATTCCTCCAGGATATCTTCCAGACATTCAGACGACTGAAGAAACCACATAAAAACTCTTGCTGTTACCTTTAGAGATTCCTAGAAGAAATTCTTGAGAATGTTCTAGAGGGATTCCCGAAAAAAAATTTGAATGCAACCTCTGACGGAGACGTCCCAGGATGTGTACTTGATGATATTCCTTAATATACCTCTTCAATTCCTTGAAGCAAATAAACATGAGAGCATCTGGAGGACCTCTGGAAGCAATTCTAAAGATAAATGGCTTGAGACATTTTTGGAGGGATTTCGGGAGAAATCCGCATAGGAATTTCCGAAGGAATCTCTTAAAAATATATGCGAAACCCATGCAGATTTTACAGACACAGTGATATTTTTTAATAATTCCCTCAATAAGTTTGTGAGAGCTCTCTGGAGAATTGCAGAAGTCCTTGGAAACTTTAAAAACGATACCTATGGAAATCTTAGAAGAATTTCTAATACAACTTCGGAAAGGATTAGTACACAAAAATCCCAAGAGTACTGAAAAAAATCCAGAAACAAAAAAATCCTGGAGGATTATTTTAGAGAATCACTGAAGCAATTTCTAGCAAAAAGTATTTCCGATGAATTTAGGAAAAAAAAATCTGATAGAACTGGAGTACTCTCTGTACATTTTCATAGCATATTTTCTTGAAAAAATCCTTGATGATGAGATAATATTTGGAGGAATTTCTGAAAGTATCTCTGAAGATAGATCTGAATGCATTCTAAGTGATCCTTGGAGGAATACCTGGAGGAACATATGAAGAAACCCCTAGAGGAGCTTTCAGAAGAATCTCTTGAAGATCCCATGGAGGAATTTATAAATAAATGCCTGAAAGAATTCTTGATTGTGGAGTAATACATGGAGAAATTCATATTCAACAATAATTTCTGAGAGAGTAAGTGATATTTTTTAGAACTTTCAAGCAAAAGCATTGAATCGCATCTTGGAGCTAGAAGATTTTCTGGAGAACTACACCAGAAGGAAATCTGATGAATTCTTCAGAAATTATCGTAAAAAAAAACATGAATGAGCACAAGAATGTATATCTGTGTATAGCTGATTAAAGCACCGCACCGGTGTAGCGAAAACGGAGTCATAGGCTTGAATCTCACCAGAACTATAGTTTCTCACAAACTGCCCAAGTAACATTTTGATGACCAATTAATCTTGTAGAGGTCTTGGGAACCTTCATAAAACCATATACTTTTTATTCTGGTTATATTACGGTTGTAAGAACTTCTTCTAGTCTACTTGACTGATAAATGTTACATAGGTTATTTCGAAACTTGGTAATTTACAACAATCTGTACCTTCTAGTTGCAAGTTTTTTTTTTAATATTTTTAAAACAATTTCGAATAAAAGTGTCCACTCAATTTCCAAGAGATTTACCAAAAATGATTCCAAAGGACCTGCAATACATACATGTTCCTCAAGAAATTACCGTAGGAACTCACAAAAAATGTCCTAGGAAAATCGGTGAGAGTATAGGAGATTTTTTTTATTACCGTACAAATTGGTACGAAGGTTCTCAGAATTTGATGAACAATTTTTTTTTACAGGCAGGGTTCATATATATATGACCAAACATTAAATTAAAAAAAAACCGCCGAAAAAAGGGTCGCCTAATTTTCTGAAAAACTTCAGTGGAAACAATTATTTTCCACAGACATCACCTACATTGAAAAAATCATAGCTCAAGAACGAAGCATCGTAGACACAATTTATTTTCTGCAAATTTTCTCAGCAATTCAAAAAGAAAATACAAAATAAAAACGGTTTTAAATAAAATGTTCCACTGTTGAGAAAAATCGGTTGGAAAAGTCGGAAAAACTATTTTAGAAGTCCGGAAAAATTCTCACAAAAATATTGTTGAAAGGAAATTTTATAAGGTATATTCTGTGAACTTTTCAAGATGTAATTTTGCTCGGTTCCTGAGTTATGACCAATTCTGTGGAAATTGACCAGATGTTGGCTGATTTTCTACCATCTTTAATACAAATTTTCACTAAATTGGTCGTTTCTTAGGAACAAAGAAAAGCCACATCTCGAAAATTCGTTGTTGAGTTATGATTTTTCAATGTAGGTGGTGTCTGTGGAAAATGTGTGTTTTCCACTAGAGTTTTCCGGAAAATTGAGAGACCCTGATTTTTTTTTCAATTTAGTCTTTGTTCAAATATATATGAACCCTACATATGAAAAAAATCATGAAATTCTGAGTACGATAATAAAAAAACCTATATCAAAAGAACTGGTTGCGAAATTTTCGAAAAAAATGGCGTGTCAGTTTTCTAAAGAGAATCCAAAAAAAAAACTCTTAGAAATTTTCCACGGGTATATCGGTAGAATTTCGAAGGAAATTTCTAAAAAAAAAAAAAATAACCGATAAATTCTACATAATCACTAAAAAGGGAAACTTCCAAGCGAATTACCGAATTATTTCCTATAGGAATTCTCCAAGGAGATTCCAAACATTTCATAATAAACTGTAGAAGGATTTTTAATTTAGATGGGTGAACAAAATACCAAAGAAGTTTTTGAAGGAAGTTCCAAAGAAATTACCGGGAAATTCTTAAAGACAGTATTGAAGAACTTACGAATGAATTGGTCAACAAAATCTTCTATGAGTGGAATTCAGTAAGACATTGCTGAAGGACTTTCTAAAATGAATTATTGAAAGACTTCTCAAATAAATTCTCAAAAAAAGTTTTGACAAAAATCCTAAAGAAATTCTAAAAGGAATTATCGCAGGATTCTCCAAAGAAATTTACTTAAAATTCCTTGAAAATTACCTAACAAATGTAAAAAGAATTCACAGGTGAACGGATAAAGGCATTTCCGAAGTTATTTCTAAAGAAATTGTTGAGAAAATTTCCAAAAGAATTATCGTCAGCGTTTTCTGAGAAATTGCTGAAGGAGTTCCAAAGAAATGTTGAATAGATTCTCTGAAGAGTTCCAATAAATTGAATCGAATATCAAAACAATGTAAACTCAATGGACGTTAGCCAAAATCAGTTATAGAACAAGCCAGATAACAATCATACTTTTCATTTCCGAACTGCCGTAAACCCTGCAGGAACTCCACAAACATTTTCTAATAATCTACATCCTTTAATTTGAAATGAATTATTTTAGTTTTCCTACACTTCACACCATCCGGCATCTATAGTAGTTACCTAGACCAGCTGCTCGTGTGTGCCCACGCCATGCAACCAAAGTTCTCAAGAGAACACCGAGCCGTACGTGTGGAAAACATATGTGCTATTGCTCCAGCTTCCCTTACTAACAACTACATCATCCCGACTACTCCAGTGTACCATATTGCGAACGGCGGAAGTTTTCGCTCCAAAGTTAATCAGCGCAATGCCCGGTGTTCAACAGTAAACTGAAAATTAAATTGAAATTTATTCAAATGCCCCCACAAACTTACCGGTCCGAACCCCCTCCCGCTTCCCGGATGGGCGAAACTTCGGGAGCTTGGTTTTCCCATGACTGCGCTATCCAACCCGCTCGCAAACTGTGTGTTCCTTGAAAGTAAAAACAAACAGAAAACTTCGGTCCCCGCTGGCATGGCATGGCAGTCCGGCGTGGCGGAAGCTCCAACCGAGTCACACTCTTGAATACGGGACGTCGGCCTAGCGCAGCACATCGGCCGACTCGGCATGAACTTTGCCAATTCGAAATCAAGTGGAAGGAAATAGTTTATGGTTCCTTCTCGGAGCTGTTCCACCTAGAGATATCCATCGGGGCAGGCAACACCACCGCCACCAGTTGCTGGATTTGGGCATACTCACCCCGAAGCTGAAGCTCCTCCAGCTGTGATTGGGTGGGTTTGTTTTGGAATTTTACTGCTGTCGACAGGAGAGGTTTTTGTTGAGGGAGTGCGATACATATTTGGTGGACATTTTTTGGACATGTCTGTTTGGACTGGTAAGACTTGGATCATTAATATGAGCTTTTCTTTTTTTTTCGATTAGCCTAGAATAGTAGTGTCGGTAGCTTTCAACTGGTTTTGATTTTGAGCTATAGACCGTTGGTTTCAATGGTAAGGTTTAACTATTCCAATCAGCTACATATTGCACACCCTACCCGATTTCTGATTCTCAGACAGCCGGGGGTTCTGGAGTCCCTACCTCGTGTAGGCTTGAGGCTTCATGCCCCATCGTTCATTTTACTACTCTCATTTAGCTACATGCTACCAACAGCTAACTGTGTGGCACCCAACGACACCAGTAGAAAAGGAAACCCGTAGAAGCAAGTTGCAATTGCCACCCACCAACCCCGAACATATCCGAACAAAGCTTACGGAGAGCCGATCCACTGGCTGGCATGGAACCGAAAGTCGGAAAGCATCATAAAATTGGTACATAAATATGGCAAATTGTTGTATAGTTGTTAATATGAAAACTTTTCGAAGTATATAATTGCTATGTTATTATTAATATTTCAAGATTGCATGCTGCGAGTGGCAGGCGGGAGGCATACGAAGCCAAACCAGCTGGGTGGGTGGTTGAACGACATTGAAGCTCCAAGACTGTCTGAATGCCTTCTTGAAGGCTCGGAACGCCGCCCCAGGCACATGGCAGGCAGAACTCGATGGGTGGCAAAATAGTCAACAGTCAACCGGCTCTCCGGTTACTTGCTGAACCGACCAAGAACGACCTTTAAAAAGTTCAAGCCGTGCAGGGATGTTTGTGGGGAATACTACATATATGGCAAGCGGAAAAAAGTAGCGTTGAAATCATACCGTGTCAGTGGCATTTATTATGGCCTCTCAGTGGAGTTCGAGCGATTTGCGATTTGGAAGAAAAATGAGGTGACTGTTGGAGGGCATGCTGTGCTGTTTGGATCGTTGGTTGAGTCGTGAGTCGCCGAAGGCTGTCGTTGTTGAATCATTTTAATGGGCCATGAAATGGGATGTGAAATGAATGGTCTGTGGAATTGGCATTTGTAAATAGATTCCAAAATGTTTGTTCTATACAACATTACAAAAAAAAAATCAATATTTTTATGGTTTGCATCTTATAATGATGGACAAGGATCAGTTTGATAAGGAATCCGACGCTTCCATATACAAATGCATTCTATATGAAACAAAACGATGTACTGAATAAAATGCTGTTTAACTGTATGGAACATATCATAAATATTAAACATTAAACACCTACGTAGTATTTCATTTTAACCTGGTATCAAGTAATTTTAATTGCACCAACACGCTGAAACTCGTTGCTTTCTGGGAAACTGTAATGAGACTCTTTCGCAAATGAACAGCAATAAAATCAGGGAGCTGGGCGAGTGCATTCAATGATGATTTATCATATTTAAAAAGGGAAATGTACTAAAAATGTACAGCACTCCTGGAAACGATGTGCTTAAGTTCTCCAATACCCAAATTTTTTATTTTGATCTAAATATCATTTTTCGTCATCTAAAATCGATTTAAACATGTTTTGGAAGATGATTCTTTTTAATTCTCGATTTCGCGAATTTCAGTTTTTGATTTTTCTAATTTTTATTTTTGAACATCCCCACACTTTTATATTTTTCCTGGAAGCCAATTTGGGGAACGGATTTTTTTAGATGAAAACATTTTGAGATTTTATGATTATTGTGTAATTATTATTATTTTGATTTTTTTTCACATAAAATTTTATTTTCCGTGTAATTTTAAGGAAAATAATTTTTGAGTGTATTCGATTCCCTTAAACTATTGAACAAGGATAGAATGATTTGGGAAAAATTTAAAATATGTTGATTGTAGCGATTCAATACAAAATAAACAATGACTTCTAAAAGGTGTCTAAAACATCAATTTTTCAATGATTTTTAAAAAAATGTAAATACGCTTTAAAATACACCAAAAACCATTTTGAGATATACAGAACAGTTCTAAATATCAGCCAAAAATATAAAAAAATTGATTTTCCACGAAACAAAAATTACAAAAATGCTCAAACTATACCCCGTCTAAAGGCGGGATTTGGTATTAGAGGGTTAAGGTTGATATGGGTAAGTAATAGGCCGGACCACTTTTTCAAAAAATGTTGTTCGATTCTCAAGTTCTCCCCCATATTTTGATTGACATCCAAAAAGAAGTAACTGAACAAAATTTCAAAATTTCAGCCAAATCCATTGAATTAAGGAAGTGTGTTACGGTGAAAAGGTGGTCCGGAGGGGGTTACATGAGGCTCACAGCCGAATTCTTCGAAGCAGATCGCAAACTCTGATATGCAGGTGCGAAACATCTAAAAGCTGAAATATATTTGCATGTTTAGTTCAATGATGTCTTATAGGTTTTACAATATACTCACATTATTCGGTCTTACACTTATTTTAGGATAATATTTAACCATTTCAGCCGTAACATCTTTGTGCATTCATCTGTGATTATAGGATTTAAGGTTAGAATAACAAATTATTAAACTTCTAGTAACTTACTGTAGTTTCATCTGTGATAAACTAGATTAACATAGCATAAATCTATTATTAAGCATTTTAACTTCTAGCTGTAAGTAGATTAAGATTTTAGACTAATAATTTCAATAATTCAAGAACAACTCTTCAAATTACACTTCATGTGCCCTGTCTTCACTACACTTTTGCTTTGACAGTTCTATCTCCTATACATTTAGCTTTGATCATTATCATGGTCGACTATCATGATTATTCCGTTGTGATGACACCGTATGGCAGTGCTGGCAGCAACAAAGTGCATCAAATCAATTTTGTGTTTTTCGACAATTTTCTAACTTCAAAAAGTCATAACTACACTAAAACTTATCTTTTTGCCTTTCTCGTACACTAAGTGTACTGGAAAGGCTATATGTTCACTCCAAAAATGACTTTTTGATAGGAGGCCCGGAGGGTCGAGTCACATATACCAATCAACTCAGCTCGACGAGTTGAGGTGATGTCTGTGTGTGTATGTGTGTGTGTATGTGTGTGTACAAAATAAACTCACATCACTTTTTGGCAATAAACCTCAACCGATTTTAATGACCGATTGATCATTCGACGCGGAATCTGGTCCCATTGTTTCCTATTGAAAATGTTTCGGATCGGTCCAGCGGTTCCGGAGTTATGGCCATTTAGGTGTTCCGGACCGGTACCCCAGGAAGAGACCAGATATGAAAACGCTACAAACCCATCCATGCGACACATCAAACTACGGCATTTTTGTTAACTTTATGAACAGTAAACAAAAAAATGATCTCAGGCCATATCTGAACCGGTATTGTCCCGGATTCGGTTCCGGGTGTCCGCCGGAAGTGGCCAAACATAAAAGTGAACTAAACCCATGCATGCGACATATCAAACCGCGGCTTTTCCGATAACCTGGAGAACAGTAAGCAGGAAAATATTCTCAGACCATATCGGAACCGGTAGGGTTTTGGAACCAGTTCCAGATGTCCCGCCGGCGGTGGCCAAGTATAAAAGTTACCCAAACCTATGCATGCGACATATCAAATAGTGGCTTTTTTGACATCCTGATGAACAGTCAGCAGGATAATATTCTCAGAACATATCTGAGCCGGTAGTGATCTGGAACCGGTTCTGGGTGTCCCGCAGGAAATGACCAAATATAAAAGTGAACCAAACTCATGCATGCGACACATCAAATCGCGGATTTTTGAGTATCTTGATTTGGCAAAAAAAAAGTTTCCGGCTATATTTGGGTCAACCGGTAGTGTTCCGGAACCAGTTTTGAGTGTCTCGCCGGAACTGGCGAAATGCACAAATGAACCACACCACAATTCGCGACTCTTTAGGAAAACTGATTAACAATTTGCATGAAACTAGTCTAAGATCACATCAGGGACAATCGGAAGTGGTAAAATGTGAACCGAAATTGGTGAAATGTGAACCGAAAGTTGTAAAATGTGAAATTGTATGTGAAAGGTACTGTGGTGGTACGGAATAATAGCTTGTTTATTTTACGATTTGATCACCAAACGAATCAGGTGTCGGAAAGCACCAAATTTCAACTTCCGGAAATAACAGCTGCACGAGGAGCCGCTGTGGGTGTAAGTAACAGCACAATATTGGATCATTCGTATTTACAGAATATTACACAGTGACATTTGATCATTTTTTAATTCGACAAATGTCGAATGAGAGGGGTACGAATTAAAAAGTGTCGTATTAAAGAGAGATCAACACGCGGTTTTTGACAGTATACCAATTAGCAGCTTTTTTGTTAACATGATGATCTATTTGTAAGAACATAGCCTCAGACCATATTTTAGACAACCGGTAGTGTCTCGAAAACCGGTTCTGGGTGTCCCACTGGAAGTTGTTAAATGTAAAAGTGATCTATACCCATGCATGAGACAAATCAAATCGTGGTTTTAGGTAACCATATGAACTTAAGCAATAAAATAGTCTCAGACTATATTTGGGAGACCCGCATCGAAAATAACCTAATTTACCATGCGACACATCACATTTCGGCTTTTTTAATAACCTGAGGAACGGTTAACTAGAAAATAGGCTCATACCACATTAGAGACTACCGGTAGGGTTGCACAACCAGCGTTTGGTGCTTCGCCAGAACTACGAAAGTAAATAAAATCAATGCAAGCGATAAAAATGTGAAAGAGAACAAAATTTAGACAAATAAAATCCACATAAGGACTGTTCAATTTATAAAACGGACAACTTGCTTGTGCGATATCTTTTTTATTTTTCAATAAAATTATTATCAGCTTTTTGCATAACTTTCTATAGTTATTCTCAAATGTAGGAAAAATATAACATTAAGCAAAATGTTCTTTATTGTGTAACTGAAGCGGTTTTCGTATAACATGAATAAAAACCCATTTCTCAAAATTCGACATAACTTTCCACATAGGGTCTGGGACCATTTGGGCAGGAGCACCTATTTTGGGCACTTACTGCTATTACTCAATCAATTTCAAACCGATTGACTTGATTTTTTGTGCATGGCTAGATACTGTGCGTATTTAATCGTGTCTCAAAAATCAAGTCAATCGGTTGAGAATTGACTGAGTTATAGCAGCAAGTGCCCAAAATAGGTGCTCCTGCCCAAATGGTCCCAGACCCTACTTAACACGCACATTTTCATGAAGTTTTTAATGTATTGGAATATTATACTATTCTACTAAAGGTAAAGCTCAATGGTTGGTCAATAATAATTCACCAAGCAGTTTCCAGCTTGATATAGTGAGTTACCTTGTTTTCATAGAAATTATTAAAAAATGTTCATTTAAGTCCTGTGTTGCAATAGCATCATGAATTCGGCTAAAAATTTGTTCAGAGTAGTAGAATATTGCTCTCTGAATGATACAGAAGAGAAATTTACTTTTAATTGCATTTTTCATCCTAAATTCAATCCATAAAGATGGTCATATTAAAAAAATTCATACTTTTTGCTCCATTGATGCAGATTTTCGACTCTAGCGAATCTTGTTATTATTTATCTCCAACACGGTTGGTCCTATGTTATTGAACACCTTATTTAATAATAATCGGATGCAAAGTTTTTTATTCCCAACATCATTGTTTTGCAAAATTTGCATTTGGTTGCGTTGTTATTTGTATGTAATATGTATGTATGTGCGTTGTTATTTGGAAGAACCTTCAAAGAACGAAACTGTATTGATTACTGTGTCTGTAATGGCGCACAGTAACCAGACCAGCAATGCTATTAAGAAGCAGTTTTCTGCATTTCAAACCACATTATTCCCACTTTCGACTGAATGCATAAAAAAATTGATTATTTAATATTTTCATGCCCTTTTTACTTTACAATTGAATTTTATTCAAAAGATCGAATCTCACTTGAGACTTTAATATCTCAACACTTAATTTTTCAATTGAGTTTAAATTGTGCCAGTATGTTTGTTGCGGTGTACTCGCTCGCGGTGGAATAGAGTATCCCATTTTTGGCAACACGGTAGTTAATCTTGCTGATAGGGCAGAGATGTAGATCTAGGTAGGATGGAGAGATAATCAAAACAAAACAGAATTGCAAAGTCATCTATATATCGAGTTCGGAGTCAATCAGATTTGCTTAAATTATTTTATTATTTTGCTAAATTTAACACTGAATTCGACAGTAAGTACACTTTATTACTTATACTAGACACTCAAATATAACACATAACACTTAAATTGTACAGGAACACGATTGATTAGCACACGATCAAAGTTGTTACGACAGAACGGATTAGTTACACGAAGGACAAGTAAATGTAAGTAAAATGTAACCTTAATGAACCTGCAAACGAATTAAAATATTTAATTTTAGCTTATAGCTAACTCATACCCCAAAAGACAGAGTTTGCTAATAGGAGGTCCGAAGAAATCCGTAAGTGTAGCAACAATGTTTATTACTCACGCTGCTGTAGCATGGCACATACTTTTCTGGTATTAAAAACGATACACCATATGTGAGCAGTAATTTTATATATTTTTTTCAATTTTCAGAAATCGAAAAATTCGTCTTATTTAACACCTGGCTGATTTTCTTTAAAATAAAACTATTTTTATTCGATTCCAGTGTGTGGATTTTTATCGCGAACCACTGAATGGACCATGTTCAGCAAGTGATACATTCCCGATTGTAACATTTCGTGAACCGACATGCTCAGGAACGCTGCCCGAAATGCTGTTCATTCTCTTGTCCGGTTCGATACGAGAGCGCAATCAAGAGAGAAGATGCTCGATGACGCTAATGAAAGCGATGCATTCGGTAAGAATATTTTATTGTCATAATTCTTTTTTTATCGTGACTACACAACCTGCAACGTCATGAATACAGTTAAATTAAATAGTAGTTCACGTTTTTAAAGCGAAAACGCATTAAATACTGATAAAACTAACGATTATTCACAGTTGTCCCAAGCCAACGATGAGAGATCATCGGTAAGTGTTACACTTAGCGATGCCCGCTCATCGCCGCAGCTTGTTTATATCGGAGTATCTTCTTTGTGTTCCTTCGTGAACCATGCGACTCGACGAGAGAACATACACCGCTTGGTAATTGAAACAGAACCAACAGAAGGGAAGAAAAACTGCCGAATGGTTCACTGATCACTTTTTCGTCCAAACACTGTTCGATTCAAAAATTATTACTATAATTAAAGATGATGTACTGAACAACGAATCAAGGGTGGTTAAATTTGAACAACGCTTGTAAAGTTGTCCGTTTTATAAATTGAACAGTCCTTAAAACAGACGTCTCACTATACTCACTACCTCACTACTTATCGTTCTTGTTTTCAACTGTCATTAAAATATAGCCTAAAAAGTGCAGAAAAAACCTAGTCGAAGACCGCAAAGTGATCTGTGATTGTGTAAAAAGTTATATCTTAGCTTGTTAGTATCGTTTTAATATTTATTGATCAGTCTCCAGTGCTAGTGAAGGTGCTCAAGCAGTCAACTGAGAAGTCTGATATTATTCAGCTCTGCTTATACGTTGAACATAACCTCGGACTATGTGCCTTCATAAGTTTTCAATTCAATGATTGCTTTGATAAAATACTTGCTTTTCAGGAACACTTTGACTTACGTCGACGGAAAGATCGTAAGAACATATTCGGCGAGAAAGGCACTATCACCACTAGGTGGATTAATTTGTTTTTTTTTTTATTTATTAATGAAACTTTACACTAAAGAGGCTAAAACTTATCGAAAATCAATTCTTCCGGCAGAAATAGAAAGATATTCTTGTTTTCTACAAGTTCTTCGAACAACGTATGCCAATGAAATTGAAGGAAACATATGTCATTATCACATTTGTAATCCTAAGAACCTGAAAAAGTTGAATTTTTGAATTTGTTCTGGAACATTCTAATATACGTGTCATGTTGGTTACTCTAAAACGGCATCTTATTCTCCAATGTTTTATGGCTATTTTCTTCTTTGACATCAATGCCGGCTTTTCGGGCCCGTATGAAGTTGATCGCCAATATTAACTTCTTTTCCCGATCAGCCTAGATAGCTGTGTAGTGCCGGTAGCGGTTGGTTCAACTGGCTAAGAATAGCACTACGGACAGCCTGCTCCAGTGGTAGGAGTCAAGGTTGCAACCATTCATTTGCAAAAATTTACATTCATTTGCTATTATCTCAGTTCAGAAGCATGCTATCGAAAAACAATGTATGGATGAATTTAACCTTGTAGTTTTATCTGAGAGTTTGCAGAATAACATTGGGGTCGCACACGCATTCCAAAGTCGTGAGTGAGCTGTGAAGGCAACTTTCCACAGCGTGAATGAAATTTATATTCACCGCGTGGAGAGTTGCCTTCACAGCTCTCTCACGACTTTGGTATGCGTGTACGACCCTAATGCTGTTCGGCGAACTTTCAGATAAAACTACAAGGTTCAATTCAACCATACATTGTTTTTCGATAGCATGCTTCTGAACTGAGATAATAGCAAATGAATGTAAATTTTTGCAAATGAATGGTTGCAACCTTGGTAGGAGTCCACTAATCAGGTGTTATGCGACTTTACGCTTACCGTGCCTAGGAATGAATGGTTAGGGGGGTCTTATGAAACCTAATCACAAACGGAGCCTGTGGAGTACCAGGGCACCCTGACCCTCCATAGTATTTTGCCCTTTACTGCGCTAACCGGAGCAATAGCGCGGTGAACCTTGTGTTTCTCCGAGACAATCAGTTACCCTTCTTCAATCTCATACTTGAGGATGAATAAGGGCGGGATTATGATGATGTTATCAATTAGTTTTAATTTTCACCTATATGGTTTCGTATTGCATACAGAAAAATAAATTGTGAACACAATTAAGTTCTAGTTCAAATCAAACAATTTTTCAGTTTGCTATAGCGACAAACTGATTTCTAGTTAAAACTGAACTGTTCCATTGTTTTATAATACAAATATTTTCATTTGCCGAAATTTTTGACAGTTTGTTAGAACAAACACATATTTGGTAGTTTCAACATAAAATACCGGATTGTTAAAAACGACTGCACTTTTTCCTCTAACAAAGCCAGAATGTGATTGTGTTGGTGATGGCTACTCCTGCGACAGCTCGGAAATCTATTTTTAGACACTCGTCGAGCGGATGGAAGCTAGAACGAATAAAAAAAGGCAAAAAGGCGAAACCGACCAACTTTTTGTGGATGTTGTCTTGAGTGCCTGCGTGTTATCCATCACGGCCAAAACTTCACTTGGAAGTTGGAGTGATGGATTTGCTTTCTTCGTTGTGGCGATGTTGGGGTAGGAATTTTAAAGATGTGTGAGTGCTTCCGGGCCATGTTTGTGGTCCTCATTTTGTTGATACAAATGAAGTTTTTAACGTTATATGGAATGATGGGAATTGGTTGTTTTGATCGATAAACTCAACGTAAGAACAAAGAAATATAGCTTTGGAATAAGTAAATGATAAGTTTGAAAATCAACCATGCGTTTTATTGTTTAGAACAAGCCTCATTTTTCTGCGTGTGTGTTTTTACACAGTGTATTATGTGCATCCTCGCCTTAGGCGCATTCAAATCGATACCGATCTGGCTTTATTGTTGCTGTTCTTTTTTGTGCTGTGATGATTAAGAGCTAATTCTTGAATAGTTTGGGTATCAGGTATCAGGTATCAGTAGGTCGGCTCTAGAGGCACGTTCTCCTCCATTTGGGAAATTTGTGCCATCGCCATGAACACGAGCCTATTCATCATTTACCTGACGGAGAAGGGAAGGAAAAAGGATAGGAGATGGGAAAGGACAGGTAAGGGAATAGGATCGTCATACTCGCAAAAGCGTACCACAATGGGTTCACATAGCGTCCTGAAAAGGACACTGTAATAACGCATAAGCGTGCCACAATGGCTTCAAACAGCGCCCTGAGAAGGGCACTGTGATATTGCATAAAGCGTAAAGAGAGCCTATAGCTCTTTACCACAGCGGGTCAAGAACAACAGAACGTCCTGAAGATTCAGGTTTCTGAAGTCAGTTTCACTTAATAAGTGTTTCCCGAGTACTCGGAAACGCAATTGCGCAAAAGCTGGACAGTTACATATTAAATGATACGAAGTTCCATAATCGGATTCACAGCTATCACATGCAAATGAATCAGCTTGCTGAATATTCGCCATATGATAACTGAGTCGGCAGTGGCCAGTCAATGCTTTGACCAGCATGCTGCAATTCTGCTTTGACAGATTTGTTAGATACTTTGCCACCCCTAGAGATGGCTCAGTACAATACAATTTTGTTTGACGACATGACTCCAAACTATTCCAGTATTGTTTGTGCTGAGTGGCAGCCCAGGTGTCAATCTGAAGCTTCACCCAACACTTGGATACCGGAATAGCTGGCTCAGGGCCAATGAAGTCATGTGATGCTCCAGTGCGAGCTAACTCATCAGCCAATTCATTTCCAGCGATGGAAGAATGGCCAGGTACCCATACAAGGTGAACAGCGTTTGCTGAATTCAGCTCCTCAATTTGAGTTCGACAAGCGATAACTATCTTCGACCTGGAGTTGGCCGAAGCAAGTGCTTTTATAGCAGCCTGGCTATCTGAACAGAAGTATATTACTTTGCCCATTACGTGCTGCTGAAGTGCTGATTGCACTCCGCACATAAGAGCAAAGTTTTCGGCCTGAAAAACGGTGCAGTGTCTGCCAAGTGAATAAGACTGATACAGCCTTAGCTCACGAGAATAAACACCAGCACCTGCTCGACCTTTTAGAAGGGAGCCATCAGTGTAACATACGATGCCGTCTGAAATACTTCTCTCCAGATAACCAGATGTCCACTCTTCCCGGGAAGGGAATTTCGTGGAAAATGTCCTATATGGAAAATTACAAGCAATTGTAAGATCACTTGGAGCAAGGACAACTTTGTCCCAATTCACCAAAAGTGGAAACAACGAGGTGTGTGTTGAACTGCGGTTCACAGGAGTTTCCTCTAGTAAACCGAGTACCCATAGACGGTAAGTGCAAGAAAGTGCTTCTTGTTTGAGATGAATGTGTAGTGGGACAACGTCAAAGAGAACTTCGAGCGCTGCCGTGGGAGTTGAAGAGAACGCTCCAGACATCGCCATTAAGCACATCCTTTGGAGATGGCCTAACTTTGATTGGACCGTTCTCACTTCGCCCTTTTGCCACCACACAAGACATCCATAGGCCAATATTGGCCGAACAACAGTTGTGTAGATCCATTTGATATACTTGGGTTTTAGACCCCAAGTTGTACCAAAGGTTCGCCGGCATTGCCCGAAGGCCATACAAGCTTTCTTGATTCTGAACTCAACATGAGGTGTCCAGGAAAGCTTGGAATCAAGAATGACTCCAACGTACTTTACCTGTTCAGTCACATTGATTTCAGAATCAAAGAGACGTAAAGTTCGAACACCATTACGGTTTCGCTTTTCCGTGAAAAGTACAATAGATGTTTTACTCGGATTTACCGAGAGGCCATATTGGCGACACCAACCCTCAACTACTTGAAGAGCGTTTTGAATCAGGTCGAAAAGGGTGCTGATGGACATACCGACTAACAATGTTAGGTAGTCGTCGGCAAAACCATAAGTAGGAAAACCGCTATTATTGAGTTGCCTCAATAGCGTATCTGCTACGAGATTCCATAAAAGTGGTGATAAGACTCCCCCTTGGGGGCATCCACAAACACTCAATTTCCTAATCGCCGCTTGACGCAATGTCGAGAAGAGATGTCGGTTTTTGAGCATTTGGTGAATCCAATTGGAAATCATTGGAGATATACCATGACCCCGTGCGGCTTCCAATATGGCATCGAAAGGCACGTTGTCAAAGGCACCCTCGATATCTAAGAAAACACCCAAGCAGGATTGCTTTTGAGCGAATGCCTTCTCGATATCGTAAACAACTTTGTGTAAAAGAGTCACAGTGGACTTTCCAGATTGGTAAGCATGTTGGTTCACATGAAGAGGCACATTGGCCAGATAAACATCACGGATGTGATGATCCACAATGCGTTCTAAGCATTTCAGAAGAAAAGAGGTCAAACTGATAGGTCTGAAGCTCTTTGCTTCTTCATACGACGCGCGACCCACTTTCGGAATAAACTTCACAGTAATATCCCGCCAGGATTTGGGAATATATCCTGTAGCAAAACTGCAAACAAGTAGTTGTTTCAAAACATGTTTGAAATGATCAAATCCCTTCTGAAGCAAAATAGGATAAATCCCATCTGCCCCAGGAGATTTGAAAGGAGCAAAGCTATTAAGTGCCCATTCAGTCGATTCTAAAGTTATGATACTCCGAGCCGAAGCTAAAGAATCATAACTACAAGAAAAGACATCAGGTTCATCCGAAGATGTAATATCCACACATCCGGGGAAGTGTGTACTGAATAAACATTCTAAAACTTCCTCATCAGAGGAAGTGAAATCACCATTTGGCAAACGAAGTTCGTTCACTTGAAAATCCTTAGATTTTGCAAGGATTTTGTTCAATCGACTGGCTTCACTCAGACTGGAAACATTTGTACAAAGGTTTTTCCAGCCGGATCGTTCAGCAGACCGAAGAGCTTTCTGGTAGGCCTTGCGAGCCGACCTGAAAGCTTCCGATCCAGCCGAACGTCGTCTGTTCCAACTCTTTCTACATTGTTTCCTGAGCTTCGCCAGATCGGAGTTCCACCAAGGGGTTCCTCTTGTGGTCTTCACAGACCGCAGAGGGCAGGCTTCTTCAAAAGCTTCCATGATGAAGGCCGTTGTAGTATCAACGGCATCATCTAAATCACTTGGAGTGTCAATTGATGGTGAGTATCCATGAAATTTGGCTGCAACCAAATCGGTAAAGAGATCCCAGTTGGTTGACCGGGGATTCCTGAAACGCAAAGTTTGCGAAGTAAAATTCACATGTTCAAACAAGATGTAACGATGGTCAGATAAAGATTCTTCATCTGACACATGCCAATTGGTCAGCTCATGACTAATTCTGCTAGAGCAAAGCGTTATGTCTAACACTTCCTCTCTACCAGATACCATGAAGGTTGGGCGGTTGCCTATGTTAAGTAATCCAAGATCTGTACTACTCAAGTATTCCATCAAACTGGAGCCTCTCAAATTGATGTCTGAGCTGCCCCAGATTAAATGGTGAGCATTAGCATCACTACCAACAATTAGCGGAAGGCCTTTTGAAGTGCAGTATGCAATGACTTGCTTGAAAGCATCCGTAGGGGATGGTTCATCATGCGGTAAATAAACCGAACAATAAACGTATTTCCTGTTGAGGTTTCCAACAGATACATCTATTATGATAGCACATACATCTCTGGTAGTTAGTTCAGAGATGAGTGTAGCAACGATTGCGTTGTTGACAAGCACACATGCTCGAGGCATGACACGTGAGTTTGCCATTTCATTTTTACTGAAAGTAGCAAACACCGGATTCACAAGGTTTCCTAAATAGAAATTCCCCTTACGAAAGTAAGGTTCTTGGACTAACGCCACTTGGGCTGTACCATTTTGCATAAGTCTACAAAGATTGATCGTTGCTGTTCTTTTGTGCTGAAGATTGATCTGAGCTATCCTAACCGTAGCCACTACCCAAACTAGGCAAGATTAAACTCTTAACAATCACAGCACAAAAAAGAACAGCAACAATAAAACCAGATCGGTATCGAATTGAGTGCGCCAAAGGCGAGGATGCACAGAATACACTGTGTAAAACGCATAATGCGAAACCATATAGGTGAAAATCTAAACTAATTAATAACATCTTCATAATCCCGCCCTTATTCAGCCTCAAGAATGAGATTGAAGAAGGGCAGCTGATTGTCTCGGAGAAACACAAGGTCCACCGCGCTATTGCTCCGGTTAGCACAGTAAGGGCAAATACTGTGGAGGGTGCCCTGGTACTCCACAGGCTCCGTTTGCGGTTAGGTTTTTATTAGACCCCCCTAGCCATTCATTCCTAGGCACGGTAAGCATAAAGCCGCATAACACCATGAATTAGGGGTCACCTGATTAGTGGATTCCTACCACTGGAACAGGCGGTCCGTAGTGCTATTCTTAGCCAGTTGAACTAACCGCTACCGACACTACACAGCTATCTAGGCTGATCGGGAAAAGAAGTTGATATTGGTGATCAACTTCATACGGGCCCGAAAAGCCGCTAAAGCTTTGGAATAAGTAAATGATAAGTTTGAAAATCAACCATGCGTTTTATTGTTTAGAACAAGCCTCATTTTTCTGCGTGTGTGTTTTTACACAGTGTATTATGTGCATCCTCGCCTTAGGCGCATTCAAATCGATACCGATCTGGCTTTATTGTTGCTGTTCTTTTTTGTGCTGTGATGATTAAGAGCTAATTCTTGAATAGTTTGGGTAGTGGCTACGGTTAGGATAGCTCAGATCAATCTTCAGCATAAAAGAACAGCAACGATCAATCTTTGCAGACTTATGCAAAATGGTACAGCCCAAGTGGCGTTAGTCCAAGAACCTCACTTCGTAAGGGGAATTTCTATCTAGAAAACGTTGTGAATCCGGTGTTTGCCACTTTCAGTAAACATGAAATGGCAAATTCGCGTGTCATGCCTCGAGCATGTGTGCTTGTCAACAACGCAATAGTTGCTACACTTATCTCTGAACTAACCACCAGAGATGTATGTGCTATCACAATTGATGTATCTGTTGGAAACCTCAACAGAAAATACGTCTATTGATCGGTTTATTTACCGCATGATGAATCATCCCCTATGGATGCTTTCAAACAAGTCATCGCATACTGTACTTCAAAAGGCCCTCCGCTAATTGTTGGCAGTGATGCTAATGCTCACCAGCTGGGGCAGCTCAGACACTAACTTGAGAGGCTCTAGTTTGATGGAGTACTTAAGTAGTACAGATCTTGCATTACTTAACATAGGCAACCGCCCAACCTTCATGGTATATGCTAGAGAGGAAGTGTTAGGCATAACGCTTTGCTCTAGTAGAATTAGTCACGAGCTGACCAATTGGCATGTGTCAGATAAAGAATCTTTATCTGACCATCGCTACATCTTTTTTTGAACATTTGAATGTTACTTCGCAAACATTGCGTTTCACGAATCCCCGGTCAACAAACTCAACAAACTGATTTGGTTGCGGCCAAATTTCATGGATACTCACCATCCATTGACACTCCAAGTAATTTAGATTATGCCGTTGATTCTACAACGACCTTCATCATGGAAGCTTTTAAAGAAGCATGCCCTCTACCTTGCCCTCTACGGTCTGTGAAGATCACAAGAGGAACCCCTTGGCGGAACTCTGATCTGGCGAAACTCAGGAAACAATGTAGAAAGAGTTGGAATAGACGACGTTCGGCTGGATCGGAGGCTTTCAGGTCGGCTCGCAAGGCCTACAGGAAAGCTCTCCGGTCTGCTGAACGATCCAGCTGGTTTCCAGCCTTTGTAAAAATGTATCTAGTTCAAGTAAAGCCAATCGGTTGAACAAAATCCCTGTAAAATCTAAGAATTTTCATGTGAACGAACTTTGTTTGCCAAATGGTGGTTTCACTTCCTCTGATGAGGAAGTTTTGGAATGTTTATTCAGTACACACTTCCCCGGATGTGTTGATATTACATCTTCGGATGAACCTGATGTCTTTTCTTGTAGTTATGATTCCCTGGCTTCAGCTCGGAGTATTTTAACTATAGAATCGATTGAGTGGGCACTTAATAGCTTTGCTCCTTTCAAATCTTATGGGGCAGATGAGATTTATCCTATTTTCCTTCAGAAGAGATTTGATCATTTCAAACATATTTTGAAAAAAAATACTTGTTTGCAGTTTTGCTACAGGGTATATTCCCAAATCCTGGCGGGATATTACTGTGAAGTTTATTCCGAAAGTGGGTCGTGCGTCGTATGATGAAGCAAATAGTTTCAGAGCTACCAGTTTGACCTCTTCTCTTCTGAAATGCTTGGAACGCATTGTGGATCATCACATCCGTGATGTTCATCTGGCCAACGTGCCTCTTCATGTGAACCAACATGCCTACCAATCTGGAAAGTCCACTGTGACTCTTTAACGATATCGAGAAGGCATTCGCTCAAAAGCAATCCTGCTTGAGTGTTTTCTTAGATATCGAGGGTGCCTTTGACAACGTGCCTTTCGATGCCATATTGGAAGCCGCACGGGGTCATGGTATATCTCCAATGATTTCCAATTGGATTTACCAAATGCTCAGGAACCGACATCTCTTCTCGACACTGCGTCAAACGGTGATTAGGAAATTGAGTGTTTGTGGATGCCCCCAAGGGGGAGTCTTATCACCGCTTTTGTGGAATCTCGTAGCAGATACGCTATTGAGGCAACTCAATAATAGCGGTTTTCCTACTTATGGTTTTGCCGATGACTACCTAACAATATTAGCCGGTATGTGCATCATCACCCTTTTCTACCTAATGTAAAACGCTTAGGTAGTTTAAGGTTGGTGTCGCCAATATTTCGTTTCGGTAAAGCTGAGTAAAACATCTATTGTTCTTTTCACGGAAAAGCAAAACCGTAATGGTGTTCGACCTTTACGTCTCTTTGATTCTGAAATCAATGTGACTGAAAAGGTAAAGTATGTTGGAGTCATTCTTGATTCCAAGCTTTCCTGGATACCTCATGTTGAGTTCAGAATCAAGAAAGCTTGTACGGCCTTCGGGCAATGCCGGCGATCCTTTGGTACAACTTGGGGTCTAAAACCCAAGTATATCAAATGGATTTATATAACTGTGGTTCGTCCAATATTGGCCTATGGATGTATTGTTTGGTGGCAAAAGGGCGAAGTGAGAACAATCGAATCAAAATTAGGCCATCTCCAAAGAATGTGCTTAATGGCGATGTCTGGAGCGTTCTCTTCAACTCCCACGGCAGCTCTCGAAGTTCTCTTTGACGTTGCCCCACTACACATTCATCTCAAACAAGTAGCACTTTCTTGCACGTACCGCCTATGAGTACTCGGTTTACTAGAGAAAACTCCTGTGAACTGTAGTTCAACACACACCTCGTTGTTTCCACTTTTGGTGAATTGGGACAAAGTTGTCCTTTCTTCAAATGATCTTTCAATTGCTTGTAATTTCCCATATAGGAAATTTTCCACGAAATTCCCTTCCCGGGAAGATTGGACATCTGGATATCTGGAAAGGGGGCATCCATTTAGTACGTCACGCTGAAATTGGGAATTTTCAACCCCCCCTCCCCCCTTCGTACGGGGTTTTCCTATACTCGTTGCATTGGTTGTCACACTTTCACAAACTCCCCCTCCCCCCTCAAAGCGTGACGTACTTTATGGATGACCCCAAAGAAGTATTTCAGACGGCATCGTATGTTACACTGGTGGCTCCCGTCTCGAAGGTCGAGCAAGTGCAGGTGTTTGTTTATTCTCGTGAGCTAAGGCTGTATCTGTCTTACTCACTTGGTAGACACTGCACCGTTTTCAGGCCGATATCTTTGCTCTTATGTGCGGAGTGCAATCAGCACTTCAGCAGCACGTAATGGGCAAAGTAATATACTTCTGTTCAGATAGCCAGGCTGCTATTGAAGCACTTGCTTCGGCCAACTCTAGGTCGAAGATAGTTATCGCTTGACGATACACAGACAATACTGGAATAGTTTGGAGTCATGTCGTCAAACCAAATTGTGTTGTATTGAGCCATCTCTAGGGGAGGCGAAGTATCTTACAAATCTGTCAAAGCAGAATTGCAGTATGCTGGTCAAAGCATTAACTGGTCACTGTCGACTCAGTTATCACATAGCGAATATTCTGCTAGCTGATTCATTTTCCCGTGATAGCTGTGAATCCGATTCTGGAACTTCGTATCATTTGATATGTAACTGTCCAATTTTTGCGCAACTGCGTTTCCGAGTACTCGGTTAACACTTGTTAAGTGAAGCTGACTTCAGAAACCTGAATCTTCAGGACGTTCTGTTGTTCTTGGCTCTCTTTACGCTTTATGCGTTATTACAGTGTCCTTTTCAGGACGCTATGTGAACCCATTTTGGTATGCTTATGCGTGTATGACGATCCTATTCCCTTACCTGTTCATTCCCTTGTCCCATCCTTTTTCCTTTCCTTCTCCCTTAAGTAAATGATATATAGGCTCGTGTTCATAGCACAAATTGCCCAAAGGGAAGAAAACGTTCCTCTGGAGCCGACCTACTGATACCTGATACCTGTAACCTTGCTGTATGAGTATCACAAAACATTTGAACTCCTTTACGGTGAACCAGCAAGCGGATTTTTTCCAATGGCCTTTATCGTGGAAACTGATAAATTCAATATGGCTTTGAGTCCCCCGCACAACAAAGTTGTAGTGCAATGATAGCACTCCTGGAATCGATTTTCGACTGAAGGTTGATATGGGTAAGTAATAATCAACTCGAAGAACTGATTAAATATGCGTTTGTAGTGCCATTTAACATACAACATTGTGGAGCGGACCTGGTGTGATGGTTAGAACACTTGACTATCACGCCGAGGACCTGGGATCGAATCCCACTCCCGACAAACTCACCAAATGTGAGTTCTTCCTTCGGAAGGGAAGTAAAGCGTGGGTCTCGAGATGAACTAGCCTAGGGCTAAAAATCTCGTTAATACAGATAAAAAAAAAACATAAAACATTAAACAGAGAAATTTGTCTTATAACTTGTTGGGCGCTGTCCATAAACTACGTAGACTCAATCTTGGCAATTTAAGCCCCCCCCCCCCCTCTCCCGAGGTGAGGCGTAGACTTTTGTCCATACAATATTTTCTCCCTTTGAGTCTACGTAGTTTATAGACAGGCCCGTAGGACTACTTGCACAGCACACTACAGATCACAGCGAGCGACCTAAGGCTTCCTAAGGTTTCTCAAGGAGTTGCTCCAAAGTTTTCTACAAAAGATGCAATCCAGGAAAAAAATGATCCTTATATTCAGAGATTCCCTCAAACATTTGTTCAAAAAATTTCACCAGAAAATTTTCAAGAGATTTCGAAAGTCCCTCCAAAGGATTCTATTACTATGTACTCAGATTGCGATTGCCGAGAAAATCTCCCGTTATGAATTTCTACACACACATAATTTGAAGTCGTGAAATTGTGATCCCCGTTTGTGTAAACACGTTTTCTCCTTCCTCATTTTCTCTTAAACAACCATCCCTACCACCTCTCAACAAGCAAATTCGAAGAAACCCTAGCCTAGTCACTGCCATAACCGTAGCGGAACGATCACCTCAGATAAATCCAGATTATTCCTTGCTTGCATGTCCTTAACCCAGTAAACCTTCCGTGTTTCTCAAAGACATCGACTGTCTTAACTTCTCCCCACACCGCACCGCCTCAATTGAGGCACGTCGTCCTATTCTCACGGTCCACTGCTCTGCCGCCGCTTGCTTCCCCACCCCCATGCCAGCGATGTTCGTGTACAATAGGCTTCCTCTGGCGCTTTCCTGGAACTCCCAAGCGAGCTTTCCATCATAACCCAGGCGATATACAGCATACACTCGCACATTCCCACAAACACAATCATGCATGAATGATTGGGAGGTGAGAAGGGGTTGTTTGCAAGCGAATTTTCCCAGCTACCGTGTAATCGCATAATTGAATTAAAGTTGATATTACGAGAAAATATATTTGCATGCAGGATGGTGATGAGATTCTAAAACGATTACGACGAGTTGAGTCGCTGTGAATACGGTACCTACGTGGAATGAAATGAATGAGCTCGACGAAATGGAAGCAAATGAAAATTTGGCCATCACCATCCGCCCAGCGAAGGATACCAACCAACAAAGCGGGTTGATTTGGTTTGTGGAACGCCGTCGTCGTCGTCGTTGGTGCACTCGTCCGCAAATCCTGTCTATTGGGACGCAGAAGCACGCTTCACACTTTTGGGAGGACCTTTCATTGAGCATGAACGACTGTTGGCTGACTGGGAGGGGGGCGGTATTATGCGCGTTGGATGAAGGTCGAACACGAGTTTGGTCATACACCGCCGCCATACTATGAATCGTTGAAAGCAATTCCAATGCGGTGTGAGGGAAGATTTGGATGACGTTGATCAAAGTACTGTAAAGATAAGTATTTTGGGACAAAACGCTGCTTAAAATATTTAAATTCAAATATGAACGCTTTTGTGGAGAGTGGAACCACTGCGTCTATTGCTGTAAATTGCACATTTGTCACTAATAGAATTTTGAGCAATTCATTCATGGTTTTAGCTTTACATTCACTTTCTGCCAACACATAATCGAATTCATCCCACCAAGTTACTCGGTTGGCAGAGCGAGCTCTCAGTTAATAACTGTGGAAGTACTCATGGAACACTAAGCTGATAAGGAGATTTTGTCCCAGTTTAGACGTAACGCCAATAAGCTTCTATCAACCTTCAGTAGCACATAGTGCTAGCTAGAGAACATTCCAGATGGCTTGCCATCTCGTATGCAACGCTCCACGACTTGTTGTACCATCAGTGGAATGGGAAACTTGTAGGTATGGTAAAAACTTAGAGCACTTGAAATTGACGATTACAGAGATAGTAAGTTTCTTTTTGCTAAAACGTAGATTCGGACTATTGTGCATTTTTTTAAGTTTCAAAAATTTCAAAGGCGTTGAAATAATTCAAAAATTTCTCACATATTCTTTGAGGCTCCTGTGGGATTCATCCTTATTTGTTGTTATAAAGATAAACCGACAATAATGCTTTCAAAAACTCCAGCATTATTTTTTTTTTTCAAAAATCCATTTTATTTGGAAGAAATCCTGGGATTCGCAGTGACGATTAAGGCCATCAGGTTCATTGAAGAAAATTTTAAAATATACTTCAAAGATGGTTCTACTAACGGTTTCAGCCCCTTAATTTGTTTGAAAATATATTGTTTACCTGAAAAAAAAAACACATTAAGACGGATAGTATATCAGGAAAAATTGCTACAATCTTTTGGGGGAATGGTCCGGGACCATAATATCCCGGACCAAATCAGTACTGTCTTTGTAAAATCAGAGCTAATTACTCAAGGTTTCTGGGGCGCTGAAAGTAAGAAACCATGGAACTCATTTCAATAATAAGCCTTACACATGTAATTTGGATGACTTTTCCTAATCTTAAAAATACATACTTCTTTGGTAAAATAATAAAAAAAATACCCAAGAAAACTCAATTTTCATTATGATAACCTCCAGGAAAACCGGCAGAACTTCCATCAGCAGTTCCTTCGCCATTTACCAAAGTTATTTTGGAATTTTTACAGAAAGAATATCTTGAAGAATTCAACAAGAATTCCTTGAATGATTTCAACAAACATGCCTTTAATGATTCCGGGTATCCTTTTGGCAAGCCCGTGCACAAGGGAGGGAAGGGGGTTGTTTGGGTGTTAACCCCCCCCCCCTCCTTCTATTAACGAGGCTTTATACACTAGGCGCCCCTCCGCCTTTTGTCGAAATAGGGAAAAAATCCTCCCTTGGCGCCACTGCTGGGCACGGGCCTGCCTTTTGGAATGTACTCCTGTCCATGCATTTATTTAAAAATATTTCCACGAATTGCACGCAATTCTCTTTCGGGATTTTCTGAGAAATTTTTTAAAAACATTCGTCCGTAGCTTTTCCACGTATTCCTTAAGATATTTAAAAAAAAAATGAGATCCTAGCGATTTTTTTTCTTGTTTTTTTCATGCAGGAATTCATCCAAAGATTTTCAGAGGAGTTTCTCTAGAAATTCCTCCTTTTTGCATTTCTCTAGCGCATTTTTCAGAAAATCTGATTTATCCCCTTATCATTCTTTCCAAAATTATTGTAGGAATTCTTTCAAAATTCTTCGGGTATTTTTTTTAAATAATCTCCAAGGGATACCTTCAAGAGCGTCAGCTAGAATCGATCCCTGACATTTCTCCAGAAATTCATCTGAATTTTCATGAGACGGTTCTGTAAGTTCTTCCAGAATTCCTCTATCGATTGATTCGTGAATTCCTTTCAAGATTTATTTTGACCTTTTTTCAGGGATGATTTTAAAAATTGTTTCTGTGGTTCTTGGAAAATACCTCATGAGATTCTCTCAGGAATTCCTTCAGAAATGATTCCGGAATTCATTGTTTTGCGTGTTTTCCTTTTCTCAAAGGAATACTTGTGCTGAAGGTTATCCAGTTTTTTCAGGTAATAAGGATTCTTTCAAACTTTCTTTCAGCGTTTTTTCTCCCAAAATGTCTGCCCAAAAGTTCTTCCAGATGTTCCTTTGAGAACCCTTAGATTCTTTCGGCTCCTTTGAGGAATTCCTTCAAAGTAATCTGAACTCCTCCATATATTTCTTTAGAGAAACTCTTCAAATTTTTATTCGCCATATTATTCTTGGAATCTCTACAGGTTTTCCGGGATTCCTTTGAACAGTTCTACAGGAGTTTGTTTAGAAATGTTGTTGAGAATTGTTTCTAAAATGCGTCCAATAATTGTTTGTACAATTATTACAGACAATTTAGAAAAAATATTAAAAGACTTTGTAAATATTTCTGAAGGAATAACTGAATAAATTTCGGAAGGATTCTGTGAAAAATCAGAAAAGAAAACATGGAGAAGTTCTCTTATGAATTAATCAAAGAATTGAGTTTGAAAATATTAAAAAAATATTTATATTTTTTTTCTGAACCACAATGGTTTTTTTTTAGATTTATAGAATTTTATTTTGATACCGAAACTCAATTTCAAAGCGATTTTCTGATATCACCTTTTGACAGCTTAGACACTGCCAATACAAAATCCCACGTGGGGTGATTCATCAAACGGCACCAATAAAAAAATCAAATTGATATTTCATAGGTTTCCAGGCTCCAAAAATCTTAAAAATTTAGATTTTCGCCCAGTTTGGCGTGCAGATTTGGAATTTGAAATTATCGCACTCCGATAATGAAGTAAATTTTCCGAAAGTACTCATGGATAGGTCTTTTTTTGGAATATATTGAGAAACGTCTTAAAAAACGTCTGTTAAGATTCCTGGCTGGACAAACTTCTTTGAAATTCCTGTAGATATTCCTGGGACTATGTTCAGAGAATTTTGTATGAATTCCTTCAAGAATTTGTAAAGGAAACCCTGAAGATATTTCGGGGAGAATACAACAAGGAACTCCTTGAGGAATATCTGAATTTATGTTGGTGTTTCCAGAAAAAAAATCTGTTGGAAACTTTGACAGTCATTAGTGCAGGGATCCAATGCCTTCTCGTTCATTTTTCTCTTTCTTCGTTGAAATCCTTAGGGAAATTCCTAAAGAAATCTCCGGAAGATTTCCGAAGTAAGATTCAACAAATTGCTGTAAGATTTTCTCAAAGAATATAAGAAAGTTACCTTTCTAAAGGTAAAATTCTAATAGAAAAACGCTTTTTGGAATAAGAAATTTCTGAATTTGAAACAGGATATCTGAAGATCAAAAAACCTATGGAACAATTTCAAGAATCTGAAACCCTTTCTGACGAAACCGCTGGAGTAATTTCTGAAAGAATTTATGGAAGATTTTATGAACGAATTGCTTGAATAAAGAATAAATTCCTAGAGTCCTTAACCATCAGTAACTGGCGTGGTTGGCAACCACCGCCAGCACCACGCTGGTGCTGTGTACAACAAGCGGGCTTTTTCCAACGTGTTCTACAAAGCACAACAACGTGACTATTGCACAATTGTCAGAAAAAAACAAAGTTCGTCCAAAACTTTTTATATGTGTTTGATCGAAGTTATAGGTTGTCTAGATATGTTATGTAGTATTTTAAGTGTTTCAAAAGGGGTATTCAAAAACTATGTCACTTCAATCATTTTAAAACTGTATATGTCAGTAAACCCCACATCTTTTCCTTTTTTTTGTTAGAAAATCAATTTGAATTTAATTAAATTATCATCTTTCGATCAAATCCAATCAAGTTTGTTCAAAACGTGCAAAAAATGTGGGGAGATAAATTTTATTTCAGTAAAAAATGGTAAAATAACATAAAATATTTGAAAAAAAAATGACTTTTTTAAACAGCTCTAATTTGAAAACCAGCAAATTTCTGCAAAATATTTAAACGTTTTTATACAGCCCTAGGCATGATGTTGAGGATGTACTATAAGAAATTGCGGCGACACGTGACGACACGAACCGTTTTTTAACTTAAAAACTACCAAAATTCCTAAGGTACAATCTCCAAAATGACTCTGTATGCGAAAGGACTCTGCTGAACTTCCTCAAAGAAGCTAGGCTATTCAATGAAATCTAGCAAACGACTCACGCTCGACATACGGACCAGACACGGATATTTAAGGAAAACAACACCAATGGATATAATCGACCCGGCTTACCACATGGTTAACGATGTGGAAAACTCTTTTGAAGAACACCGCCTTTAGAAAGGCCTTTTTAGTCCAATATGACTGACAGCCTAGTTTTATATTTTTTGTAAACTCTGTACCACTGGAAGGTACCCTTCAGGTTCTTCCAGTTTAGTTGGTAATTCTCCAAGAGATGAACCAGCCTCGGGCTGAAAATCTCTCTAATAAAGATACCTAACCTAAGGTACAATATATGAAAATTTGAAAAGTGTTATGACATTTTTTTATCTGCATTAACGAGATTTTTAGCCCTAGGCTAGTTCATCTCGGGACCCACGCTTTACTTCCCTTCCGAAGGAAGAACTCATATTTTATAAGTTTGTCGGGAGTGGGATTCGATCCCAGGTCCTCGGCGTGATCGTCAAGTGTTCTAACCATCACACCAGGTCTGCTCCACACTTGTGACACATTAATTTTGCACCCGTCTGCATATTAATTTTGCACCATTTTGCACAGCATTTTTAGGCAACAAAAATGTCTATAAAAGCAAGCTAAAGAATTTAAAATTGGTCAAACGGTTAAAAAGTTATAGGACTCTGAATTTGAAATTTTTTGTAAAAAGGAGGAAAAAAAATAAATTAAATCTTCAAAAACTCATATTTAGCGTGACTTTGGAAAAAAAATGATGTTCTACGAGTTTATTCGAAATGTAATTTGTGAGAAATTCATATATAAAGATTGAAAATCGGTTGAAAATTAAGAAAGTTATGGCACTTGAAGTGAAAACATTTTTTCATTACTCGAAAATTCAACTTTGAAGCAATTGCGCGACCTCTAAATCTCAATATTTTTGGCGTAAACTCAGAGGTTTCTCTTTTAGTGTCATTTGAATCCAAAAGAGCTTACGAATTCCAGGTTTCAACAAATTTTGAAAAATAAGCCGCAGTCTAATGCATACCTGCCCAAGTATGTTTTTGGGATTCCTCTAGAGATTATTTCAGGAATTTTTGCTTTAATTTCTTAAAATTAGGGTAAATTTCCAATTATTGCACGGCTAAAAAGTCGCCTATTGTTGCACACTATATGTCATTCTTATGAGGTGTGCAACAATTGGCGAATTTTTGGCCGTGTAACAATTGGAAAATTACCCCACATGGGTGTGTTCAGAAATGCACGGATTCTTTAGGAAATTCCTTTAAGAATTGCTACATAACTTCGTGCATGTATTCATGGTGTATAAACATGTCTCAAAGAATTCCCCCAGGAATACTTTCAGATTTCCACCATCGCACCATTTCCATAATTGCAATAAGTGCAGGGGTTTCTTTAATAACTCCTCCAGAGGCGTCTTCAAAAGATGCAATTCCATGTGACTTTTATCACTGAAATTCGAAAATTTGTTCAGAAATTTTTTCAGATGTTCATCTAAGGTTTTACTTTAAAAATTCAGAAAATGTTGTACAAATTCCACCAGAAAATATTGTTGAAATTTCTCTAGAGGTTTCTTCATTTGTTATTTCAGATTTTCAGGAATTCTCTCAGCCATTTATAAGGAAATTCCTTTCAAATACCTCAAGAGATTCTTCTAAAAGTTCCTCCGGAGGAACAGAATACATTCAGGAATTCTTGCAGAAATGTTTCCAGTAATGCTTCAGGAATTTCTCCAAATATTGTCTCAACAATTCCCGCAGAAATCACTCCAGAATCTAGTCGTTGACATTTATTAGTTTTCAAGATATTCTTTTATGAATATTTCAAAGTGTTCTCCAGTTATACCAGATATTATTTCAAAGATTCCTAAAACTTTTTATTTTCAGAAATTTGATCAATGATTCTCCAAAGAATTCTGCCTTGATTTTTTCCTTCAGAAATTTCTCCGGTACTTCAGGGATTTTTGTGCATCAATAGCTTATGAAGTTGTGTACGACTTTTTTCTAAGAATTCCTTCAGTGGTGTAGCTAAAAGGTCTTGTAAGGATTACTTCTGATAATCCTTTAGGGAACCCTCAGAAATTCATTAATACATCTCTTCAAGAATTTCACCAGTACCTTTGTTGCCCAGGCATTTATCCAGACACTCCTCCAAAGATAAAGTCATTAATTGCTTCATGACAATGATTTTATTGCCCTTTTCCGGCTATACCAGTCGGCTAGTATGTCTGAAATAGACGTAAAAACTTGAAGTATTTTAGGCAAAGTACGTTTAATTGGCAAATTGAGAGATAAATTTGTGAAAAAATTACCACTTGTTTTGGTGGGATTCGAACCCACGACTCCGTTATCGCTAGTCCGGCGCTTTAACCAACTAAGCTACAGAACAAGTTACAACTCTGCAGAATAGAAAGTCAAACTGGATTCGAAGCACCACCCTAAACCGGGTCCGTCTTTCACAACTTTATCTCTCTTTCGGCTCTTAGATGCCAATCTCCCGCACTCTCGCGGCCTACCAACAACAAGTGTGCGCGTATTGTTTTTAGAATGTTGATATTGAAGCTCGACTGACACATACTTCGTCACCAACCATATGATCGGTGCAAACTCAGTATGCGTTGAGCACCGATCATATGGTTGGTGACGAAGTATGTGTCAGTCGAGCTTCAATATCAACATTCTAAAAACAATACGCGCACACTTGTTGTTGGTAGGCCGCGAGAGTGCGGGAGATTGGCATCTAAGAGCCGAAAGAGAGATAAAGTTGTGAAAGACGGACCCGGTTTAGGGTGGTGCTTCGAATCCAGTTTGACTTTCTATTCTGCAGAGTTGTAACTTGTTCTGTAGCTTAGTTGGTTAAAGCGCCGGACTAGCGATAACGGAGTCGTGGGTTCGAATCCCACCAAAACAAGTGGTAATTTTTTCACAAATTTATCTCTCAATTTGCCAATTAAACGTACTTTGCCTAAAATACTTCAAGTTTTTACGTCCAATTGCTTCATGATTTTTTCTTCGACAATTCTTTCAGAAAATTTCAAGAATTTCCTCTGGAAATCGCCAATGATAATACCAGAAGTTATTTAAGAAAATCCTCCAAAAATTTGTTTAAGAAAAGCTTATGCAATTGTTTTAAGAGTTCTTCCAGTATTTTTTGTGTAATTTCCAGAAAAAAATCTGGAAAAAAATCAATGAAGGAATATCTGAAATATTTCCTAAAGAAATCTCTGATGGAATTCCAGGAGATATTTCTGAGCAATTTATGGAAAGAACTCTTGTAGGAATTTCTGTAGGAGTTCCAGAAGGAGTTTCTCAAGGAATTGTTAGAAAAAAACCTTTGGAAGAATTTCCGCAAGAATCTCTGTAGGATTGATAAATAAATTTTAGGAGAAATTGCCCGAAAATTCCATGGAAGGACTTTTGAAAGAATCCCTTGCTCAAATTTTTGAAGAAAACGCTGTAGTTCTGCAAACATCTCTTGATATATTTTTGAAGGAATTTCAGAAGGAATCCGAGCAGTTATATCTGAAAGAATCCCTGAAGGGATATCTAAAGAAATTTTTAGCAGAATCCATGTAAACATCTTAGAAGTTTCATTGCATGAATCTCTAGAGGAATAACTTAAGAAATCCCATTGAAATTCGTGAAGAAGAAGAATTTTTGAACAACTTCCTGAAGAACAATTTGGAGAAACTCCTCGACAAGCCCTATGTGAACTTCTTAGAAAAGTCTATTAAGATAATTAAAGGAAATCTTTCTGGAACTCCAGGAATCACTGGAATAATTCGTGAAGAAATTTCTCGGAAGAGATTAGTATTAAAAATACTTGAAATATCTGAAATAAAACCTAATAAAAAAAAAAATGCTGAAGAAAATTACATTACTGATACGATGTAACATCCTACAGGTCCATGGAGCAAAGTTCTGTAGAGAAGTGATTTTCAATGATGATCTAGTGCGTCTAAGAACTTCGGCGAGTGAAGGCCATAAGATCTATAAGCAAAATCAATGGGTTATTGTCACATTACTGATGCGGTGTAACTTCCTATAGGTCCATAAAGCATGGTTTTGTAGAGTAGTACTTTCCAAAAATTTTCTAGGTCATCCAAGTACTTCCGTAAATAAAGGCCTTAAGGTCTACAAGTACAATAATGCAATGTTGTTACATTACTGATGCGGTGTAACATCCTGCAGGTCCTTGCCGCATGGTTCTGTAAACGTCTTCTTCTTCTTCTTCTTGTTCTTCTTCTTCTTTTTCTTATTCTTCTTCTTCTTCTTCTTCTTCTTCTTCTTCTTCTTCTTCTTCTATATGGCTCTACGTTCCCACAGGAACCTGGCCTGCCTCTCTCCAACTTATTGTTCTTTGAGAACTTCCACAGTTATTAATTGGAGGGCTTTCTTTACCAGTCATAGAATGGATTAGTATATTGTGAGGCAAGCACAATGATACACTATGCCCAGGGAGTCGAGAAAATTGTCTCGACCGGAACGGGAATCGAACCCGTCGTTTCCAGATTGGCGATTCATAGCCTTAACCACTAGGCTAATTGGAGACCCCGTGACCCCATAAACGTGTTCTAGGTCATAAAAGAACTTCCGAAAGTAAAGGCATGAATCTACTGGCATAATCTTTGTTACAATACTGATACGGTGTAACATCATACAGATTTATGGAGCACGGTTACAAAGAGATGTTATTTTCAAAGATTTTCTAGGGAATCCAAGAATTTCCGCTAGTAGAGGCCTAAATATCAATAAGCACAATCAGTGGACTTTTGTAATATTACTGATGCGGTGCAATATCCTACAGGTCCATGGAAGACAGTTCTGTAGAGTTTTGATATCCAAGAAAGTTTTACGTTACCCAAGTCATTGATGAATAGTAATTGACAAAGATGTTTTAGGTCATCCAAGAACTCTCACGAATACTGGTCTTAAGAACTAAAACCGTAATGGATTTTATTTACTATATTCAGTCACGAGGTTTATATAGCTAACCTGAATAATAATAATAATCATTCTCTTCAGCTCAGTGCTCTATGGGCCTGTAGAATGTTGTACCATATCAGTAATGTAACAACTATCCATTGGTAACGCTTGTAGATCTTAAGGCCTTTACTCGGGGAAGTTCTTGGAGGACCTAGAAGATCTTTGGAAATTATTTCTCTACAGAACTATGCTCCCTGGACCTTTAGGACGTTACACTGCATTAGTTATGTGGCAACAAACCATTGATTACGTTTGTAGATCTTCCACGTAACCAATCCCCCGTGTTAAAAAGACCTTGCCGGGGCCTGTGGCGTAGTGGCTACACGTTTTCTTCATAAGCAGATGGTCATGGGTTCGATCCCAGCCCCGGCTCTTTCGTCAGTTGCTCTTTCCCCCTGAGAGCAGCTGACACTGACCCTCTTCTGAGCCCAATGCTCAGAATACTTGGACATCGGCGAACGGCAACCCATAATGGACCCCCAATCGGACTGGAAACAGGAACCACCAACAGCCACACATCAACATTCTTGAGCTCATCATTCTACCATGATAAGGTAGAAACTGAAGGCAGCGCAACGGCCACCAGTTCGATGTAGTACAATAAGAAATAGAATACATTTAGGCGCTGTACAAAGCATATGTACAGCTTCCAATTGGAATTGCTCACGCAGTGCCCTAGTGGACAATAGAGCTGGAAATTAGTTTAAGTGATTGAAGAATAAAAAAAAGACCTTAGTTGACTGAAGATGCCTATTCTCTCTCTCTTCTTGGCGTAACGTCCTCCTGGGACAAAGCCTGCTTCTCAGCTTAGTGTTCTATGAGCACTTCCACAGTTATTAACTGAGAGCTTCCTCTGCCAATGACCATTTTGCATGTGTATATCGTGTGGCAGGCACGAAGATACTCTATGCCCACGGAAGTCAAGGAAATTTCCTTTACGAAAAGATCCTGGACCGACCGGGAATCGAACCCGTCACCCTCAGCATGGTCATGCTGAATACCCGTGCGTTTACCGCCTCGGCTATATGGGCCTGAAGATGCCTATTACATAGGGTCAAACAGTTACACCATTGGTTCCCTGTGTAAAGTGTAGCTGATTTAGCGATACTAGAGTAGCACCAATTGCCGATCAATCAAGATCACTCAAAATTACTGCCATAGTCTGATATCATGAAGTCTCTTACCCAATTACAGGATGTTTTCCGCCATTACCTGGAAAGATAAAAATAGAAGATATTAGCCATTGTGACAATATTTGAATCGGTTATTAGAACATAATTTTCAAAGCAATATTTCCAGTTCACACGCTATTGAAAACTCATCGAACTAATATCGTTCCAGCTTTTACTCAATCCAATCAAATCATCTTCTCCAGCCCCAAAAAGTACGAAATTGGCTTCATAAACTCTTCCCTTATCAAAGTCCCACGCCTCCGGGGCTTTCTCCGCATACTCAATTTAGCTGATGGTGTGAAATGTGAAAAGCCAAGCGAATATTAGAAATTCTCAGCTCTTCAACGCCGAAGAAGCCGAAGACCGACCGACCGACCGACGTCGACACAGACGATGCGATGATGAAGCATCTGTTCTGTAGTCTGTACTGTCCTCCTGTGTGTGCCTCTATAAATCTTTCACAGCTGACTTGTGTCGATGCTCGAAAAATATGTACATATTTCTATGGATGGGTACCTGCCCAACCTTCATCTAGCCTCCCCCTAGCTAAATAGAAGCCCAGGGACCAGCAAAGTCAAAAAGCCTTTCTGCTATCCCGGCAACATACCAGTTAGAGTTCCAGTTCCAGAATCGAAAATCCGACTCCACAGCGACGACGACCTTTAAGAGCGACACGCTTCTTATGCCGCCTCCGCAGCTGTCGGTGTACCTACATCGTCGCTGCTCGCTCAGGCATGAATATTTATGTCTATATTTGAGAAAATATTTTCTCTCCCCTGATTAAATTAGATTCGTTATCCCGAGCGTAAAAGGACTCGTGTTATTCCCGGGACGCAGAGGGCTGAGCTGGCAGCTGCAGATACCGGGAATTGAGTGGCCTTGTACACCCTCGCACACTTCGCCTCTTCCCCACTTTACGGAACGACTGGGAATCATCACGCGATTGAAAGGTTTCTCCGTTCGCCGTTGTTCTCGGTGTCATAATCTTTGCTTTCGATGATGATGGTGGCTGGGGGCGGAAATCGAGAACCAGTGGGGGCGGCGAAAGGTGATGTTGACATCGTACGAACAACAATCAAATATTCATCGATGCTGCCACCACCGCCGACGGCTGAGTGGATTTAGATTTTGACACCAAACCGGCCGATCAGATACACACTCACTCGGGCTCGACGCTCGGGCATCACTTTAATGTCGTAGTTGCTGCAGGGCCTGATAGAGTCACAATTTGGTATTTATGTGTCATGTCGTCGTTCGATAGAGTCATCAGCGGAACTGTTAATCGGCGTTGCGGCAGATTATGGTACACGCTGCGATTATTAATCGGAAGTGGGCAAGGGGGAAACGATTAGATTAATTGCAGATAATGGGATACATTTTTAGGCATAAATTAGGATTTTTTGCTACTGGTCACCGTAGACCGATCAACTTCATACCTTTATTTGCTCAACATCACATTTAAAATAAGTCATAAACAACGAAAGTATGTCACAATAACAAGGTTCGTGGGTCCCGCTCTATGCTTTTTAGATCACGTTCACCCTGGTCCGCCCATCGTGCTCTCTGCGCTTCTCGCCATCTTGTCCCAACCGGATCGTAAGCGAACACCAGCTTTTCAGGGTTGTTGTTCAGTGTTCTTGCAACACGCCCTTCCCACCGTATCTTTCCGGCTTTGACCACCTTCTGGATGCTGAGTACACCGTAAAGTGCAGCGAACTCGTGGTTCATCTTTCTCCACCACACACCATTCTTCTGCACACACCACCGAAGATTGTCCTTAGCACGTGTCGCTCGAAAACTACATGTGCTTGTAGGTCCACCTCGAGCATGGTCCATGTCTTGTGTCCATAGAGGATCACCGATCTTATTGGCATTTTGTACATGGTGCATTCGGTACAGGAGGGAATCTTTTTCGGCAGCAGCTTCTTCCAGAACCCGTAGTAGGTACGAGTTTCACCGTCAGTAAGCATCCGAGGTAAACGAATTCCTGCACCACGCAAAACACACAAATTGACCGAATTTTGTAAAAAATCGTACCACGGCTATTGAGCCCGGCTCGTCGCATCACACCTTCCAGAGCGATGGTGAATAGTAGGCATGAGAGTCGATCACCTTGTCGCAGTCCCCGGCGAGATTCAAACGAACTGGATAGTTCACTCGAAATCCGTACGCAGTTTTGCACACCGTCCATCGTTACTTGATTCAGTCTAGTCAGCTTCACAGGACACCCGGTTTTTGTCCATGGTTTTCCGTATCTCCGTATCTCTGCGTTGGGACCTGGTATTCACAGCATTTCTGGAGGATTTGCCATACGGTGAAGATCTGTTTCGCTGTCGACTTGATAACTTCCCACGAACTCATTCGTTGCCGTGGTCTTCCGTGCCTATGTTCTCCACGCCATTCAGGTGCTGATAGAAGTGCTGCTTCCACCATTCGATCACCTTACGTCCCTCCGTTCAGGGGCCACCGTCCTTTTCCCTGCATATTTCATATCGTGGCACGAAGCCTTTTCGGAATGCGTTGAGCTTCTGGTAGAACATCCGTGTTTCTTGGGAACGGCACAGCAGTTCCATTTCTTCACACTTCGCTTCTTCCAGGCGAAGCATTTTCTCCCGAAAGAGGCGGGTCTGCCATTTCCGCTTCTGCTTGCAACGTTCTACGTTCTGTCGTGTTCCATGCTGCAGCATTTGCACCCACGCTGCGTTTTTCTTCTTCAAATCGTTCTGCAGTCTGTACTCCTCACCAAACCATTCGTTCCATCGACTTCTCTTCACGTACCCTCGGCAGCTCTCGGCTGCGTCGTTGATAGCTACTTTTGCTGTACTCCAGCAGTTCTCTAGAGGAGCCACATAAAGCTCGCCCTCGTCCGGCAACACTGCCTCCAAATTCTTCGCACGTTCTGAGGTGACATCCAGTTGCTTCAATCGCTCTTCAGTTATACCGTATCGTTCGCCGGTACCGTACATTGTTGATGACGGAAAGTTTTGGGCACAAGTTTGACCATCCTCAGGTAGTGGTCGGCGAAGTGCCGTCCGTCAATCAGAACGTTGTCGATTTGCGATTCCGTCTGCTGCGGTGATCTCCAAGTGTAACAATAAGGGAGGCTGTGTTGGAAAAAGGTGCCATATTTTTGGAGGCGGTGAAATCAATGAGTCGTAGGCCGTTTTCGTTCGTCTACTTGTGGGCACTGAGCTTTCCAATCGTCGGTCTGAATTCCTTCTCCTGGCCTACCTGAGCGTTTAGGTCTCCTATGATGATCTTGACGTCGTGGCTTGGGCAGTAATCGTACTCGCGTTCGAGCTGCGCGTAAAATGCGTCTTTGTCATCATCATTCCGGAGTGCGGGCTGTGCACGTTTATTATGCTGAAGTTGAAGAATCGGCCCTCGACCTCGATCCTCAACCTGCACATTCTTTCGTCGATCAGCCACCGATCACGCGTCTCTGCATATCACCTATCACGATGAAAGTTGTTCCCAGCTCGCAGTGTTGCCGCAGCTCTGGTAGATGGTATGATTACCTCTAAACGTTCGCACCATAGATCCTGTCCAATACACCTCTTGTTGTTGTTGCCGTTGGTCTCGGTTCGTATTATGCTGTTGCTTATTTTCCGATACAATGTTTTTTTTTACGGCGGAATCGAAGGGTCTGACAACAACCGGCTACTTTCCGGAGGACCATAGTTCACAGTTGAGTTCCCTGGCACTCGGACGTTGGAGAACAGACACTCAGCCCCTCTCCCCTTCCCTGTCAGCATACGACCAAAGTTCCCACCGGGGTTGGCTACCCGATCTTCCCTTAGGTTACTCGCAGTTTCCAGCCAGTACCACGCGGAAGTAGGGATAGCAGTTGCTCGGCAGAGGCTAGTGGATCACAATTGGATCTGAATTGCGCAACATACCTAGCCTTTAGCGTGCCAGCTTATTATTGTTATTATCTTTATTATCGTGATTTTCAGTCAGGAGCTGGTTCATCTCCATTAGTAGTGTTATTAAAGGGTGTTCACGATGAAATTGGCACACAGAAAATATTGCATAACTTTTGATTGCGTTCGCCAAAATAGCTAATTTTTTGACTATGAACAGTATATTATGTGTAGCTGATTCCATAAAATTTTCATTCAAATCGGTTGAGTATTGGCGGAGACATTGTTGAAACAAGGGATTTGCCGCTTGAGAATCTTGTGCAAACAAACATTTTGGAAAATATCACTTGTTTGCCGTTTCAACTCTGGCGCCAAAAATACTGAACCGATTACAATGACAATTTTTAGGTACGTAAAGTATGTATGTAGAAGTAATTTGTCAAAATTTCATTCAATTAGATCATACCGTTCAAAAGTCATAGCCATATATGTCGCACTATGTCACAATAAGCAGATGTGGTTTTTGGCAGAGTGAAATTCAAACTGCTCTTACTTTGAAAGTATTCAACAAAAATGGCTGAAATTTTCACTGTAAACAGTTTAACACAACAATTTTACACTGTCAATGTTTTATAAAAATCGGGACAGTGTTACCAGTTCTACAGTCAAAATAGTGCACGCGGAACTAAAAATGGTCAAAAAGTACCTACAATTTACCTTGAAGCGATTTGAGCTTTGGATATTAACTAGAAAATGTACTGAACCGATTTTGACCAAATTTTTACCACTTAATTGATACTATGTTAACAATATCGAGTGAAATTTTCAAAGGTTTTGATGAGATAACAAAAAAGTTATAGTATAAGCAATTTTTTGAAATGGGTGCCCATATTTTCTAAAATCTCATTTTATGATATCGACAATATCTGCGCCAATACTCAGCCGATTGTAATGAAAATTTTATGGTTTTAGCTACACATAATATACTATAAATTAGCTATTTTGGCGAACGCAATAAAAAATTATACAATATTTTCTGTGAGCCAATTTCATCGTGGGCACATTTTACTAACTTCTTATAGTAAAATAATGAAATACTTTTGATAATGGGAAAAATCTAAAGTTACAACAAATAAACTGGTTAAAAAATAAAATTTCTGTTTCACTTCTAGGTGGATTAATCACGTTTGTGATACTTCCAAAACAAGGGCTCTGGTATACCAAACAAGTTCTTCGAAGACAATATCCCTGTCAAATCATTTTTTATGCCCACAATAATTTTCATCACGACAGTGTGCATTTGGAAACAGTGTGCGACGTAGTAAAACTTAATATTTATTAAAGCGAAGCTTGTGTGATTAATAAAGCACTGACCTGACATTTAAAAAACACACACGCACACACAGACACTTACAAAATGAGGGTATCCGGCTACTTGGCTGAATATCGTTTGATTGAACGCCATCTGGCCGAATTCAGGGAAACTATTTGACATTGTAGCTGCTTATATGATCATCAGAAATATGAATTTCTTTTAATCTTAAGCTATTCTTTCTAGTTTTACCATTCAGGAATTATCAGGGGTTGAATCTAACAATATTTTATTAGAAACAATTCGCTTGAGTACACTTTTTGCTTATCGGTCAATATGCATTCAACAAAATGGCCATTTTAGCCAAATAGCCCGGAACTCAAAACGAGTGTTTTTTCTTAGGATGAAAGCAAAGTAATGGATTTCGAGATGTTCGAGCTTTACTATAACGACCCTGGATAACTCTACATCAGCAGTATTGAAATCGGATGGAGAGCTCTAATCACTCGTCAATTCCTTATTGTTCAAAATAGTTCTGCTGAACATTTGTTATCGTAAAGCTTCTCATTCTGGTACTGGATAACTGGCCTGTAAACATAACTGAGCAGATATGGATGAGATAACTGTAGGAAATTAGAGTTCTTGGAGGAAGCTGGAGGCTGATACTTAGGCGCTTACCTTGGATACCTTTAGACAGACACGTGGCATGCGACGGCTTAAGTGCCAGACATTATTGATTGAGTAGCTATTCTGTAAAAGACGTGATGCATTTTAATCCCCAAAAGCACGCATGTACAAACTTAAATAAAATCGCCGACCTCAGCAAACGGATTGTCGAGAATCCAACAGCCGAGAAACCGGTAATAATTTTCACTGAATCTCGGTAAAAGTTTTACCGAGATGTCGTTAGAACTTTGCCGAGATCTCGGTAATCCAACTTTTTAACGAGATCTCGGCAAAGTTCACCGAGGTATCAGGTATCAGTAAGTCGGCTCTAGAGGCACGTTCTCCTCCATTTGGAAAATTTGTGCCATCGCCATGAACACGAGCCTATTCATCATTTACCTGACGGAGAAGGGAAGAAAAAAGGATAGGACATGGGAAAGGACAGGTAAGGGAATAGGATCGTCATCCTCGCAAAAGCGTACCCCAATGGGTTCACATAGCGTCCTGGAAAGGACTCTGTAATAACGCATAAGCGTTAGCGTGGGACACAAAAAGTCATTGGTTGATTTTCGACCGTCTTGATAATTTATGGGATTTTTTTGGCGCTATATCGGTCTTCGGGTTTCTTTAAAAACAACCGGTTAGGTTAAAAGCCGACGTTTCGAATGTTTATTTGGATATGAGGATGAATGAATAAACATTCGAAACGTCGGCTTTTAACCTAACCGGTTGTTTTTAAAGAAACCCGAAGACCGATATAGCGCCGAAAAAAAAAAAAATCCCATAAACAAAAAGTCATTTTACTCCTGTACACTTTTTGAGTTCCATTTTGGCCCCATAGCAACTGTGCAAAATTTCAGCTCGATCGGAGAAACTATATTTTAGCGCCAGCCGTTTTAAGTTTTCATACGATTTACTATGGAGATAATCACGTTTTCAAAGAAAAATCGCCACAGGTTGCCCCTTAACCCCTAAAAATATATCGATGAATGATTTCCGTTGGAAATTGTACGAGGAACAAACCCTCTAAAGACTGCAAAACGATCTAAGGTATGTGAAAAAAGTTAATGACTTAAAACCGAATGGCATGCCAAAGCTATTTAACATGTAAGGAATAACAATAAATAATAAAATCTCGTCATTTTATCGATCGGGGAAGGCATAATAACTTTTTCCACGAATGTCGCATCGCTTTGCGGTCTTCGGAGGTCTGATTCCTCGTGAAGTTATCTACAGAAATCATTCAACGTCGGCCATCATTTAGGGATCAATGGGTGACCTCAAGCGATTTTTCTTTGAAGAAGTAAATTTTCCCCATAGTAAATCGTATGAAAAACTAAAAATGGCTGGCGCTAAAATATAGTTTTTTCGATCGATCTGAAATTTTGCACAGTTGATATGGGACCAAAATGGAACTCAAAAAGTATACAGGAGTTGGAGTTTTCCCATTTTTTTTATATTTTCCCATATAAACCGTGTACCAGGCTAATCAGCGTACCACAATGGGTTCAAACAGCGCCCTGAGAAGGGCACTGTGATAACGCATAAAGCGTAAAGAGAGCCTATAGCTCTTTACCACAGCGGGTCAAGAACAACAGAAGGTCCTGAAGATTCAGATTTCTGAAGTCAGTTTCACTTAATAAGTGTTTCCCGAGTACTCGGAAACACAATTGTGCAAAAACTGGACACTTACATATTAAATGATACGAAGTTCCATAATCGGATTCACAGCTATCACAGGCAAATGAATCAGCTTGCTGAATATTCGCCATGTGATAGCTGAGTCGGCATTGGTCAGTCAATGCTTTGACCAGCATGCTCCAATTCTGCTTTGACAGATTTGTTAGATACTTTGCCACCCCTAGATGTGGCTCAGTACAATACAATTTTGTTTGACGACATTCCAGTATTGTCTGTGTTGAGTAGCAGCCCAGGTGTGAATCTGAAGCTTTACCCAACACTTCGATGTAGGAATAGCTGGCTCAGGGCCAATGAAGTCATGTGATGCTCCAGTGCGAGCTAACTCATCAGCCAATTCATTTCCAGCGATGGAAGAATGGCCAGGTAGGCTGAGTGTACCAGTTATCGCCATAGTGGTTCCCTATTTGGCCATAGTGGTTATTTGTGATAATTAAAAATTTTATATCATTTCAAGAGTTTTAATGACAAGATGCATTCAAATTCTCGCAACTAAAACTGTCTTAACAGATCAAAGCTTGAAAACTTTCTAATATTCCGCTATGGCGAAATAGGGAACCACTATGGCGATAACTGGTACACTTACCCTACCCATACAAGGTGAACAGCGTTTGCTGAATTCATCTCCTCGATTTGAGTTCGACAAGCGATAACTATCTTCGACCTGGAGAGGGGGTCACTGTTTGCTATTCCATGATTTTTTTCGTCGGCTAGGTAGCTTGGAAGGCGGACTAACGTAAATAGCACATAGCCAACAATCTTGTATGCTTGCTCACGATCACTAACGGTGACCCGAAGCTTATCGGAAGAAAATCACTTCGACAGATGAGTGTAGAATTAGCATTTAAGTTAAAATACACGTTAATAAAAACTAAAAAAAAACTTCGACAGATCTTCTAAAAAAAAAACAAAGAAATTGAAAAAAACCAAATTAATCCACCTAGAGGTGAAAGTGCCTTTCTCGTCGTATATGTTCTCACGATCTTTCCGTTGACGTAAGTCAAAGTGTTCCTGAATCCTGATATTTTTTAGGAAAAGCAAGCATTTTATCAAAGCCGTCATTAATTCAACTTAAAACTTATTGATGACACACAGTCCGACGTTGTGTTCAGCGTATAAGCAGAGCTGAATAATATCAGATTTCTCAGTTGACTGCTTGAATACCTTCACTAACACTGGGAGCTGATCAATATCAAGGCGATACTAACAAGCTAAGATATAACTTTTTACACATTCACAGATCACTTTGCGGTCTTCGATAAAGATTTTTCTGCACATTCTAGGTTGTATTTCATTGAAAACAAGAAAGTAGCGAGTATAGCGAGACATCTGTTTGTATGTGGGTTTAATATGTCAAGATTTGTTCTCTTACACATATTTACACATATTCATCACTCTTTAATACGACACTTTTTAATTTGGACCCCGCTCATTCAAAATTTGTTGAATTAAAAAATGATCAAATGTCACAGTGTAATACACTGTAAATAGGAGTGATGCGATATTGTGATGTTACTCACATCCGCAGCGGCTCGAAAGTTCTAATTTTGTGCTTTTCGACATCTGATCCGTTTAGTGATCAACCGCAGTGAACCTCGGAAGCCAACAATCGTAAAATGAACAAGCTATCAATTCGTACCACCACAATATTGTATGTTGCTTTCATAACAAAACGCGCTTCCAACTTCCAGTCGCATTTCTGAATCATCGCAACCTCTGCTGCTGTTTGTGTTAGTGAGATCGGAGAAACGTCAGACTCCCGCCTGCTGATTGGCTGCGACGACTCTGGCGACGCTTTCATCAGCGACGGATTCAAATCGTCGCGTTCGATAAGGGGGGAAACCGTCAATATCTGTTAGATTTATGTTCAAAAACAAATCATACAATCTAAACAAAACTAAAATAGTTAGTTTATAGAATTAAAAGTTTACCAAGGTAATTTGACAGCCATCATTGTCGAATTAGCGTGATTTTATGGTACGACAGGTATGGGTTTGGTCCAATTTCACATTTACCACTTTCGGTTCACATTTTACCACTTACCGATTGTCCCAGGCACGGTAAAGGCTGGGTATGCTGCGCAATTCAGATCCCATTGTGATCCACTAGCCTCTGCCCAGCAACTCCTATCCCTACCTCCACGCGGTACCGGCCGGAAACTATGAGCAACCTTAGGGAAGATCGGGTAACCAACCCCGGTGGGAACTTTGGTCGTAGGCTGACAGGGAAGGGGGGGTTTGCTTCGGCAAACCTGAGCGTCTGTTCTCCAGGAGGAGCGGCTCACAACAGCGTCTGATCCCCATGTTAGGGGTGGCTGATCTACGTCCGAGTGCCAGGGAAGGACTCTAAGCTCAACTGTGCACTATGGTCCTCCGGAAAGTAGGGGGTTGGTGTCAGGCCCTACGAGCCAGCCGTAAAAAACCATTGTAACGGAAAATCAGCAACAGAATAATACGAACCGAGACCAACGGCAACGACCCCAGCGAACAAAAAGGACTTGCGATTGGAAACTCGGTACATGGAACTGCCGATCTCTCAACTTCATTGGGAGCACCCGCATACTCGCCGATCTACTGAAGGACCGCGGGTTCGGCATCGTAGCGCTGCAGGAGGTGTGTTGGACAGGATCCATGGTGCGAACGTTTAGAGGTAATCATACCATCTACCAGAGCTGCGGCAACACACGCGAGCTGGGAACAGCTTTCATCGTGATGTGCGATATGCAGAGGCGCGTGATCGGTTGGTGGCCGATCGACGAAAGAATGTGCAGGTTGAGGATCAAGGGCCGATTCTTCAACTTCAGCATAATAAACGTGCACAGCCCACACTCCGGAAGTACTGATGATGACAAAGACGCATTTTACGCGCAGCTCGAACGCAAGTACGACCGCTGCCCAAGCCACGACGTCAAGATCATCATAGGAGATTTAAACGCTCAGGTAGGCCAGGAGGAGGAATTCAGACCGACGATTGGTAAGTTCAGCGCCCACCAGCATACGAACGAAAACGGCCTACGACTCATTGATTTCGCCGCCTCCAAAAATATGGCCATACGTAGCACCTTTTTCCAACACAGCCTCCCTTATCGTTACACCTGGAGATCACCACAGCAGACGGAATCTCAAATCGACCACGTTCTGATTGACGGACGGCACTTTTCCGACATTATCGACGTCAGGACCTATCGTGGCGCCAACATCGACTCCGACCACTATCTGGTGATGGTCAAACTGCGCCCAAAACTCTCCGTCATCAACAATGTACGGTACCGGCGACCGCCACGGTACAACCTAGAGCGACTGAAGCAACCGGATGTCGCCTCAGCATACGCGCAGAATCTCGAAGCCGCGTTGCCAGACGAGGGCGAGCTCGATGAGGCCCCTCTAGAGGACTGCTGGAGTACAGTGAAAGCAGCCATCAACGACGCAGCCGAGAGCACCATCGGGTACGTGGAACGGAATCGACGGAACGAATGGTTCGACGAAGAGTGCAGAACGGTTTTGGTGGAGAAGAATGCAGCGAGGGCGGTAATGCTGCAGCAAGGGACTCGACAGAACGTGGAACGTTACAAACAGAAGCGGAAACAGCAGACCCGCCTCTTTCGGGAGAAAAAGCGCCGCCTGGAAGAAGCGGAGTGTGAAGAAATGGAACTGCTGTGCCGTTCCCAAGAAACACGGAAGTTCTATCAGAAGCTCAACGCATCCCGCAACGGCTTCGTGCCGCGAGCCGAAATATGCAGGGATAAAGACGGAGGCCTCTTGACGGACGGACGTGAGGTGATCGAAAGGTGGAAGCAGCACTTCGATCAGCACCTGAACGGCGTGGAGAACGTAGGCACGGGAGCCCACGGCAACGGAAGGAACGACGACGCCAGTGCAGCGGAGGACGGAAATGAACCAACTCCCACGCTGAGGGAAGTTAAGGATGCCATTCACCAGCTCAAAACCAACAAAGCAGCTGGTAAGGATGGTATCGCAGCTGAACTCATCAAGATGGGCCCAGAAAAGTTGGCCACCTGTCTGCATCGGCTAATAGTCAGGATCTGGGAAACCGAACAGCTACCGGAGGAGTGGAAGGAAGGGGTAATCTGCCCCATTCACAAGAAAGGCGACCATTTGGAATGTGAGAACTTCAGGGCGATCACTATTTTGAATGCTGCCTACAAAGTGCTATCCCAGATCATCTTCCGTCGTCTGTCACCTAAAACAAATGAGTTCGTGGGAAGTTATCAAGCCGGCTTCATCGACGGCCGGTCGACAACGGACCAGATCTTTACCGTACGGCAAATCCTCCAGAAATGCCGTGAATACCAGGTCCCAACGCACCACCTGTTCATCGACTTCAAAGCGGCATACGATAGTATCGACCGCGCAGAGCTATGGAGAATCATGGACGAAAACGGCTTTCCTGGGAAGCTGACTAGACTGATTAAAGCAACGATGGACGGTGTGCAAAACTGCGTAAGGGTTTCGGGTGAACTATCCAGTTCATTCGTATCTCGCCGGGGACTGCGACAAGGTGACGGACTCTCATGTCTACTCTTCAACATCGCGCTGGAAGGTGTGATGCGACGAGCCGGGCTCAATAGCCGGGGAACGATTTTCACAAAATCCGGTCAATTTGTGTGCTTTGCGGACGACATGGACATTATCGCTAGAACATTTGGAACGGTGGCATAACTGTACACCCGCCTGAAACGCGAAGCAGCAAAGGTCGGACTGGTGGTGAATGCCTCAAAAACAAAGTACATGCTGGTAGGCGGAACCGAACACGACCGGATCCGTCTGGGTAGTAATGTTACGATAGACGGGGATACTTTCGAGGTGGTGGAGGAATTCGTCTACCTCGGATCCTTACTGACGGCTGACAACAACGTGAGCCGAGAAATTCGGAGGCGCATCATCAGCGGAAGTCGGGCCTACTACGGGCTCCAGAAGAAACTGCGGTCGAAAAAGATTCACCCACGCACCAAATGCACCATGTACAAAATGCTAATAAGACCGGTGATCCTCTACGGGCACGAGACCTGGACCATGCTCGAGGAGGACCTACAAGCACTCGGAGTTTTCGAGCGACGCGTGCTAAGAACGATCTTCGGCGGTGTGCAGGAGAACGGTGTGTGGCGGAGAAGGATGAACCACGAGCTCGCTGCACTTTACGGCGAACCCAGCATCCAGAAGGTGGCCAAAGCCGGAAGGATACGGTGGGCAGGGCATGTTGCAAGAATGCCGGACAACAACCCTGCAAAGCTGGTGTTTGCAACGGATCCGGTTGGCACAAGAAGGCGTGGAGCGCAGAGAGCACGATGGGCGGACCAGGTGGAGCGTGACTTGGCGAGCATTGGGCGCGACCGAGGATGGAGAGCGGCAGCCACAAACCGAGTATTGTGGCGTACTATTGTTGATTATGTCTTGTCTTAATGATGTTGAACAAATAAATGTATGTATGTATGTATGTATGATTGTCCCTGATGTGGTTTTAGACTAGTTTCATGCAAATTATTAATCAGTTTTCCTAAAAAGTCGCAAATTGATGTAATGCATGTATGGATTTGGTTCATTTGTGCCTTTCGCCAGTTCCGGCGAGGCACTCGAATCTGGTTCCTGAACACTACTGGCCTGAGACTATTTTCTTGTTGTCCATTCTTCGCGTTATCGAAGAAGCCGTTATTTAATGTGCTGCGTGTATGCGTTTGATACTTTTCTACATTTGACCACTTCCGTCGGGGCACCTGGAACCGGTTTCGGTTTTCCAAAGTATGGTCTATGATTTTATTTTTCTTGTTAACCGTTTATCAGCTTACCTCTAAAAAGTCACTGTTCATCAAGATACCAAAAAAGACACTATTTGATATGCGCTTGCATGGGTTTAATTTACTTTTATATTTTGCTACCTCCGGTGGGACATCTGGAACCGGTTCCGATATGGTTTGAGAATGCTTTTCTGCTTTCTGTTCATCAGGTTATCGAAAAAGCTGCGGTTAGATATGTCGCATGCATGGTTTTAGTTCAATTGTATATTTGGCCACTTCCGACGGGACACCCGGAACCGGTACCGGGACACAACCGGTTCAGATATGGTCTGAGAATATTATCCTGCTTACTGTTCATCAGGATATCAAAAAAGCCACTATTTGATGTGTCACATGCATGGGTTTGGTTAACTTTTATACTTGGCTACTTCCGACGGGACATTTATAAACCGGTTCTGGAACACTATCGGTTCCGATATGGTCGGAGAATGTTTTCCTGCTTACTGTTCATCACGTTATCGAAAAAGCTGCGGTTTGATATGTCGCATGCATGGGTTTAGTTCACTTTTATGTTTGGCTACTTCCGGCGGAACACCCGGAACCGGTTACGGGTCACTACCGGTTCAGATATGGTCTGAGACTATTTTGGTGCTTACCATTCATCAAGTTATCAAAAATGCCGTAGTTTGATGTGCCGCATGCATGGTTTTGTAGCGTTTTCATATCTGGCCCCTTCCAGGGGTACCGGTCCGGAACACCTAAATGGCCATAACTCCGGAACGGCTGGACCGATCTGAACCATTTTCAATAGGAAACAATGGGACCAGATTCCGCGTCGAATGAACCGTCGGTCATTAAAATCGGTTGAGGTTTACTGCCAAAAAGTGATGTGAGTTTTTTTTGTACACATACACACATACACACATACACACACACACACATACGCACACACAGACATCACCTCAATTCGTCGAGCTGAGTCGATTGGTATATAAGACTTGACCCCTCCGAAGGCTCTATCAAATTTTCGTTTTTGGAGTGAACATATAGCCTTTCGGTACACCTTGGTGCACGAGAAAGGCAAAAATCGAGTAAAAGCCGTGAATTACGAGAATTTTCGAATGCTTTGCATTAAAACTAAACAAAAATTGTATAAGTAATCCAAAAACCTAATTTTGAATAGATGAAATAACGTTTTCGACGGTTTCTCAGCCTATTTTTGTTAAGCCCTTTGGAGCTGGATTACTTTGGCACTGCTGCCGCAACCTCACTGGCCGCGAATACGTTTGTTATGCTCGGTTTCATCCAAGGTTTCATCACCGGAGTCATATTGACCCCTGGGGCTCCAAAGGGTAAGGGGGGCTTTTTAGGTAATATTATTTTAGGAACACCCTACGGCATTGCACTGTTATGATAAAAAACTAAACCTGAACGACTTCATTTAATCTTATTTATTTTACATAGACAAGTATTATTTTTTTTTAATCTTCAAGTGAACATGTTAGAGCTACAAGGATAGTCTAAACATATTTTAATTGAAGAATTTATAAAAAAGATGAGTAGCCCTTCTAAGACCCTCTATCACATGAAAAATCACCTTCAACAGGAATCTCAATCCCATACAGCCCCATTGTCTGGAACAAGATTAGAGCTCTAATTCAATTTCGTCGCCGCATAAATTTGAAAAGCATCATTTCTCTCTTCCCAAATATGCAGGCGGGCAGGCAGGTAGATAGTGACTTCATCATCCAAAACGAAAGAACGAACCAAGTAACGCCGCCGCCGCCGATTGGACAAGGCTTTCCGTATTGGCCAATTCCGATGATGCTGATGGTGCTTGCCTGAACCGTTTTCCGATTGAAGGGCTTGAATCCATGAGTTGGGTAAAAGGGAGTCATTACCATAATGTTTTATTCAAAAGCTATTCTTCCTTTCCGTCAATAGAGTTCTACAACGGTAGAGAATCGTTGGAGTCGGTCAGGGTACAAGGTACTACCCTCCACGGTTGCATGAGGGAGGGACCGGGCACCCACAGACAATGGGTACGAAGCCAGAACTAGCTTTCATCGTTGAATCCGTAAATGCAAACCGACCAACACACAGAAAACCGCATCAATCTATCCATTATGGAAACAGAGATTGGGTACCTTGGTTGAGCTCACCTGTTGTCGTTATGTCGTCGTCGTATCCGTACGTACGATGATGATGACAGGCCCGAAAGAGGAGGGTGTTTGTTTAGGCACTTTCGGAAAAGCACTCTTTGTAAGCGATCGATTGTTTGACCTGTCGTCTACGGCTGGAAGTGTGAGTCCCCGGTTTAAGGAATGGTTTCGAATAATCACTGGGTTTTCTCGGAAATCCGGTTTGCCTTTGACATCGATGAAAGGGGAAGGTTAGGAAATTGAATTTTCGCTTGAAAGGCTGAAATTTCATGTTCTGCAATTATCGTGTTGCTGGTAAGCAGTGTGAGTTGGAGAGAGCTATAACATGGGATTGAAGGCGAGATTTCTGCCTTCGAGGTAAGGGCTAAAGTTTCGTTTTCGTTAATTGGAAATAAATTTGTCTGTAATTTGATCACGGCTTCCTAAGCGTTTAATTATTCATCAAAAACAGCACGAGCCAAGACGAGATTCGTACGTACACGTGTGTGAGCAGCGGTACCAGAGTTGTCTGTAGAAGAGCCCAAAATACAGATAGAGCTTCCAATTTAAAGTTTCTATTCTCCCACAGAGTTTCATCTCGAAACTGGTAACCCCACTTCACTGATGAAGATACTGCACAAGCACGTATAATCAGCACATCTTGAAGCTGCATCCTTTCGGTGGTTGGCAACCGGCAAACTGGAGAAGAAAAGTGCTTTCGAAACGTATCAAATTTCTTATCGCTCTTAAAAGATCATCAGCCTGCAGTAGCACAGTGCGATGCCATAACCGTATAATGAATGTATTTGTGAGCTTGAAAGTGCGCTCCCCAGTCCCAACGCTCCCCAGCGAGCCAACCGGGAGAACAAGATATCGTCGGTAAAATTTTCATGCAGCTCCTTCTTCGAAAAATATGCTCACTTTTCGAAAAAAGTGATACTTTTCCTGATGATGGTTCATGAAAGGAGCTCCGGGAAAGCAAGCGGATATTTAAGATCAAATTGAGATGATACCGCAGCGAGACGTTATGGCCGTCGTCTACGTCGTCCTCGTCAACGGTGGGGAGCTGTTCGCTCAAATGGGGTTGCCAAAAACTTGTTGGCATATGGTCGATATATGGGCTCAATTAAGAAGTCATTTGAAGTTATTTTTTGACGCCACGTGATGCTACTATACAGGGCGATGCTAACGATGTGTTTATTTGACAATAACTCTACGGTGAGAAAAAGTATAAAAGCAGGACTTTTTCGTTTCTTTCTCTTCAGAGCTGATTCTGTTGAAAAAACTAAACCAAGTTGCCCTGAATCGGCCGACATTTTATGGTAGGGTGACCGTACCACCTTCTAAATGTCCATTTCTTGATTTTACTGTTACTGTAATAAACATTCATATCAAAATTTTGTTTTTCGAACTGAATTCAGCATTTCTTATAGGCTCCGCAATCATTTTGACCATTGTGAATTCCTATGATATTTTTTAGAATTTTCTTTGAAAATTTCTTCGGTATACTTGATTTTTTTTTCCAACGAAGAATTAATGAAAAGTTTTGATGATGCCCAGGTTAACACTTTAACGATTCCTTTGGAAATTCCTTCCGCAATTTCTTTATGAATTCTTTTTACAATACATTTGAAAACATTTTTCTTACGATACTACTATGACGATTTCCTTGAGAATTCCTTCGGCAAAGTAATGGGAATTTCTTCGGTAATTAAGTTGGAATTAGTTCATCAACTTCCTTTGAAAATTTTAACTGCAATTTCTTGGACTTTCTTAAATTCCATAGTAAATGCTTGCAGTATTTCCTTAGGGAATTCTTTATACAATATATTCATCTGAGAATTTCTTTTGCGATTTTATTGATTTTCCTTTCAGGAAATTCCGCACAAAATTCATCAACCATGCTAAAGGTTACAAAAATCGCCGCAGTTTGATGTGTCGCATTATGGGGCCAGATTCAGTTTTATATACGGCCAGTTTTACCGGCGATAACTCCGGAACTGCGTGACCGATCCGGAACATTTTTTAATAGCAAACAATGCGGTAAAATTCCGGTTCTATTCGAGCTATAACCCGAAAAAACGGCCAATGGGAAGTGCCTCAAAAGTGACTGAACTTATTTTGCGCACAGACATACATACATACACACATACAGACATAATCTCAATTCGTCGAACTGAGTTGATTGGGATATGCGACTTGGTCCTCCGAGCCTTTTATCGAAAAATCATTTTTTGAGTGAACATATCAGGCCAAACATTTCAAAAGGTCCTATCTGCATTTGAGAGGCTCTCTTTGTTCACTTTCTCTTTCAATTATTACAATGTAATGGTACACTTTTCAACTACTTTTGCAGTACAAATCAAAAGATGATTGTTTTGACCATCGTTAAATGCAAGGAGACAATCATAATACAAATAAACAGCTGAGATATTAACGAAAGAGAGGGAAACCAAAGAGAGCCTCTCTTCTGCAGATAGGACCTTTAGACATGTTTGGCCTGATATAGCATTTCCAGTACACCTAGTGTACAAGAAGGGCAAAAACGAAGTGATTTTATAAAACCACCTAAGAAATTCCAAATGGAATTTCCGAAGGAATTAAAACAGAAACAGGGACAAGATTATTCTTTGCAATCAGTAACATTCACTTGCTGTGAACTTGCTTCAGAAACATCTTAGTAAAAATCAATGTATGGAACACTTTTTCAGTTTTGCTTTACCTGAAACTTTGTAGAACAGTATACTACCGCAGCATCAATAATTAAGTCGGCAAAAGGCAGCAAACGCAACCCTCTACAGCGTGAATGTAATTTACATTCACCGCATGAAGAGTTGCTTTCACAGCCCGCTCACGGCTTTGGCATGCGTGTTCGACCATAATGTCATTCGGCAAACTTTCAGATAAAACAACAAGGTTTACATTGTTTTTTGATAGCATGCTTCGGTACTGAGATAGAAGCAAGTGAGTGTAACTCTTTGTAAATGAATGATCCCATCCCTGCTTAGAAGTTGTTGAAGAAACTTTAAATGAAATCGTCGATAGAATTACTATAATAATTTCTCAAAGAGTTCCTGAATGAATTGGCGGAATTGCTTCCAACAGAGTTGTCGAAGAAATATCAATGGAAGTTTTGCTCAAGAACTCACGCAGAAATTTCTGAGGGACCTCTCAGAGAATATTCCCAAGGAATTTCGCAAAGAGTTGCCAATACTTATTGCCAATAAAAAATGCCATTCGACATTGCCAGAGAAATGCCTAAGGGTATTGCTAAATGGCTCGTCAAAGGAATTTTCAAAGATTTTTCCGAATAAATTGCCTCAAAGAAGAAAAGTTCTCAAAGAAATATCAATGATTTTTAAAGGAAAAAACTCAAAGAAAAAATAACAAGAAAATTTTGAAGCAAGATCAAATTAAATTTCCTCCTCTCCTCTTCTTGGCGTAACGTCCTCACTGGGACAAAGCCTGCTTCTCAGCTTAGTGTTCTATGAGCACTTCCACAGTTATTAACTGAGAGCTTCCTCTGCCAATGACCATTTTGCATGTGTATATCGTGTGGCAGGCACGAAGATACTCTATGCCCAAGGAAGTCAAGGAAATTTCCTTTACGAAAAGATCCTGGACCGACCGGGAATCGAACCCGTCACCCTCAGCATGGTCATGCTGAATACCCGTGCGTTTACCGCCTCGGCTATATGGGCCCAATTAAATTTCCTACGAAATTCCAAAAGAGACCGCAGCAAGAGTTTCCAAAACTTTACTGAACAAACAACGAACAAATAGATCTATTGAACTATGAGAATTTCAGAATTTACTCTCAATAGAATTGTGATTTTCTTCTGCAAGAAGTTTCAAAAAAAAAATGCAGGAGAAATCACAAAATAAATTGCCGACGGAATTCCAAAAAGCTTGATGAAAAAATATCCCAATGGGATTACTCAAAACATACCCGAAAAAAATTCTCAAGCAAATCCAAAGACATTTACACATAAATTCGCACAGTCTTCGCCGAATTAATGACTTAAGGCATGACCCAAGGATTTCTCTGAGGGATTGTTGGAAGAATTGCTAGGTAATTTCCAAAAATGATTGGAAATAAACTCCTGCAACAGCATCCGAAGAGTTTTCTGATGAAATAAAAAAAATGCCTGGTTAACTCCTAAAGGAATTGTCGAAGTAGTTTCTAATTAAATTCTTGAAAAAAATTCCAAGAAAATCGCTCAAATACACTTTACACACGCCATTCAAATTTGATCGTTTTCTAGTAAAGGAGTTATCATGATATAGGGGAACTTACGTATTGCCGGCAGTTTTGTTCTTTTTGGCATGAGGGGTTTTTTGAAACCTGTTGATCTTAGAGTTGGGCTCAAATTCTTCCGAACCAAGCTGATTTATTGGCCCAAATATCAGGCAATTTGGTCCACAAAAACTACCCATGACGAAGGGAACAAACCTGCCGATAATATCCTTAGGCACCCTATTTGATGTTACAGATTATTATACAGATTATTATGTATTACACGTAAAGTTTGTATGATATAAAGTTTAAGAAGACTGACACAAATTAAGGTTTTCTTTTATTTCACTTAACATCTTTCCTGATGGGATTTCACTAGAGATTTCTCTAGGAATATCTACTAGGATAATTCTTTTGAGATTCCTGCAGCTGGGATTCCTGGAAGAAAGACAAGAAGAGTTTCAGGAGGAATTTTATGTGACATTCTTGAAGATATCCATGAATCTCTGGAGGAATTCCTGGATGAGTCTTTAGAAAAACCTCTGGAGTAATCATTAAAGGCATTTCTGGAGTCCCCCGGAAGAATTTCAGCAAGAATGTCAAGAGAAATCTCTGGAAGAATTCCTGCAGGTATCACAGTAATTTCAGGAGGAGGCCTGGAGGGCATTCCTGAAAAAGCACGGTGTGGAACCCCAGCTGGAGCTCTTGGAGGAATCTCATGAGAAATTCGTGGGGAAATCCTTGGATATCTTGGATAAAAATATCTGGACGAATCACCGGAGGAACTTCTGAAAGAATCTCAAGAAAAAAAAAACTCTGGAGGAATACTGAGTAGCATTCTGGGATGTATCATTGTAAAAAATTCAGCAGAAGATCTAAGAGGAATTACTGGAGGAAACTATACAGGACTTTTTAGAAAAACACAATCAGGAATGCCTGTCCTCCTCTCCTCTACTTGGCGTAACGTCCTCACTGGGACAAAGCCTGCTTCTCAGCTTAGTGTTCTATGAGCACTTCCACAGTTATTAACTGAGAGCTTCCTCTGCCAATGACCATTTTGCATGTGTATATCGTGTGGCAGGCACGAAGATACTCTATGCCCAAGGAAGTCAAGGAAATTTCCTTTACGAAAAGATCCTGGACCGACCGGGAATCGAACCCGTCACCCTCAGCATGGTCATGCTGAATACCCGTGCGTTTACCGCCTCGGCTATATGCCTGTAGCAATCCTATATATTTTTTTAAGAAATACCTGGACACCTAGAGAAGTCACTAGAAGAACCGATAGAGGAATTCTGGAGGAATTCATAGAGAAGTTCCTGAAGGAATCACCGGAGGAATACCTGAAACAATTTCAAGAAAAACTCCAGCAAGAATGTCATGATAATTCCTATAGGAATCACTAGAAGAATTCTTGGAGATACCATAGTTGGAATATCTGGAAGAGGAATTGTTGGAAGAATCGCAGGAGGAGATGTTTGAGAAATCTATGGAGGAAGGCTGAGAGGAGCTTCTGGAAGAACAACCGATTAAATGTCTGCAAGAATACCAGGAAGATTGCCAGGAAGGATCCCAGCAAAGCCAGGAGAAAGCTCTAGAAGAATCCCTAGCAGAATTTTTGAAGTATCACAGTTTGAATTCTGGAGGAGTTTTAGCCAGTACAGCTAGAAGAACCGCAGGAAGAATTGCTTGAAGAACCTGCTGAAATTTCTCACAAGGAGCTCCTTGAGGAATCCCAATATAAATTACTGGAGGAATCCCGGGATAAAATCTCTAAAGGAACTCCTAGAGGAATGAACGGAATTCCTAGAATGAATCACCTTGAAGACTGTTCGAAATATTGCCATGAATAATCTCAGTAAAAACTCCTTAATAAATCCCAAGATAAATCTCTAGAGAAATCCCTAGAAGAACTCCTGAAGCTACTAATGAAGGTAAGATTTTCTGTACAAGTTTTAGGAGGAGTCCTAGGAAAAATGGTTGGTAGAACCACAGTTACAATTGCTTGAGGGATCCCAGTTGGAATTTCTGGATAAAATCTTTGGAGAGGTTCCTGGAGGAACTTCTTGAATAATCCATGGAAGATTGCCTCGAATGGTCTCGCAAGAGCTCTTGAAGGAATTTGTGGAGGAATTCCTAGAACTCCGGGAGTTTTCATACAAGGAGTTAATAGAGAAATCCTAGTAGAAATTGCTGAAGGCATGTCGAAGGAAACCTAAGAGAAGTTCCTTGAATAAATACCTGGAGGAATACCTAGTTCTCCTTGGAAGAATTGATAGAAGTATTCTGGAGCAATCCATGGAGGAGTCCCTGATGGATGGATGCATTTCTGGAAGAATTTCTGGAAAATTTACCGAAAGTGTTGCAGCAAGAAAGTATGCTAGGAGAAATCCCTGGAAGTATTCCAGGAGAATCACAGTAAGAAATTCTGGAGGAGTCCTAATAGGAACTGCTTGAGGAATCCCAGTGGAGCAAGGGGTGTCCGGCCATTTGGCCGAATGTCGTTTGGCCGAATGTCGTTTGGCCGAACGCCATTTGGCCGAATGCCATCTGGCCGAAAGGGTCGTTTGGCCGAATGCCGTTTGGCCGAATCATGATCAAAATTATTCAGAGGAAGCTTCTGACATTCTAACTGCAAATACGATTATCAGAAATATTTCCTTCTTTCAATCATAGGCTATTCTTCTAGTTTTGATATTCATGGATTAGTTGGCGTTGAAACTGCCGATATTTTATCAGGGATTTTTCCTTCTTTGAATCATAGGCTGTTCTTTTGAGATATACTGAAACGGGAAACAATGGCATGGTCACTTAAGTTCATCATTTATTTTTCGGCCAAACGGCATTCGGCCAAGTGGCATTCGGCCAAACGACCCTTTCGGCCAAATGGCGTTCGGCCAAACGACATTCGGCCAAATGGCGTTCGGCCAAATGGCCCGGAACCGTAGCAAGGCTAATAGGAGTTCTTGAAGAAACCTAATGGGAAATTTCTGAAAGAACCACTGGATAAAATCGCAGGAAGAATTACCGAAGGGATTTTTGGGAACATTCCAGGAAGAATCCCAGCAAAAATGCTTGAGAAATCTCCAGAGGAATCTCTAGAAGAATTCCTGAAGGTATCACAGTTAGGAGGAGTTCTAGGGAAAATTGCTGGAAGAGCCGCAACAAGAGCTGCTATAATTCCCGAGGAAAGCCAATAGAAACTCCTGGAGGATTCTCATGTGTAATTTCTGAAGAACTCCCTGGATAAAACCCATGAATGAATTCCTGGAAAAATCATCGGAGGAACTTCTGGAATCATCCCAGAAAGATTGTCTTAAATAATGCTACCAGGAATTCCTGGGGAAATCCCAAAAGAAGTTTCTGGAGAAATCCCTCGAAGAATTCCCAGAGACCCCAACAAACATTTTCGATGTACTAGAGCAGAACAAACCACTCTTAAGCAAACATTGACTTAAGAAACTGTTATTCAACTAGTTCTGTTTCTTGGGACGAACCAGCCAAGGGCTGAAAGTCTCTATAATAAAGCTAAATCAAAAGGAGAATTCCAAAAAGTATCATAGTAAGAATTTTTAGAGAAATCCTAGGAGGAATTGCTGGAGGTATCTGCAGAAATTTCTAGTGTAACCTCATCAGGACTGCCGATCGAAAAGCAACCAGGTGATCTTAATTTAAATTTGATTACATTTTCCTCCGTAAAGTGAAAACTTTCCATCGTCCATAAACTGAACCACCGACAACTATCATTATCGAACTGAGATAACTGCACTAAAAGTTACGATCATAATTGCAGCTGTCTAGTCTATCTGCAGCTTGTTAGCAAGGCGTCACACATAGATTGGTCTCAATTAAAAAGTCATTGGAAACTCTTCAGCTCGTCCTCCGAGACGGTGGTATGTAAGGACTGTTCATTTTATAAAGAGGACACCTTATTTGTGTGATATCTTTTTTATTTTTCAATAAAATCATTATCGGTTTTTTGCATAAATTTCCATAGCTATTCTACAGTGTAGGAAAAATATAACATTATACAAATTGTCCTTAGTTATGGAACTGAAGCGGTTTTCGTTAAAACCCAATAAAACCGCATTTCTCAAAATTCTACACAACTTTCCACATACATAACTTTAAAATTTTCATGAATTTTTCAATGTGTTGGGATCCATTACTATTCTTCTAAAGGTAGAGTGTAATAGTTGGTCAGTAATAATACACCAAGCATTATACAGCTTGATATAGTGAGTTGCCTTGTTATCAATGAAATTGATAAAAAAATACTTATTCAAGTCCAGTGATGCAATAACACTACGGAATCAGTTCAAAATTTGTCTAGTATAGAAGAGAATCGCATTCTAAATGATACCGAAGAAAAATATGCTTTAAAGTACATTCTCCATCATAAATTTAATACTTAATGATGGCCATAATGAAAAATTGCATACTTTTTGCTCCATAAATGCAAGTTTTTGATTCTAGAGATGCTTATTATTATTTATTTTCAGCAAGGTCTGACCCTATGTGATTATATACCTTATTTGAAAATAACTACATGTTAATTTTTATTTTCGACATCATTGTTACGTTGTATTTGCAATAGAGTACATCGTTATTTAGAAGAACCTTCATAGAACGAAGCGGTTTTATCTCCGGTAACTGCCATGAAGCACAGTAACCAAGCCAACAATGCTATCAAGAAGCGGTTTTCTGCATTTGAAATTGCATTATTAGTACTTTCGACTAGATCCATTGAAAACATTCAAAATTTATTATTTTTATACATTTTTGTTTAACAAATAAATTTTATTCTGAAAATCGAGTCCAATTTGTAACTTTAATATCTCAACAACCATTATTCCGATTAGGCTTATATTTTGCCAGAATATGTATCACTCAAACTGCTGCAGCATGGCAAACACTTTTTTGCAATTAAAAACGATAAACCGATGTTTTACAGAAATTTTGTGTTTATCTTTAGTTTTTGGGAATTGAAAAATGGATCTCTCGAAACACTTTGCCACATTTCTATGAAGTTCAATAATTTTAAACCAATTTATTTATGGTTATTATCTGCTAATATAATGTACTGAACAACTAACCAAGGCTGCTCAAATTTGAACTACGCGTTTTCTTTTTATACCCTTGCAAAGTTGTCCTCTTTATAAAATGAACAGTCCTTATGTTTCTGCGCAAAGACGGAAAGCTGGTGCTAACGAAGCGATTATTTGCCGATGAAGATCGGAAACAGTTTTGGGAGTGCAAGTAGAACACAAGAACCTGACTGTGAAGCTGAGGAGGAATTTTCAATATGCAAATTTCGCTGCTGTCAGCAGTTGGTTTGACAGCCAATTTAATCATCAAAAATAAATTGAACTCTCTGCAGAAATTTGCGCACCGCCGCTGCCGCCACTGTGACCGCCGCAAGTTCTGGCTGATGGAGGAGAGTTGAGTTTTCAACGTTGCTGTCGGATTCAATTTCACACGTTCCACGTGTTTGATTGACGTGCCATTGTGCGCGTGGGAAAAGGGCGTAACGTAACGTGACCATTTTGCTGATAGCAGCCCGAATGGGATGCGGTTTTCTTGGCGAAACCACATCAAACACGCTATGTGAAGAGTTATCATTTGCACTATAGGCTCCCTTTCCTTTATTGTGTGTGAGCTCCTATTCAATCGGAATTTTAATTACTAGCCTGGCCTTTTTTGTAAGCTTTCAGTCTTAATTAAGCTACTCTCATATTACAATCAGGGTCGTGCAATTTCGAAAGGAAAACATGACGTACGACGACTGTAGCAAATCGTTTCCCATGCGAACGGACTGCTGTGATGCTTCATCTCTCACCCAGCAACACACTCGTTCGTTGCTGCTACAGAAACAAGTGTGTATGAAACATGGGATGATACGGATGATACACTTGGATTTTCGTTTCATTTATGAGTCATTGAAATACTTCAACATGCTAAAAACACTATTTAAACCACATTTTTAAATAGTGATGCACGCCAATAGAATGATAATTATGTTTTATGAAAGAGGATAACAAATTCGACCACTTAAATCCAATTAACCGGCGCCCGTAACCATTGAGAGACTAGCGCGCACCAGTGAGACACTAATGCTCTGACGGGTGAAGCACAAGCAATGCGACCGGGTGGGAGACTACCGAGTGCTACGATGAGTGGAAAAGTTTTTTTTAACGACCGAGTCATTAGAAAAATGTATGAAACACTTGAAGTGACTCATTCAAATGTTGCATGAAAGTGTATCATTGAAACGAAATTGTACGCCCCTGATTACAATCATTGAATGGATCGATTCTCTTTATTGAAATTTCAATTCCTCCAAACAAAAGCAATTACAACAAAAGGGCTGTCTTCAATAAAGTTTAATTTCGTTCGGATCCTTTTTGAAAACTACCCGAAACACAAATTGATATCCGCTTTTGTTCAAAAGGTTCCTAATCCTCTCCGACTCTAGAACCGAAACACCTGCGCCCAAACGAAAGCTTCAAACGTGATTTCGACGTGTCTCGAAATGTCTCAATATTACCACCCACCACACCACTATCTCCTCACAGACGAGCATGTGGGAGGGCTGGCTGGAGCCGAGAACTATTGGCATTAGACAGGCATTTGATATTATTGGTGGCGGCGGCGATGGCGACGGCAGCTCTAGCTCTTTCAGCCATCCTCGGGCACGCAATCAAAAAGGAAACCGGATTGTGGAATCATGAGTTGGGATCAAAATGAAGGTAGGTATCAAAACCAAGTACGACGATGAGGACGACGACGACAACACGATTGCCATTGTCTGTGTTCTGGTTCGGTGTGCCAGGAGCATCATCGCACCAACCAACAACCGCAAGGAAAATACCTACTCCTTCAAGAATTAAGAATTGGTGGAGGGGGCGATACAAATCCCTTTGGGTGGAAAATTGGCTTCATTATGAGGCAGCAGTTAAGACGAGAGGTACGCTTGCTCGGTTAGTTAAAATGGAAAAGGAAGGGGAAACAGAATGGGAAAATATTATTCTAGAGTGATCAGAATAAATTTAATAACACAAGTCAGGCGGAAAATCGGTTAGAGGAAAGTTGATTCGAATGTTAGCCAACTGTAGCTTCATTTGAGTTTGATGAGCTGAAAACCTAGGGGAGTACATTAAGTGATATGTTTGAAGTGATAGCATGGGATTTGCAGTTTAGTTTTAATATCACTCCAACTTGGTGATGAAACTTGTTGAAGTTCATTATTTCACATTGACACTTTCAACCTGTTACTCAAGGCTTGAGATGAATTAGCCTCGTATTAAGAATCTCGTAGTTAAGATAAAAAAATGTTATTTAAGAAAAACAACTTTGGGGTAGAGCTCATGAAAAATCATAAACGTGTATCCTAAAAATCTATAAATGTTGTCCAACAAAAATGCAAAAATAACGGCAGCGCAATTCCTGAATTAATTCTTGGTCACATTCTTGAAGAATACATTGAATAATTTCTAAATTGTTAAGTAGTATCTTGGGGAACCATTATAGAAACTCATGTAAGCATCCCTGCAGAAAGTCCTGACGGCGTGAGATAAAGCTTAATAGCAATTATTAGAAAAATTTCAGGATGAGTTTCAGCAGAAACAACAAACAAAATCTAAGATGAATTTCGAAATAAATCTCAGCAGGTAGAAAAGGAGGAAATTTAGGAAGAATTTCAGGTAGACCCAAACCTCCATTTAGGTAACGTTACTTAGGAGAACTGCGGGCGTAACGCTCCCCGGGGGCAAAACGCCTTCACGCGATTTCATCATATTGTTTAGAGGTTTTCGTTAAATACAAGCAAACTAGAACTAAAATTGAGCAGGTTAAGCCCAAGAACGGCTTGAAAGCGTGGAAAAGGACGATTTTCCGCATTCGGGAAGTTTCCCTAAGTTGCAGCGCACAGAAATTAAGAGCCAGTTCGCGAGAACCGCGACCCCCTTTCCAAAGGAAGTGAAATCGATGTGCTCCGATTGAGCTGAAATTTTCAGGGTATGGTTTTCTATATAAAAGATGATATCTGGCTGATTTTCAGATTTTTCCGTTAGGGAGAAGTGGGGTAAAATAGCCCTCAAAGATTTCATGTCTAAAAATAGGTAAAATCACTAAAATCGCAATAACTTCCGCAAAAGTTAACGGATTCAGCTGAAATTTTGGATGGACACTCTACTCCTACGGCACTTCCATTTAAGCCAAGCGTTGGATATTCTTTGATATTTAATTTGAAGAAATAGGTTATTTTCATAATTTTTTTGACGATTTTCAGGGCGCCTGTTTTCGTACCAACAGAACTAGGATGAAAAACTGAGTACTACGTTTTGAAGGATTACCCAAGAGCTTTCATTTGATATGTGACCCAGATGCGCCAACTTAAAAACTTTCGAAAAAAAAAAATTTTTTCTCGGGTATGCATTTTATCCCATATTTTTAGCTGTCTAAAGAAGTATTGTCGCAAATTATGACAACGTTATATAACTTTCAAGGATTTTCTTCAATATTAATTCAACAGAAAAATGATGACTAAGAAATTCAATTATTAGATTTTTTCATTTGGGGAAAGTAGGGTAAAACGGACTAACTCAACCTCCTTTCGAAATAACGTTCCTACGATGTTCTCTGATCGGTCTTTAATTTTTATAGTTCTTTATTCCATTCAAGAATAGATGCTTTATCACTTTTTTTTCTTGAGAGGATAACGGGGTAAAACAATTCTCAGAAAAAAATGTTGAATATAATCAAAATGTCAAAACCTACAAATGCTTTGGTAAAACTTGTCGAAATTTCATGAAATAAGAAAAAAATTCTAAATTTTTATTGCTTATTCAAATGAGCAAGTCTGACCACATTTTGACGTCGAGAAATGTCACAGATTAGCACGTGGTGTGTGATTCGTCGGATTCTTTCTCGATTTTTCTTTTGACATGCATCTCCGGTTCAATTTTCTCTTTTTTTCTCGTGAAAGTTGCAGCAGTGCACAATGGTCCACGACAAAGATTTACGAGGAAAGATGCATTCAGCGGCTTCAAATGATTTTTTGGACAAATATGGTCTTCTACGAAGTCGTTCCCAAAAATCAGGCCCTCTTTTCAATGTACATCAAAATTAGGATGGTCCATATTTTCAAAAAAATTGGGAACCAAACTTTTTTATTTGCAAGAATAACTGTATACATTCTTCGGAAAAGTTGTAGATCTATCAATTTTGAGCAAGTTTCCTGAATACTTTTTTTGTAGCTTTAAAATTGACTGATCTAGAGATATTTTTCTGAATAAGCTTAGGGTGGTTCAAGAAAAACCGGTTTTCTGGCGTTAACTGTTTCAGTTTCGATTTTTCATCAAAGCCACCCAAGAAACACTTGTAGAGCATAGTTTTTTGAAAAGGTGTTATGACGGGTTGGGGCAATCATAAAAATTAATCTTTTGCCCGCATTCAAAAGAAGAAACGTTGTTATAAAACACATCAAAAAATTAGAGGGGTGTTTTTTTGTAACTCAAGTGAAAAATACTTGAAAAGTGCATATTTTTTCTAGATAATCATCAATAACTTTTGAACGGAATGACGTAGCAACATTCTCAGCGAACGAAAATGCGCTTTTTTGGAAGCTGCAAAAGTGGTTCTCACGCGACTTAAACGAGAAATTTTAAACAAAAACGTTAAAGCAATAAAACGATTTGTTCTAGCGTCACCCTTTATCTTTATCTTTTTTGTTTCAAATTTCACGTCAAAGTTGTCTAAGAACAATTCAAGAACTCAAAAATAACGCACATTTTCGTGCGCTGGGAATGTTGCTTAGTCATTCCGTTCAAAATATATTGATGGTTTTCTAGAAAAAAATAGGCACTTTTCCAGCATTTTTCACACACCAATCGGTCATATCACCTTTAAAAATAATGATTTTTTAGGAAAAACACCTGTAACTTTTGAACCAAAAGAGATAAGGACCATTTCAGCGCATGAAACGACGCGTCTTCAAATGCTCTACAAGTGTTTCTTGGGCGACTTTGATGAAAAATCGAAACTGAAAAAGTTAACGCGAGAAAACCGGTTTTTCTTGAACCACCCTAAGCTTATTCAGAAAAACATCTCTGGATCGGTCAATTTTAAAGCTACATGAAAAAAAAGTCTTCAGGAAACTTGCTCAAAATTGAGAGATCCACAACTTTCCCGAAGAATGTATAGTTATTCTTGCAAATAAAAAAGTTTGGTTCCCAATTTCTTTGAAAATATGGACCACCCTAATTTTTATGTACATTGAAAAGAGGGCCTGATTTTTGGGAACAACTTTGTAGAAGACCATATTTGTCCAAAAAATCATTTGAAGGCGCTAAATGCATCTTTCCTCGTAAATCTTTGTCGTGGACCATTGTGCACTGCAACAACTTTCACGAGAAAAAAAAGAGAAAATTGAACCGGAGATACATGCCAAAAAAAAAATCGAGAGAGAATCCGGTGAATCACACACCACGTGCTAATCTGTGACATTTCTCGACGTCAAAATGTGGTCAGATTTGCTTATTTGAATAAGCAATAAAAATTAAGAATTTTTTTCTTATTTCATGAAATTTCGCCAAGTTTTACCAAAGCATTTGTAGGTTTTGAAATTTTGATTATATTCAACATTTTTTCTGAGAATTGTTTTACCCCGTTATCCTCTCAAGAAAAAAACTATGTAGTAAAGCATCTATTCTTGAATAGAATAAAGAACTCTGAAAATTAAAGACCGATCAGAGAACATCGTAGCAACGTTATTTCGAAAGGACGTTGAGTTAGTCCGTTTTACCCTACTTTCCCCAAATAAAAAAATCTAATAATTGCATTTCTTAGTCATAATTTTTTTTGTTGAATTAATATTGAAGAAAAACCATTGAAAGTTAAATAACGTTGTCATAATTTGCGACAACACTTCTTGAGATAGCTAAAAATATGGGGTAAAATGCATACCCGAGAAAAAAAAATTTTTTTCGAAAGTTTTTAAGTTGGCGCATCTGGGTCACATATCAAATGAAAGCTCTTGGGTAATCCTTCAAAACGTAGTACTCAGTTTTTCATCCTAGTTCTGTTGGTACAAAAACAGGCGCCCTGAAAATCGTCAAAAAAATTATGAAAATAACCTATTTCTTCAAATTAAATATCAAAGAATATCCAACGCTTGGCTTAAATGGAAGTGCCATAGGAGTAGAGTGTCCATCCAAAATTTCAGCTGAATCCGTTAACTTTTGCGGAAGTTATTGCGATTTTAGTGATTTTACCTATTTTTAGACATGAAATCTTTGAGGGCTATTTTACCCCACTTCCCCCTAACGGAAAAATCTGAAAATCGGCCAGATATCATTTTTTATATGGAAAACCATACCCTGAAAATTTCAGCTCAATCGGAGCACATCGATACAAGAAGGGGTTGCGGCTCTCGCGAACTGGCTCTTAAGACATTGGCGCTGATTATATGGAATCAAGCTATTAAACCACCACGCGCCTCCTACTCCTTCATTTCCCACTGGGAAGAGTTCGATGGAGCTACTTGGTATTTCACAAAAAGTCAAAGCGGGAAATGCCAGCGGGCGTTTTGCCTCACCCAAAAAGACGTTTTGACTCCTGCAGTTTCCCGGCACCTGAAAAGTAACACTTTTTTTTAATTGTTTATTTGAGTGGGAAATTTTGTGGGCACGCGGGTCAAAAGATGAAGTCTCTTATGTAAAGGAGTAAACTGCTCTCCAAGGCAGAATACGACCTTAAAATAGGCATCTTTTGAGGTTTATTATCACATATGCTTAGTCGGGGCTTTATTCCCCCTTTCCCCTAAATGGAATCTGATTGTGTTCAGAGCCCTTGGGGTGTTTTACGTTGGGAATAAGGTCTGGGACTGATTAACGTTTCCAAAACTCTTTCTTGAGCATAAGTCATCGAATCTACATGTACAACTTGATTGATTGAACGATTGAATCAAAGTCATGCTTACACCACTCATCCAAATGTTTGCTAATAAATAGAAAGTCCACTGTTTGTTTAACCCTCGAGGGATCGCGCTGTTGTATTTTGTACAACACGTCGAAAAAATCTCGCTTTTTGTACTCAGCATTGGCGTGGTGCTGACGAAGGTGGCCAACCGCGCGAGTTACGGAAGGTTAAGAATCTCTTACAGCTGCCTTGAGTATAGGTCATCGGATCTACAATTGTGAATCGTCTGGAACGTCTTGAATCTCTTCTGAAATCGTTTATGAAACGCTTCAAAGCGCCGCTGAAATATCCCTAAAGATCACTTAAGAGCAGTGATCCAAAAATATATTTTCAGAGATTGTTGGCTTCCTTCACCCCCTCAAAACCCCCTGTATCGCTACTGAGACCCTCCGAAAATCTCGAAAACGCCTACATTATCTGAAATTCTCCAAAAATTTTCTGAAGCTTTCTGAAATGCCCTCGACATCGCCCTTAAACCACCTCGGACCCCATGTAACACAACTGTCCAGTCAACACACGATCGCATATGTTACATAGGATGCACAAGTGGATTAAACGCCCTTCTTAAAGTTGTTTGCAATTTTTAAATCCATTTAGGTAATAAACTGAATCCGTTTAGGAAAAAAAATATGCTTAGACAGTCCCGACTGCTGAAAAAATCCCAGAAGAATCTCTAGAGGTATTCGTGATTGAAGGACTTCCTGAATAAAACCATGAGAAACAGCCGAAGCAATCCCTTTAGAAAATTCATAAGGAATGTCTGGATGAATTTTTGAAAGAATCCTTGTGAAAATTCTTTAATCTCTGGAAGGATTTGCGAAAAAAAAAATTAAGGATCCAAAACGTAATCACCGGAGGAATTCCCGAAAGAAACTCTGGAAATAATCCAGAAGGTATTCCCAAAAAATAACTTGAGGAATTCCCGAGGGAATCACTGGAAGAATTTTGCAAACAAATCGCTGGAGAATGTATCGTCAAAGGAATCTTAAAGTCATTTCAGAAGAAGTATCTAAAAAAAATCCCAAAAACAAGCTTGGTGGCATTTCTGAAGTAATTTCCAAATATCTGGAAGAATCTCTGAATAAATTCTTCAACTATTTCTAAAACAATCCCTGGAAGAACGTTTCAAAGAATCCCTACAGAAGTTTCCGAAAGGATGCCTGAAAAAAATATATGTCTGGATGAGTAAGCGATGGGGACTCATGATACTCTCTGAAGCGCATCTGAAGCCACCTGAGACAGCTAAAATACTTCAGAGACCCTCTGCAATTCATACAAAAACAAGAAGAGTCCTTAGAACTCCCTGAGATCCTCTGAACCGTCTCTGAAGCTACTTGGAGCCTTCTGAAACCTGTTTAGACCCTCTTAAATGCCCCTGAGCCCCCTGTAATCCCTTTGAGACCCCCTGAAGTACCCTTGAGGCCACTTGAAGCCCTCTGAAATGCCTAGAGGCCTCACGTTACGCCTCCCGAAACCTCTTGGAACCCCCTGAATCCCCCTGAAATAGTCTTGATATCTCCACGTACCCCTCCAATCCCCATGAGACCCCGTAAAACGCCCCTGAGCTCCTCGTGGTCCCTGCAATTAGGTTGACTCTTTTTTGTCATGTCAGACCCCCCCCCCCTCCTCTCGTAGAATATCGTTCATACAATATTTTGAGAATTTATTTGAACCGTTAAATTTGGCCAAAAAAGATGGGTCATATTGACGCGGATTTGGTACAACGATTCCACAGTCATTTCTCAATAAAATAATAAAGTTTTTGTACTCAAAATTATCGATAAGGCTTTAATTTTGTGGATCTGGCTCAAAACTAAGATTTGGTTGGATGTAGCCACTTGGAATCGACCTTAAAGGGACCATGGTTTGGCCATTTTCGCAGGAGCGCATTTTTCGCAATAAATTATGCAAAATGCAGCTGAATTGATTTTTGAAGAACTGAATGCACCGGATTAAGCACTATTAAAGTAACGCAGTCACTAAGTCACTGACCAGATAAGTCTTGGCCATCAGGGGATCACGGGACTAAATCTTGAGGTTCCGAAACGGACTCCCGAAGACCCCCGAGGGGTGGCCATTTTACAAATTTGGTGATTTAGAATTCATGCCGTGTGACATATCAAAAGTTGCAGATTTTTTAGAGAATACATCAGTGACCATTTCAGGCGCCTAAGGAAAGATTGGCCACTTGGTGGTCCTGGAACCAGTTACCGGAATCCCTACAATGTGTCCGGTTCCCAGCGCCCCGGATATGTGGCCAATTCTCGAATTTTCTATGATCACGCTGTGCGATATTGAAATTAGCAGAATTTCGATGCAAATACATCAGATAGCACGTCAAATACCAAAAGCAGTATTAGTCACATGGTGGTCCCTGAAACGGTTCCCGAGGCCCCGGGTATATGGTTAATTCTCGTGTTTCGCATGACCTTGCCGTGTGGCACATCAAAATTTTCAGAATTTTGCAGAGAATTCATCAGTTCTCAAGACTAGAAACAACATTGTTCAACTGGTGGTCCCGGACCTGTCCCTGGACCGGTTCCTAGGACCCTGGAAATGAGGTCAATTCTCGCATTGGCCATGATCATGCCGTGTAATATATCGAAATTTGCAGAATTTTGAGGCGAATACATCAGTGGCATGTCAAATTCAACAACTGTATTGCCAGCTAGATGGTTCCAGGACCGGTTCACTGGACCCCTGGAATGTGGCAAATTCTCACATTTTGATTGACAATGCAGAGCAGCACATCAAAATTTGCAGATTTTCAATAATTCATCAGTCATCAAGCCAACAACTGGAGGAAATTTGGCCACCTGGTGGTCCCGGGACCCAGGAAAGGATGTCAATTCTCGCATTTTCTATTTCTGTGCCGTCCGATGTATCAAAATTCACAGAATTTTGATGATTATACATCAGTGGCGAGCCTGACCCAGAGTTGGCTCGGTACTGTATAGTTGACAAGATAATAACAGAAGAAATGTTGGTATTTCCAGGATTCCTTTCAATACTGTAGGATGTCAATAGAGTAAGATTTCTCAAACCCTTTCTTTTGCCATGAACCCTTACGTAAAGAGACTGAGCGGCCCACAAGGTTCAAGGAATTTAAGTTACAAGGAAAAACTCAAGTACCTAAATTTAAGTATTTTTAAACTCAACCTCTCCTCTCTCATCCATGTCAGATAGCGAAAAGCAAAACAACCTACCTTTACAGTTCAGTGCGGGAAGTCACAATTGAGTAAACAGCTTTGCACTCAAATTTAAGTGTTTTGAACTAGCAATTGGGTGAAAAAAACCTTAGCCGGTGGGTACTTTGTCCCAAGGGATCAAATGTAAAAAATCCACTTCAAAATCGGGTTCCCACACGCAATCCCGAAATTGGTTGATTTTTTTTCTCCATGTGGTCGGGGTTCTGCTAAACCGAACCAAAGACCATTTTTTGAAAAATTGAGTTTTTATAACCATTAACCCTCTAATACCCAATCCCGACGGGGTATAGTTTGAGCATTTTTGTAATTTTTGTTTCGTGGAAAACCAATTTTTTAATATTTTTTGCTGATATTTAGGACTGTTCTGTATATCTCATAATAATTTTTGGTGTATTTTAAAGCGTATTTACATTTTTTAAAAATTATTGAAAAAAAATGACGTTTTAGTCACCTTTTAGAAGTCATTGCTTATTTAGTATTGAATCGCTACAATTAACATATTTTAAATTTTTCCCAAATCATTCTATCCTTGTTTAATGGTTTAAGCGAATCGAATACACTCTAAAATTATTTTATTTAAAATTAGACGGAAAATAAAATTTTCTGTGGAAAAAATTTAAAATAATAATATTTCAACAATAATCATAAAATCTCAAAATGTTTGCATCTCAAAAAATCCGTTACTCAAATTGGCTTCCAGGAAAAATATAAAAGTGTGGGGATGTTCAAAAATAAAAATTAGAAAAATCAAAAACTGAAATTCACGAAATCGAGAATTGAAAAGAATCATCTTCCAAAACATGTTTAAATCGATTTTAGATGACGAAAAATGATATTTAGATCAAAATCAAAAATTTGGGTATTAGAGGGTTAAGTGAAGAAAATGATGATCTTCCTTCCATGTAAAAATCCAGTAATTCTAACAGCTCTTCGTGGAGTAAATTCAAAATTTCTGTTTGGCGGAACATACAAAACATCATTTTGCATCCAACCAGAGTGAACTGTAAACCATTCGATAGAATCAGCGAAATATTTTAGTTTTGGTCCAGGTGATGAACGTTTCAAGTTCTCCTCATCGCCGCCAGATTTCCAACTTCTAACCGACTCATAGAAACAATCTGTGAGAGAAATGAACACGTTATTAGAAATATGGGTGTGGGAGGAATTAATTATGTTTCGATGGCGATGAAAAATCGAGATTTTTTCCCTGTCCAACTAGTTTTACCTGAAACAAAAAAAACACATTCAGCCAAACTGAACTATAAACCATTTTCAGCCAGAGTGAACTGAGTGCAAAGTACCAAGAAATAAAATGTAATTATATCAATGATTCCAAATAATATACATGTATTCTTAATTTCTGATGGTTAGTGAAGGCTTGTAAGTTACATGTGTGCGGAAATGTTTCAAATAATCTCCGCTGTTGTTTATGTGTGAGTGGTTGAACTTTAAGCTTAATTATCTCGGAATTATCTTTGTAGCGCTTAGTTCGGTTTAGCAGAACCCCGGCCATGTAAGGAATTTATGGCAAAAGTTCGAGAGTATTTTTTTCGATTAAAATGTTAAAAGTCAAAATTTTTAATAATGCTTTTTTCCAGGAGAAATATCAGAGAAAAGTGTTATCATTATACCATTCTATTATAACTTAAATAAGGTCGCTGAAGCCAATGTCTACCGGTGGTATTTTACGGGATGTGCATGATAGTATCAACATTCAAATGTCAAAGTCATGACATTTGACAGTCATTCAACACTAGCTTCGTCCAAAGGAATTCAGAAATGTTAACAAAAACAGTGACGCAAGAAACAAGCAAGCAGCACGAACAATGCATCCTTTGCTAACTCGATACAGATTGAAACAAATGTCACGATTCATAAGGAGTGTATCGTAAAGTAGTTGAAAATGTTTAAAATAGCCTCAAAAATAGTTTAATACAACTTTTAAGTAATTTTATTTTTGGAGATACTGTATAAATCCTTGAAAAACGAAATGGCTTTTATGATTTTTAAAAATGTTCTTTTAACTTGGTTTTTAACCTAGATTACTGAACGCATGTTTTTAAATTTTTGCACACCTCCTAAAAAATTGAAATTGCGAAAAAAGTTCGATAATGTTCGAAAATTGTTAACTTTTTTGTACAAACATAATAAGCTCCAGAATCCTCATGATATAGGCAAATTAGTTTTTTCAAGAAATATATCCACTGCATTTAAGTGCAATTCATTAAAATGAAAAATGGCCATTTTTGAGGAACCCCTTTTTTCTATGCTCCTCTAAATCATGTTTAAGCAAATAAAAAATACATTAAATGAAAAATTCGCATTTTTTTAAATAGGGTATGTTTTTTAATTTATGGACGAGTAAGTTAGAGCAGAAAATAGAATTTCATCACCTTTTAAGATATTAAAAGCAGATCTTCAAAATTTGACCAAAAATTAGACGTTTTTTGGAGTGGACCATTTTGTAGATATAGGAGATTTTTCTATCGAAAATATGAATTTTAAAAGTCGGTGTTGCATGATATGTTATATGTACATAACTGTTAACAAGCACCAATATTTTCCAGATTTTTTATCGTACAAATTTTACTCGCTACAGATTTTTGAAATGTTGAAAAATCTTAACAAAATTGCATTTTGTGCAGATTTTTATTTTGTGAGGTGTATTCATTTCACCATATTTTCAATAATACTAAACATTTCCCAAATTTTTCCAAGGTATTCTAAACTTAACTATATTGCGAAGATTTCATAGAAGAACCGAAATGAAAGGACCAACCCAGCTTCGAGATAGAGCATTCTGAACATTTTCAACTACTTTCCGATACACTCCTTACAACTTTTTAAATTTCAGAAAGAACAAAAGTTAACGATGTGGAGTGAGCATGATAATTCTGGAAACCCCAATAGATTGTCTATTTGTTTTATGAACGACACTTGTTCACATACAAATCAAAATCTTTGCATGTTAGTGAGAAACGAACACCATAACTATACTTTCCAACTACTAACACTTATTTCAGCGGATTCGGATCCAAGTAATGAACATTTTTATAACAAATGAATCATCGATAAAAAAAACAAAGCCAGCAAAATGGATCGACAAGTACACGCTGTCACACATAAAGTTCCAGTCCAGCTAAACCCCTCATTAATTCATAGGAAACTCGGACCCTCTTTACTGAACATCTTTTCCCATCGCATGAAATGGGCAATATTCCCACGAAAACCATCATTAATCTTTGATCCACCCCAATAAAACAAAACAGAGAAAAAAAATGATCAAAAGCACTAGACGCCAGAACAATCTTGCACATACGACGACGCCCGTCTCTTCCGTCTGCCACTTTTTTGTTAAGAGTAGCACTAATCCCTAAACTTTCATTCAGCAGCGGGTTTGGTCCTTGTACCACTCACACACAAACACACACACGCACGTACAACAACGCCTTATCCGAATCCGACCAACCGACCGACAGATAAAAGAAAGAGAGCATCAGCAGCATCAATGGGCAACGCCAGCCGGCAACTTTCGATCTAATAATGCCATAAAAGCTATCTCGTAAGCCCCTCGTCTCGATGGCAACCAATAATCGACCGGGCCCATTGTTCACACAAACGGCGACGACGGACAGGACGAACGAAGACTACCCAACATCGATGATGGTGATCCCTCCCGATGCCGCCGTTGGTTGTTTTCTTTTTGCTCGGTTTATCTTCTGTTGGGAGGGGGTGGTCAGCTGTAACGGAAACTGTGTTTTGGGGAACGAGGAGACGAGCTTAAAGAGAATTACCACCAGCTGAAAAGAATTCGATTTTTTCCGTCTTTGGGCAAGGCACTTTGTGACTTCTCAGAAATTGTAAGAACCGTCCGTCGGGGTGAGGACTGTGGGCGAGGGGCAAGGAAATGGTGCTTCGATCGAATTGCGTCCGTTTGGTTGACAAAATATAGAAGCTGTGTTTATTTTTTCCTTCCGCCGAAGATGACAAGCTTGACACAGTGGGGCAACACTGAGTTCGGCAGATCGAGTTGGTTTCGATGCTATTGTGAGGATTTTCTCTCAAGCTTGTCTCAAACTTGTCTTATGCATGTCGACGTTTTAGTTTTTTCAAGCTCGTCTGATGAATGTCTCATGGTTGTCCCATGCTTGTCCAATGTTGTCTCAAACTGATCCTAAACTTGTCCCATGGCTGTTCCGAGCTTGTCGCACACTTGTCACAAGCTTGTCCCATGAATGTCTCAAGCTTATCACAAACTTGTCCCATGCTTGTCCCGAGCTCGTAACGAGCTTGTCCTGAGTTCGTCCCATACTTGTAGCAAACTTGTCTCATGAATATCTCAAACTTGTCCAAAATATGTCCCATGCTGTTCCCGAGCTCGTAACGATCTGGTTTCAAGTTTGTCTCATGCTTATCACATGCTTGTGCCATGCTTATCCCATGCTTGCCCATGGCTGTCCCATGATTGTCCCATGCTTGTCTCAAGTTTGTATCATGAATGTCTCATGCTTATCACAAACTTGTCTCATGCTTGTTCCGAACTCGTAACGAGCTTGTCCTGAAATTGTCCCATGCTTTTATCAAACTTGTCTCATGAATGTCTCAAACTTGTCCCAAACATGTCCCATGCTGGTCCTGAGCTCGTGACGATCTGATTACAAGTTTTTCCAATGCTTATCACGTGCTTCTGTCATGCCTATCCCATGCTTGCCCATGGTAGTCTCATGCTCGTCCCACGCTTGTCTCAAGCTTGTCTCATGAATGTCTCAAACTTGTCTCAAACATGACCCATGCTGCTCCCGAGCTCATAACGATCTGATTTCAAGTTTGTCTCATGCTGATCGCATGCTTGTGCCATGATTGTTCCATGCTTGTCCATGGTTGTCCCATGCTTGTCCCATGCTTGTCTCAAGTTTGTATTATCAGTGTCTCATGCTTATCACAAACTTGTCCCATGCTTGTCCCGAGCTTGTAGCGAGCTTAACCTTAACTAGTCCCATTCTTGTAGCATGCTTGTCTCATGAATGTCTCAAGCTTGTCCCAAACATGTCCCATGCTGGTCCTGAGCTCGTAACGATCTGATAACAAGTTTTTCCAATGCTTATGACATGCTTGTCCCATGGTTGTCCCATGCTTGTCCCACGCTTGTCTCAAGATTATCCCAAGAATGTTTCAAGTTTATCACAAACTTGTCCCATGCTTGTCCCGAGCTCGAAACAAGCTAATCCTGTGTTCGTCCCATGCTTTTATCTGACTTGTCTCATGAATGCCTCAAACTTGCCCCGTATTTGCCTCAAGCTAGTATCAAGCTTGTCCCATGCTTGTCCAATGTTGTCTCAAACTGATCCTAAACTTGTTCCATGGCTGTTCCGATCTTGTCACACACTTGTCTCAAGCTTGTCTCATGAATGTCTTATGCTTATCACAAGCTTGTCCCAATCTTGTTCCAAGTTCTCTGAATTCTCAAATTTTCTTCAAACTTGTCCGAAGTTTGCCTTTTCTCAATTTGGGAAATTGAAATTTTTAAAATTCTCATTTCCCAACAGTTTTGGTCACCATCATCACAACTGTGATCATCACGCTTACCCGGCCATATGGTTTGCTGTTTTAGGGCAATCGCGTGTCACCATCATGGACGACATCTCGTGCCATGGTTATCATTGATGATAGTGTCAAAAGATTTCGGCTTTTCGATTTTTTTTCTTTCGGAAACGCTGCGCTGGCTGTCACAGGCGAACAATGACGAAGGAAATTGTCGTAAGAAACAAACAGAAGAAGAGGAACGAATTGGATTTTATCGATCTGACCTACCACAACGGAACTGGGTGACGATGGTAAGGATGCTGCGCTAAAGCGGGGTGCATGGAGATGGTCTGGGGGATCCATAATTGGGTTAAGGATTTAGCTTTGGGCATACTGGAAAGCCCATTGGAATTCTTCGGAAAGATATTTTCGGATTTTCTTTTTTTCGGAACTGGTGTGATGACTCTGAAAGATAATTTTATACCATTGAGAAAGAGGGTTACATACAACAATGACAGCACAGACTGGTCCTAAAGCGGTTTCATCGTAGTTGGTTGAACCCATCATTGGAAATTTCAGTTCTGTCCACGTTTCCGACACAAATGAAATTAGCGTTGATTGACTAGATTTCCAATTCCTGTGCACTGCAATGGGTGATGGATGTCGCCCAGTATTTTGCATCCTGCACCCTTTAGCACACACACAGCCCAACCATAATTTCAAATATTTGATCCTGCAAAACATCCCCGATCCCCCTTCGCCGGATGGATGTGCACCACCACCAAGCAACGCCCTTTATTTAACAAATGAATCAGATAAAAGCCGGAAATGACCGCTGATTGCCGTTTTGCCGCCGATGATTTGCTTCCATCATTTGTGAAACCAAAAGCATTATGATGGCATCGGTGAAACTACATGTACACTGCACAGCCTGATTTACCCTCAAACCTAGGACTCCATCATAATTACGATACATCGTGATAATCAACCGTGTGGTTCAACCACGCGTCTGTAGACGAACAAATGGAAAGTGGTGATGATGACGAGACTCTAATAGTGAATCTGTGCGCACATTTACCGGTCATTTATGAATGATAAATGTACATTACACATACAGGTACCTCTGTGGAACCGCAACGGTAGCGGTTGTAATTTCGTGCAAATTCATCATCATTAGTAGAAGGGCGATGAGGTACGATGGATTACTTGAACTCTCTCTCTTTCTCTTCTTGGCGTAACGTCCTCACTGGGACAAAGCCTGCTTCTCAGCTTAGTGTTCTATGAGCACTTCCACAGTTTTTAACTGAGAGCTTCCTCTGCCAATGACCATTTTGCATGTGTATATCGTGTGGCAGGCACGAAGATACTCTATGCCCAAGGAAATTTCCTTTACGAAAAGATCCTGGACCGACCGGGAATCGAACCCGTCACCCTCAGCATGGTCATGCTGAATACCCGTGCGTTTACCGCCTCGGCTATATGGGCCCTTGGGATTACTTGAACATTAGTGTAAAATATATTCTTCAAGAGCCGCCATCTTGAATTTCTGTGCTGCCATATTGGATATTATGATCAACATTTTTGGAGTCCAGACATCTTCCCTATACCAAATATACCCATATTACATGGTTTTAGAGCCTGAAAACCCTTTGAACAGACGCCATCTTGAATTTGGAGCCGCCATCTTAGATTTGGAGCCGTTATCGTGGATATTCTGGTGGCCATTTTTGGACTCCAGACTTCTTCCCCATACCAAATATTTTCATGGTTATTGGTTATGGGCATAAAACTAGAATTTTGAGCCGCCATCTTGGATTTTCGTCCGCCATCTTAGAAATTCTGGTCGTTACTTTTAGGCTTCGGACACCCATATTAAATGGTTTCAGGGCCTAAAACACCAATAAGCAGTCACCATTTTGAATTTAGAGCCGTCATCTTCATTTTAGACTGCCATCTTGGATATTCTGGTCGCCATTTTTGGACCCAGACATCTTACTCATACCAAATATACCCATAATGCACGGTTTTAAAAGTTCTGTCGGTTTTAAAAACTATATTCGATTAAAACTCTGTTAAGGCTCAAATTACCATCATTCAATCATCAGCAATCATCAACTTGTAAAAGCAAGAAAAAAGAAAATCGGGTTAAGTGCTGTTCCTTTTAATTCCACTAAGAATTTGCATACTTTGACAGATACGTATTTCAACATCAACTGTAATGCCGTCTTCAGTGTCTTGTACTTACACGATTTTCTTTTACTTACAGGTATTCCAATAACACGCCCAGGCTTATCATCATAATAAAAAGCAGTGTTTTTGCTCTAATTTACAAAGCCACGGTTGAAAATTATATCACTGTTATTCAGATGGTGAATAGAGTGCATCGACGAATTTTTATTACCATTGGTTGAAATTTTAGCGAAAAATCTCACTTTGAGTTTTTTTTAATACGGATAATGGTTTGTTTCCTCCTAAACAGCCACCATCTTGAATATTAGGCTGCCATCTTGAATTTTGGGCCGACATCGTGGAATTTCTTGTCTCCAGTGTTAATTCCCGCACAAAATTCGTCAACCCTGCTAAAGGTTGCAAAAATCGCCGCAGTTTGATTTGTCGCATGATGGAGCTTGGTTCAGTTTTATATACGGCCAGTTCTACCGGTGCTGGTCCGGATGACTGAAACGGCCATAACTCCGGAACGCCTCGATCCGGACCATTTTAAACATAAAAAAATGCAGTAAAATTCCGGTTCGAATAAAACTATAATCCGAAAAACCGACCAATGGGAAGTGCCAAAAAATTGAGTGAAATTATCTTGCGCACAGACATACATACATACACATATACATACACACATACAGATATCGTCTCAATTTGTCGAGCAGAGTTGATTGATATATGTGATTTAACCCTCCGAGCCTTCTATCGAAAATTTGTTTTTGAGTGAACATATAGCCTTTCAAAACACTTTAGTGTACGGAAAAAGCAAAAAAGTGGTAATTTGTATTTTTTTTTTGTTAATGTTAGAATTATTTTTCTTGAGATCTTTTATGAATCTTTTGCAATATGTTTTAAGATTCCGGTTAGTAAATTCTTACTGTAATACTTTGAAAGTCACCGCTTTTTCTTGTCAAACGTACTTAGCAAGTTTTTGTTGTAATTCTTAACAGATTATCAACGAACAACATTGTTAATGGTGTGATGTTCTCATGAGATTCACAAGCACATATTCTTGGCATAACTCTTGGGAGATTTTTATGGACATCAACGTATGGCATTCTTGTAGGTTTTCAGTCGATATTCTTGGTGACAATTCCCTCTACTGGTTACCACTTAAACTCCATTTAGCTTCCCAAGCAACACGACTTGTTGCTAATCCAGTAACAGCAACCTTAGTGCAATTTATTCACTGTCCGTATTACGGACGACAGAACACAATTGCTTCTTGTTTAAAACCCAAAAAGCGCAGATTCTGAATTCTTATGCAACTTAACGAGGAGGAATGATAAAAAAGTTGGGAAAATATTTTGTCCAGACTCGAACCATGGACACCAGGAGTATTATCTACTCACCTTACATACTACATCAAAAGCTCTATGAGAGAATCGATGCTCAACGCACCATAAAAGCTACTGAAGTTACTTGTTACTTTATTGCACCTTCTTTGTCACAAGTTAGAGAACGCTCAAGTTTTCTGTAACGCATATGGAACCTAATCTGAACAAACAAACCAGAGTTAGATGTTTCATGCATGTTGCATAACAAATTTAATGTAAGCTGACTGTATTAATATCACTTGCGAGCAATATGTAAGCTCCGCCTCCACGAATCAATGTCAAACACGTGGTAATTTGTGATTTCTATGAAACAAAGCCGCAACTTTACGAATTTCGGAGTTTAAATGCAGGTATCAGGTATCAGTAGGTCGGCTCAAGAGGCACGTTCTCCTCCATTGGGGAAATTTGTGCCATCGCCATGAATACGAGCCTATTCATCATTTACCTGAGGGAGAGCGAAGGAAGGAATAAGGGATGGGATAGGGAAAGGGAAGGTAAGGGAATAGGGAATAGTTTAAATGCAACTCAACTGACAAGATGGAAGTTTCGTGTGCTTCTAGTGCAACTAATTTAGACCAAAGAATAGAAAGCCACAATCTGCATGATGTTGCAGGTGCTGCTTGGGTTACTAATGGTTAGGGCTGTGAATCGCTTATCCAATGACGGATGATTGATTTCTGATCCTACTAAATGTTCAATATCATGCAGCGATTTTTTCAGGAATTCTTTGGAGATTTCTCCAAAGATTTCTTTCAAAAAAATTTTCATGATTTTTTTAAAGAAATTCTACCAGAATTTTCTTCAGATATTCCTCTAAAGGAACCTCCAGAGATTTCACCAAGCATTTTTCAAGAAAACCTTCCATGATTGAAAATTCTGTTAGGATTTTTTCGCAAATTTCACCGGTTTTTTTTTTTCAGAAAACTATCTAAGAATTCCAGACATACTCACAGCGTTTTTTTTTCTAAGAAAATTAAAACTGTAGAATAATTTATGAAATTTCTTCAGTTATTTATCATAAAAATCTTACAAATATTGCTTCAAAAGTATTTTAATGAATGCTTTAACTTTCTCCTTAAATTTTGTAAAGAATTTTCAAAGCAAACCTTCTTAAATAGCTCTACTGATTTATTAGAAAGTCGATCAATAACGTTACACAAAAAATGCTCATTTTCAACCCACTCCCCCAATGGCACACTTTTTGTATGGGACCTCTGAATATTGTGTACGGGGTTGTCATACTTTGCTGAAACTGCCCTTTCTTTTCAAAGTATAACTCCCCAGGGGTTGCTTTAAAAACTTCTCCAGTAATGTCTTCAGTCATATATTTTTTTTTTATCTAGTTCATTTATTTGGGGCTCAATCGCGTATAACGCTTTACGGAGCCGAGGATCTTTCTTTGTACTTAATAGTATAGATTATACAGAGTAATAACTTTTTAATGATATCTGTTAGTAATGGGTGGAAGCTAGGGTACTCGTGGCAGCTCGAGTTTAGAAGGTCACATTTTGAGGGATGGACAGGGTAAGGATTGGGCCAAAGGTTTCACTGCTGCTCATCCGGGGGTGAATCGCATCTTGCTAGCGTATTCGGTGCCTTGTGGTGTTGGTACCAACTTGTTGTGGGACTTGGTCTTCCGGATGGCCAGGAGCAGCTTGGTAACACAAAGAGGACAAAACAGAGAAAAAAAAAACTGGAGAAGAAAATACAAGCAAATTAAACTTTTATACCAGCAGAGCGAAGAAAGTCGAAAATACATCCCATGTATGTGACATCGCGGGTCCCCAACACATCTCTCACAAGAACAAAGGGTTGTCTACCTCGGGCCTCAAGGGTATCCAAAAGTAGCGCTCTGGAGGCGTCATTATCCGGGCATTGCCAAACTACGTGGTCGATGTCATCATAACCGGAACCGCACTTAGTACAAACATTGCTCAACGCGAGGTTAATCCTGTGTAAATGCGCGTCTAGCGAGTAATGGTTGGACATAAGTCTTGACATCACGCGAATGAAATTGCGACTTACATCCAGACCATACCACCACACTTGCAAAGAAACATTAGGAATAATGGAATGTAACCACCGTCCCAGCTGGCCATCTCGCCAATCATTTTGCCAACTTTGAAGAGAACTCTGGCGAACAAAATGGAAAAATTCATCATGTGAAATTCTTCTATCATAGATCTCACCTTCCTGTGCGCCCACCTTTGCGAGAGAGTCCGCCTTCTCATTGCCATAAATTGAGCAATGTGAGGGGACCCATACATAGGTAATCTTGTATGATCTTTCGACCAGTGCACCCATCTGCTCCCTTATTTTTGTAAGAAAGCAAGATGAATGTTTTACAGGTTTCATCGACCGGAGTGCCTCAATCGAACTAAGGCTATCCGAGAAGATGAAGAAATGGTCTACGGGCATGTTTGAAATCATCCCTAAAGCGAAATTGATTGCTGCCAGCTCAGCAACATAAACCGAACAAGGTTCCTGAAGTTTGCGGAAGGCGGTGAAATTTTCATTGAAGACACCGAAACCAGTGGATCCATTTAAGCGAGACCCATCAGTGAAGAATCTCTTACAGGAATTGACATTTTGGTACTTTTCGTTGAAAATGCGAGGAATAGATATACATCGAAGTTGATCTGGTATTCCATGAATAGCTTGTTCCATAGACAGATCGTATTTAATAGAGGTACTGTCATTAGTGAAGTGTACACGGGGAGGATTATAACTTGGTAGGCTTATGTCAGATGACATGTAGAACAGATAAATTCTCATGAATTATGATTGAGTGTTCAGACTGAGCATTTCTTCGAAGTTTTCAATGACAAGTGTGTTGCTCACTCTACACTTGATAAGTAACCTTAGCGAGAGCTCCCAGAAGCGGTTCTGGAGAGGTTTCACCCCTGCCAGGACCTCTAGGCTCGCATTATGCGTTGAGTGCATGCAGCCGAGGGCAATACGCAGACAACGATATTGAATTCGTGCCAACTTTAATAGGTGGCAGTTTGCGGTTGTAGGTCATTTCCCAGAATCCAATTCCCCAGAATGCCGTTCCCTAGAATGCCATTCCCCAGAATGGGACATTTCCCAGAAAGCCTTTCCCCAGAATGACCCATTCCCCAGAAAGCCATTCCCCAGAATCGTTTCTAATTTTATTTTCAAATTGGTTTCGGGATAAAATTTGAGTAACCCTGATACGGGAGGTTGAGCAGCATTGGGCTTGTAGGTGCACTAGTGTTTGGCTACATATACCATTACTTAATTGATTAGTGGCTTGTAATAGTAGCTGCTGACTTCATCTGAGATTATCCCTTTTTTTTCAAATTGGCTGTTCTTTCTAGTTGGTTTGTTGGAGAGCTCCTTGGCGGCCAAACTACTTACCTTTATATAAGAGATTGTTCCTTTTTATCATCAAAGACTGTTCTTTCTAGTTGCACTATTATCAAACATGGTTAGAAGGAAAAAGATGACTGACTCTAGATTTTTTTTCGTACTCGGTCACACTGTGCATGCTACACTACCGCCATCTGTTGAGCGAGAAGCGCAAAAAACATTCTTTTTGCTGGGTTCAGGTTAATGAGTACCATTTTGCTGCAAACTCAAATCACACTAAAACAGGGCAACACGAAATTGCGTCGAGTAAACCCAATTCAACTTTTTTTTTTGTAAATGTCTTTGTAATGCTGACAAAGTTATTCTAATGTAATGTATCAGATTTATATGGCATGTAGAATGAATAGTATGTAATTTTCCATTAAATATTTTTGAATGCACATTGGAATAATTACATGTGTGGTTGCATCCTTCTAAGAAATTTTGAAGGGAATTTGGTCACAAGGATAAAATCCAGTGTCTGGCATCCGAAAACCTTCACTAAGGCATTTGACAACTTGATTTACACAAAAGTAATCACATTCATATTATTTGAAGTAGAACTATTTTTACAAACCCATTCGTGTTGTCGAACAATGAAACATGTCGTTCATAATTTCCATCTAACCACCTTTGCTGTTATGTAGTATATTCCAATTTACATGAGCACAAACTGTAACAAGTAAAAACCTAAACTGATGCCCAAACAACATTATTGCAGCCTAGTGTCCTTTCGGCCTTATTATTTTTCAATTTATGGAATGTTTGTCCTAATGAGCCACCATCTTTTTTTTTATTTTTCATAACACTGGTATACAATTCAACTTCATGCAAAAATATGGAACTCTACAACATAACGTACTGCTGAAACAGTCATTCCGAGGTGTGTCCAATAGAATGGCTGCCTTTTTTCATCTGTAATTTGCTTTCTTTAATTAACAGGCTGTTCTTTTGGGATATTTTGGAATTGAGATTTTCTTTTTATTGGATTTTATTCAAATTTGAATGATAAAATGTCTGACATTAGTTACCAAACTTATAGAAATACAACCTTCTTTAAGTAAGGTTGCCGCATTTTTGTTCTTTACTCAATATTCATTTGAGATACACTGAAGAAGGCATCATTATATGAAAACCTTGTCCATTTGAAAGTTATCTCGCAGAAATGTTCTGATCTTCCGCTGGAGTTCGGTCAAATCACCTAGAGCTCTAAAAACTAACAAATCACCAGAATTCCCATGGAACTACTGATTCTCATATTTTTCTGGGGAATGTCCCATTCTGGGGAATAATTTTCTGGGAAATGTCCCATTCTGGGGAATGGATTTCTGGGGATTGGGTCATTCTGGGGAATTTCATTCTGGGGAATTTCATTCTGGGGAATTTCATTCTGGGGAATGTCGTTCTGGGGAATGGGTTTCTGGGGAATGACATACAATCGCAGTTTGCTGCTGAGTGGAAACAGAAAGAGCCATATTCGAGAACCGAGAGAATAGTCGTTTTGTAAAGTTTTATTATGTCTTCCGGGTGAGCACCCCACCATGCTCCGGTAATTGTGCGTAGAAAATTGATCCTTTGTTGACATTTTTGCACCAAATACTTGATTTGGGTACCCCAAGTGCCTTTTGAATCATACCAGACCCCAAGGTATTTCGAAGTCAAAGACTGGTCGATTTCTATTCCCAAAAGATTGAGTTTCAGTTGGGCTGGGTTCCGCTTTCCAGAAAACACAACCAATTGAGTTTTTTGCGGAGAAAACTCGATCCCTAAATCTCTTGCCCAGATTGACAGATTATTTAGAGAATTTTGCAATGGTCTTTGCAACATTTCTGCATGTGGGCCTTTTAGAGAAACCACAGCATCATCTGCAAGTTGTCTTAGCGTGCATTGTCCTTCCAAGTAACTATCAATGTCTTTCACGTAAAAATTATAAAGCAAGGGACTTAAACATGAGCCTTGGCGTAGGCCCATGTAACTAATTCTGGAAGTTGTCAGTTGTCCGAGATTGAAACTCATATGTTTTTCTGACAACAAATTATACAAGAAATTATTTAAAATTCCTGGAAGTCCACTATTGTGCAGTTTTTCTGACAATATTCCTATGGAAACCGAATCAAAGGCGCCCTTAATATCCAAGAAAACTGAAGCCAGTTGCTCCTTTTCCGCAAAGGCCAGTTGAATATCTGTTGAAAGCAACGCAAGACAATCGTTTGTTCCTTTGCCCTTGCGAAACCCGAACTGTGTATTTGAAAGCAAGCTATTCGATTCAACCCAATGGTCGAGTCGCGATAGGATAATTTTTTCCAACAATTTTTCAGTCATATATATCTTCGTGGTTCCTCCAGTATTTCTTCTAGAAATTGCTCCAGTGGTTTCTTCAAACAATCTTCAGTAATGCGTACAGATATTTTTTTCACGAACTCCTCCAGAGATTTCTTCAGGAATTTCTCCAAGGATTCTATTGCATATTCCCGCAGGAATTTCTCTAAGAATGCCTTCAGAAGTTTATTCGTGCCTTTTTGCCTTTCTCGTACACCCACACGATGATATTCTGGGAAACCCCCCGGGATTAGCTTCTATAAGAATCTCCTAAGAATTTTCTAGAGGAATTTCTGAAAAAAATGCCTGGGAGAATCCCAGAGGAATTCCTGAGAAAAAAAAAACCTGAAACAGAGAAATTCCAGGAGCAATCTCTCGAGGAACTGCTACCAAAATTTCAACAAGCCTTGCCACGAAAAAAAAAACTGAATTTCTGAAGGAAACGAAAGAAGAACTTTCCGAACCTTTGGAGAATTTCCTGTTAAAATCTTGATTAAACATCTGAAGTAATCGCTAGAGAAACTCCTTTTCAATCTATTTAGGAATCTCTGGAAGGTTTGGTTTTTTTTGAAATAAAATCTGAAGGAATTCCTTGAAGACTTTCTTGAGAATTCCTAAACAAATCTTGAAGGAAACTCTTTAAGAATTCCTGGAGATATTTCGGGAGAATTTCTTGCTGAACGCATAGAAGGAGTTCCTGGGTCATCTTCCCCTTATCAAATATATTCATATTGTATGGTTTTAGGGCCTAATACACCATTAAACAGCCGCCAACTTAAATTTGGAGCCGCCATATTGATATTTAGACCGCCATATTGGATATTCTGGTCGCCATTTTTGGACTACAGACATCTTCTCCATACTAAATGTACCCCATATTGCATGGTTTTAGAGTCTAAAACTTTATCAAATAGCCGCTACCTTGAATTTGGAGCTGCCATCTTGAATTTCGACTTCGTGGAGTTTTTGCTTTCAACCCGAGCAGGAGAAAATAGCTGAAGAACTCAGGTATGGAAAACCGAATACCTACAACCTGAATGAGGTATTAAGTAGCCCTGCATAAGAGGTAAAATACCTAAAATAATAACTGGTGTGTATTCTGTGCATAACGCGTGAATAATGGCATCAGGTATGGCAATATCTAAATAATAATCGGAGATTTTTCCATACAAATAGCGATTTTTCCATAATTGAATGATAATGACTGTATCGGAAATTAACTATATATGTTCAAAACATCCTAAAAAATAATTTATTCAAGTTATAAATAATTTTATTTTTTGAGGTACTATATAAATCCTCAGAAAAAGTAATGGCACTTTTGCTTTTGTAAAAATAATTATTTTACATGGTCATCAATCTCAAAGTTCAAACGCATGATCTTGAAATTTTGGACACCTCTTAAAAATTTGAAATTGCGTAAAAAATGATTTTTTTTTTATTTTTTAAAATATTTTAGCGCAAATATTCTTTCCCAGATTGCTCATAATATAGGTAAAAAAAATTTTCCAAGAAAAAATTCGACTCCATTTTAGCGCAATTCTTAAAAAAAAATGAAAAAAGGTCATTTCTCAGGGACCCTATTTTTTGATGCTCATTCAAAGCACGATTACGCAAACAAAAAATACATCAAATTGATGATTCATTTTTTTTTAATTGGAAATGTTTTTAAACTCAACGACGAGGTAGCTTTAGTAGAAAACGGAATTGTATAACCTTTGAAGATATTTAAAACAGACTGTCAAAGTTCGACAAAAAATAGTGGTTTTTTAGGATAGGTCATTTTTTAAATGTTGAGGGTTTTTTGATCATAAATATTTTTTTTTTAAGTTGGTGTTCGGTGATATGTTATGTGTACATAACTCCTAACAATAATTATTATTTTTTGGATTTTTCGCCGCACAAGTTTTATTCGCAATAGGTTATTGAAACGCTGAGAAATCTTTAAAATACAACAATTTGTCCAAAACTTTAATTTGTCAGATGTATTCATTCTACAATATTTTCAATAATGCTAAACATTTTTCAAATTTTTTCAGGCTGTTCTAAACTTGACTATATTGTGAAGATTTGATAGAAGAACCGAAATGATAAGAACAAACATGCTTTGAGATAGAGCATCCTGAATGTTTATAGTTAATTTCCGATACACTCCTTACCTCAAGCAGTCCTCAACACCAAACCAATAACTCGTTGAGGTATTCTATTAATACCTGCAAAATACCAAAATAAGTTATTTTCAATACCTGGATAACCGACCAATACCTTGTCTTGGTATGATAATTGACTTTGGTATGTTCCAGTTATGTGGCAGTTATTCATTCCTGCTCGGGAAGTGTTGATTTTCGCACAAAATTCGTCAACCATGCTAAAGATTACAAAAATTGCAGCAGTTTAATTTGTCGCATGATGGAACTTGGTTCATTTTCCTTAGTAGTCCTAAAGTTTCTTCTTAACGTAACGTCTCAACTCGGATAAATCCAGCTTCTCAGCTTAGTGTTGTGTGACCATTTCCACCGTTATTTACTGAGTGCTTGCTTTACAAATGCCCATTTTGCATATGTTTATCATGTGGCAGGCACGAAGATACTCTATGCCGAACCAGACCCTTCAGAATGTTCTTGCCGAATACCCGTGCGCTTACCGCATCGACTATATGGGCCAATGTATATTCATATATGGGCTTATGAGACTACCCTATAACCTTTCTTTCGGAGTCGCGGTAAGCACATAGCCGCATTGCACCGTGAATTAGGGGTTATCTGTTAGTGTACTTTTATCACAGGAACAGGTGGTCCGTAGTGTTATTCTTAGCCAACTAAGACAAGCCATCCCGACACTAGACTTTTCGGAAAAGGGGGAACAAGTTAATGTTGGTGATCAACTTCATGTGGGCCCTACTAATATCGCCCAAGAATTCCTTTGTAGCTGGCTTGGCCGCAAGGATACTGCTTCGATATGGCCTTCAAATACGAAGTCGATCAAAAAAGCTACCACAATGTTTAGTTTTAACCTAGGTTTTAACTTTCCTATCCTAAGGCCGTTCGCAATGCTGTTTTATTTTATATGGCGAGTTTTAAAAATTTTAAAACTCGCCATACAAAATAAAACAGCATTGCGAACGGTCTAACAACAGTAAAAAGACTTGTAGCGGGTACTCTTTAAGTAATACAAGACAGTAAATTCAATCGTGCATGCCCAGGAAAAATAAAGCATAAATTTCACACCAAACGCGATTACCAATAGCCAACATCCCGGATGCATAATTTCGAATACGAACTACTACAATTTATACCCTCCTTCAACTTCACATATGCCCTCCCCCCCTTCTCCCACACACCAAGAACTTACAAACTTGCAAGCACCAACCAATTCATAACTTCACACACGCGGTACCTCGGATGCTCGTCGGTTGCACCGCGGCGTTCTTCAAGTTTCCTCGTATATCCTCCAAATTCACAAAAGAAACATGTGGCTGCCGGCTGGTTGCTGGCTGTTGCACTTGGCTCAAACATCCGCCTTGGATCCTTCTGCTCCTCCACCTCCTGCTCATCCATTTCCATTACCCAACCCCAGCCGCGCCACCACACCACCGGAAGCCCAGGGTAAAGAGGAAATCTGTTTTTAAAAATCACCCGGAGAACGAAGGTACCCGGGACCGCGGAATGCACCCAACTATTCAACGTGGTGCCGCCGCATACAGTGCAGTGCCAGTGGTGTAGTGCCGACAATCAAAAGAACGAACAAGCGTCCGCCAGCTGCCGCTTGATAGCAGAGTGTGCGCTAGTTCGACGGGTGGTGCTGCTGGTGCATAATGCTGCATCCGTTTCGGGGGGAACTCGCGCTCGCGTACCCGCGCTATAAAAACGAACAGAAATTGTTTTCCTTTCTTGGCAGAGAGTTAGTGAAGTCGGTCGGAGTGTGCTGGTTTTGCTCCGGAATAAGGAGAGAGAAAAAACAACCGGGATAAATGTTTATGTATGAGGAAAAGCTTTCGCTACGTGCAGTCTGGGCGGACTCGGTTGGAAATGAATTGAAAATTAATTAGTAGAGTTACGGTTGTGTTTTAGAGTGGCTTGCCGTGGGAACAGAGCCGTAAGAGGCGTCATCAGTGTTTTGGAAACTGCTGCTCGTCACAAATCATGCCACTGTGGCAAATCCCAAATGTTTAAATTGGAAGATATTTCTTCCAGGATTCTTTTTTGCACTGGGGATGCGTAAAGTGCAAAAAAGTTTATAGTTCTTAATTTGGAAAAACGTGCAAAAAATATGAATTCTTGACCAATCATGCAAAAAGAAGAGTTTGATTAATTTTTGTATTTTTTTACACGACTAGACGAAAATCATGTGGTTTACCAAGAATGGTCCTTACCTATCGGCTTCTGTAACGGTTTTTTTTTTTTGGATTTCGGGAACATTAGGTTGTTGACCTAAGGTTCCCTATACACCGTGATAAGGCTGCCTCCTTAGGTATAGCTTCCGATGGAGGAGCATTTCATACTCAGCCGCTGGATGCCAGAACAGACGCTATTTGAGCCGCTCCTCCTTGGTGAACAGACGCTAGGGACGTACCTTCTCAATCTAGCTGAAGTCAGAAGGCCAACAGTGCCCAGGCTGCACTACCAGCTAAGCACACAGCTCTTAGGAAACTCTAATAACCAAGAATGGCATTTTTGTTTCCAACAAAAGATCGTGTGCAAAATACGATTATCACAAGTTGATTTAGATCGATCCCTGAAGAAGATCCCAGCCCAAGGATCGAAACGTTAGCAGTGATATAAAAGTACCGTCAAGGCGCCATTCACCGTGGGAGCTCTATTCACCGTGAGCTTTCGAATATTTTTTTCATTATTTCCATATTATGATTGAATAATATGACAATTTCCCTTCAATTTCACCTATACAACACTAATGTATTGTTACCATGTCAAAACGCTCAATAAAAACATTTAAAAGTATCATTTTGACACTAAAGTGTGTTTACATGAAGCGGGTTTCTGCTCGTTCACTGCATTCATAGTGAAAAAACGAAAACTGCGCTAAGGTGATTTAAGCGATAAACTAAATGTAGTAACGTTTTTATTCCACCAAGAAGCAATTAAATTCACATATCAGGTATGTATTTTGCATTACCGAGGTAAGTTGCATTACAAGAAAGTACGATTACTCGTACTTTTCAATTGAAACAAAAAGGCACGGTAAATGGGTACCCTAAAAATCAATGGTCTCCATTCACCGTGCCCCATATTGTCCCATATACCAAGAAAAAAAAAACGAAAATTTGAACATTCGTTTTTCTAATAAAATCTTGCAAGTTATTACTTGAAATGAATTTAAACGAAGAAAATTCCCTTGGCTGGGTTGTTTTGATCATTTTTAAACAAAGTAGAATAAAATTTCTCATACACGGTGAATGGTTCCCTACTACCACGGTGAATGGTGACCTACCACGGAATAAGGCGACCCTACTACCCTTTACTAATTGTACTATATCACCAAATTTTGTAAAAAAAAATTCTACTTCTGTGGATATTGCTTTAATTTTAACCTATAAAGAAGGCAATTTAAAGTGGCACTAACAATGTTTATAAGACTGGTGTCAAATGACAGCCCTTATTTGCCCCGAATCCTCTTAGATCCACGGTGAATGGTGCCTTGACGGTATCAACGTTTTTTTCCGTGACCGAAAGCCGAAAAACTCCCATAGTTACACCCAAAATGCGCAGGTGATTGGTTTTGAGGATTACTATTCGATCGATTTTGATCTTATTCGCCGGCTGCCGACGTGCGTTTGGACTGCAGTAAAAGTTGTTTGAACTCTAACTAGATTGATTTTTTATGGACCCACACCCCCCGGATAGAACATTACGCCAAATTAAAGAGGAGCTCATTAACTTTCATTTGGCGGGAGACTTAGCGATACTGATTTATTTTCAATGATATGTTTTGTAAAAGACACCGTGGTTGTGGATGATAGATTGTTTGAAAATTACTGTGAAGGTGATGCTGCACAGTTCGTTTGGTTGCAGACGCAGACAATCAGTTTATGGCCATGTTGTACGTACTCTTCTATGCGAAAGTTACACTGTTTCAAATGCAGCAAAAGTTTCTTATGCGTACACTAAAACCTCCATTTAGGTAATAAGTCGGGACTGCCTTTAATAGTTTTTACCTAAATGGATTCGGTTCATTACCTAAAAGGATTTGAATATTGCAAAGAAGTTTTAAGAACGGCGAGTGACCTGGAGATTTAACCATTATGTGTCCGACAATTTTTTTGCTTTTTTCTACACCGTGCTTTTCAAATTGGCGCTGGGAATCCGGGTACCCTGTTGGCCACATAAGGGTTAAAGGGGACCACGCGGGGTTCAGAGGGATTTCATGGGAGTTTCAGGAGAGGCGGGGGGCTTCAGGGGTAATTTTGGAGAGTTTCGGAGTGTCTCAGTTGCATAACATGGGATCCTATGGGGTTTTTAGGGAATTTCGAAGGCATTTCAGAGAGCTTCAGAGGATTTTTGGCGAGTTTCAGAGGCGTTACTCAGACGTTACGAAAGCGTTTCGGGGGTTTCTGAGGGTCTCAGATGCGTTGCATGGGGTCCGAGGGGATTTTAGGGGGATTTCAGACAGCTTTAGATGATTTTTGGCGAGTTGCAGAGGCGTTACGTAGGCGTTTTTGGCGGTTTTGACGGTCTCAGGTGCGTTACATGGGATCCGAGGGAGTTTTAGGGAGATTCCAAAGACATTTCAGGCTGCTATAGATGATTTATCGCGAGTTTCTGAGGCAATACTGAGGCGGTACGTAGGCGTTTTGGGGGTTTCAGAGAGTGTCTGGTGCGTTACACGGTGTCCAAGAGTGTTTAGGGGGTTTTGAAGGTGTTTTCGTGGGTTTCGGCGTGTCTCGGGGGTGTTACCGGGTGTTTTTAGGGGGGTTAAGGGGCCTACTGTTCTGAAAATAAATTTTGGATAGCAGCTCTTAGGTAATCTTCAGGGATATTTCAGCGGCGCTTTAAAGCGTTTCTTAAACGTTTCAGGTGGGTTCAGAAGAGATTCAATGCGTTCCAGACTGTTTACGATTGTAGATCCAATGACCTATACTTGAAGCAGCTTTTAGATATTCTTAAACAAACATTGAACTTATCACTTGTTAGCACAAAGTTGCATTCTTTTGTTCAATCATTGAAACACACAAGTAATGCATGTAGATTCAATGACTTATGCCCAAAATTCGAAGAAAGTTCTTGGGAAACCTTAAACAGTCCAAAACCTCGTTGTTCCCTCCTGAGCACGCCATGAACTTCCCTTAACTGCACTTGCTCCAACCTCTGACTGCTCTGTTCACAATCAGATAACATTTAGGAAACATTTCCAAAATGGAGGATCCTGTATTGGTTTTTACACATTCTATCGTGACGTTACAACGTTTTGACGCCTTTTTGGTCGAATTTTTCACTATAACTCGACCGTAAGTTCTCAAATATTTTTGCATATTCGGATTCCTTTTAAACTATTCAATAAGTATGATCTGTTGAACAGTTAGTTTTCATTGGAAAAGTATGCTAGAATTGGGAATTAGTAGCGTGACGTTACGACGTTGTAGCGCCACGCTACTTATTCCCACTTCTAACATATTTTTCCGATGAAAATTTACTGTTCAACAGATCATACTTAATGGAAATTTTACAAGGAATCCGAATATGCAAAAATATTTGAGGGTTTATGGACGAATTTACGAGTTATAGTGAAAAATCTGACAGAAAACGTTGTAACGTCACGGTAGAATGTGTCTTTTACCTAAATGGATTCGACTGGAGGTTTGAGTGTACAATAGAGAAGGCGATAAATGTGTATTGGCGACACGGTAACAACGCTATATGACTTGAAGCGATATCTTATGTGATTACTGTGTGCCCTATTGCGATGTAATGTAGCTTCTTACACTCAAACCTCTATTTCGATAGAATTCATTTAGGTAAAATCTGTTTAGGAGCCTCCATTAACCCTTTGGAGACGATTTTTTTCCAAGCGTTATTATAAAGTTTTTTTTTCTACGTTTTCCTGTAGTTTTGGTGCTCAACAGCATAAAAATGGTAGAATATCAAGCAGCATATTTTTTCTGCATATTCTACCCAAGCAGTCGGCAGCGTCGGCAGCGCAAGTTTTTGGTTGTACAGGAGTAATATTCATGTAATTGTAACCCAAAGGCAACCTAACTTAAAAATGACTCGTGTCCAACTTGGGTCCAACTTGCTTGGGTAGGTCATCCAAACTGTTCTTGAGTTTAGATCCTAAAATCTACGGATATAACGGTAACTTCTTTCATTATACAAAGCCACGATTTGTAATCTATCATATCCAGCAAGTCTTCTGAAAGTTCAACAGACAGTATCAAATCAGTTGGGATATCCTAGGTGATCCAAATTTTTCTTGAGTTTAGATCCTTAAGCGCTACGGGTGTGACGGTAACTTTTTCCATTATACAAAGCTACGATATGTAATTTATCATGTCCAGTAGATCTTCTGAATGTTCAATGGTCAGCTGGGGTCATCCAAACTATGATAATGTTTAGAATCTAGCATCTACAGCAATTGAAGTTTATGTTTAGGCTATACATACATATAGATCAATGTTGCTAATCTATTATACCTACGTATATAGGTAATCAAAGACTTTGATATAGCTTCGGGATATTCAGAATCGTACGCAGTTACTCGTACTGAGTTACACAACATTACCCACCGAAATAATAATATCTAATTCATATCTATATATATATATATATATATATATATATATATATATATATATATATATATATATATATATATATATATATATATATATATATATATATATATATATATATATATATATATATATATATATATATATATATATATATATATATATATATATATAAGTTACGAGCAACCCGTTTCCACTGACCACAATTAAACCGTTACCACCGATCATGCCGATATTCGTCAATAAGCCATTTTCGCTATCCAAGCCTGAGACGCAATCATCATGAGTCAACATAAACATTCATTCGCCGGAGCACCATTGCAGCCGAATCGCACCAAACATAAACATCCACCCGCACGCACATCATACGACGTAGAATCATCGTCATAGCTGTGGCGCAGCATATTTTTCAAGTTCAAGTTCAGTTAGGTTTGATCAGGAATAATCATGATCGATCGGGAAGTGTTAGTTTATAAAAACTGATTCGCACAATACAGGAAGAAGAGTCTTCAGCTGAAACTGAAGTGGCGCAGTCGTAGTTTTTTTTAAAAACGCCGAAACCCCCTCGGGTATCATAATTGTCGCAGTGTCGGTAGGATACCGCTTGCAGTGATCAGTGATTAGTGAGTTTTTTCGGGACAATTCCCATCAGCGAGTGCATATCGTCGATTAGAAGAAAACTTCATTTCACCTGGACACGGCGGGAACCGAAGACCACGGCAAAACACCGGACACACAACGGACGCATACCGAAGTGCAACGGGAACCCACAGCCAGGACGGAAACGCGACGGACGAACACCGAAGTGAGGACCGAAAAGGATTGTGGTAAGTTAAGTGTAATTTTAAGAGAAAAAGAAGAATTATTATTGAAAAGTTATTATCAAAGATTATTATCAAAGAAAAATTACCAAAGAATCATTATCAAAGAATTTTAAAAGTGAAATAAATAATAAAAGTGAACCAAATAAAAAGTGAATCAAAAATTTTTAAAAGTGCAAAAGTTAATAACCAAAATTAATCTCTTAACCCATAAGTGTATTTTTAAGTGTGTTTAGATATTTTTAGTGAGTGACAACGATGGCCAGGTACGATGGAAACCGTGATTTATTGGCCGCAGAAAATGAAGCGCTACAAGCACAACTAGAACAAGCTGCTTCAGACATGGTTGAGCAGAACCGTCAGGTAATTGAACTACAGCATCAATTAGCCGCTGGACAAGATGCGCAGAATCAACTTGATAATGCTTTATTGCAAATTAATCAAAAAGACCAACAAATTGCAAATTTGAGAGCTGCTACTATGAATAATTTCAGTGATGTGGAATCTATTTTGAAAAGCTTGCAGACTCCACAAATTTTGAGGGATTTTCCATGCTTCACTGGGGATCCTGTTAAATTGCATTCATTTATTAAATCCATTGACAAGTTAATGCCAACATTGGAGCGTGCAAAAGGAACACCTGCATTTGATGTTTGGATGCATGCTATTCGATCTAAAATTACGCATGATGCGGATGCCGCGCTTGAATTGTATGGTACTGAGACTAACTGGGATGATATTAAAAATACCTTGATTACTCATTTCAGTGATAAAAGGGATGAAATTTCTCTTACTAGAGACTTGTTTAAATTGAAGCAAGGGGATTCAGTTCAAGATTTTTAAGGTAAGTGTTATCATTGCTGCAAAGAAACAGTTTTATCAAGATCTAGGTTTAAAAGTTTTCTTGTCGGGACTTAAAGAGCCTCTTGGACCAATTATTAGAGCTCAGGCACCCAAAACACTTAAGGAAGCACTCAGACTTTGTCTTGAAGAGGATAATTACAATTATGTGAAAAATCCATTCCAATCAGCATCGAAAACTTCGAATCCAATTTCGTTACCACCAAAACCGATGCAGAAATCTTTCCAATTTCCTCCACCAAGACCATTCAATTTTCAGAAACCTCCACAATATCAAAGACCTTTCCAATTTCAATCAACACCTCGACCTCAATTTAATAATGGACCACGTCCATTCCAATTTAATACGCCTCAAAGACCTTTTCAATTTAGACCATTCCAACAAAATCAATTCCAAAGACCATTCCAATACCAAAGAAATCCGTTTATGCCAAACACATTCCAAAGAAATTTCCCAAAACCACAACCAAAGACGACACCAATGGAAGTAGACCCTTCTCTCAGCAAATAGGTAAATTACATGAATCGACCACATTATCAGGTAGAAGAGTTTGATGAATGTTTTGATTATCCCGATTACAGTGAACCGTATTATTATCCTGAATACTCAGAATATTCACCATATCCACAATACTCGGAATATCCAGAATACTTAGATTATTCTGAATATTTTGATGAAGACCCAAATCAATCTCAGGTTCAAAACAATAATATAAATTTACCAAAAGTTACTCTACCAGCAATCAAAGAATGTGAACAAAATAATGTTCAAGTTGATGACATAAATTTTCGCGAGCGAACGGAAGACGGGCACCCAACATGAATAATTTTATTCCCTATGTTGAAGTTGACACTACTAAAGGTCCACTCAAATTTTTAATAGATACTGAAGCCAATAAAAATTACATTAGCCCCAAACATGTTAATCAAGCTAAATTTACAGATCCATTAACAGTTCATAATATAAATGGAGTTCACACAATTAATCAGTCTGTATATTTCAATCCATTTTACAAAATTCCAAATACCCAAAAGTTGCAATTTTATGTTTTTGATTTTCATCCATTTTTTGACGGACTAATCGGTTATGAAGCTTTGCAAAACTTGAAAGCAAATATCATAACAACAACAAATGAACTACAACTTCCCTCTGGAAATATTAAAATGCTACGTAAATATCCATGTTCTACACAGGTACAACTTAATGCAAATGAGACAAAATTTATCCATTTCCCTGTTAATTTTGAAAAAGGTGATTTCTTTGTTTCTCATGATACTCAAATTCATGATTCTATTTTTGTACACGCTGGATTATACAAAGCAGAAAACAATCATGCTTTTCTAGCAATAACAAATCATCGGAATAACCCAATTCAAATTGAAATTTTTAAACCATTTGTTTCTGAGTTGAATAATTTCGAATCACAATCTTACCCACATCCAGTTAGATCAATCAATCGACAGTTATTTAATCAATTGCGATTGGATCACCTAAACTCTGAAGAGAAGCCAAAACTTTTAAAATTAATTGCAGACAATCAAGATGTATTTTACTTACCCGGAGAAAGTTTAACATTTACAAATGCTATCAAACACAGCATTAAAACAAAGGATGAAATGCCAATTTATTGTAAATCGTATCGGTACCCCTTCTGTCATAAAGAAGAGGTACAAAAACAAATTTCAGAAATGTTAGAACAAGGAATTATTAGACATTCTATAAGTCCTTGGACATCACCAGTTTGGATCGTTGCTAAGAAAATGGACGCATCTGGACTGAAGAAATGGAGACTAGTTATTGACTATCGTAAATTGAACGATAAAACTATTGATGATAGATATCCTATCCCAAATATTACCGATATTTTGGATAAACTTGGAAGATGTAATTATTTTACCACATTAGACTTGGCGTCTGGATTTCATCAAATTGAAGTTGAAGAATCAGACATTCCTAAAACAGCTTTTAACGTTGAAAATGGACATTACGAATTTTTGAGAATGCCTTTTGGACTCAAAAATGCACCGTCTACATTTCAAAGAGTAATGGATAATATTTTACGTGAGCATATTGGCGTCAGATGTTTTATTTATATGGATGACATTATTGTGTTTTCCACAAGCCTACAAGAACACCTTGATAACTTACGGAAAATATTTAATACATTGTCTAAATACAATATGAAAGTACAATTAGACAAATGCGAGTTTTTACGCAAAGAAGTTGCTTTCTTAGGACACATCGTATCTACAGATGGTGTTAAACCTAACCCTGAAAAGATTTCAATTATTAAGAATTGGCCTTTACCTAAAAATGAACGGGAACTTAGAGGTTTCCTAGGAATTTTAGGGTACTACAGAAAATTTATAAAAGATTTTGCAAAAATTGCAAAACCTTTGACAAATTCACTTCGAAAAGGTGAAACTATAATTCATTCAGAAGATTTCGTGAAAGCATTTCAAAAGTGTAAATCAATTTTGACAAGCAGTGATATTTTGCAATATCCAGATTTTGATAAATCATTCATTCTCACTACTGATGCATCAAATTTTGCCATAGGCGCAGTACTCTCACAAGGACCATTGGGAAAAGATAAGCCAATAGCCTTTGCGTCACGTACTTTAAATAAAACCGAAGAAAATTATTCTACAATAGAAAAGGAACTCTTAGCTATTGTATGGGCTTGCAAACATTTTCGTCCATATTTGTACGGAAGAAAATTTATTTTATACACAGATCACAAACCTTTAACATACAGTTTAAATTTGAAAGAACCAAACCAAAGATTAATTCACTGGCGCTTAACTTTGTCAGAATTTGACTATGAAATTCGATATAAACCAGGCAAACAAAATGTTGTAGCCGACAGTTTATCAAGAATATTCCAAGAAGTGAACATTAATGAAGATGAAACATCGTCTAGTAATGACACTATGCATTCAGCAGACACAGATGATTCAGAACTTATACCATGCACTGAAATTCCGATTAATTATTTCAGTAATCAAATTATTTTGAAGATTGGAAATGAAGAAAGCAATATTTATGAAGAAGTTTTTCCAAGAGTTTATAGACGAACTATCACTAAATTTATTTTTGGAGTACCTTTCATAATTAAAATATTCAAGGAATACATGGATACAAGACGTACTAACTGTATTCTTTGTCCTGAAAATGTTATCAATATCATTCAATTTGTTTACAAAAACTATTTTAGCAGATGTCGCACTTTCAAAGTAAAGATATCTCAAACGATGCGTATCGACATTCGAACCGAAGTTGAACAAGATACTCTTATTGAAAACACTCACGAGACTTCACATCGTGGTATTTTAGAAAATCTCTGTGAAATACGGAATAGATTTTTCTTCCCCAAAATGAAAAATAAAATACGAAAATACATTATCCTTTGTGAAATTTGCAATAAGATGAAATACGAACGAAAACCATATAAAATCAAACTAGGTGAAACCCCAATACCAAAACAACCTCTTGACATTATTCACATAGACATTTTCATATTCCAACCAAACTTATTTCTCTCAATTGTAGACAAATTGTCTAGATTCGGATTTTTAATTCCCATCAAATCAAGAACTACAATAGACATTCGAAAAGGCTTGATAAAATTCATTTCACAATTTGGATCACCAAAGTTAATTGTCTCAGACAATGAACCAGCGTTTAAATCAATTGAAATTCGTGATTTGTTAAATAACCTCAACATACAACAATATTTTACACCAACTAATTACAGTGAAGTGAACGGAATTGTTGAGCGGTTCCATTCTACCTTAAGTGAAATTTACCGATGCAACAAACATAAATATGAAAATCTCTCCAGTAAAGAAATGTTTTTAATCGCATGTAGTTTATACAATAACGCAATTCACACCTCAACAAAATTAAAACCACGTGAAGTATTTTACGGAATAAAAGATGGTGAAGAAAGACCACTCGATCGTGCACAACTCATAGAATACCGAGATAAAATTTATGATGAAACCATTACTAAAATAACTTCTACTCAACAGGAACAGCATAAAAACCGGAACGCTTCTAGAGAAGATCCACCAGCTTTAGAACCAGATCAACAAGCATTCAATAGACGACAAGGAATTAAAGCTAAAACCAAAGAATGGTTTGAAAAAGTCAAAGTAACCTCGGATAGAAATCAAACTTACAAGGACGATAAAAACAGAAAACTCCATAAAACTAAAATGCGTCGTATCAGAAAATAAATTTCATATTACTTTTTCTTTCTCGTTTTAGATTTCATCATGGAAACAACAACACTTCTCTTGTTTTTAATATCTATTAATTGTATGTTACAACCCATTCATTGTACTATTCAAATCATGGACCTTAATCAAAACCCTGGATTATTGGCTTTAACAGCAGGAGAAAGCTTTATGAAAGTCGGTGAACATAGAATTTACCATACTATTGATTTTGATTTATACGAACCCACTTTCACAAAGTTGAAATTAATAACCAAGGAATTAAGAAATTATGGAAATTTTACAGAATTGAACGATGTTTTATCTACAAAGCTCTTCAATCTCAAAAACCTCTATTTTGGACTTCAAATGAAAACTAGACAAAAACGAGGATTGATGGATTTTGTAGGTACAGGAATAAAATTTTTAACTGGAAATATGGACCATCAAGACTATATCGACATTTCACGAGATTTAGATGATCTTACTACTAAAAGTAATCAGCTTATTACAGAGAATAACGAACAAAGAAAAATTAATTTTGAAATGCAAGATAGAGTCAATAGATTGATTAAGCAAATAAATAATCAAAAATCACTTATAATGAACGCTATTAATAATAACGAGTCAGGAAGCTTACAGAAACAAATCAAAATATTGGAAAGTATTATAAATGTTAATATTCAATTGGATCATCTTATCTCTCATTTTAAAGATATCTCTGAATCTATTCATTTAGCAAAGGTAAACATTATTTCAAAACATATCTTGCATCCCGATGAATTGTCATTCTCGATCGATAGATTAGAAGAAAAAGGAATTGTAATTCATAATTTTGAACAGGTATATGATTTCTTAGAAATATCAGCTTTTTACAATATGACAAAACTTGTTTTTGTAGTTAAAATTCCATCTTTGCAGAATCATACTTACAGTCGTTTGATTTTAGAAGCTTTGCCAATCGAAAATAAGATTTTAAATTTGCCCGCCAGCACAGCTATGATCATCAACAACGAGACATATTTTATTACGAAGGAATGCCGAAACATAGAAGAATATCGCATATGCAATCAGAAGGATTTATTGGATTTAAGCAATGACACTTGTTTTACACAGTTACTTCGAGGTATGACCGGTAAATGCACTTTTAAAATGTACAATCAACAAAAAGAATTTAAACAAATAACTAATAATCATATTATTGTCAAATCGAAATCTCCCGTGAATATACGGTCAAATTGCGAAATAACGAACAGAAACCTAACTGGCTCGTATTTAATAGAATTTCGCAATTGCAGTATAATTTTAGACAGTACAAAATTCGAAAATACCGAAATATTCAAAACAGAGATGCCGTTGATACACTGGAACCTCTTTTTATGCACATGGCTGGGACTGCATAAATTAAAAATGTGCATAAATTAAAAAAGGCATAAAAAGAGGGAAATTTATGCATAAATTAAGTTTGGGCTTCAATTATAAAATCTAGTTTGCGAGAACAGATCTTGCTCCTGGGCAGATGAGGTGGGGCTAAGGGGGTTTCCAAAATGTCCCCAGAGAGCCCAAAAAGGGGGTTCCAAGGGGCTTCAGGGGCGTTTTAAGGGGTTGTTTCGGGGGGTGTGAGGAGCCTTACAAGGGTGTTCTGTCAGGATTTTTTGGTGTTTTCATGGGATTACGGAGAATTCTGTGGTGTTTCAATAGTATTAAGTGGGTTTCAGGGGCGTTCCAAGGGGCTTTAGGGGCAATTCTAGGGATCTCAGGAGACTTTAAAGGGCGTTATGAGGTTTGAGGGGCAATTTAAGGTATTTCAGAGTCTGCTCTGAAACTTCCTGAAATGCCCCAAAAATCCCCCTTAAACCCCCCGGGGACCCCATGTAACGCACCTGAGAGGCTTCGAAACCCCTGAGAACTTCTCCGTAACGCTACCGTAACTCCTCTGAATTCCCCAAAAATGCTCTGAAACGTCTTGAAATGCCTCCAAAATCCTTTTTAAATCCCCTCGGACCCCATGTAACGCACCTGAGAGGCTCCGAACATCCCGAAAACTCCTCCGTAACGCATAAGTAACGCCTCTGCATCCCGCCGAAAATGCTCTGAAACGTCTTGAAATGCCTCCAAAATCCCCCTTAAACCCCCTCAGACCCCTTGTAACGCACCTGAGAGGCTCCGAACACCCCGAAAACTCCTCCGTAACGCTTCCGTAACGCCTCTGAATCATGCCGAAAATGGTCTGAAACGTCTTGAAATGCCTCCAAAATCCCCCTTAAACCCCCTCGAACCCCATGTAACGCACCTGAGAAGCTCCGAACACCCCGAAAACTCCTCCGTAACGCATAAGTAACGCCTCTGCATCCCGCCGAAAATGCTCTGAAACGTCTTGAAATGCCTCCAAAATCCCCCTTAAACCCCCTCGGACCCCATGTAACGCACCTGAGAGGCTCCGAACACCCCGAAAACTCCTCCGTAACGCTTTCGTAACGCCTCTGAATCACGCCGAAAATGATCTGAAACATCTTGAAATGTCTAAAAAAAATCCTCCTAAACCAAAACCCCCAAAAACGCCTCCGTAACGGCTTTGAAACCAGCCTAAAATGTTCTGAGACTCCTAAAACGACTCCGAAATCCCCTTAAGACCCACTCGGAGCCCATGTAACGCACATGAGACCTTCGGAAACACCCAAAATCGAACCTGTAACCTTCCTTTGCTCTCATCTGTGAACACCTCCCGGTCGCCGTTGCAATAGTTCCTGTCATTATTAAATATTCTTATGCACAATATTGGTTCTGATTTAGCTCTCCCTCTTTTTATGCAGGGCATAAAAAAAGGTGCATAAATTAAAAGTGCATAAAAAAACCTGCATAAAAAGAGGTTTTAGTGTAGTACCATTAGATGGTTTACATATCGAAAAGCAGATTATAGAAAGTTCGATTGAAGATCTGCAAATACAAAACCGAAACCATTTGGAAACCCTATCGACAAGCCATCAAATTCACCATTATTCCTCAATAAGTTTGTCGGTATTCAGCATTCTGGGAATTATAACCCTTATCATTTTGTACAAGGTCAAAACCAAAAACGTCAACATCAATTTCCGCAGAAAACCATTTTTAGAAGAAGTATCAAACAACCAAGCTAAAGATGAGTCATTAGAATTGCGAGAGATTTCATCATCCCCAAGAATACAATCAACACTTTTGTCGACCCGGGACGTCTCGACTTCACGGAGGGGAGTAGTTACGAGCAACCCGTTTCCACTGACCACAATTAAACCGTTACCACCGATCATGCCGATATTCGTCAATAAGCCACTTTCGCTATCCAAGCCTGAGACGCAATCATCATGAGTCAACATAAACATTCATTCGCCGGAGCACCATTGCAGCCGAATCGCACCAAACATAAACATCCACCCGCACGCACATCATACGACGTAGAATCATCGTCATAGCTGTGGCGCAACATATTTTTCAAGTTCAAGTTCAGTTAGGTTTGATCAGGAATAATCATGATCGATCGGGAAGTGTTAGTTTATAAAAACTGATTCGCACAATACAGGAAGAAGAGTCTTCAGCTGAAACTGAAGTGGCGCAGTCGTAGTTTTTTTAAAAACGCCGAAACCCCCTCGGGTATCATAATTTATATATATATATATATATATATATATATATATATATATATATATATATATATATATATATATATATATATATATATATATATATATATATATATATATATATATATATATATATATATATATATATATATATAGCGTTAATAACAATTATAATAAAAGTGAATCAACAATTCATTACCACAACACTCGATTTAGCCGGGGCCCGTGGCGCAGTAGTTACACGCAACCAGATATTGTCAGATTCTAATACAATGCGGTATGAAACAAATACAAATATTGTATTAAGGCTTTGCAAATACAAAAATTAGTAGGTGGCAAGAAGATCACGGATCTGGGTGGATTAGACTAGGTAACGTAACTTTTCATAGCTCAAACAATAACTACAACGAATGCGGATTTAAAAAAAAATAAGAGTAAAGAGCTTCGTGGATCTTATTTGGTTATGTAACGTTACTCCCTAAAACGAAATTACTTGTGTTTTTTTTTTTCAACTAAGCTCCATAACAGTAAAAAAGACCCATGATATCCAAAAAAACAACCCTAATTGATCCTCGAACTACTTTGGTAAATACCGTTGATAATGTAACACAACTTGACGTAGGGGCAAAAGCTATTATCACAAGTGTAGACCTGAAGCTATAGTCTCCGGCGTAGTTCGATTGATATGGAATATCTGAAAAGTTTCTTGGAGTGACTCATGAAATGCCAGGGGGATTACAGATAACAGTTGGATCTGTAACGTTACAGTTCACTATGAGAATAACTACTGTTATTGTCAAGAGATACACTTCAGGATAGTTTGGATGATTCTAAATGTCTCAAAGGTTTATAATAATATGTAGTAGACTTCAGGTTGGTCCAGTAACCGCGATTGATTATGCAACGTTACTCAGTATATCAGATATGGCCACTGTTACGAGTGTAGACCTTAAGTTCTGATCTGTGAGGTAATTTGACTGACCTGGAATATCCCTATAGTGTTTATAAATGGCATTATAGACTTCAAGAGCTTCAAAGAGCTTGGATGACTTTTCCTAATCAGGACGATAAGTCTTTAGAATAAAATTTCTTCGATTCCTTCAGAAATACTGGTTTCTGATTTTTGTGTTGAGTTCCTCGAGAGGTTTCTAAATGATTTTGTCCATGCATTACATTGGGTTTTTTTTTTTCAGGAATTCCTCCAGGGATTGTTTTAGGCGTTTCTTTGGGAATTCCTCCAACAAATTATCAAGAGATTCTTCTGGAAGTTCCTCTAGGGGTTGGATTGTAAAATTTTCTTGGGATTTACAAAACCTTTCTTCAGTGGTACGGTCTTTCCTAGGTACGTTCGGAAATTCTTTCAGGAACTCCTTCAGAAATAACTTCAGTCTTTATTTCTTGGCGTTTCCCCAGGAATATCCCAAGAAATTCTTCTTATAATTACTGCACATCGTTTTTCAGTTTATTAGGGATAATTTTACCAAAGTGTCGGTCGTTTCCACCATTACTCCTTAATTTTTTTTTCAGAAATTTGTTTTGGTGTTTGCTACAAGACTTCTTTCATTTGATAAAAATTTGTTCCTAAAATTCCTCTAGGGCGCTGTCCATAAACTACGTAGACTCAATTTTGGCAATCTCAGACCCCCCCCTCCCCCCCCTCGTGGACTTTCGTTCATTAAAAAAAAGTCGAAATTTGTATGGACTGCAGACTTAGGCCAGACCCTCTACACCACCACCCCCCCCCCCACCCTCAGAGGCTACGTAGTTTATTGACAGGCCCTAGGGGAATTGATTTATAGATTTTTATCCACCTATAACTTTTAGACATTATGCTAGAAAATCTTTCAAAAATTCCTACAAAAGCATCTTCAAGAGCTCTTTCAGGGTTTGTTCCAAATCTATCTTCAAAATTTATTGGAAATTTTTTCCAAAAAATCCTCCAATACCATTGAGATTTGCAGTTTTTTCACGGATTCTCGATTTTTTTTTCAGAAACTATCTTCAAAAACTTCTTCATTATTTGAATCAGAAATTCATCATGTTTGTTCTTAAGAAACTTCTCCAGGATTTTTTCCAATAATTTCCCCAAAAATTCCACGTGAAATTCTTCTAGATATTCATCTGAAGCTATCTCAAGGAATTGCTCCAGGTTTGTCCTAAGAGATTCCTCCAGTAACACCTCCAACGATTGCGTCTGAAATTACTTCAATATGTTTTTTTTTTTATTTTCATAAAATACTTCTATAAAAATCTGTGAAGAAATATCTGAAAGTATTCCAGGGAGAATCTCTAAAGGAATCCCAGGTGTTATTTCTGCAGGAACATTTCCTCGGTAACCCCTGACGAAACCGTCCAAGGAATTGATGGAAATTCTGATAATATATCCATGAAAAAAAAAATCTGAGATAATTTCTGATGGAATTCCAGAGTGAACTTAAGATGGAATCTATAAAGAAATTTCTGAAATAATCCTTGGAAAAAAATTGAAAAAAAAATGTCTATCTGATTTTTGTAAAAATCTCTGGAGATATTTTCAAAAGAATTCCTGAAGGATTATCTGAAAGAATCCCAATGAATTCCAAAAAAAAGCGTTGCTAAGGAAATTTTTGGAATCTCTTCCTCAGAAATCCTTGGTGGAGTTTCTATAAGCATTTTTGCCAATAATTTGGAAAATTCCTAGGGAAATCTCTTTCTGTAGGAATTTCCGGAGGAATTCTGGAACGCTTTTTTTAAGGAATCCCTGAAAGAATGTCTGGAGAAACTCTGAAACTTATGGTAAGATTTATGAGAAATTTGCAATGGAATTTATGTAAGGCTTCCTAGGAACTGGAATTTCTTTTGAAAATGGAGGAATACACGAAGTTGTTATGGAGGAATATTTTTATGAATTTCTGCATAAATCTCTGGAAGAATATCTGCTGGTACCAAGGCTGGGATAACAAAACAATATCATGGAAGAACTTTTGGAGAACCTTCACATTACTCAGGAAATGGAATTCCTGGCGTTATTTCTATGGGGAATGTATATAGATTACGTTCAGGCCCCTCCCTTAATGTATTTTCTCGAATGGTAATTATCGAACTTATTCCTGAACTTCTCAATTCACGAAAAACTTCTTACTACCTGTATCACATTCGAAACTTCAATAAATTTCCATAAAACCGCTCCGCTAGATGGGACGATTTTCCAGTTCGTTGACAGAGCACTTATTTGTGGAGTACGTTCGCGCTTACACCCTAACGCCCCTACGAGAGCACATGTTTCATATCGCAATCGCACACATCGATTCCATACGTACCGACAACATACGTATCGTTGCGTCAACCGTCAAGATCCTTACGGCCGGGTTTCAGCCTGTGAACGAGGACGACGACGTCGTAACCTCACTACGGCCTACTACTACGATTGGCATCGGCAGGAAGCCCATGTTCTACACTCTGTAATTTTTTTCCCAGCTCAGCCCCACACATTCCCTCTTCACGATCCAGTCAACTACTGTTTTCGTTTTCATAGCGCACCGCTCTTGGCCGCGCGGTTTTGCAATAAAAAAGGCAGCATGCTTGCTGGCAGCCAGTATGTACCCGGCAAACATCATCACGACAAGTCGATTATTTCGCGATATGTATACTGAACAGGGCGTCTGTGGTGGCCGACGTGGCATAACGAGCCTCCCCAACCCCCCTGCTGGTCGGTAGTGCAAGTTGTCACTGGGGATGCCAGACGTTTTGTTGGATGATCTAAAGGAATTTTTACATTACGTAGATGTCGGGATATGGGAACTAAAAATATTCCAGATGGTTTCTGTTTTCTGTTTCAACCTGATAGTTTCGGCATCGAAACTTTTTTATAACAAGAAACAAACAACAGAAAGACTCTTGAAGATTGTCATAATCCATCGGCCGAAACGTCGAGAATTGAAAAATTCTGATTCAAATATATTTCATCTGGTAAGAATTTGTTGATCAGCCGATAAATTGAATCAATCATGTCTTCTTTGTTTTGACTATACGTTCCCACTGGAACTTAGCCTGCTTCTTCAGTTATTGAGGACTTTCTTTGCCTGCTATTGCTTGAATTTTAACCCTAAAAGGGATACCTGGGGTCCATTGGACCCCAGGCGCCTTTCAGAGCTCGTCTTTGATGGAACACACTCAGCGAGGTGACGAAACTGAGGCCATGAAGGTATCCCTTTTAGGGTTAATGTTGTGTGACAAGCACAACTTCCCAACTGCAACGGGAATCCGAATCTACCGTCTCGTTGGCTATCGAAAGCCATGTCTACTAGTCTTACTTGATGATTCAGAAACACATTCTCGAGTTTGACAACGATATTCCTATTTAATATACCACAGGACATGGCATCAATCTGCGACATAGAATTCTCATCTGAGTCATGTTCTGGCATCCCTGCTCGCCACGTATCGTGCCGAGCAGAAATGAATGTTGGCAGTGTAGTTATATGTTGTTTAAATCAATTTTTAAGCCAGTCCATTGTGTTTATGCCAACCATGCCGCACCACTATCACCACCCAGTGAGCTAGCCCACCAGTCAGCGGTGGCGGCGAAGAGAAAAAGTAAGTGTAATTGATTTAAAGTACTTTAAGTCATGTCTGGTGTCACGAAATGTTTACACCCTTTTTCGCCGTTTGCGGAATGTTTCCGTGTGGTCGAGAGTCCGGGCTCGGGACCACCCAGAAGCCAGAATGCAGCACTCACCCACTAGGGGGGGCGACCCCGGAGGTGGGCGTAGAGTTATGTTAAAGTGTTATGATTTATACGTTTTTATCGCACGGTCGGCATGCACGGTACACTTTCGAGCAAACCGAGGGAAAGGGGTTTCGTGCGCGTTCAAAGTCCATGTTTGGCCAACAGCAACAATAGCAAGCCGCAGCAGCGACCGAAAACTGTAAACGGAGGTTTGGTAGGAAAATAGTTATTTTGTATTCAAATCTCGTTGATTTAAGTACCAGATTTGTGTTTCATAGGGAAATAGCTAATTGGGCCTATTAAGGGTTTTTGACGATGAATGGTTTGTATTATGCAAAGTATAAATTCAATCTTTACGTTCATAAAGTACCATCACATCGTTATTCCTTTCAAGTTATAAGTCATAACTGTTCTTCTTCTTCTTGACGACATAACGTCACCACTGGGACAAATCTAGCTGCTCAGCCCAATTTTCTATGAACGCTTCTATTGTTATAATTTGGCTGACAACCTCCACTCCTGACTAGAAAATTGTAACAAAAATATAACATAATTATAACAGACCATGATATTTATAACTCATTGTGATATAATCAATTTCAACAACCTTGATATTTCCAAAATATTTTGACTCAATTATATCACATTATGTTGTAATTAGTTCAAGTCTTCACCATTAAGAAAACAATTTTACAAATTTGTATTAAATTTTGATGGAAACTAGTAAACCTAAAACTTAAATTCGTATCATATTTTGTTATAATTTTGATCTGATTATAACCAAATTGGTTATTATCTTGATAAGACCAGTGTACAACTTTGGTTATTTTAACATCGTAATGCATCTAGTTTATAGCATAATAAGTTATAGCAAAATATTGTAACATCATAACACAATATGATATAATCTTGATATAATTTTCTATTTGGGCTGCCAAAGAAGATAATCCATACCTAAGTAAGTCAAGGACATGTCCTTTACTAAACGTTCCTGGATCGATCGGAAATTGGACCCCTTCCCGATCAGAAAGGCATAACAAAAACATAACATAATTATATCAACGGTTGTTATCTCTATCAAGGTTTGTTATATTTAGATATATTTGTTGGAGCCGGTATGAAAACTAGTTTGTATTTTTTCAAGATTCTAACAAAGCGATTTACAATAAATGAATATGTGATTTTATCATCATTACATCAACATTATAACAAACTCAGTAATAATTTTTAAAATGCAATTTGTAACTAATCAATATTTTTGATAGTGTTTAGTGCGTAAATAAACCGCTGTATGGCGCCATTGTGTTTAGAAAATACACAATTGTTGATATCCTTTATTATATAAACTACCAAAAAAGCGCTTGTCTTCATCAAATTTGTACAGAAAGCTTATGACTTTGGAAGGTGGAAAATGAGGTAAGCAACTCCACCATTACGTGATGGTGTTGGGTAATTTTAAATATTTCTTATCATGATCCAGATCACCTGCACAGTTCGTATGTTCAGCAAAGTTGTTCGTGGTTCTTGAAATTCTCAAATGGTGTAACATTTTATGCACAATTTCACCACTACGAGCTATTTGATGTGTTAAATCTCATTATTCTGCTGTCATAGGAAGTTCGGATCATCACTCATCAGCGAAGTTGTCGAGAAGTCCTTGGCTCTCAAGTGGAAAATGTTATATGTAATTGAACCGTGGCAATTACATTTGTTTACAGGATTTTGTTCATGTCTTACAAGTTGTCTGTTTATTACAGATGGCCACGGAGTACTTTCAGGGAATATTTCTAGAGATATTAAAAGTATTTCTCTTGCAGGTCTTCTAGGAGCTCACTAGAAATTCTTCCAGAGATCTCTCCGAGAGTTTTCTCAACGATTCCTACGTAAATTCTTACTGACGATCCTCCAGTCAAATATTCGAATATTTCTCCAAAAGTTCTTAAAGAGATTTCCCCTAGAGTTCCTCTAGAAATTTTGGTTGAAGAATTCTTCAGCAACTTCTCCAAGGATTTCTTAAGAAAGGCTTCCGATGGTTCCTACAAAAAATTACTAATACGCTAAAAATGTATTACCCAAAAATGAGTTATTTTTTACACTACTTAGTTTTTACCCAATATATTTATAACTGCTTTATAACAACATGTGATATAATTTGATTTTATTTTCTTGATTTTTATATCTCATTTTGTTATAAGCTTGTTATAATTGTATCAAGACCTGTTATAATCATGTTATGGCTAGAGAAATTTTAGTTATAAAATTTGTTATTTTAACACCTAACCGGTGAATTTTATAACTCATTCGAATATGAAAAATCTTGATAGGTTATAATTGTGTTATGCCTTTCTGCTCGGGTTACTATCAGCATTCAGCCAAGCTTAGCTTAGACTGATTGCACATAATCTATGGTCGGTACTCCGTGATTGATCCGAGCCAATGACAGTTGCACAATGAATCAAACTGAATAATTGACTAGGAGTGGTCAACCATTCTCACTGTATCATCACGTGCTCTCTTTAACGGTACAATAACAACGCCGTGCTTGCAGCAAGGTTGGAAGAGGGAAGGAATATTAGTACCAACCCGACTAGAAAATTATATAAAGTTTATATCATAATGTGTTATGATGTAATTATATTTTTCTATAACTTATTGTGTTACAAACTAGATGCATAATGATTTTAAAATGACCAAAATTGTAACACTGGTATAATCAAGATATTAACCTTTTTTGTTATAATCAGATCAAAATTATAACAAAATGTAACATACATTTTAGCCACAACATTAACAGTTTCTATCAAAATTTAATACAACTTTGTACCATTATTTTCTAAATGTCAAAGAATCGAAATTAAATATTAATACAATGAGTTATCAAACAACATTCATAAAATATTGTGATATAATTGAGTTATAGTATTTTGAACATGATAATATCACAATGAGTAATAGTATCATGGTTTATTATAATTATGTTTTATTTTTGTTACAATTTTCTAGTCGGAAAAACTACACCACGCTTGCGCTTCATACGATGCGCGAAGTTTTTCGGTAGTGTTGCACTTTTCACAACGGCACGTGTCCTGAAGGGTTAGACAAACATTTTGAATAGAAACAAACAGTAACATATTAAATATACAGGCAGTTAAAAGTTCACATTACAAAGAACGTTTTTGTTTGGTTGTTCACTCTGCGTTACGAGTGATCCATTTTTATTGCTCAACAGCCAATTTCAAGATACATCTGTACAATTGAACGTAACCCCATACAACTTTTTTCCCAAAAATAATTCTCTCACACCCATCTGTTCCACGTATCGGTTTCACTCCACTCAACTTCATTAGCATATCGATTGGAAAAATTGCGCAGGATCTAGTGCTACAAAAACAAGCAATTCTGATGAAGCATCGAAAAAAACCTTGTACCACGATGCGTACCAAATGGCTCGTGAAAATCCGGCAGTCGAAACGGATCGCTTGGAAAACAATGTTTCCACAATCGTTTCATTGCTCCCACGTGCTGCTGGGATCCGCCAGCTCAGACAAAAAAAAAACAACGCTCACGTTCCCAGAAACGGAAAATAAAAAGTTTGCTCCAAAAAGTACTTCCCGACAGACGATCCAAGCATCAGCGCAGCGGCAGCGGCATATATAAAAACAAATTTATTTAAATATGATTAAAATTTAATTCAATTAAGTACGCGTACGCACGTTACCGGGCTGCGGCGCTTTACTCAACTACCTACAGCAGCGAGAGGAGCTTGATGAGCGCAATCCTAGCAGCCACTTCCGGAAATATGGGGAACGGAAGGATATGCGCCCGAGAAACATGGGCGAAACTTCACGCGCGCCGTCGCCACTGCCGTGTTCTGTCACACTTCAGACAGGGCAGTGTTTTTTTTCCATTGCTCGACGTGGCAGCTCATCCATTTCGACACCACTCGTCATATCTACGCGCATGGTGGCACTGTGGGCAAGGATGAAGCATTTTGTGACGAAAATGACACGGTTCTCGTGTGAGAGGTAGATACTATACCTGTGTCACCACATTCCAAAAGTTGTGTCAATTGGTTCAGATTTGACTGAGTTATAGTGGAAAACAGACGAATATAGAAGCCACCGCCCAAGTGGCGCGATTCTCTATAAGTTAAAATACACATAAATATAAACAAAAAACATAAAATTATGAGGGACTGTCCATTTATTACGTTAGGGATTTTTGGCAGTTTTTCGACACCCCCTTCCCTTCTTGTTAGATGTTTTGTGTGAGAACCTAAATATTTGTGTGTTTTCTTAAATCGCCAACCCGCGTGAACCCGTACGTAATTAATGGACACACCCTTTGCTAATATTTGTATAGGTACATGTGCCAATGTGTATATGTGTGAGTATGTGTATGTTCCAAACAAACTTGGAAAATAATGAAGAGTTATATAATATTTAACGTGATTAGCATAAATGGAGGCAATACCTAAATATTTGAGGTCAATTTTTATACTTTCACATTAAATATTTCCTGAAGCGAACCTGGTGTGATGGTTAAAGCACGTGACTAACACGCCAAGGATTTCAGATCACATTCCACTCCCGATGAACTCGCAAAGTTTGAGTTCTGGCTTCGGAAGGAAAACGTGGGTCCCGCGGTAAACGTATTAAAAAAAGATAAAAAAAAAGAAAAAAAAAGAAAATAATATTTCCAATTCTTCCATTTCCATTACCCGCCCTAAAAAGTCAGATTTTCAGACTACACGTCTTGTACAAAATACAACAGCGCGATCGCTCGAGGGTAAGGGAAAATATCAACACAAGGACCAGTAAGTTCATAGGACCTAAAGGTTGCTTGAAGATTCCTTCTTAAATTTATTCAAAACTAGCGCTCCCGGCAAACTTTGTCTTGCCCACTTGTGATGGTTTGACAACAGTTAAGGTCATTGCAGCACCGCTCTTCAGATTGGTTTTATTTCGGTCATGTTGAATTTCTTCCCAGATCATAAAGAATCAGTAACTTGACATACTTTTCTAGATAATTTTGGTAACTTTTTGTACATATAATCACAGCCAACACGAATACGAAGCGAACCGTGCAAGAGTCAAGCTGATCGGTTCATCCGTTCTTGAGTTTTGTTGCCTCAAAGGAACTTCAAACTCATTTTTATATATATAGAAGAAGAAGATAGATGAACACAACGAAAACTGTTCATACAGTTATTCGAATTTGGGTAAAATATTTTTTTTCGATTATTTTCTTAAATTTTTCATCTTTTCATCTCGGGTATTCATCTCGGAAATCCTCTTTCGATTTCATAAAAAATAAGATTTATTTTTGCAGTAATGTTTTCTGAAACTTTTGTTGGAGTTCCTCCTTAGGAATATCTCTGTATATTCCTTCAGTGTTATTTCTAGGTACTTCTTCGGGGATTCTAACCAGCAATTCTTCCAAAAATATCTCAAGAGATTCATCTTGAAGATCCTCCAGAGTGTTAACCAGAAGATCCTCAGATATTCTTCCAGGTGGGGTGGGATATATTGAGACCTTTCTTCAGGAATTCTTTCAGAAATTTTATGGGGACCCTTCAAAAATCGATTTAGAATATTTTTCAAGAATTCCTTCAGAAATCGTTTCAGGATTTATTTTTTGGATTTTTTAGAAATAATGGAGACCTTTTAAACTTCTGCAAAAAAACTTCTTCAGAGGTATCTCTAGGCAGTTCCTTAAAATAACCTGTGATGAATTGCTCCAGTATTTTTATGAAATTTTATAGAGTACTCTGAAGGAATTCAAGGAGATATTTCTGGAGTAATCGTTTGAGATATTTCAAAAAGAAACCTTCCTAAGCTGCTTATGGAATCTCTGGAGATATTTCAGAAGAAAAACCTGAACAAGTTTAAGAAGGAGTACATTGAGAAATTTCCAAAAGAGTACTTTGAGTATTTTTTGATAAAATGTTCCACCTAATTATTAAAGCAATCTTTGGAGATAATCCCAAATAATATTTATAAAATGCACAGGGAAATTCCTGAAGATGTTTCGAAAGAGAAATTCCTCGAAGAATTCTTAGAATACTCCTTTAGTGGAATTTTTATAAGAGACTCTACAGACTCCACATTACTGACAATTGACAACGGACAACACATATAACACCCAGTGAAGAATTTTCCGTTTGACGAAAAGTTTTCCCCGACTGGAGTGGGAATCGACACACTCCGAGGCTTACGAGATACCTAAACGACTGACGTCACTAACTGCTCGGGCAGCGAAGTGCAAGCCCATGAGAAAAGCATGAGAAATATTCCTGAAGATACCCTTCCCAAAAAATATGAAAGAAATTCTTTAGGAATTCGTGAACAAATTTTTTAATCAATCACTGAAATAATTTCTGGAATAATACCTAAACTTCTGCAAATATTTTCAGAGAAAATGGAAATGAATTTCTATTTAAGTTTCCAGAAATTGAAGAGATTATTGAGGAATACCTGGAGGAAGTGCTGAAAGAGTTGCTGTCTGCAGAAATCTCCGGACGAATAAAAATCATTAAGGAACTTCAGGAGGAAAAGCTGGAGACGTTCCTCGAATAAAATTATTGAAGAATCCTTGAAAGAATTATTGAAGGAACCGAAGGAGAAATTTCTGAAAGTATGGAGCCTGAATGGAGCCATTTCAGAAGGCACTGGAAAATTAATGGAGAAACTTAAAATATTCCTTAAAACCAGATTAATCCACCTAGGGGTGATAGTGCCTTTCTCGTCAAATGTATACTGATGGTCTTCCCGTCGGCGTAAACCGAAGTGTTCCTGAATCATGATAGAGAAGTGGACGTATTTTAGTCCGGGCAGGTATTTTGGCCCACCTTGGGAATTTTAATACATTTATTATATAATCTCTACAAAATCTTGGCAAATTATTATTAAAACTTCCAATAATCCTTTTCCAAAATTTTGAAGAGATTATTTGAAAAATGCAATAAAATTCCCTAGGTGGGCCAAAATACGTCCATTATCCTAACATAGTAATGGGGCAAGATGGGTCACCTAAGAAATGGACCCCTAGAACTTTCTAAATATAAATCACATTTCCTTGTTTTGTACTACGACTTTCAGATACACTAGTCAGCTATGATATAAGATGATAGGAGGGGTCTCCAGTTAGCCTAGTGGTTAAGGCTATGGATCGCCAATCCGGAGATGGCGGGTTCGATTCCCGCTCTGGTCGGGAAATTTTCTCGACTCCGTGGGCATAGTGTATCATTGTGCTTGCCTCACAATATACAAATTCATGCAATGGCACGCAAAGAAATCCATTCAATTAATAACTGTGGAAGTGATCAAAGAACACTATGTTGAAGTGAGACAGGCCAAGTCCCAGTGGGGACGTCGAGCCATAAAGAAGAAGAAGAAGAAGATATCACTTTGCTGTGGATCCACGTCGGTCTACAACCAGTAGTTTCAAATATAGTCAAAACCTAATTTCCTACCAACCGATCTTCAGGTTATCGAAAAAGCCGCGATTTGATGAGCCACAAGCATAGGTTTGGCTCATTTTCGTGCTTGACCACTTCCGGCGGGACACCTGGAACCGGCTCTGGAACACAGCCTGTAGTTTTAAATGTGATCCGAACCAAATTTTTTGTTAACTGATCATCAGGCTATCGAAAAAGTCACGAAAAATGTTTGGCTCATTTTTATGCTTGGCCACTTCCGGTGGGACACCTGGAACCGATTCCAGAATACTACCGGCAGTTTCAGTTATGATCTGAGTCTATTTTATTAGTAACCGTTCATCGTCGGGGCTTCAATGTCGTTTTCAGTTATTGAGGAGAATTTCATTATAAAAACAAACGGTCATCACCATTTTACTAAAAAATGTTATAGGGTGCGTGTACCAGTTATGGCACTACTTAAGACAAACTATTTCTACAACAATAAGAAGAAGACCTACAATTGTCATCGATATGTCAAACGATAGCTTAGTTATCATACTTTATAGGAAAAATGTACACTGAAACCTCCATTTAAGTCGCTGCATGGCTGATCGAAAATAATTTTTACCATGCATGCAATGACGAAACTATAGGCTTTTATATTTTTTAACACTTCGCATGACAAAGGAGATTTGTCAAAAAATATAAAACTGTATAGTTTAGTTATTGCCTGTACGGTAAAAATTATTTTTGATCAGCCATGCATCGACTTAAATGGAGGTTTCAGTGTAGTAACAAAGCCAAAACTTCTTTTAGTATGTACTACGTGTGTGCCAATGATAGGAACCCTTAACCAGTTATGGACACATTTTTAACTTTGATTCTTTTTCACACTATTTGCTTGCATTCCTTATTGGTTTAGCCATAACTGGTACAATATGGCGATATTAAGTTCAACGGAGCTAAATTTTTAAGGAAAATATATGTATTGTTATTATAATTTCAACAAATTTTGAAGTTTAAATGAGTGCAATCATCTTTTGTGAACGTGATCTTTTATTCACATTTTTTTCATATTGGTTTGCATCATAAAATGTTAGAAATTAACTATGGCTAATTGGAGGTACTATCATAATTGGTACACTTACCCTACTTTGAAACTCAGAAACTTCTCAGAAAAATGTCCCTAACTATTTTAAGAAATTCGTCCACAGTTCCTTCAGTTTATTCCTCGGGAATTCCTTCGGCTATCTTTTTGAAAAATCCATTGGTCATTCTTTTGTAAAATTATCAGCTATTTTTTTTAGAAATTGAGAAATTCCTAATCAAAATTTCCCAGAACAGATTCAGCAAAAAAATGCTAATGATGATGAACCAGAGCGTGTTAGTGGAATACCTGTAATTAAAAAGAAAATCGAGTTAAGTACTGTTCCTTTTCTGTCAAAGGATGCAAAAGGAACAGTACATAACCCAATTTTCTTTAAAATAAAAAAAAATCTGATAAACTACCATAATTTACAGTAACTAAGTAAAGGAACTTCCCAAGAAATTACAGAAGGAAAAGTATCAAAGAAGCGTCCAATGGAGTTTTTAATGAACTTTTTCAAGGCAGCCACTCCAGAAATATAAAAAAATAACTGCTGGAATACACACAGGTATTTCCGTATTGATTCTCTGAAAATAAACTGAATTAATAGCGGAAGGGCTTTGTTTAAAGCTATTTCCATGGGTAATTTTGAAAGAAATTTCCGAAGAAAATCTGGAAAAAAAATGCTAAGGAAATTTTTAATGATACTGCAAGTTTTCAAAATAATTGCCGAAGGAATTTCCAAAGAAATTATGGAAGAAGTTTTTGAAAGGACTGCCCGAGGAAATTTCAAAGGAAATTGAAAGGAAAATTTTGAAGTTATTGCCAAATCAAATCCGTGAAGAATTGGCATAGAAGTTTCCAAAGATTTTTTGATCACATCACGTTAGTTTTAGCGATATTGTTATCAATATTCAGCCATTCCATAGAAACACGATATAGTGCATCTCTGATTGTCGTGAAACTTGGTGGGCTTGTAGTTCTTCGGAAATAATTAGACCCGTATTTTTTTTATTTCGTCATTAGGGCGACCAATTTTCATATAGGGTGGTCCAAAAAATGAAGGTTGTTCAAAACTAAAAATTTTCAAAAAATCGTAACTTTTGAACCAGTTGACCGATTTTAAACTTCTTTTTTTGTTTAAAAGCTATTGAATTGTAGTTTTCAGGAAAAATACGTTAAAGTGGAAATGGGCAATTATAGAATCAAATTAAGATTATACTGGTATAATCTTAAAGCAGTCGCATAATTACCCATTCCACTTTAAATCAACCTTAAGTTTGCATATAAAGTAATGATTGCTCTAAATACACCATATATCTGCATGCAATAAGGCGTCATCACCGTGGTTACTTGGGTATACTTTCAGCGTATTCCACGGAAAAGCTTTCGGCAATCTTTTTGAAAAAAAATTAAAAAAAATCTTTGGAAAGTTCAAAATTCTGCATCTAAATTTTCTGAAAGAGCTTGCAATTGAATCGCTAAAAAAATTTTCAAAACATTGTAATTGTAATTGTATTGTACAATGTATTAAATATGTTAATTGTATATAGACAAAATTCTACGAGAGATGAGCATTCCAATGAAAAAAAAAACACACTCACATCCTTCCAGGAGCGTTCCAGGGGGTTTAAAAGGTTTTCATGGGGTTTCTGAGGCATTCCAGCGCATTTCATTGGCGATCCGTGGGGTTTTGGAGATTTCATTGGTGTCCAGAACAGGGCCCTACATTTTCAATTTCAATTGAAATTTTCAGGCGAAGTTTGTAAACAATGGTTTCAATCGTCAATGGAAACAAGGCGCCGTCGTCGTCGCTCAGCCCGACTGTCATCGTCACCGATGAACCGACGGCGCTGCGTCGTCGCAGACGCCACTTTGTTTCACACTCACAAGCTCACGTACGCTCGTTCGACATCGAATGAATTTCTCTGTTATAACTCAATTAATGAGTGTAACAACCGGCAAATCTGTGTAATGTTAATGTATTCTATGCACATTTTACAGAAATAGGTCATTACCCATAAAAATATTAAGCAAACATACATTTTAGACAATTTGAAAATTTCAACTGAATCCCAGTCGGTGTGAAAATGAGCCGCCACCCGTCGTTGCGTCGAAGAAAGTGACAAGAAGGGCGGCTGAAGCGAAGCGCATGCATGTTGTTTTGAATGTTCCCGTCGTCGGCGTCCGTCCGATGCTGATGGGCGCTCGCTTTCAGCGTCATGTTTTGGTTTCGACGATGTAGGCCCCTGGTCCAGAAGAGTTTCAGAGGTTTTTGATTAGTTTAGGTTTCAAGTGTTCCAGTTATTATCGAGGAAGTTACAGAGGTGATCTACACTGAGCGAAAAATTCACTTAAATTCTACTGGAAATCTTAAGTAGATTTTTTCCATCTCACTTAACATTTGAAACTTAAATGATTTGTTAGTGAAAATATTCTACTGAAAAAATCCAATAAAATTTAAGTGAAATTTTTCACTGCCAAATCATATGAATTAAAAATATTTTTTTAGTATAATTTTACTAGCTTTTACTATTATTTTTATTTTATATAAAGGTAATTCAAAAATTTGGTTCGTCTCCGTGCCATCGGAGACCACCAAAATGGTTCCCTTGATAACAAGAAAACAACTGAATTTACAGAACATATTGCCATCATCACATCCATGCATGGTTCGTTAGTGATGGGTGACAACTATACGCGTCTATTTTGCATACTTTCGACTGCAGTAAAATTCACTTGAAAACCATATACAATTTACAATACGATACAGTGCGAAATTTCCAATAACTTTTCTTTGGAGTTTCACTATGCTTTCAAGCGGGTTTCACTTAGCTCATGTGAACTCACTGAAAAATTGATTTTGGAACGGTTACTTGACTTTTTCCAGTGAAATCAAAATGAAATTTCCTCTCAGTGTATTTAGAAGTCTCAGGGGGTTTCAGAGGCGATCCAGGAGTGTTCCAGATGATTTCAAGGGTGCTCAGGGATTTTTCAAGTGATATCAAGGTCGTTACAAAGATGTTCCGTATAATTTCAGAGTGTACCAAGGGCTTCAGAGGGTTCATGGGTTTCACGAGCGTTCCAAAGGCACTCCAGTATGTTTAAGGGAATCTTAGGAAGTTTGTGTAGAGGGTTTCAGAGGCGTTCCAGGATCGTTCCCTAGTGTTTTAAGGGGCTTCAGAGGCGTTTCAGGAGATTTTATGGGAGTTTCAGGCAATTTCAATGGGTATCAGGATCATTTTACGATTTTTCTTGGGGACTCAACGGTGTTCCAGTCGGTATTTCAGGTGAAAACAGGAGATTCATAGGAATTCTAGGTGGTTTCATGGCCTATTAAGGGATTTTCAGGGACATTATCAAAATCCCCAGAGAATCCCACCAGAACACTGTTGAAGCCATAGCTCGAGTACGATGAGAATGGTGTTTAAATGAAGCTTTTCGTGTTTCTGCTTCCGGATGGAGTAAGAACTGGAGTTCGTATTTTAAGTCCTTAGGTAGCATTGCCAGTTTCATTTTTTGTCTTTTGTAGCAAAAAATATCATTATGACCCACTGTGAGCACGTCTTCTGTCTAGCTGCCATCGTCATCGCTCTCCTAAAGAATATGTTTAGTGTTTGTTTTTGATGTTATTACAATTTTCCTGTATTTATTAAATTTCATCGTGAAGAAAACAATGCAAAAGCTCCTCGTCAGCACACGGGATAATTTTTAATTCAATTTCGCTTGAATGCTGCGAGACAGTCCTGGAGGGTGGTGACGTGACGCCTAGCTTGGCGGAAACAGACGCAAGTAGGTAGGTGGAATTAATTTTCGATTGGAGATTTAGCAGATTCGCTTCCACCGAGATAGAGAGCTTTGAATAACTAATCGAGCCACTTTGGTTATCCAACATGAAATGCGGTGCAAAATGCGGGAACCGTGTGTGAGTGCGAGTGTGGGTCTGGTGCCTTGTCGCTCTGTAACTAATCTTGAACGAATCCATTTAATTAACTTGATTGAATCTGGAGAGCAACTCGTCGTCGTCATCGTCGCCGCCGGTTGATTTGTTCGTCTGCTTCTCGAGAATTGTCGTCACCAACCGAAGTCAGTGGCGGCAGCGGTGGTGGTGATGATGATGATGTGATAGGACGACGCATCTGTTCTAGCTCTGAAACTGGAAAGCAATAACTAAACTCTTGACTTGAACGCTGTTCGTGACGAAATTTGGACAGGAAACCGTTCTATTGTAAGTTTTAAAAAACCTCGTTTGCCTTCATCCCAATTTCACAGTACAGTATGTACAATAGAGTGTTAATCAATCTATCACATCGGCAACCCGCGAGCTGTGCTGCATTCCCACAGTACATTCTGTTCTAATTCAAACCTGCTTTCAGAGTACATTTGACAAATTGTCACGTCCAGATTTCGTCGTCATCAAGCTTTACCGCAGCACTCACCGGAGGTTTCTCATCACATCATGGAATTATACTCCTCTAAGAAACCGACTTTCAGAACCATGTGTGTGTGTCTGTTTGCCTTTGTGTCTATTACTACTGCGCTGCAGTAAACCAGAGAGCAAGGACGGCAAGGGGTCGATTTTAATGATTGATAAGATGCATTCGACATCACTTGTCAGCATCGAGTGGAAATTCGTAGAAGCCGCACTTATATCAGTACTCTGCCGGATCCTCGAGATGAAAGGCAGTGGAGATGATGATGATGCTCTTCGGTTGAATTTGCTCTCGAAGGATTATACCTCCTCGTCTGCGCTGCTGTTGATGTTGGTGGCACGCATGGAAAGTCAAATGTAAGCTAGTAGATAGCAGTTATGGCATGTCATTTTTGGCGAACCATCATGGATGCTGTGTGCTTGTTAGTTTTGGGTGAAATGGTACCGCAATCTTCCTGCATCGGTGCGTAAGCTGGCGCTCTGGTGCGATTTAATTAACATTTGGATGTTGAGCGCAGTGCAATGAGTTCTGTGGAAGGAAATCTGTAGAATTGGGATTTCTTGGTATCACTTTACATCAACAGTTACTATACAACCGTAAAGTTAGATCTGCTTAGTAACACGATTATACTTTATTTCAATATGAATATTTCTCGATTTAATAATAATGATACTTTATGACAAACGTATACTGATTTTAACCTTCCAGACTTCAACCCCCGACATCCTATCTTTTGTGCATTATTCTTTCGAAAGAGTTGGTATTGATGAGTCGTAAGACACATGTTTTGATTGTAAAAGGAAGTGTTTCAAAAGCGGTCCCCTGGGAACCTACCGCCCGTTGCCCGATTCAATAGAAAACGGTGGAAAGTGGTAAGAGCCGAGAAACGGTAGAACGATGAGAGAGTGAATTCTGAAGCGCTGTAAAGTATAGGTTGGAATGATATGCAAAAGTTTTAATGTCTGTGATGCGTGGTTCAAGATTGTGCTGCCAGTGCCTGCCAAGTACAATGATAGGGTGGAATTTTTCAGATACTGCTGTTTCCAGAAACAGCATTTTTTGAAGAACACTAGATGAGACTGAAAAGGCCTCAAACGGGCTGACACCATAAAACTACCTAAAAAGACGAGATCTCGATCATTTTTTTTAAATGCAGGAGCATGCAGCTAAATCAAACGATCCATTATATTCTTTTGCGGTTAAGCGAGGATGAAGAATTGCCTGGTTGTATGCCATCATATGCCTTATCCAAGCCCATGCACAAGGGAGGGGTTCTAGGGGTTATACCCCTCCCATTGTCGATATGTTATACACTAAGTACCCCTCCGCCGTTCGCCAAAATTAGGAAAAAACCGCTCCCTGGTCGCACTTTCTGTGCACGGGCCTGGCCTTATCTACTAAAAAGTGTAATGCAATCGGTTGCAGGCCACTGCAGGAAACTTTTGCCTCTATAATAAGCCAGCATAGGCTTGGCAATAAACGAGACTTAGACGGAGAACATGATTTCAGGTAGAGACAGAGTCAGGCATAGTGGTGTTATTGTTAGGGCAGTGATGAGGTAGTGACACATCCCCATTGTGTTGTAAAAAGCGTGTATGATGTGAAAAGGCGTATAGCAGCTACGATGGCTTTAGGACAGAAGGTCGAAAGACAAAAGGTCGAAGCGACAAAAGGTCGAATGGACAAAAGGTCGAATGGGACAAAAGTTCGAATGAACAAAAACATTACTAGACCAAGTTACCAGCTGGTGTGTCACTTATATGAATAAATAGTTCATGTTGTTGCTCATTGAGAGAAACATTATGGTGCTGTTATAGTAATCATATTCTTTCAAGTTGTGTTGATGTAGTGTTTAATGGCAATTTAGTTTGATATTTTGTTCAGTAATTTTTCCTTCTTAAATTTATAGGCTGTTCTTTTAAGTTTTGTTACTGAATTAATTATCGACTATTTAGGTAATTATAGTTCAATCAGAAATTTTGCCTTCTTTAATTCATTAGCTGTTCTTCCTATCTATACTGCAGAAACAATTACTACTTGTGATTAGTGATCATCCCCTCTTGGATTTATAGGTAGTTCCGACGAATTACACTGTATAAGTATAAATAATTTCTTCGAATTTCGACTGCTGATGATTATGTTGGGAGGTATGGCGTTCAGTCTTTGCAAGAATAACTCAAAAACGGATTCTTAAGCTTTCATAAGTTATTCCTCCAAAGATTGAAAGCCATACCTCCCAACCCGTGAACCGTATAGTACATTTTTTCATTATCGTCGCAACGCCTTTACCATCATGCCTAATGTTGCATACTACCGTCACACACTACATTCATACTGCCGTCGATGCATGAATGTCGTCTACCATGAATGTAACATTTGGCACCATGATTGTAACACAAATCAAGATGATGGGAGTGGTTCCGAAAATTGCGAAAGAAAAATGCGGATAACTCGTGCTAGAGGGTGTCAGGGGTGTTACTTGGGGTCTGACAGGGAAGGGGGATAGTTTAGGAAGATTTTGGAGGTTTTTTAGAAAGTTTCAGAGGATTTTCGGCTGATTTCAAAGACATTACGAAGGCGTTACATGGCGTTTCGGGGTTTCGGAGAGTCACATGTGCATTACATGGGGTCAGAGGGGGTTTAAGGGGGGTTTCAGAGGCATTCCAAGAAGCTTCAGAGCATTTTAAGCAAATTTCATAATCGTAACGGAGGCGTTACATAGCGTTTTCGGGGGTTTCGGAAGGTCTGAGGTGCGTTACATGGGGTTTCTGGGGGTTTAAGGGGGATTTTGGAGGCATACCAAAGAGCTTCAGAGCATTTTCGACGGATTTCAGAAACGTTACGAAGACGTTACATGCCGTTTTTTGGGGTTTCGGAGGGTTTGAGGTGCGTTACATGAGGTTTCTGGGGATTTAAGGGGTATTTTGGAGGCATGCCAAAGAGCTTCAGAGAATTTTTGGCGGATTTCACAAACGTTACGGAGGCGTTACATAGCGTTTTCAGGGGTTTCGGAAGGTCTGAGGTGCGTTACATTAGGTTTCTGGGGGTTTAAGGAGGATTTTGGAGGCATTCCAAAGAGCTTCAGAGCATTTTCGGCGGATTTCAGGAACGTTACGGAGGTGTTACATGCCATTTTCTGGGGTTTCGATGGATCTGTGGTGCGTTACATGGGGTTTCTGAGGGTTTAGGGGGAATTTGGAGGCATTCCAAAGAGCTTCAGAGCATTTTTCGGCGGATTTCACAAACATTACTGAGGCGTTATATGGCGTTTTTGGAGGTTTCGGAGGGTCTGAGGTACGTTACATGGGGTTTCCGGCGGTATTAGGGGGTTTTAGGAGGCATTCCAAAAGGCTTCAGAGCATTTTCGGAGGATTTCAGAAACGTTACGGAGGCATTACATGGCGTTTTTGGGGGTTTTGGAGGGTCTAAGGTGCGTTACACGGGGTTTCTGGGGGTTTATGGTAGATTTCGGAGGCATTCCAAGAAGCTTCAGAGCATTTTCAGCGGATTTGATTTCAAAGTCGTTAGAGGCGTTTGGGGCTGTCCATAAACCACGTGGTCATTTTTTGGGACTTTTCAACCCCCCCCCCCCCCCGCGTGGTCATTAGTCCATACAAAAAATTTTATTTGTCCATACAAAATGGTCATCGGCCGAACCCCCCCCCCCCCCCCCCCTCATGACCACGTGGTTTATGGACAGCCCCTTTTGAGGATGGCGGAACCCTCAGTAGTGTCCCTATATTGTCCCCGAAACCCCAACAGTATGTTGCCCTTACTGCGCTAACCGGGGCAATGGTGTAGTGGACCTTGTGTCTCTCCGACACAATCAGCTGCCCTTCTTCAATCTCATACTTGAGACTGAATAAGGGCGGGATTATGAAGATGTTATTAATTAGTATAAATTTTCACCTATATGGTTTCGCATTATGCGTTTTACACAGTGTCTTCTGTGCATCCTCGCCTTTAGCGCACTCAAATCGATACCGATCTGGCTTTATTGTTGCTGTTCTTTTTTGTGCTGTGATTGTTAAGAGCTTAATCTTGCCTAGTTTGGGTAGTGGCTGCGGTTGGGATAGCTCAGATCAATCTTCAGCACAAAAGAACAGCAACGATCAATCTTTGTAGACTTATGCAAAATGATATAGCCCAAGTGGCGTTAGTCCAAGAACCTTACTTTCGTAAGGGGAATTTCTATCTAGGAAACCTTGTGAATCCGGTGTTTGCTACTTTTAGTATTGCAAACTTGCGTGTCATGCCTCGATCATGTGTGCTTGTCAACAACGCAATCGTTGCTACACTCATCTCTGAACTAACTATGTATATGTATGTGCTACCCAAGCAGCACACAAGTCACAAAGGAGTGTCAACAGCGCAGGTTTTTGGTTGTACAGCAGCTGCATTCATGTTATTCTAAATAAAAGGCAGAATAACTTGAAAAGGACTCGTGTCCAACCAAAAATCTGCGCTGTCGACATTCCTTTGTGACTTGTGTGTTTCTTGGGTATCACAATCTATGTATCTGTTGGAAACCTCAACAGGAAATACGTTTATTGTTTGGCTTATTTACCGCATGATGAACCATCCCCTACGGATGCTTTCAAGCAAGTCATTGCATACTGCACTTCTAAAGGCCTTCCGCTAATTGTTGGTAGTGATGCTAATGCTCACCATAAAATCTGGGGCAGCTCAGACATCAATTTGAGAGGCTCCAGTTTGATGGAATTTTGGATTACTTAACATAGGCAACCGCCCAACCTTCATGGTATCTGCTAGAGAGGAAGTGTTAGACATAACGCTTTGCTCTAGCAGAATCCCTTGGTGAAACCCTGATCTGGCGAAACTCAGGAAACAATGTCAGAAGAGTTGGAACAGACGACGTTCGGCTGATTCGGAGGCTTTCAGGACAGCTCGCATGGCCTACCAGAGAGCTCTCTCCGGTATGCTGAACGACCCGACTGGAAAAACCTTTGTACAAATGTTACCAGTTTAAGTGAAGTCTATCGGCTAAACAAAATTCTCGCGAAATCCAAGAATTTCAGAGTGAACGAACTTCGTTTGTCAAATGGCGATTTTACTTCCTGTGGCGAGGAAATTCTGGAATGCTTATTCAGCACACACTTTCCCGGATGTGTCGATATTAAATCTTCGGACGAACCTAATGTCCTTTCTTGTAGTTCTGATTCCTTAGCTTCGGCTCGGCTCGGTATACTGAAAAAATATTTTGTTGCATTGTACGAAATCGCTCATCCGGCTTACGAATGCCATTCGTTGTTTTCTGCAACGAAAAGATTCGTCGTAGTGTGCCTGAGCTCGTATCGTGAAAAAATCACTCCGGCACAATAAAACAGTTTTTTTCTATCTCTTTTTTGCTCAACCGACATAAATCGTGTTTAAAAAGCAAACGTATATCTGCTTGGTTTTCACAGGCTCCAAACACGTATCGTCTGATTGATACCTACCAGTCAGTGCTAGACATCCATCTGTAGTTATAACTATAGAATCGATTGAATGGGCACTTAATAGCTTTGCTCCTTTCAAATCTCCTAGGACAGATGGGAGTTATCCTATTTTGCTTCAGACGGGATTTGATCATTTCAAACATGTTACTACAGGGTATATTCCCAAACAGTTTTGCTACAGGGTATATTCCCAAATCCTGGCGGGATATTACTGTAAAGTTTATTCCGAAAGTGGGTCGTGCGTCGTATGAAGAAGCAAAGAGCTTCAGACCTATCAGTTTGACCTCTTTTCTTCTGAAATGCTTAGAACGCATTGTGGATCATCACATCCGTGATGTTCATCTGGACAACGTGCCTCTTCATGTGAACCCACATGCTTACCAATCTGGAAAGTCCACTGTGACTCTTTTACACAAAGTTGTTTACGATATCGAGAAGGCATTCGCTGAAAAGCAATCCTGCTTGGGTGTTTTCTTAGGTATCGAGGGTGCCTTTGACAACGTGCCTTTCCATGCCATATTGGAAGCCGCACGGGGTCATGGTATATCTCCAATGATTTCCAATTGGATTCACCAAATGCTCAAAAACCGTTATCTCTTCTCGACATTGCGTCAAGCGGCGATTAGGAAATTCAGTGTTTGTGGATGCCTCCAAAAGGGAGTCTTGTCACCGCTTTTGTGGAATCTCGTAGCAGAAACGCTATTGAGACAACTCAATAATAGCGGTTTTCCAACTAATGGTTTTGCCAACGACTACCTAACATTGTTAGTTGGTATGTGCTTCATCATCCTTTTCGACCTGATGCAAAGCGCTCTTCAGGTAGTTGAGGGTTGGTGTCGCCAATATGGCCTTTTGCATAAATCCGAGTAAAACATCTATTGTTCATTTTTACGGAAAGGCGTAACCGTAATGGCGTTCGACCTTTGCGTCTCTTTGATTTTGAAATCGATGTGACTGATCAGGTAAAGTACGTTGGAGTCATTCTTGATTCCATGCTTTTCTGGACACCTCACATTGAGTTCAAAATCAAGAAAGTTTGTATGGCCTTCGGGCAATGCCGGCAAACCTTCGGTACAACTTGGGGTCTAAAACTCAAGTATATCACATGAATTTACACAACTGTTATTCTTCCAATATTGGCTTATGGATGTCTTATGTGGTGGCAAAAGGGCGAAGCTAGAACGGTCCAATCAAAATTAGGTCATCTTCAAAGGATGTGCTTAATGGCGATATCTGGAACGTTCTCTTCAACTCCCACGGCAGCGCTCGAAGTTCTTTTTGACGATGCCCCAAGAAGCACATTTTTGCACCTACCGGCTACGGGTACTCGGTCTACTAGATAAAACTCCTGTGAACCGCTGATCAACACACACCTCGATGTTTCCACTTTTGGTGAATTGGAACCAAGTTGTTCTTGCTCCAGGTGATCTTACAATTGCTTGTAATTTTTCATATTCTCCTTCCCTTCTCTTCCCGGGAAAAGTGGGCATCTGTTAATTTGGAGAGAAGTTTTCAGAAGACATTGTATGTTAGACTGACGACTCCCTTCTCGAAGGTCGGGCAGGTGCTGGTGTCTATTCTCGTAAGCTATGGCTACATCAGTCTTACTCACTTGGTAGATACTGCACTTTTTTCAGGCCGAAATCTTTGCTCTTATATGTGGAGTGCAATCAGTACTTCTGCAAAATGTAATGGGCAAAGTAAAATACTTCTGTTCAGATAGCCAATGTGATGGGTCCAAAATCCAACAACTTACCCTAATTTTCCATATGCATTCCTGGCAGAATCACGGCACCGCTCGAGCATATTCATCCATTGTAGGTCTATTCACGGACAAAGGACTGGAACGTATAAGTACATTCCAGTCCCAGATCCCGCCGCCCCACTTGGAAGTGGATCATTCAACCCTTCTTTCCTCCACAGTTGGTTCGTCATCGTCATTCAGAAAACTCGCTTTGATTTGGCCTGACACTGGGAATTCAAAGTCTATTTTCTGAAATTTACATAACCATATTTATTCACCATCCGTCAGTGCCGTATCACTGTGACAACTCCGACGATGACTACCAGCGCGACGCAGCAATGGATGTGGACCACCACGTGGCAGCAAGGATTGCGACGACGGTCCCGAGGAGGAATCCCGTTTTCAGTTCTTCACTGAGCGACCGACCGAGCTTACTAGTCAGTCAGCAGTCCGTCGCCGGTTAGAGCGATGGACATGTGTGACAAGCGACAAGCCAATCCATCTGTCTACTTGTTCGTTCGTTCGTTCGGCTGCTGTAGGCGACCACATTCTGTAGCAGAAAATTCCTACTCGGTTTTCTCTCTTCTGGGTTTGAGTTGGTTCTTTACAATTGAGTTCATAAAAGCCATTGACAATGACTAAGGTGGGATGGTAGTGGGGAGCAGAGCAGAGCTGGGAATGAAAGTTGGTAGTAGGTCGGAATGCATGTTTGATGTCTCCCGTGGAAGTGAATTGTGTGTGATTTACCAAACGAAGCTACCTGTTATGAGATTCGTATAACGAAGCTATGTTCACATATCATTGACATACAAATACTTAGATTTTTTGTAAAAATTCAAGAAAGAGTTTGTCATAAATAAAAAAAAATGTCATAATTTGTTTCAAAATATGCCAAGTTCATAATAAGTATACCTCAAGTTTTCTCAAGCTAGTTTTAAGCTTCTCTCATGTTTGTTTAAATCATGTTTCAGCTCAAACACACTACAAAGTTTATACGACTCCCCCATTTTGGTATTTAATTTATGTTTATATTTATCTTGAGTTTCATTCAAGTGTTCTCAATAATGTCTCTTGTTTTTCTCGAGATTGTTCCAAACTTTCCAAGTTAGTTTTAAGACAGTCTCTAATGTGTCCTAAGTTGGTTTTAATTAGGTTTTAAGGTTGTTTTAATAAATAAAAAGAAAATCGGGTTAAGTACGGTTCCTTTGAATTCCACTAAGAATTTGCATCCTTTGACAGATACGTATTTCGACCTCAACTGTAAGGTCGTCTTCAGTGTCTTGTACTTAACTCGACTGAAGAGATCCATCGCATTCTACACGTCTTATTCATCTTAGGTAAAAATAATGTTTTAATGTTAATTTGATGAGTCATTCCCCCAATTCAATAGCTTTTGTAAAATTTGTTCAAATCCTTAAGTTGACCATGTTCCTCTTGTTTATTCAAATCAGTTCAATTTGTTACTTTGGTGTGGTTTTTAAATGTCATCGATTCCTCTTGTTATTCAATTTTAATTCCTTATTTTTTTATCAAATTTTCATAGATATTTGCAATGTTAGTCTTCAAAATGCGAAGGAAAAACGAAGAATCCCCCTAATTTCAAACTCAAACTCATTCAAAATCATATTTCCAATGATTCGACACCATTTGCTGAATGAATTGAATCGTGTTCAATCATCTCCAAGCTATAAGAAATTTAACAAATTTCCATCATCTGTCCTTTTAGCCAACCCCTCCTTCATCATTCAACACTGCTGCTCAGCTAGCCCAATTATGCAGGCAAAATTGTCGCATCATTCCATCATCTGTCCGATCCTGTAGCAAAGCAACTCAAGAGGCATCGCTGCTTCCCAGGGATCACTAAAAGCCATTCGGTCTGACGGAACCTGCCCACGTCCACGTCTTCATCGTTCATGCCACTCCAGCAGCAGCAATGGCCAGATTCTTTACAAAAATTGTTGCCGCCCGAAACGAAAAAGTGATCTATCAATCAAGTTTCCGTTGTCGCCACACGTACCAGCCGGCCAGCCAATGAATGTGGAACGAAGGACCATCCCGTGTTCGTTCCCGGGGATTCCATTCGTCTCTATTCGTTAGTTTTTTTTTCTTCCCCTTTTCAGTATGGACGTCAATCGACAGGCACCAGTTGGTCAGTCAGCAAATCTGGTCCCATCCCGACCGAGAGCCAGCTTGGGGCCTATTTTGCATCATTTCCGCTTGATGGAATTCATGCTTCTCGAGTGATTCCATTTCCATCGTTGTCGCTTCTGGTTCAGGATCCAGGAAAAATTGTAGAAAAAGGGATTAGAAGGAATAATCCATTTTTTCTCAGAGTCACCTTCCGGGTTAGCTGTAGTTGGAAATTTCGTTAGATGTCCCCCTTCCCTTTTTGATGAGAGACGCATATGGGAATGTGAGATTGCATTGTCACGTGTTTCGACAGCTTCAGGGGGAGTTTTCAGTGAAGATAAACTGCGTCATAGTTCCATATCTGATGCATGTATTTTGAGAATTCCATTTCAAGTACATTGCCTATTTTTGGAGACTAACAGTATGAAGGATTCTTCTTTTTTTCAACAAAAACTCGCAATAATAATGCGCTCGACGAATACACAAACAGCCCTTATGGCAGAAACAATCAACGCTTGGCTACTGAGCGTAAAGGCATTGGGTTCGATTCCAAGTCGATTCAAGATTTTTTTGGTAATAGGAATGATCTTCAGTTCCTAGAGCGTCATACCTGCCACACGATGCTATGCAACATAATCAAATCATAATCAATAATGAAAAAAAAGCTCTCAGTTGATAAATGTGGAACTCTTGTAGCAGAAGCCTCTGCTGCGAGATCTTGCTGGATACCAACCCGGGTAGAGGCTAATGGCAAACAAAGGACAAAATAATAACTGGTTTTGCCATCATATCTCGTTTTGCCATTCTTCTGTTATTATGAAAAACTTAAAATGGCAAATCAATAGCAAAATATACAATCATAGCAAATCTTGTCATTGATATGCTATTCATAAATAATGCTAAATAACACATCAATAACAAAAATTACTATCATGGTAGAATTTGCAATTCAGCATATTTTATAATGAATTGTATAAAATATCAAAACAATAACATAATTTACATTCCTAGCTAAATTTGCCATTATTTTGATATTGTGAGAAATTATTTATAAACATTAGGCACCATAACATATTTTACTCTTAATATACCATTAACTATTATATTGTATATTTCAAGCATAACTTTTCAATTCGACGTATCTCGCAAAAGTAAACAAATCCGGATTCTCAGCTGTGTGTTTGATTCGCAATAGATTCTATTTGATGCACATCAATTTATGTTAATTTAGAACTCAAACAATTAATAGAAATTGCTCATTTTACTTTTCTTCTGCTACTTTGAAATAATAACTGAATCTACCAATATTTTAAAATAGAATTTGAACAACTAAACCTACCATTATTTTGATCGCCACATAAACAGCTTAATTTGTTCTTATCCTGTTATAAATAACTCAAGAATGTCATATTTTGTTATTCACCGATAACAGTTAATTTGGGTCTTATTTTGTTATCAATATCTCAATAATAACTTATTTTGTTTTTCAATTTAATCCGCATGCTTTACCATTACTTTGTTATTACAATGGCAAAATAAGTTATTTTTAAGTTTTTCTGCTACCAAAATTTTGTTATTATTTTTGTTATTTTAACTCTTATTTCAAACAAACAAATAACACATTTTGCCATTCAAACATTCTGTTTTAATGGTAAAATTTGCCATTCTTTTGCCATTAAGCTCTACCCGGGAATCTAACGCATGCTTGCAGATTTCTCTCCGGCTTCTGCGTAGAATGTGGTTGATTTATCTCCACATCTCCGCTCCCAAATTTGTGTCGCTATCGGATCTTGATTACATCGACGATGGAACTCCACGTTATACCTCAGGCATCTATTGATGAAGACCTGCAGCCGTTCTCCGTTGATACACACCAAGTATCACTAGCGCACTGTAGCAAAAATTCCACGTTTTAGGTAAAAATTTGGATTTTGGCGCGCCAAAAAATCTGATTGTTTTTCCAAACTTTTCTCCAACTTGCAAAAGCAGTTCTCGCCTTCTTAATTTGTGCATCTTTGCCGAACTTCGTGCCGTCATCGGCCGCCATTTGGATACCGAGATATTGAAAGCTTTCAACATTCTCCATTGCATGCCCATTAGGGTGGCCCACACTTATATGAAAAACCAAAATTTCGAAAAATGCCAAGTCTTACCTCCTAAATCAGTTGTTTTGGACTCCCAGAAGCTACGTTCAAAATTTGAGCAAAATCGGTTGAGCTTAAGGGGGCGCTCAAAACGCTTGAAGTTTGTATGGGAAAACTTGGCCAAATGTATGCAGAATTTTTAAGTTTTCGAATTTTGCCGCTAGGTGGCGCTGTAAACGTTCAATAATCAAACCCTTTGGTATTATTGTAGGTGACTATATGCCAAAGAACTTGGTCAAAGACCGCGAAGTGATCCAACGGCTGTGAAAAAAGTTATACCCTAGGCAAAGTGAGGCAAAGTATTGAGATTTCATTATTGATATTATTCCTTTACATGTATTGGAAAAACAATAATAAAGTTTATCCTCACTTTACCTAGGGTATAACTTTTTTCACAGACTTTGGATCACTTTGCGGTCTTCGACAAAGTTGTTTGGCATATAGTCACCTACAATAATACCAAAGGGTTTGATTATTTAACGTTTACAGCGCCACCTAGCGGCAAAATTCGAAAACTTAAAATTTCTGCATACATTTGGCCAAGTTTTTCCATGCAAACTTCAAGCGTTTTGAGCGCCCCCTTAGGCTCAATCGATTTTGCTCAAATTTTGAACGTAGCTTCTGAGAGTCCAAAACAGTTAATTGAAGAGGTGAGGCTTGGCATTTTTCAAAATTTATGTTTTTCATATAAGTGTGGAAATTCGCCTGCCTTGATATTTTTTCGTCGACGATGGAAATCCAGTGCTGCCACTTTTCTTTATTCCAAATCTTTTAACCCATTTAAATTAAACGATTGAAATTTGGATGCATATTTCACACCGTAAATTACTAATTGCATCTGGAATAGCATAACTTGCAAGTAAAATTGCTTTCTAACGAAAGGTTCTCTCATTTACAGTGAATTATATCAAAAATTCAATTGATTTTGCACCAAATCAATAATATTTATCAACTTTCACACATATGAGCCACTTTAGTATGTTTTACATTTGAATTCTGACATTTTTAAGCCGATAAAACTTGAATAGAAAATTATGATTTTGAATATAGGTATCACATGTCAAACCTACAAACTAGCAACACGGCCAAACCAATAACAAAGCGATCTGATCGCAGCAAACGGGTATCAATTTCAACCAATCAGCGACTAGTCTCCGTTTGACAGCAAAATGGTCTCAAATCGTCGACTACGTGACGCATCCTATCCTAGGTTGATGGTAAGACCTGTGATCGGCAAGATTATTGAGCTTACTCTGTATATCAGAGCGTTGGTGAGCTAGGAGAGCAACGTCACCAGCTAGTCAAATACGTGCTCAAGTGTAATGGGCTTCCACAGCAGCCCACGATTTAGTCGTAGATAATTAATACATAGATTTCCCACTTGCCCATCAGTGCTTGTATTCAGGCGGCAACAACGATGACTGTGCCATCTATTAGTCAACGGGTGAACTGAATGTCATACAGTTGAAATGGAGTGTGCATTTTTCATCTTAGTCACCCTGCGCACTAGCCTGCGCTGAGCATTTGTGGCGGGCGCATTTATGATTGTTATGGGTAACCATGGGTAACCAGCGCACAATGATTGTTTTTGCCTTTCTCGTACACTAAGTGTACTGGAAAGGCTATATGTTCACTCCAAAAATGACTTTTTGATAGAAGGCCCGGAGGGTCAAATCACATATACCAATCGACTCAGCTCGACGAATTGAGGTGATGTCTGTGTGTGTGTGTGTGTGTGTATGTGTGTGCGTGTGTGTGTGTGTCTGTATGTGTGTGTACAAAAAAACTCACATCACTTTTTGGCAGTAAACCTCATCCGATTTCAATGACCGACGGTTCATTCGACGCGGAATCTGGTCCCATTGTTTCCTATTGAAAATGGTTCGGATCGGTCCAGCCGTTCCGGAGTTATGGCCATTTAGGTGTTCCGGATCGGTACCCCAGGAAGGGACCAGATATGAAAATGCATCAAACCTATGCATGCGACACATCAAACCACGGCATTTTCGATAACCTGATGGGCGGTAAGCAGAAAAATAGTCTAAGACCATATCTGAACCGGTAGTGTTCCCGAACCGGTTCTGGGCGTCCCGCTGGAAGTTTCCAAATATACAATTGTACCAAAACCATGCAAGCGACACATCAAACCACGGCATTTTAGATGACCTGATGGCCAATGAGCAGGAAACTCATCTCAGACCATATCTGAACCGGTAGTGTTCCGGAACCGGTTCTAGGCGTTCCACTGGAAGTGGTCAAAAATACAATTGAACCAAACCCATGCATGCGACTCATCAAACCACGGCATTTTCGATGACCTGATGGACAATGAGCAGGAAAACTATCTCAGACCATATATGGACCGGTAGTGTTCCGGAACCGGTTCTAGTCGTCCCGCTCGAAGTGGCCAAAGATACAATTGAACCAAACCCATGCATGTGGCACATCAAACCACGGCATTTTCGATGACCTGATGGCCAATGAGCAGGAAACTCATCTCAGACCATATCTGAACCGGTAGTGTTCCCGAACCGGTTCTGGGCGTCCCGCTGGAAGTGGCCAAATATACAATTGTACCAAACCCATGCAAGCGACACATCAAACCACGGCATTTTACGATGACCTGATGGACAATGAGCAGGAAAACCATCTCAGACCATAGAACCAGTAGTGTTCCGGAACCCGTTCCGAGGATCCCGCCGAAGTGGTTAAATCTGAAAGAGAAACAAACCCGTACATGCGTCACATCAAATAACGGCTTTTTAGATTACCTAATGTGGCCAGCAAGTGTTTCGGAATCGGTTTTGAGTGGCCGGAAGAGGCCAAATGTAAAAGTAAACCAAATCCAGGCATGTGACACATCAAATCGTGGCTTTTGCGATAACCTGATGAACAGTTAGCTAAAAAATAGCCTTACGTCACACTAAAGACAACTGGTAGTGTTCCGAAATTGTCAAACCCTGCATGTGACACCTTCAATTTGCAGCGTTTTTGGTTAACCGATGAGCAGTTAACAAGACACTAATGTTAGACCATATTTGGTTCAGCCGGTAGTTACCCGGAATCAGATCCGGGTAGTAAAATGTAAAATTTAACCAAACTCATGGATGCGGTACATCAAATCACGACCAGTCTTGTAAACATTCGACACTTTTTACTACCTTCATTTCGTTGCCGCAGTCGGGTGTCAGTCGGCTTTGTTATATTCGTGCGCTATCGTTACCTCTTACCTAAACATAACACGAGCAGTAGAACGAAGATCAGTAAATATAAGAAAGGGTCAAATCAATGTCATCTGACACGATGACATGTGTCTAATTCTAGCTTTACGCATAGATTTTCAGCCAATTCCGATTATGAATGTTAATATTAGTTTATTATTGCATGTTGCATTGAATACGACACACAGATGGGCAACATAGCTCTTATTATGGAAGAAGACAGGAATTACAAATGCCAAACCGTCTCCCGAAGCCACTATCGTGGTGAAGTGCATTCGTTTGACATTTTTGTTTCGAACAGTAGTTTGATTGCTTGTGTTGCGAATGTCGGAGACAAATGAGGCCGAATATCGACGAAAAGGTTCAAATGACTGTGATCTCTAACAAGACTGATCACGATTTATCGACAACCTGATGGAAAAATGGGGTCAGACCACATTAGATTCCCGGTAGTGTTGCGGGTTAGAAGTAAAAGTGAAGCAAACCCATTCATGCGATATATCAAATCGCGGTGATTAGGTAAAGGTGAATAAATAGCAATAAAGTATTCTCAGACCATAATTGGGACAACCGGTAGTGTCATGGTCCATGACTCATGGAATCTGATCCGGCTATCCCACCGGAAATTACCACATATAAAAATGAACCAAACCCATACATACGACACATCAGATCGCAGATTTTTTGATAATCTAATGAACGGTTAGCAAGAAAATAGCCTAAGATCACATTAGAGACTAGCTGTTGTGTATCAGAACCAACGTTCATGTGAAAAATTAAATCGTGGCTTTGTTTAATGGGCTGATAAACATTAGATATGAACAACAGTGACGAATAGTTCTAAGTTCTCATATATGAGAACAAAATATAGACAAAACTAAAGTGATCTCATCAAATCGTACCATTTCAGATTCCTAAGGTGTAAATTAATAGCAGGATGGGTCAACGTTGAATGGAAAAATAAGAATTTGATCGCGTCAACAGAAGATGGTGGCTGATTTAAGGAATTTTGAGCTCTAAAACTATGTAAAATAAGTGTATTTGGTATGGGAAACCAGATTATCCAAGATAGCGATCCAAAGTCCAAGATAATGGCCCAGTATTCAAGTTAGTGCCTATTTTATAGGATTTTCAATTCTTGCATTATGGACATATTTTGTATGAAAATATGTCCAGAATTCAAAATTTGTAATCAGAAAACCCAATCTGTACGCTGTTTCACAAGGTCTGCAATATGACTATAGTTTGAATGGGGAAGAATGCCGGTCTTCGTCCAAAACTGGTAACCAGAAAATCATAAACGACATGCCAAAATTCAATACGGCGACTATTTTATGTAATATTAGGTGCAGAGTCCAAAAATGAATACCAGAACATCCAAGATGGTGTCTCAATGTTCAAGATGGCGGTTAGTTTAGTTGGGGTAGATATCCGGAGTCATAAAATGATGACCGGAAAATCTAAAATGTTGTTTCAAAATTTTGCGGCTTCATGACACTTGTTTGGTTTGAGTTTTGGATCGTTGTCTTATATTTTCTGAATATTGGATGTTATGCTAATATAAAATGTATCCATATTGAGTAGATTTAGCAAGCAGTTTTCATTTTGTATTTATGTCAATGTAATCAACATGTCGCTCGAGTTTTGTTGAAAGGATATTTTAAAGCACGAGAAAGGCACCATCACCGCTAGGGGGATTAATTAGGGTTTTTTTTTAAATATGATGATGATGAACCTGGACTTATTAGTGGAATACCTGCTGTCGTAATTCTACAAAGTGACGTAAGCGTCATTTAAAATTTCGATATTTTTTGGTATATTATATACAATATCTGGTGTAAAAATAACACTGTGGCATGCCTGCTGTATTAGAATGCAAGATCTAGTCGTAATCTATCATCTTTGGAAGAAAACTTAGAGGATGACCAAGAGTTTTATGCATAATAACCAAAAGATGGGCCAAAACTATCAATGTTGCTTACGTCACTTTGCAGAATTACGGCAGTGTAAGTATTACCTTTTTATTTACTTTTACAAATATTTTTTGTCCAACTTTTGACCATTATATCCGGATGTGAGAGAATAAATGTACCGGAGTGGGCTTAAGCGATATGGAAAGAGTCGAACTTGGCGTGGCTAACTTCAGGAACAATCGTCACAATTTCGCAGATTCTTTACGAAGTGTTGAATTTGTACCTGAAGGGGAGTTTCAGAGGTATTCAAGGCGTTTCCAGGTATTTCAGAAAGGTTCCTGGAAGTATCATGGGGCTTCAGAGGCTTCCAGGGAAGCTTCAGGGGTGTTTCAGACGAGTTTCAAGGCTTAAGTAGAGTTTAGAGAACGTCCATATATTATGTAACACAAAAATGTCAAATTTCGATCCCCGCTCCTCCTATGTTACACTTTTTGTATTAGACCTCTTACATATTTATATGATAAGCCACACTTTGCTTAACCTCTGTCAATCTCATGAGGTTTTAAGGGCGTTTGAATTGGACTTTAGGAGCTTGCTTCAGTAGAGTGTCAGAGAAGTCTACGGGGTCTCAGGTGATTTTCTTATGGTTTCAAGGCCATTTCAAAGCGTTTCAAGATGTTTTATAGGATTTCAGGGGGTTTAATCGGGTTTCAGGACAATTTAAAGAAAGCCTGCGAGAGAGTCTAACCCTTTGGAGACGGAGGGATCATATATATATAACGATGAGACTGAGCATAACAAACTTGTTCGATGCCAACGTGGTTGCGGTAGCAGTGGCGAAACCATCTGGTTAGAAAATCCTAATTACCACTAAACTTTTAAGTCGCCAAAGGTTCTTCAATTCCCCTTTTTGCTCCTTTTCGGTGAACCCTTTTACTTAATGGAGATCCACATAGATTTTACGTGGTTCCTTTTTGCCTTTCTCGTACACTAAGTGTACTGGAAAGGCTATATGTTCACTCCAAAAATGACTTTTTGATAGAAGGCCCGGATAGTCGAGTCACATATACCAATCAACTCAGCTCGACGAATTGAGGTGATGTCTGTGTGTGTGTATGTATGTGTGTGTGTGTGTGTGTGTGTGTGTGTGTGTGTGTGTGTGTGTGTATGTATGTGTGTGTGTATGTGTGTGTACAAAAAAAACTCACATCACTTTTTGGCAGTAAACCTCAACCGATTTTAATGACCAATGGTTCATTCGACGTGGAATCTGGTCCCATTGTTTCCTATTGAAAATGGTTCGGATCGGTCCAGCCGTTCCGGAGTTATGGCCATTTAGGTGTTCCGGATCGGTACCCCAGGAAGGGGCCAGATATGAAAACGCTACAAACCCATTCATGCGACACATCAAACCACGGCACTTTCGAAAACATGATGAACGGTAAACAGGAAAATAGTCTTGGGCCATATTTGAACCGGTAGTGTTCCGGAACCGGTTCCGGGTGACCCGCCGGATGTGGCCAAATATGAATGTGAACCAAAGCCATACATGCGACACATCAAACAGCGGGTTTTTCGATAACCTGATAAACAGTAGGCAGGAAAACATTCTCAGACCATATCTGATCCGGTAGTATTCTGGAACCGGTTCTGGGTGTTCCGCCGGAACGGAAAGTGAACCAAACCCATGCATGTGATACATCAAACAGCGGCTTTTTCGATAGCCTGATGAACAGTAGGCAGGAAATTATTCTCGGATTATATCTGAACCGGTAGTGTGCCAGAACCGGTTCTGGATGTTCCGCCGGAAGTGGCTAAATATGAAAGTGAACCATACCCATGCATGCGATACAACAAACAGCGGCTTTTTCGATAGCCTGATGAACGGTGGGCAGAGAAACATTCTCAGACCATATCGGAACCGGTAGTGTTACTGAACCGGTTCCAGATGTCACGCCGGAAATAGCCAAGTATAAAAGTTAACCAACCCCTTACATGCGACGCATCAAATCGCAAGCTCTTCAGGCAACCTGATAAACGGTTAATAAAAGAGAATAGTTTCAGATCATATTTGGATCAACCGATAGAGTTCGCATGAGCCTTGAATAAATGATTGAGTAAAAAAACAAAAAACCGATAGAGTTCGGGAACCGGTTGCGGGTGTCCCGCTGGAAGTGGTCAAATGTAGTGGATATCAAAACCCATGCCTGTGGCACATTAAACAGCGGCTTTTTAAATAACGTGATGACCGATTAGTCAGAAAATAGGCTCAGACCACAACGAAGATCTTTATAAAGGCTACCGATAGTGTTCCAGGACCGATCTAGGGTGTCCAACCGGAGGTGGCCAAAATATCAAAAAAAAAAACAAACCTTTGCATGCGACACATCGAACCGCGGTCTGTTTTTAAATCATGAGGAACGATTAGCAAGAAAATAGGCTCAGACCACATTAGAGGCTACCGATAGTGATGCAAAACCAGCATTGGGTGCTTCCTAGGGTGCTTCGCAGGAACTTCAAAAATGAACAAAGTCAATGCAAGCGATAAATATGTGTAAGAAAACAAAATCTTGACTGAACTAAGGCCACATACATACAGACGTCTTACTCTACTCACTCTCCATCGTCCTTGTTTTCAACGGTTGAAACAAATATTAATCGTTGTTGCTCGTTTGACGTCTACTCACTACCAACATCAAGCCGCAGTGAAACGCAACCTGATTAGCATTTAGCGATTATTTTTTCGTAACGATGAATATAATAGCAATATGTTACAAATGATATGTCTGTTTGTCTGTACTAAAGCAATCTCATCAAATCACTGAGGTGTAAAAATATACAGTAGGATAGGTCAACGTTATATGAGAAAATTATCGCATCATCCCCGGAGAAAGTTTTTTCAATCCTCTTTTCCGTCCAAAACTACTGGGAATTTTCTTATGGGATTTAGTATGGGCAATTTCACTTGCTTGCATTTTTTGTCAAATTTTACATGAGTTTTGTAACCTATGATAAAAACTATGTCGAAGACCGTAAAGCAGGGCTGTCCAACATACGGCCCGCAGAATCGATGAATGAAACTTGGCCCAAGGATTGAAATAATTGAAGATATTTCATATTTAAATAAAATTTAATATTAAAAATAAACTCGAAATAGGTAGAGTGTTTTGTTAAAAATTTTCAAAGATTAAAAAATTTAAATACATAAATTTAAAAATTTTAAACTTGAAAGGTACAGCCAAATTTGAAGCAGAATTTCAGCAAAATTTACTGAATTTCAGAAAAACGTTGCTGCTGAACAGCAGAGTTTACTGAACGAATCAGGAAAGTTTGCTGAATTTCAGCAAATTGTTTGCTGCAACCTGCAGTTCGGCAAAATTCAAAAAAAAAGTATTCAGGGTGATTTTTGCAAAAAATCAAGAATTCTTGCTCACATTTTTATGACCCAAATGATGTCAGTGTTGTGATTTGCCGTGAGAACGGGTAATCGGATGCACAAAATTTCACTGTTGCATTCGTGCTTTCGAAATTTGGTGTCGAAATTTAATGTCTGGCCCGTCGACTGGTATGGAGTATCACTTGTGGCCCGCGGCCACGAATGGTTGAGCAGGCCTGCCGTAAAGTCATCTGTGATTGTGAAAGACGTTATATCCTAGCTTGTAATTATCGTCTTGATGTTGATCGGTCTTCAGTGATAGTGAAGGTGCTCAAGCAGTGAACTGAAAATTATGATATTTTTCAGCCCAGTCTATACGTTTAACGTAACGTCGGAATATGTTCAACTAATAAATTTCCCAATTTTATTAAAATTATTACTTTTCTAAATAAGGTATTCTCAGGATTCAGGAACAGTTCGCATTACGTCGACGGAAAGATCATGCTTCGGAATGATGGCCCTAGCACAGAATCTCGCTAAACAAACAATAGTAGAAGATTCCAAAAACAGGGACCGAATTCTAAACTGCCCGATAGGTAGGAGATTGTCCACATCACGACGGTTTCAAACCGAACGGACTCAATAAATACCAAAACTTTCGTATGACATTTTTAAGTTAGGCAAGGCCATCATAACTAGGAAACCTTGACCGATTGAACCCTTGAAAAGGCCCCATACAGATCGAAACGTCGGAAAAAATCATGAACTAGTGTTTTCGATTCCCCCAAAAGGCTGAAGCCAACATTCTGAAGCAAAATAATCCCAGTCGTATCCCAACTAAGGAAAGATCATGGGTACATGTTTGACGAGAAAGGCACTATCACCACTAGGTGGATTAATCTGGGTTTTTTTTGGAAATTCCAGTTATTGTACTAAATGTTTTTTTTTCTGTTTTATGACCTTTGAGAGAGCCTCTGCGATAAAACAGTTTATGTAAAATCTTCCGAAATATATATGTAGAAATATTTGATTGGAAATCCTTTTAACCATCATCTTGTTGTGCCTCTATGGGCACGAAGCATGAACTCTACGTGCAGAGACCCAAAGCGCCCTTGGACCAAATCAGAAATAACTAGCGCTGGGGAAGCAACTTCCCCTTTATCACGCTTTGTATGGTTGTTGCAAAGGGGAATTGACTCTTAATTTGTCGTTCAGTAAATTGATCTAATTGCATTAACAACTAAGACTTGAAAATTATTATTTTTTTTTTACTTCTGGGCTTCCTCTATTCTACAGAGTTTTCGATCAGAAGGTGTTGCGTATCATCTATGGCGGAGTGCAGATATAAGACGAGACTTGGAAAAGGAGAAAGAACCACGAACTGCATCACCTACTGAGAGAAACAACCATCGTCCACACCAAAAACAGTTGGAAGGCTACAGTGGGCGGGTGTCGTCATTAGGATGTGGGATAGCAACCCAACTAAAACGGTTCTCGAAAATCATTGAACCGGTACAAGAAGACGTGGTACGCAGCGAGCTAGGTGGGTCGATCAAGTGGAGAACGATTTGCGGACCCTTCGCAGAGTGCGGAACTGGAGACACACAGCCATGGATCAAGTAAAACAGAGACGACTTCTATGTACAGTTGAGGACACTAAGGCCTTAGTCTGACCGGAGAGGTAAGTATCATCCTGTTAATTAAATAGCACTACCAACTTGATTTATACAACCAAGCGTGGTCAACGTAATGGTTTTGTAGATATAAAAACATGTGTTTCAATTGAAGCAATTCGTTTGCCCTCTTATCAGACCTAACCAAGCTTCAAACATCCACCATGCCGGATGACCAGCATGAAATATTGATTTCAAACAACCTGCCAACATTTCGACTCGGAACCGTTTCAAACTCAATCACCTGGAAATGTGCTGCACAAATCACAAATCCGAGAATGAATCCAATCTCAAAAAGCGCCCCTAGCCCGAACCCGCAATCCAAGCCAGATTGTTTGGAGGTCAACATTTCCTCCTTCCCAACAAGCGAGCCGAGGCGGAACGTGCCTCGTTTCCGGCTGCCTGCACTTCACACCGATTCGTAAAAAAGCTACCCACCGCACCGCACTTCGCCAACAACGGTCAGCTCCACTCAATCCTTTCTTTGATTTCTCGACACGTTCCCAACGGAGAGGCAACGGGCGCTCGATATTTATTGCAGATGGAAACGACCCGGTCAGCGGATGGCCCATATCCGAACCGGACCAAACAGACCGATCCGTTCGTTCGTTCGCTCCTTCGTTGGTCCGTCGTCGTCGGTTCGCTGGCTTTCCTTCGTTAGGCGTCCGTTTCACACTCGCACATGTGGTGCCTTCCCGCGTCTCAACCTTAACCATCGCTGCTTCGTCCGGACGGAGCTGAGCTGATCAAACAAAAGGTGAGAAAGTCTGCGAAATCTGCTTTCAAAGGACCAATCTCCTCGCTTTCGGTTCGGGAAAACCAGAAGCCGCAACGGTTCTCGCCCGTGTGAAGTGCCGGCAGAGCCTTTTCTGCTGATATTGTTGTTATTTCCTGGAAATTGGACATCGGCTGGCTGACCATAGCTGTGGCATAGTGGCCCGAGGCTGGGCCAAAACTTTAATCATACAGTTAATAAAACAAATCCTAATTGTGGATGACGATTTGGCTCGTTGAAAAATAACTAAGCCGCTGGAGCAGATCAATTAACAGGCGAGCTTCGAAAATAATGTAGGGAAGCACTGGTGAGAGCACTACACTGGGTTATTATCACCAATGATGCAAATTATCACCTCACGAATGCTCAAATAACTTATCAATTGCATTTCTATCGTTTGCGATTGAACTTTACACTGCACAGCGATGACCAGAGGCAAAGAGGTGGCAAAACAAACATGATGCAACTCACAAACGATTTTGCATACATCTGTAGGTGCCGCCACATGCTCACCCGAACAGCCGAACAACATCGAATGGGTTGGTTTCAGAAGCTACGACACGAACGCTCGATACACACACAGAAGCAACATTCGCATGTACCGACACCACACCAATAACGTTTCCAGCCTATGATGCTTCGCGATAAGCTGATCGAAAAGCATCGACAACGATGAAAAGGCGGGCTTGGCTGGAACGCAACAGATCAACGACAAAAAGGAGCAGCCAACAATGCTGATCAGCGTCGAGTCTGTTCGTGTGCTATTCGTACGGGAGGTTGATTTGATAAAGCGAGGAAGGGTGTAAAAGTATTCGTTCTCGAAAGCGAATCACATCATTTCGCAAATGTTTTCACCAAATAGCAAGCTTGATTATCACGATTTGGGAAGAGGAGATATTATCGATGGAGTGAATGGAAGGTATCATGTATCCTATCTACAAAAAAAACAACAGACTGTATTGCGGGAAATACAATGCGATTACACTACTGAGCGCGTCCTACAAGGTACTCTATCTCAATTTTTATGCCACCGTCTGTCATCGCTTGCAAGAGTGTGCGTGGGACAAGGGCAGGCTGAATTCATGGGTGAACGCGCTACAACGGACCAGACGTTCGCCATCCGCTAGGTGTTGCAGAAATTCCATGAATACAACGTGGCCACGCATCACTTGTTCATCGATTTGAAATCAGCATATGTTACAATCGATCGAGATCAGCTATGCCAGATTATGCACGAATACTGATAAACTGATACGATGGATCAATGCGACGATGAATCGAGTGATGTGCGTTGTTCGAGTATCAGGGACACTCTCGAGTCCCTTCGAATCTCATGGAGGGGTACGGCAAGGTTCAACATCGCCATAGAGGGTGTAATAAAGAGAGTGAGGAAAAACACGGGTGGAACGATTTTCACGAAGCCCGTTCGTTCAACTGCTTGGTTTCCGATGATATTGATATTGTAGCTCGTAAATTTGAGACGTTGGGGGAAACGTACATCCGACAATAGAAGGAAGCTAGGCGAATCGGATTAGTCATTAATGTGTCGAAAGCAAAGAACATGATGGCAAAAGGGCTCTAGGGAGGATTGAACGCGCCCGCCACCCCGAATCTCTAGCGACGGTGATGAATACGAGGTGGTTGAGGAATTTGTGTATTTGGGCTCACTGGTTACCGCGGCCAATGACACCAGTAGAGAAATTCAGCGACGGATTGTGGCAGGAAATCGAGCTTACTTTGGACTCCGCAGAACTCTACGATCGAAGAAAGTACGCCGTCACACGAAACTAATCATCTACAAAACGCTGATTAGACCAGTAGTCCTCTATGGGCACGAAGCATGGACCACGTGCAGAAGATCAATGCGCACTTGGAGTTTTCTAATGGAGGGTTTTATGTATGATCTAGGGAGCAGTGCAGATGGAAGACGGGACTTAAAGAGGGCATATGAATCACGAGCTGCATCAGCTGCTTAGACAACCAGCGCAGGAAGCTACGGTTGGCGGGTCACGTCATCAGGATGTCGGATAACAACTCGAGTAAAAATTGTTCTATCCGATCGTTACCATAAGAAGTAGTGTGCAGCAAGAAAAGGTGTCGATTTGCGGAAGTGCGTGGCAGCAGACGCACGGCCATGGACCAAATCGAATGGATTCGACTTCTACATACAGCAAAGGAAACTTAGTCTGACCGGTAAGGAAAGATGAGTAAGCTAGAAAGAATAGCCTATCATCTAAACAAGAGAAGATCTTTGCCGCATTTTATTGCCAAGAAAATTTCTGATGAAGTTGTTTATAATCAACGTTCATTGATTACTTGGAAACGAATATCGAAAGAGTATACTCGTTACCCAGATAACCATTTTTGCACGTGTAACTCAGCTACAAAATGTCTTATGCGTACTTTTTACGGTAAACTTAGATCGTATAAGATGCTTTAAAAGTGCCTCATGCGTGCACAAGTAGAAGTGATATACGTGTATTTCCTGACGATAAAACCTCATGCGATTTAGCAAATTAGTTTATACGACTTTAAGTGGATGTTCCTACGAGTTTGTGTGACTCTTTATGTGATTTTCAAAATGTTATCTTGCGAGTATCTATGCTATTTTAAACTATGTGTATTGGAAGCCCTTACGAGTTTTTATTGCGTTCTTCAGTATTGGCGATTCCGTAGTAAAACTAATTGCCAAAGGTGAACTATCAGAAACCTCGTGGATCTTACACAAGATTGGACAAAAGTTTTTAGTGTTGCTTTTGTGAACCGGTAGTCCGTCAATGATAATGGTTGATTATATGTACAAGGAGTGATCAGGCAGGCCCAAAGTTTTTTTCAGGTAGCTTTCATGTCCTTGATGCCGATACCAATCATTTGCAGTATGTGAATATTTCTAGGATTTTTTATGATTGTGTAGGCACCGTTTGGCAAATACAAGTCGAGGTGAAAGTTGGGGATTACAAGAAAAGATGTCAGTGCGACTTTTATCCCTCAAGTTTAATTAGTCTTATACGAAAAATTATTTTGTCATTTCTGTTGTTAGTTGCGGAATTATATACATTCAAACTTTTTTTTTAATTTTTATTTCTGTGTATTTTGAACATTTCGAACAGTTGATAACTCTTCGTTGATATTAATAGGCATTTCCTCTAGAAGTACATTCTTGAACGTAAGCCGTCGTGGGGTTATATTCCGCGAGGTCCTGATAGGTTCTGTTATCATATCCGACTTAGTGTCACTTTTTATTTAGCTTTGGAAAAATCGACTTCAGGCTCCACTTTTGCGGGACTTTTTTGATAATCACGCATTTTTCCACCGAAAACTTATTTTCAGCTGTTTCCAGAGATCGTTTATGGTTACTGTATAATTTACAACGGAAAATGAACCGATTCAGAATGTAACAAAATATATTAAACTAAAGAATATAAAACTTTTTCATTTTTATAGCTTGTCGCAGAAGATGTAACAGCGTGTCATGCGACTCAATTTACACATAGTCCGATTTCATACGTGAAAGTGGCATATTCTGCATATTCAGGGGAGTCCAGCCATTTGGTCGAATGCAGTTTGGCCGAATGTCGTTTGCCCGAATGCAATTTGACCGAAAGGATCGTTTGGCCGAATTATGATCGAAGGAATTCAGCGGTGAAGACAAACTATGGGTAACATTCTAGCTGCCAATGTGAACATCAGAAGTAATTTCTTCTTTTAATCGTATGCTAATCTTTCTAATTTTACCATTCAGGGAACCAGTTGGCGTGAAACTGTGATTTTTTGTCAGAGATTTTACCTTCTTTGAATCAGAGGCTGTTCTTTCGAGTTATACTGGTGTGGAGCACAGTGGCAATCCCACTTTATTTTTCGACCTTACGACATTCGGCCAAATGGCGTTCCGGGAGAAATCCACGGCGAAATATCAGGAGTAATCCCCAAACGAATTTCAGGAGAAATCTCTGAAGGATCTCTCCAGGAGGAATTCCCGGAGGAATTACACGAGGAACCCCTGAAGAAATTTCAGGAGGAATCCACGACGGACTATCAGGAGGAATCCCAGAAAGAATTTCATGAGGAGTCCTCGAAAGAAGTCTTAGAGGAAAACCCGAAGGAAATCTAGGATGAAGTCCAGGAGAAATCCCTGCAGAAATTCCAGGGGGGACCGCTGAAAGAATTCCGTTAGGAATTTCCGGAGGTTTTTCAGGCGGAATCCTCGAAGGATTTCTTTAGGAATCTTTCCGTGAAGAGGGAAGGTGTGTAAGGAGGAATCCCCGAAAAAAATTCTAACGGAATTCCGGAAAAAAATCTGGAGGAATTCCTGTACAAACTTCATGAGAGATCTGTCAAGAATATCCTGGTGAGATGCCTGCTTAAAATTCTAAGGAAATTCTTGAACTCCTGGAGGCATCCGTGAGTCCCCCTGGTAAATTCTCTGAAAGAACCCCAGGAAGAATACCTGGAAGAATCCCTGAAGAATCTTCTCGAGGAATCTCCTAAGGATATCCTGAAGGGAACTTAGCAGGAAGTCATGTACTAATCCTTGAATGAATTTCTGTAAGAAATCCTGAATAAACTTCTGGAGGGATCTCTGAATTCTCATGGAAGTATCCTTGGATCCTACTATGAGATTCTCTTAAGGAACTCTTGAAGAGATTTCTGAAGGAACTACTGGATTCAAGAGAAATCTCTGAAGAAACATCTGCATGAATCCCTGAAACTCTTAAGGAATCCTGGAGGAACTCCTACAATAATACCTGTTAGAACTCCTGTAGGAATTTCTAAAGAAACTGTAGAAGAAACCCCTGCAAGAACTCCTGTAGAAGTATCTGAAAGATTTCCTAGAGAAATCCCTTTTAGAAATCCCTAAAATAAGGAATTTCATGTAGGAACTTCTGATGGAACTCCTGGAGTGATCCCTGAAGGATCTCTTTGAGCGATACGTACAGAACACCATGAGAAATCTTTTGTTGAAATTCCAGAAGAATTCCTGAAAGATCTCCTGGAGTAATCTCTGATGTATCTTCAATCTCTGAATCCTCCTTAAAGAATTTCTGAAAGAACTCCTGGAGTTCTCCCTAAAGGTGCTTCTGTTGAGATCTTTCTGATAGATCTTCTGAAAAAAAAAATCCTAGAAAAAAAATCCATGATGAAACTCCTATAGGAATCTCTTAATCCTTTTGGATGAATTTTTGAAGGAATTCGTAAAAGATCTCTAAAGAAATTCAAGAAGAATTCAACAATAATAATTCAAAAGTATGATTGCAATCAATTATTGCACAAACTCTATGATAGTGATCGTGAGAATTTTTTATCTCAAGTTTTTGTAAACTTAATTTTGTTCGTGCACTGATCACCAGCGCGAAAAAAATGAAAACCAGCAGCGTGACAAACAGTGGCGTATGGTGAGCCGCCGATACCTCGGTTGGCGTCAGCGTGGGACAAAAAGTGTCGGCGGAGGCGGCGTGGCGCTGCAGTGCACAGGTCTACCTCGGACCTCATGTAACGCATCTGAAACCCCGAAAACGCCGCTGTAACACATGTAACATCTTGCGAAAGCGCAATAAAAAACCTCTGAAACTTCCTTAAACACAACAGAAAACCCCTTGAAACCTCCTGGATAATATATAACGTACCTGACACCATTCTAAACTCCCTTAAACGCTCATGTACGCTACCAGAACCCCGTCAAAATCCTCTCGTAACGCACCTGAGGCACTCTGAAGCCCCGAAAACGCCCTTGTAACGCCTTGCACAAACTTGCTGAGAATGATCTTCAACTTCCTAAAATACCATCTAAAACCCCCTCGGACCCCATGTAATTTACCTCAAACCCTCCAAAACCACCTTAACCACTCCTATTTGGGCGATAGTTTCGATTGGGCATCACCTGAGATCTCTAATGGTAGTGACTCTAATGGTAGTAACGCCTCAGGATAACTCCCTGAAATTTTTCTGAAATCCCCTCAGACCCCATGTTACGTACCTGACTCCCTCCGAAACTCCATTAAAACTCCCCTGATAATCCTTTGAAACTCCACATGACCTCTCTTCAAATCTCCTAGCCAATCGCCATTCTTAAATTTCTAACGCTCGGCCTTACTCACCCCCCCCCCCCCCCCCTCCACCTAGAGTGTTTGGTAATTTGTGGCCGGAAGTAAAAAGATGTAGGCTATCAAAAACCAGTCCCTATAGCACTGGATATCGAATAATTACACCAAATTTCACGTTTTAATTCCACTCCACTTACGAGTTGAAAATATTTATCATTTTGCTTACAATGAAGGCAACTGCACCAAAGCTAGCCGAATTATTCTTTAGCACCGTTCAATTTTCACTTCACTAGATTCAACCAGCCATCAATTCACACACCCTACATAAATTCTGAGGTACTGCAATGTTGGATTTCACTACCGTAGATGGCAAAGAAAGCTGTTTAATTAATGCAATACATGATTTTTTCCCGTTGGTTAAATGTAAACAACAGGTTGTCTTCATCTAGGGAGGATTCAAGCAAATGTTGGGGTGGATTTTATGCATACGAAACATCGTATTTCACAACCACAGAGAAAGGTTTATTTACTGCGCTGTGATGGCGTATTAGACACATTCCACGCACTTCTACGCCAAGGGTGTGAAATTTCAAAGTGATTGTTTTGCCCCAAACTTTCCAGCGTATGAAAAAGAGTAGATTCAATCTTAGGAAAACCATTTGCTTCACTTAAAATTTGACTGGTAACTTGTTTAAATAGCTAGGTGAAGTAATAGCATTTTATGCAATAAAAATGAAATATTTCATTGATAATTCTCAAGTATGCCTGCTTGCATGTTGAAGTTCGAAAACATTATACCTATTTTTTTGTTAATGTAGTATAATAATGTATTTTTTATACACCCAAAGGAAATTTTTCATTAAAATGGGTTTTGATATGTTTTAAGCACTTTTTGCAATAGCCGCAATTTAATGGTGTCCCGTTACGAAAATAGCACATTTGTTGTAATAACGAATTTATTACGAACTTTAGAAAAATGATTTTCAGGATTCTCTTAGTACTCGTGGAGACCTTTCTTCCAACACATGGGTTGCCTTGATCGACGCGTTATCTTAGGCGTTACAATGGGTACGTAGACATGGTGTCCCGTTACGGAAATTTGAAAGATATTCATAAGTAAATAAAGAAGTTTGGTTTCATCAAATATTTACCCGAAAATCTGTACCCATGATGAAATGATATTATAGGGTATATATATTTTCATTATACTTCTTGGTGTAACGCCCCTACTGGAACAAAACCCGCTTCTCAGCTCTCTACGAAAACTACGTAAACAAAGGGCAGGTATTCTGGTGGATCAGTATAACAAGTGATATTTTATTAAGTTTCGTGGTGACAGCATACTCTTTAGATGCTATAGCCTTTTTACCATGTCCTATGAATTACTACCATGATGTAGAAAAAGGTTTTTTGGAATCTCACAACGTTCAAAACTTGAAGATCCCGAAGTGATGGTTGGCATTCCTTGTTTACCCCATTAATCACCGTATAATTTACTTATATATTTTGAAGCGATGCTGGGTCATTAGGCCGAAGGCCATTAGGCCAAAGGCCATTAGGCCAAAGGCCATTAGGCCAAAGGCCATTAGGCCGAAGGTCATAAGGCCGAATGGTCATTAGGCCGAATGGTCATCAGGACGAATTGAAAGTTAGCCGTTGTTTTTACCTTTTCCAACAATTTTTGCCTAGTTTAACAATGAAACTAGTGTAGAATTAGCTCTAAGTTAAAATACACAAAAATAAAAACAAAAAAAAAAACAATGAAACTAGAAAGAATAGCATATGTTTTAAAGAAGGAAAAAAATATGAACTGAATATCAGCAGTTTCAGCGCCAAAAACTATTTTAGCAATGATACTAGAAAGAGCAGCCTATATTTAAAAGAAGGAAAAATTCATGGGTAAAATATCAGTAGATTCAGCATCAATAAAGTATCTTCGTGCCTGTCACGCGATACACACACGCAAAATGGTCATTTGCAGAGGAAGCACTCAGTTAATAACTGTGAAGCTGAGAAGCAGGCTTTATTGTCTCAGTGGGAACGTAACGGCAAGAAGAAGACCCAATGACCATACGACCTGATGACCATTCGGCCTAATGACCATTCGGCCTAATGACTTTCGGCCGAATGGCCTTCGACCTAATAACCTTCGGCCGAATGGCCTGACACCTTTTGAAGCTTATGTGCTTATTGAAAATAAAAAAAATAAAAAAAAATGAAAAAATGCACATGGCGTTGCGTTACATTACTTTTTGTGACTACATACATTAGTAGTTGATTGAAAGTCTAGCGACCTCCCTCTTGTCGTTTTGATTGTCAACCTTTTTTCGTCTCGAAATCCGTTTGTTTGTGTCGTTACTGGATTAAAGCAACATGCTACATATGCTTGAAAAGACTGTGTTGGAAGAATGTACTATAGATATCATTGAATCTTATTCGGATCATTATGATGTAGAATATGGGCAAACCGCGAAGATAGATACGTCGCCCAACCATGGTTTTGGAGATACAATTAAATTTCAAGTACTCGACCTCCGATAACTCATTTTCAAAATGCTCGCATTTCGTCAATTTTCATCTGATTTTTTTTTAAGTCGCCCTCGATCGACTATGGGCAGGGGGTGGGGAAGGGGTCTGTTTTGCCAAATGGCTGAAAGTGATTATTTCGTGTGTGTTATTGTGTTTTAGAGGCCCCCGCGAAACCTGCTCCAGGTGTTACGGAGCGGCCATATCAGTTGATATATACTTCAGTCATTTTTTTCTATCCCATTATTTCGAAATCATGAAGTTTGATACGACGCTCGGCATGTTTTGGTTACAAACCAAAAATGTCTTCAATGACACCCCCGTGGAACCTGTGCTATATGTTCCGGGGTAGCCATATTAGTTGAAACATACTTTAGTCTATCGTTTCTGACTCAGTCATTCGAAATCATGAAGATTGATATGTCGAACGGCATGTTTAAGTTGAAAATCAGAAGTGTCCCCAATGAGGCCCCGCGGAACCTGTCACGAGGATCCGGATGGGCCAACTTATTCAAATCTGGTTATAGCAGTCGTGTTTTACTGATCGCAACAAAAATTCCGCTGATCGATGGTTCAAACACAACAACACACGAAATAATCACTTTTAGCCATTTAGACAACCCCCTGACCCCAGCACAATCCGGAATATCTCCGGAATGGTACCGGACATTGCATGGACACTTGAGCATAATAAACTAGCACCAATTTATGATCAATTGAGGGCGACTTCAAAAAAATCAGATGAAAATTGACGGAATGCCAGCATTTTGAAAATGTGTTGTCGGGGGTCGGGTACGTGAAGGTTTGATAAACCTCGAAACAGGTTCCCCAGGGCCCATCCCGATGGCCACCATAGGCCAGAGCGGGCTTGAAGGCCTATTTGTGTCCTATAGGACAGCTACCATCTGTCTGAAAAACATTGCCGAAGACACCAACATTCGGTCTAGCAAAGCATTTGATCTACAACTAGATGTCTTTAGCCGTAACGGGACACCATTTGCAAAACACTGTTTTCACGCGAGCGTAACGCTACGCTCCCAAAACTAAATCAAGAATATTTCAAAAACTATACATTTCTCAGTAAAACTCACTTCGGCAATCTTGTTCACATCAATCCAAAGAAGAAATGTCTAGAAGACTCTATTATTCAAAACCTCATAACAGAGCTGATATACACATTTCAGATTGAAAATTTTAAAAAGAAGATTTCTGCGATGGTGTCCCGTTACGAAATGTAACATGTTATATAAAGTAAATTGGAACCAAAACCCCATATAACAAGTATTGCATCAGGAAGTACATCCAATAAGCTTGTTATAGAACCTGTTAAACCATATGGTCATGAACATTATATTCGATTGCAGTCGTCATTTATTCACGAAAGTTAGTTCCTCGCGGTGTCCCGTTACGCTGGAATGTGTCAGGATCTGGTGGACAAAAATATTAATTGAAATATGGTGGTCATTATTCAAGCTACATCCATCTCCCAAGTAACACAACAAAACAAGTTGCAGCTACAAAAATGTTAAAAAATGTTACATAAATGTTTTTTGAAAACATCCCTAGTTAAAAAATAGTTTTTACAAGTTTTTGCAAAACATGTGTATCCAACGTAATGTTTTCAATATGTTTTCTGAAAACAAATACGAAAATTTTGTGTTTCGTCTCCAATCAATGGCTTTGTCACTCTAGTTTGTTAAACATGTTATAGTTTAGTTTTACCAACTAGACGTATAACATCTTTCATTTTCACAAATGTTTGTTTACGGTCGTTTGTCAATTTGTCGGTGCGTGTCAGCTTCGTTAGATTTGGAATGCAACGTTAAAAGAAGCGCTTAGAAAAAAAATCAGTTTGCTCCTGTGACAGGAGATTCCGCTTGGCGCAGACAGATTTTGTAAAGATTCTGTTTTCCTCAATTCGTCCCCAGCTTTGAGCCGTTATTGATCGCACACACTTCCCGAACCATTACTCGCCAGAACAACATTAACGAACCTCAGTCTCCCGCACTCGCTTCGGAAGGCATTACACGTTAATCTTTTGCTTCTGCTATGCTGCTACCACCGTGGCCGGGAATCGTCATCTGCTCTGCTTCGGCGGCGAAACATCCATTTGTTTTTCTTAGTTCTCATTTCGAGATCTACCTTCGTGGCAGACAACCTTCCGCGCTACATCTCCATTCTTCCCACTACGGCAGCACAGCGAACAACGTTTGCAACATTTACGATAAATTTTGTTTCACTACTTATAGGATTATGAATAATTCTTTCAATTGAAATTTTGCTTTTTTTCCCGTATGTTTATTTGACGTAAGTGTTGTTGTTTGACTTCACTGTCAAATGGAATGGAATGAGAATTTTTTTATAGGTTGTTTCGCAATACTTTTGGATGACATATTTCAAAACATAATGATGCTAGAAGTAAGTCACTGTAACTTCTCTGTAACCAAAACATGCACTGCCAAGACATTGAGTTCACGTAGCGCGGTGTCACGAACACTAATGCAAATCTACTTCTGAAATACTCCCGGTTTGATTTTGCCGGGAACAGCTGATTTTTGTTTACTATTTTTCACCAGTAACTTAAATAGTGTTCGTGTGATGCAACGTGTACGTACACGCAAGCAGAAACCACTAACTGCTTGGGCGAGATGTATCCAGTTACAGTGCATGTCAAAAATGTTCACAATAAAAAAAAAATAGAAATGATTTCATTTTTGTGATTTCATGTACAAATTATGTCACGCACAAATTATGTCACGCAAAAATCGACCTTTTATGTATTCTTATGAAATATGCAACAATAGGTGCGGTTTTATCTGTGCAGAAATTGGCGATTAACCCTATATACGTTAAACGGGTATTTCTAGATTGAGTTTAAATAAGGGCGAAAGTAATATGAGAGAGTTCTCTACATCGACTCTCTCTTCTGCAAATTAAAGTGTCAAGATGCAAATTCAATCGAACTTTTTACACTTAGAGGCTAGATTGCATCGCAACCTAGCGATTACCATACTTGCATCTTGTCACTTTAATTTGAAGAAGAGAGAGTCGATGAAGAGAACTCTCTCATGTTACTTTCGCCCTTATTTAAACTCAATCTTTTGTGTTCACCCTACCGATGAGTATATATAAAAAAAAAAAAAAACTATGATGAAAATATAGGAAAATACTTTGAAAATTTCACTGTCAGAATATTTTTGGTCGGCACTGCCTTGGCGGGCCTGCCTTTTGATGGTGCCACCATATTGGTTGTTTCTGAAAAATAAGAAGCTTATCGAATAAGTCAAATGACGGTCGTAGAAAATGCACAACATTATTTGAAAAAATCGATCAACCGAATAGCGCATTAATTTAGTGGAGGTAAAATGCCATAATCCACGGTAAAACTAAAAGCGCACACCTTTTTCGGCTCTGTGATCACTGCTTTTGCCTGACTATTTTGAGTTTACGTTTCTCCGTTACATTAATGAGTTCGCAAGATTTAGTTTCATCTTTCATCTTTTCAGATAAACTGCTGTCAAAATAAAAAAAAACATTCTCAATTACGCTTTCATGTATTTGTGTTTACACCACGATTTGTTTTGACAGCTGATGTTAGAATTTTGTTATTGAAAAGTAATAAACACCAAGACAATACTTCCGATTTTTAAGCTATGATATGGTTTTCATAACATCTCGCTAACAAGTTTGTTTGTTTTCATTAAGTTACATCAAAACTTTTCTATAACCAAAATTTGTTGCAGAAGGCATTTTTCGTGCGCTTTTTCGGTCATATAAAAGTCATGGAACATGTTGTCGCATCTTTATTCCATGACTGTGAAATGTTTTGGAGAAGTGCGTAAAACATTTCTATAACAAAGTGTGTTGCTTGGGCTCAATTGTCTTTTTGCTCAATGGTCCTTAAAACACATGATTTGATTTGAATTGCGAAGAATTTGACCGACTTTTTGAATGAATCATAGTTTATGATCATCCTATATACCATAGTGTCACGTATAAGGTGAACCGGGGATTGAATTCAGGTTTTTTTTTCCGAAATAGACGTGGACTAGACGGAAACAAAATTTAAGGGTCAATTATTAATTCTTATATTTTAAGGAAATTTTAGTAATTTTACAATATTATTATGGAAGCTTTATGGAAGCCAACTTATAGATTAGTTGATACCAAATTGACCATGAGGCAAAGCGAAGTGCAAGAATGAATCATCATTGGTCGGTGCTTAGCTAGACGGGAATTGGATAAAAACCTAACCAAAATTCGATTTATTTGGTACTCAGCCGTTCTGAACGTTATTCGTTTATTTTATTCAACTTTTCCATCTACATCAGCAACTGTGACTTTGTTTAGAGTTGGAAGCCGCGGTCGGTGAGGTAGCAGCCTCAGCGTGTTGTTAAGAATGTAGGACACCCGGCGTGGAAATGAAATCGTTTATCTTCGTTCCGATATAAGGCCGTCGTCGTCATCGTCGGTCGGTTGGTTGGTCGGACGGTCGGTCGGTTAGTGATGCAAGGTGAGTAGCAAGCAACACAGAAAATCCTTTACAAACAAACGACCGGAATTGCTGAGCTGAGAAAGAAGAACCTTAATCAAATAAAATCCCATGCCGGCCGTGCCGATGAGGACTGGTAGCACTACCAGTGTGACCGAGCAGAGAGAGTAGCCTAGCCATATCTAGGAGGGCATTCATTCTACCTACATTCGCTTCAACGCCGCCGCCCGGTTCAGCAGCAGTAGCTTATCCCCGTCGTCTATCGCATTTGTTCTCCACTCGGAGCGTCGGAACTGACGCGGAACACTCCCGGATTAGGGTTGCGTGACCGAAATAATAGGGAGACAGTTTTTGTCCGTTTGTGTTTCGCCGAACGACCGACTGAGTGGAAACTATTCCATTAGCTGGATCACTTTTGTGGGGAAGTTTATGAGTCGACGAAAGCTGCGGGTGAAAAACTAACCACTGAACTGGAAGTCATCCTTTTACGATGCGATGCGATGGGGGCAACGGAGGGTGGTGAAAATCACAACTCAAGCGAAAAAAATGCAAACAATGGACTTGTCATGTTTTTTTCTTGTTGGAACAGGCTGGGTTTCCGAGGATGAGAAGAGGGTTTTTTTTTGCAGAGTTCAATTAGCACAGGTTGCTCAACACGGTACAGTGCTTTTCGTCATGCCAGATGATTATTTCCGGAAGCAGTCTAGTTGTGCTCGTTTCCGTCGACATTTGAAGTGTGATTAACAGAGATGGTTCTCATCGCAGGATTTGTTTTTGAAAACTCAACGAAGTTAAAAAGCAGCTTTGTCTGACAAATTGTTGTATTTTGTAAGTTCATTTGGAGCAATTAGTTTGCGATCTACGCTCGGCATTGGAAAAGTCAGGAAAATTGCAAGTATAAAAGGAGACACATTGATCATGTCGAATAATGGAATGTGGTATGGGATATTTCTTCCAACCCAACACAAAGCGACAAGATATACTGTGTAACTTTTTACAAGAGCGCTAAAAAGTTGAAATCTCAACCGATGGTGTAGTCTTCAGTACGACACATAACCCCAGTTTTTAAAATATACCCAGTCACATTGTCCACAGCACAAATCCCTGCCACACCGAACCGTGAGGATTTACTGTGAAGCAATCAAATTCTCATTAACAAAATAAGCTTTGAATCACTGCCCACCAGCCCAACCCCTGATGGCCTTAACCAACCCAACTGTTCCTCTATATAGAAGCCGTTCGCTGTCGTTGCTCGACCGCATCAAAACATTCTCTTTATTCTAATTGCTGCAACCCGTTTCACCGAGCACCACCAACCTACCATCCCACCCTGGTTGTGCCTACCACCCCGTTGGAGATTTCGTTTTTCCATTTCCGAGCTCATTCCGCCGCCAACTTTAAGTAGGAAATAATCTCCCATCTATCCCGAAAAAGGCAGCAGCACTTTTCGGAAGCGCTCCAACGAAGGTAGTTTAGCAAGCAGCCTTTTTGCAAACCGGCAAGTTGTATGTTGTCTGTGGCTCAGACGGAGTTGGCCACAGTTTCCATCTCGCCTCGTTCCACCGAACCGACCGTCGACGAACCGAACGGTCTGATTTGGGATCGGTGTTTTCTTTTCGGTCGGAGAAGTTCCTTTGGCATGAAATGTACACGTTTAAAATAAAGTATGTATCGTTTGCCGGAAATGGGACAGTCAAATGGGGCTCCAAACAATCTCGGAAGCCACAAATAAAACTATCTCTCGTTGGTTTTCATCCCCACTGACGACGTTCGAGGACGGTTAATCCTGCTGGGCGGTTGAGGTGGGTGATTCGGAGTCGTTCCAGGATAACACAAGTAATTTTTAGCATGATCTGCTAATTTGTATACTTGATACAACCGTAGCGATAAGTCTACGCCGAATAAAGCATTTGCCTCCACTTGGTCACGGTCCTGCGGCCAATCGCTTACACTCGTCCTTAACGTTCAGAGTTCCTAGGCCCTCCTCAACAGCAAAAAAAATCTAACCTGTGCATGACCTCCTATGGAAGAAGTACAGCCCCTATCTGGTTCTCTGCAGGATATGGGTTTTGTACCACAGTCTGTCATGTGGTATTCATTCCACTAGCCTAGGAAACGGCTATATATGAAAATTGAAAAAAAGAAAAAAAATCTAATTCCTACATATATTTGGGTCCTATTTGGGTCTCACATCAGCTGTGCTCTACCTCAGTTCCTTGCTAACGGCTGACAATAACGTGAGCCGTGAAATACGAAGGCGCATCATCAGTGGAAGTCGTGCCTACTATGGGCTCCAGAAGAAACTGCGGTCAAAAAAGATTCACCCCCGCACCAAATGTACCATGTACAACACGCTAATAAGACCGGTGGTTCTCTACGGACACGGACAGGAATTTTCGAGCGACACATGCTAATGACGATCTTCGGCGGCGTGCAGAATAACGGTGTGTGGCGGAGAAGGATGAACCACAAGCTCGCTGCACTTTACGGCGAACCCAGCATCCAGAAAGTGGCCAAAGCTGGACGGATACGGTGGGCAGGGCATGTTGCAAGAATGCCGGACAACCCTGCAAAGCTGGTGTTTACTAACCATCCGGTTGGTACAAGAAGGCGTGGAGCGCAAAGAGCACGATGGGCAGACCAGGTGGAGCGTGATCTGGCGAGCGTTGGGCGTGACCGACGTTAGAGAGCTGAAGTTGCATCGAGTATTATGGCGACAAATTGTTGATTCAGTATTAGGGTAGGTAATCAAAAGTTGAACCAAATTGCGGCTTTCCGAAGTAGCGCAAATTTTGAGTGATTTTTTCTCCCACATGGACATAATTTACTACGGCAAAATCTTATGTACATGAAAGCCACGGGTATAAGCTTTCTGTTAAGTGGTGAAAAGTTTGTATTTGCACCGAATTTCGTTGAAAAATTTGATTATTCGTCAACAATGATTTTAATCTTAATTTGAACCAATGTTAATCTTAATTTGAACTACTGGCGGCAGCAGCTCGAGTATTTCCCACAACAGCCAATTTCGTGCTAAACAATAGAAAAACACATGGATCTGCTAATTCTCATAACTATTATTCATTAGGCAGTGGAATTTAAACTAAGAATGTTTTAAACTCTTCAGGAACTTGGAAACTAAATTTGGAATTTTTCATCCCCAAGAGTAAACAAACAACTACTAGCGCAGTCTGCAGGCCAACACTGGAAGCTCGCCTGCGTTTACTAGTTCAAATTTAGATTACAAATGGTTCAACTTAAGATAACATTCTCTAAGTAAGAATTACTTAAATTTTGATAATTTTATGACAAATAGTGCGAAATATTATTCAGTTGGTCGATTCTACGATAAATAAGCTTTCATTTGACGTGTTCAAATATTGCGTGTGATACAATGCATGAGCTGTACGAGTGCACCGAAAATGTGCTTTCTCTGAGGAGAAATGGGTGAAATCGCCGTGATTTTTCAATTGCCTGTTTTGCATGACAAAAACGCTTTTTTCAATGCTTTTAAAGTCCATGTTATCAGGTTATATTACGGAAAGCTGTTTAACATCTTTTTCGGGACAATATTTGCCTAAAAAGTACGTCGTTCTAATGAATTTCGAAATGGTTCAAATTAAGATTACAATTTGACTAGTTCAAAGTTTGATTTCTTACCCTATCATAAATTTGATGTAAACTAAATAAATGAAAATGAATCAGCCGTGCAAAATTTGAGCTCGATCGGAGCATTTACATTCTAAATTTTTATACTATACTAGCTGACCCCGGCAAACTTTGTCTTGCCTACTACGATTTTTGACGTTTATATTCCCTAACCAAGTCCAAGTCCCCGTTCAGAAAAATCAATAGGACAGATCGGTGAAGTACTAGATTTGTAGTAATGAGCTGAATTTTAGCATGGTGAGAAGGTCAATTCTCCGTTTCTGCAACGAAATGGTGCAAAAAGCGTGGGTATTATGATTCCTTGCCTAATTTGATGCTGCTTGAGCAAAACTTTGGGCAACAGTGTTGTTGTTTTCTCCATTTCTTGTAACATAAACATCATAGTTATCCAAAGTTTTGCTCAAACAGCATCAAATTAGACAAGGAATCATAATACCCACGCTTTTTGCACCATTTTATTGCAGAAACGGAGAATTGGCCTTCTCACCATACTAAAATTCAGCTCATTACTACAAATCTAGTACTACACCGAACGTTCCCCATTTTCAAAACTCTCAATATGTCCATGTTTTTTGCCTCATAAACCTTCCTTGGGTGAAAACTAACAGAACAAAACTAAAACGACCCAAATCGAAAACTCCGTTCGCAAGTTATGCGCGGTCCCACGTATGCCACTACATTTATATATATATATATATATATATATATATATATATATTACAATGAGAAAAATAACTTTTTCAAAGAAAAATCGCCAGAGATCACAGCTATTGAAACGCAATGGCTTTCAATTATTCTTTATTAGTTAGAGGTTGAAACAGTAATGAAAGGATCCAATAGGAAGTCCTTCTGCAAGTATATCAGCGATTTGTTCCTTCGTCGAAATATAAACCGGTTTGATGATCTTGATTTGGATGCAAACACGAAGAAAATGAAATCGTATATCAACATGCTTCATACATTTATGCTCCCGAGGTTTCACTGAGATTTTTGTACAAGATTGATTATCCTCGTAGATCTTCACATGTTCAGCCATCGGTGTTCTAAATTCTTTCAGAAACTCCACAAATAGCCCCAATAAGAGAAACATACTTAGCTACGGTGGACGATAATGCTTATGTGTTTTGCTTCCTAGATGTCCAATAAACAGTTGCACCAATAATCTGGTAAACAAATTTGGATATTGGACACCTCTCTTCACAATCATTACCCCAGTCGGCATCGGCGTAACCAATTAGAATCCTCGATCCCTTCAAATAGTGAAGAAGTCTTTTAGGATGTTTCCAGAGTCCATCTGTTGGTGCCGAGTGAAATCGACTGAACAAGTTAACATCCGCACTAATCCAAAATTCACAAATTTTCACTAGTATCCAACTCAAACAAAGGTACTGCCAAGAGCAAAAAATCCAGGATTTATTTAAGAATTCCTCCATGATCCCTTTCAAAAATTCCAAGTATTTCTCCAGGAATTATTCAAGGGACTTCTCCAGAATTTTCTCCTTTGTGAACTCCTCCGTGGACGTCATGTGGAGTTCCGACCTATAGTGATTGTTTCAGGGTTTATTACAAGAAATTCTTCAGGAATTTCTCCTACGATCCCTTCTCGGACTTTTTTTTAACAATTTTCACAAACACCAGTAGAGATATCGCATTTTTGAGGGCGATTTTGACCCAATTGGATTCTAGAATTACCGATTTAGTCTAGAAAAGTTGTTTAAAAAATAAGGCTGACACAAATTTCGATTTTCTCTTATGTCACCCCTCCCCCTCGGAAATTTTTCGTCACAATTCGACATTTTGAGGGGGAAGGGGGCAAACAAATTATTTTGAAATTTAAAAATTTGAAAGTAAAATTAGAGTCGTCGAGAAAATTTCTTAACAATTCCGTTGTGTTTGACTTTTTGCCTAATTGTTTGGGTAATTTTTCGTCAAATATCTTTATTATTTATCATCCCCCCTTGACGAGTCAACAAGCAAAGTGACAAAAGAAGAAAATGGGATTTGTTCGGGCCTAAATTTTATTATTTTTTTTAATGTTTGCTCTAGCATAAATTCCACTCAAACCCTTTGTGCCACCTCTAAACATCAACAAAAATCGCTCTTTTTTGCACAGCTCACTCATTTCGACCACTTTCTTCTTGGGAAAGCATATCCCGGAGAGATTTTTCAAAATTAGCCCCACCCTATTCTGCAGAGTAGGGTTAAAAATCTCCTTAATACAGACAAAAAAAAATTCTGCAGAGATGCATCAAAGAATTCCTCCATGAATTTTCCATAGCTTCCTGCAGGGATTCCATCATTGACTCTGAAAATTCCTCTGGGAAACCAGACATTCCTCCGGGAATTTATCTTGGAGGACTCTGTACTCCTGTACTTTTTTCGAGGATTTCTTTAGGAATTTCCTGATATCCTTTTAGGCATTTCTGCTAGTATTCCTTCGAAAATTCCACTATAAATTGCTCCAATAGTTCCATTTGAAAGTATACGAAGAATTTTTACGAGAATTTCTTCCAGGAAAGACGGGCTTGGTGGTCTAGTGGCTTCCACTTCTATTTCATATGCAGAAGGTCCTGGGTTCAATCCTTGGTTTGCCCTTTCCTCCTACTTTGTATCTTTTTATATACTTTCTCTCTCCTATTGACATATCCAACTCATGTATATTCACATGTTCATAGCCATCGCTATAACAGAAACGAGTATCCCGTACTTCCAAATTTCACAGTACAGTGTAAATCTATCATACAACGCCTACGAGTTATGCAATCAATCGAACTTTGCCGCATTATCGTAAGAATAATAAACGCAATAATCTTTCATCTCCCGCCAGGCATCCACGCACCAATGTGTGAACCCTTTGCCAACCACATCCCACAAACAGTCCGACATTCGCAAGAATATGTGCAGACTCAGAGGTATATTCGGTCTGCTGTGGATACAAACCTCGCTTTTTGTATCATACAGGCGTATCTACAATGATCGATTTCTCTTCGTCGATTTTCTCTCCGGATTATTCCGAGAAACACAACCAATATTCAAATGATCTATCGATGTGTTTCGGTGGAGGGGAAATAGAACTAGCATCTAAAACAACCAAAAATTTGCCGTCCAAGTTATTAATCAAAGAGAAAATCGGTGGAGAGAAATCGATCATTGGATACTAAGCGCGAGGAACGATTGCAATTATCACTTCCCACATCGACCAGCAAACTGACGTGGTAGGCGCCATTGTCGTCTAAAAATAGATGATCATCAACACTCGCACACTGAAGATGCCTGCTAGTCTCCGGCAGATATCTTATTGGTTTCTTGTGTGAATATAACTGGTCTGGCGATACTGGAGTCAATAAAGCTGAAGCTTAAATAAAGCTGAAGCTTAAATTTATTCAGTGGTTATTTAGAAAATTTATAAAAAAAACTATTACGAGTCCATCTAAGGATAACTTAAATAAATCGTCCAAAAATTACTGCAGAGATTGATTCTTCCAGATTTTTTTTCTAGGGTTTCATACAAAAATTCTTTCAGGAATTTGTTTAGGAAGCTCTCCTGGAATATTCAAAGGAATTCCTCACGGGATTGCTTCCAGGATTACTCCTAGGGGTTCTTCAAAAAATTATCCAAATATTCCTCCAAGAATTCCTCCAGAGATTATCTCAGGAATTCCTGAAATGTTTCACTCTTCAAATACTTCTGGGATTCTTCCAAGAAAAACTCCAAGGATTATTTCAAAAAATCCCTCAAGGATTCCTCGAGAAACTCTTCTCTGTTTTCCTTCAGAAATTCCTCCTAGAATTCTTTCAAGAATTCCTCCAGGAATTCTTCTTAGGAATGCTTCCGGGAATTGTTCTCTAGGGATTCTTCAGAAATTCTTCCAGAGATTTCTCTTGGGAGTTCTCCAGGGATTCCTCCAAAGCTTCCTCCAAGAATTCCTCTGGGGATTCCTCCGGGAATTTATGCAGCGATTCGACCAGGAATTTACATAGAAATTACCCAGGATTTTTTCTATGGATTCATCCAAGTATTCCTCTGGAGATTCCTCCAGGAATTCCCGCAGGAATGCCTCCAGGAATTTCTCAAAGAATTGCTCCAGGGATTGTGCCAGGGACTCCTTCAGGAATTCTTCCAGGAATTTCGCCTGGAGTTCCTCTAGGGATTCCTCTAGGAATTCTTCCAGGAATTCCTGCAGTAATTCCTGGGACTTCTTCAGCCGCTGGAGATTCCTCCTGATATTTCTTCAGGGATTCCTCCTGGGTTTTATCTACAAGCTCTTCAAGAAATTCTTTCAAGGACTCTTCAAGTAAATCCTCTAGAGATCCTCTGGGGATACTTTAGGAATTTCTCCAGAGATCCTACAGGAATTTCTCCAGGAAATTCATCAGAAATTCCTCCAGCGATTTATCCAAAAATTCTTCGAGGGATGCGTCCAAGAACATTTCTAGAGATTTCTCCCAGAATTCCTCCAGGATTTCATTCAGAAACCCCTCCAAAAACTCCTCCAGGAATTTGTCCAGAAGTTTCTCCAAGGATTCCTTCAGGCATTCCTTCAGGAGTTCTTCCATTTCTCCAGGAATTCTTACGGTAATTCTTTTACGCATTCCTCCAAGAATTCTTTCAGAAATCTTTAGGAATTCTTTCATGCATGCTTTCAGAAATTCTTCCAGATATTCTTCCAACAAACCCTCTAAGGATTTTTTCCAGGAATTTCTATAGGAAAGCCTCCAGGAAACACTTCAAGGGATTCCTACAGAGATTTCGCCAGGATTTTGTCCAGGGATTACTTCAGGAATTCTTCCAGGCATTTCTAGGAATTCCTTCAGTAGCTCCTCCGTGCATTCCTTCAGAAATTTCTCTAGCAGTTCATCCAAGAATTCGTCTAGGCGGGGGAATACCTCCAGTGATTTGTGTTGGAATTCTTTATGATAATTGCATACAGGAGCCAGGAAATTCTCCAAAATAGAAGTCATCCAGGAATTCTTTTAAAGTGTTCACCAAGAAATCCTTCAGAATTTCATCCACGGATTTGTTCAGACATCCAAACATAAGTTCCTTCAAGAATACTTCCTGCAGTTCCTGCAAAGGAAGTCCAACGGAAATTTGTACGGCAATTCTTTTAGGAATATGTACTGAGATTTGTTTTCCTCCAAGAAATCCTTCAAGCAGTTATCCACGAATTTCTTTAGGAACTTCTTCAGAGCTTCGTCTAGAAGTTTTTCCAGGGATGTTTTGAGGGTGTTTCTTTAGAAGGTCCTTTTGGGATTCTTCCAAAAATGCGTTTAGGGATTCCTTCAGAAATTCTCCCGGGTATGCCTTAAGGATTTCTTCAAACGATAGTATTAGGACTTATCCTAGAAGAAATTTCACCAGGGACGTCCTGGCTCCGAAATGTGTGTAGGAATTTACCTTGGAATTTTTTCAAGCAACTGCCTAAACATGTTCCAGGAATTTCTTCGAAAACCCCTTCAGCAGTTTCTTCAGAATTATACACAGGGATTCAATCAGGGTCTCTATAATATCTCTAGGGATTCTTTCAGACATTTCTTAAGGGGTTCCTCTAGGAATTGTACCAGGGAAGACTCTTTCGGAATTCTCCTACGGATTCCTCTCGTAATTTCTCTAGCAGATGCGCCAGGAATTTATCTTAAAATTTCTTATAGAATTCCTCCAGACATTTTTTTTTGTTTGAATAGATTCATTCATTCATCCAAGTATATGCAGTATATGAGTCTTTTCGGCAAGGATATACTAGGAACAATACAACTAAAGGTTCATTTTAGAGGAATACAGATTCAGGACATTCCAAGATTGCTAATAAGCATAGGGTAACTAGATGATTAATACTGAAAGTACTCCAGGTAGTCATGAAAGACATTATGTACCCATTTTAATAAATCTTCAGACGAGTTTCCATTATGCTCCACTGGAGAAAATATTGAAGGAAATCATGAAGAAAATCCAGGGTTGATACTAAAGAGAGTTAATTATTTCCAAAAGAGTCTAGCTATGATTTTTTAAGGTGACATTAGACTGCTTGTCATTATGCCAAATATTTGTCATTGAAGTCCGACGTCAATCCAAGGTTGCTATGATTCACGTTGTGTTGGTCGTTTGTTGAGCTTATTTGGCCAAATATTTGTCACGTCTAATGGGACCTTTACGGAAGTTTTGTAGATGTTAACAAAAAAACAATAATTAATCCACCTAGCGGTGATGGCGCCTTTCTCGTGCCTTCAAATACCCATTTCAACAAAACCCAACGTTGATGAATATCGTACTCTCATCCGCTCAATAAAAATCCATTTCATGGCACCAGAAATCATATTGTGCATCTGGCTTTTGATTTGTGAGCCTTTAACTTGAAGCTGCCATCTTGAATTTTGAGCCGCCATCTTGGATTTCTAACCGCCATCTTGAATAATATGGTCTCCATTTTGACTCCAGACTTTTTCTCCATATCAAATATACCCTTATTGCATGGTTTCAGAAACAAAATCTGAAATAAACAGCCGCCTTCTTGAATTTTGAGATGACATTTTAAATATTCTGGACGCCATCTTCAATTTTGGGTCGATATCGTTAATTTTCTGGTCTTCAGTGTTGATGTCTATACAAATTCGTCAACCATGCTAAAGGTTACACAAACCGGCGCAGTTTGATGTGCCGTATAATAGAACTTGGTTCACTTTTATATACGACCAGTTCTATCAGTACTGGTACGGATTACTGAAAAGGCCATAGCTCCGGAATGCCCAAACCGATCCGGACCATTTTTAATAGCAAACAATACGGTTGAACTCCGGTTTGATTAGTGCTAAAATCCGAAAAATCCACTAATTGAAAGTACCTTGAAAGTGAGTGACTTTTCTGTGCACAGACATACTTACACACACATACATATATACAACACATACACACATACATGCACACATACATCATCTCAATTCGTCGAACTGAATTGATTGGTGCATGAAATTTGACTCGCTATCACTGACCTCTAAAAACAGCACAATCTTGATCGCAATCAAATCGCTTTTCAGATTATGCCAATGCTATAGGGAGATGTCTTGCTCATTATCATCATCATGTTCTATGAAAAAGAATAAAAACTATCAAATAATTGTTTGACTATTTTACAGTTTTATAAATTTCACGGTGCTCACAATAGGCTGCCGTGCAAATAAAAAATGCAAATGAAACCTGGAATAACCCCTGAACCCTTCTTTTTTCGTACGATATCCCGATGAAAACGTCCTGAAAACGATATTTTAAGACCGTAAGCTGTTCCGAATCCTTTTGCCACCCTTTCCATCGACCAATTGAACAAACGGACAAGCAAAACGGATGTCGGTTTTTCTAATTGCTCACATATCGTGGAGGGTAATGCCGTCCGCTCGCTATCGAGCGGGAGTTGAAGTTTTAACTGATCCACAACTTTATCCTGATTTAAAGTAGGTACCCCCGACCGAACCAGTGTGAGGGAGGATCAAGCCCAACCGGAGGTAATAAATTCCAATTCATTTGAGTTGGGAAGTGTGTTTGTAGTCATCCACCCGGAGACCGATTCCAGCCGTTCGTCTCCTCCCGAGGGCCATCACGTGGAGTGTTATGTACCTACCGTGCATGTGTGGAGTGAGTGGGCGAGTGCGGGCGCTGTCTTATCCTCTCCACATATCAAACGTCTGGTTCCGACGGAGGCTGGACTGACTGCCCGAAGTGAGAAAACAAATGGAAATATGTGCTCACACAACAATCAAAGTCCCTGCCGGCGCAGATGGAGGAGGTCCGGAAGTTGAATCCGAAACGACCGAAGACCAACGAGATTAACGAGCATTGTGTTCTGGAGAGCGATCTCCGGGTCTTCGTCTTGCTGAGACAGCAGTAGCAGCGGGGCAATGGCTGCTGGTAGTGGTTTCGGGCTGCTGCTGGCTACCCGGCAGAACGAGGTTAAACAAATGGAATTAAAGTTTTATTGGATTGTTGTTTGGTGAAGTGGTTCGATAATAGCTCTTTTCCGGTGCTTGTTCCGTCGAGTTTGGGTTCCTGTTTGGGTTGGCGGGTTATTTTGGCAGAGATTACGAGATTACTGACGACTTTTACGGAGAATTTATGGGTTGGCTTTGTCATTATTCCGAAGCTATATATTTAGGAAATGTTAGCGACTGTTTCGATACAGCCATAAATGAGTTTATAGTAAATTTTTCATTTTGCTCGTTTTGACGGTATGTGTGAAGTCAAAAGTTTTAGTAAAAGACAATCTGGAAACAGTTTTTTCGGACTTTGCTGTCAATGATCTTAAGGTGAATATATAACGAAGTCACACCTCGAATTTTCAAAAGCACAAATCTGAAGAACCGACAGTTGGTTTACGCTGAAAAGCGGTCGATCGATTGGTCACCTTCAGCGGGTCACCAATCGATCAAATTTTCAGCGCAATCTGTCTTTTGGTTCCTCAGATTTATGCTCTTGAAAATTCGAGGTGTGGCTTCATTATATATTCACCTTAAATGCTTGTTACCGTTTTTAAATAATAGGGTTTCGCACTACTTGGGCACCGGCGTCAATTCCCAGCACCTCACAGCAAAAGAAATCAAAATATCTTTTACCGCATATTTTCCAAACACACTCCCGTGGGTAATCATCTCCCGCAACATTTGCGCAACGGGATCCACAGTCAATTAGCTACACTTTCATTCTGAAGCCGCACAATTGCTCAAAAAAATTATCACACGCAGGCGAGTGCACTTCGTCAGCACAAAGATGGGTGCCGAACAGATTTTCCATTAGATTTTGCTGGAAGTTCGACACTGGTGCCGAGAATTGGCGCTGGACCCTATTCAAATTTGTAATTGCACACAAACAAACAAGTTCGTTGCTACCACAGAGATCTCTGCAATAAATTAGCATGAAAGCAGATTAGAGCTCCGTGTATCATGAAAGTAATGTCACTACTGAGCCGTCAAATAGCATGAAATAGAATGGTATGAGAAGAGTCATGAAAAACAACGCAGTGTATTGTTTGAATTAAATGTAATTAAAAATAAAATAAAAATAAAACTGAAATGGCCATGACTGCAGTTACAAGAGTTATATTTCAGTCAGACTGAAATAAAAAGAAGAACGCGAGGAATCATGGATGTAATTAATTCATGCCATAGTTTCTCCAACGTGAACCAAGACAATAATGCAAATCAATCCTCCCTGGCAAATAAGTCTGGTCTACTATTCTTCGTTATTAATAATACCATCTGCAAGCAGTGTAAATAATCTTATCCATTGTTCTTAATGAGCGACCCCGTGTCTGCAGAAACGCTCCTACTTGAAAGATTTTAATCAAAATGTCATGTAAAATCCAAACTACCTCTTGGCAGTCTCATTACAGAAATAACTTTTCTTGTTTTAATTGAACATGTTTCCACTGCAGAGGGAGAGAGAGAGAGAGAGAGACAGCTCGGGGCGCCACCCCGCATTTCTTTAACAGTGTAACAGAGCGCCATCCAACTAACTTAAGCAAAGAAGCAAGAAAAGTAAATCTTTGCCGTGCACTTTTCACCATCGCTGAGGAGTGCTCGTTGGCGTCCAGTTATGACAAGTTGAAGATTATTTTCCACGTTTCTGCACCCCGAGGGCCATAGGGATCCCATGGAGGCCAGCCAGTCAGCCGCGTGCGGTAGCGTCAACGGCGGAAAGCGAACGCTGATAAAAGTAAGTTGATTAAATAAACAACATACCCTGCTTCCACGTCGTCGTCGTCGTCGTCCGCAGCACGCGACTCGTTCCCACGGTCCTGCAACAATCATCGGAATACGTCCGCCGTCATCCCAAGTCCAGTGTTGGGGCTGGGGGAGAGAAAAAAGTACGGAAATCCGTCACCGGTCTCACGAGGCCAGCGAATGGTAGCTCAGCACCCGGACAGGATGAAATTGTGGCCACCGTGATTACTGGTGGAATTGTTCGTTCTTTCTAAAATTGTCTCAACTTTATCCGTGTTGATTCAATGGGGATTGCCAGCAAGAAACGGATGAAAAAAACGTTGCAAGAAACCGGATGTTAGTGTCTGGTACCTGGCAGAATGGGGAGCGTTACGAGGAAGCCGAAACATACTGACATACTGATATGCGCAAATTTTACAAAAATGTCTTCGGCGTGTGTATAAAAACAGCGCCTTCTTCCATCATGTGCAATGGCCGTGTGGGTAGTAGAGAGTACTTCGAGACTTCGTTTAATGGAGAGAATGCTACCGTAACCTTACCAGTCAGACAATGGCCTTAGTGTCCTCTTCTTTACGTAGGAGTCGTCTCCATTCGACTCAGTCCATGGCTGTGCATCTTCAGTTCCGCACTCTGCGAAAGCTCCGCAAATCGTCCTCCGTCATCTGTATCCATCTGCACTCCACCGTAGATGGTAACACCTTCCGTTCAAAAACTCCAAGGGCGTGTTGGTCCTCTGCACGTAGGGACCATGCTTCGTGCCCATAGAGGACTACCGGTCTAATCAGCGTTTTGCAGATGTTTAACTTCGTGTGACGGCGCACTTTCTTAGATCGTAGAGTTCTGCGTAGTCCAAAGTAAGCTCGATTTCTTGCCACAATGCATCTCTGAATTTTTCTGCTGGTATTGTTGTCAAAGAGTCCAAGTCCACGAATTCTTTAACCGTCGCGATTTCATCATCATCCATAGAGGTTCTTGACCACTTAACCTAATTAACAGCATTATTGTTCACTAGGCCACTACGTGAGCGAATACAATTGGCAGCTGCACTTACACTTTGTACAGCGTCCGAATGTATTCTATTCTACTGTAAATATTTCATTTTTTTACTCTACCCATGGCAAAATGATAAGCACGAGGATGTTTATGAGTGACTGTTGTTCCTTTTCCACTTCAATTGAGGGTCCATTATGAGTTGCTGTTCGCCTAGGTCCGTTGGAGCCATGGGCTTAGAAGAGGGCCAGTATCAGCTTGGCTTATAATACGAATGAATGTGTATATATTGTAACTTAACTTTCTACGTGCATTAGCTGACACTCACCCTGTTAATGCAGTGCACACTCAGCGTACCTGTTTGGGTCATAGTGACCCCAATGCACGGCTAGGATTAAGTGACGTGCAATAATGATATTTCTCACGAGGTGAAAAACGTCTTACAGCTGCGAAAAAGATTTTTTATGTCCGTAGATTCGTAGTTTGAAAATAAACACAAAATTCGCGTTGTATGAGACACTGATCCTTCCGGTTATTCTATACGGACACGAGACTTGGACGTCGAAGTAAGTCGACCTTGAAACGCACAGTAAAATGCATACTGTACGAAATATATACACATGAAGATATTGCCAAGCTCTTAAAACAAAGTAGGCTTAGTTGGGCTGGTCACACCGCAAGAATGCTGGAAGAGCTGCAGGTGAATATAATATACAGTAAAGAACTAGGGAAAAGCCGGTGATTCCATGGAAACCCGCACACAAAGTGGATGTCTATCGTCGAAGAGGACCTAAGAGCACTCAACGTCCAGGGAGGCTGGAAGCAATTGGCCTAGGACCGTGCTTAGTGAAGAAAGATGGTTTATGTGACGTACAGTCAACGCAATTCAGCAAGTATTCAATTAAGCATCTTGTTTGCCAACATTAGTGCTCCTTTCAAATATCAGCAACGAATCCATTTTACAAAATTTGACTCTTATATTTTTTGTATGCGAATCCTCTATGGAGCCACCATCTGGCATTTAAGATTTCCTGGCTTAGTGATCCATGTTATAAGTGGGTAGCAGACAAATTCGATTCACTGCTCTTTTGTACGTTCCAGTAGCCTTCTCTACTATTACAAGACGCATGGCTCTGCCTAAACTGGGGTATAAGCAATGGGCCGTCCCTTATTTTGCAAAAAGGGAACGTCCATAAATGACGTAGCATATATTATGCGATTTCTTACTACCCCCCCCCACCTCGTAGCATATTTTCCCATACCTAATACATGGCTCGTCACACAATTCCAGACTCCCCCTCAACTCTAAAAGGCTGCGTCATTTATGGACGCTCCCAAATTGTAAATGTTCAAATTTCGTTGCTGGAAAATGATCGCTTTAACTAAATACAGAAGACAATTCCCTGTTATATTTTGCCACGTTGGAGCAAACAACATCCGACATAGAATACAACATCAAAGAGGCTGATGGTCAACATTTTCAAATCGACAAAATCGCAAGAATTACTTGCCTCAAGGTGCCTAAAGTGGTCAAAAACTTTATGAGACTAAAAAACCTATTTTTTTCGATTTTAGAACCCTAAAGGGCCAAAACTGTGCTCAGAATTGCGATAACTCCAATTGTTTTTAAGATATTGAGCAAAATAGGGTAGCTCTTTCCTTTAAGATCCTAATATATGGTTAAAAATGCAAATTTTTCCTTTTTTTTTGTCAATAACTCGGAGATGTCAGAGATATCGCAATTCTAAGCACATTTTTGACTCTTTAGGGCCATACAATCCTCGGTTTTAGTAGAATAGCGTATTTTTTCGTCGAAAAAATCGTATCCAGTTTCACTTTCAATTCTGCACAATTGTAACCCTACTTCCACGTCGTCGTCGTCGTCGTCCGCAGCACGCGACTCGTTCCCACGGTCCTGCAACAATCATCGGAATACGTCCGCCGTCATCCCAAGTCCAGTGTTGGGGCTGGGGGAGAGAAAAAAGTACGGAAATCCGTCACCGGTCTCACGAGGCCAGCGAATGGTAGCTCAGCACCCGGACAGGATGAAATTGTGGCCACCGTGATTACTGGTGGAATTGTTCGTTCTTTCTAAAATTGTCTCAACTTTATCCGTGTTGATTCAATGGGGATTGCCAGCAAGAAACGGATGAAAAAAACGTTGCAAGAAACCGGATGTTAGTGTCTGGTACCTGGCAGAATGGGGAGCGTTACGAGGAAGCCGAAACATACTGACATACTGATATGCGCAAATTTTACAAAAATGTCTTCGGCGTGTGTATAAAAACAGCGCCTTCTTCCATCATGTGCAATGGCCGTGTGGGTAGTAGAGAGTACTTCGAGACTTCGTTTAATGGAGAGAATGCTACCGTAACCTTACCAGTCAGACAATGGCCTTAGTGTCCTCTTCTTTACGTAGGAGTCGTCTCCATTCGACTCAGTCCATGGCTGTGCATCTTCAGTTCCGCACTCTGCGAAAGCTCCGCTTAGTTGGTTAAAGCGCCGGACTAGCGATGACGGAGTCGTGGGTTCGAATCCCACCAAAACAAGTGGTAATTTTTTCACATATTTATCTCTCAATTTGCCTAAAAATACTTCAAGTTTTTACGTCTATCTTCAGAAGTTGTTGAAATGTTTTGGTTGCGTAAATAGTACGTAAAGCCGCGAGTACATGGGACAATTCCAAATAAATAATGTCAAGGAAGAGAGAAGTCGCTGGCGTTGGTGCAGCAGTCCATTATCGACTTCCTGCATCCGATGAATGAGGCAGTTAAGGTGCAACAACCGTCATATCAAAGGGAAGCACGAAACTTTGGCATACCATGTATTCGGATTATTCCAGGAGTAACATAAGAATCTTTTACATGAATGTCATTATCAATTATTCAATTTGTTTTGATCATTGGTGCTTGGCACAAACTTCGCAAAAGGAGGTAAACGCGCTTCTGTAGCCGACCTACTGATGATCATTGATGACCTTCACTTCGTAGTTGCTACTCCGTTTCAAGAGCTCATACTTTATTGGATCAATGAAGGCGCTGACCACGCTGTTACGGTCATCCTGGGAAGGGAAGGAATATTAGTGCGCCCATTGATTAGAATTCACTATGGTAAGCAATGCGATCTATGCAACCGTGAGCAAACACACATACACACAATTGTGCCATCTCACAATTCGGAAGAATGGTGAGACATTGTGGAGTTCCTGATAGGAATTAAGAACAGGCCTTGTTAAACGATTGTTCCTGTTTTTCTGAACAACTTTGCCGAAGACGATACTTTGCTATCTGCTTTGGATCCCGAAATAGAGAAGTTTAAAACTGTACTTGGCAATTTATGCCACCTGGCGATGAAATAACCGACTTAAGGCGAAACTGGAAGCATTTCCTCATTTTTTTGGTTTTTGATTTTTTATTAAATAACGAAGGAATATTTTCAAAATCGGTTTTCGTGCACATGTTGAGTATGGATCAAGGTATCTCCTGATTTTTTTTTTCCTGGTGGAAAATGTTTTTCATTTTTGCAGAAACCATTTTTGAACAAAATTTCATAAAAAAATGGTTTCTGCACAAATGGAAAAAAAAATCCACCACGAGAAAAAAAAAATATCAGAAGATGCCTTGATCCATACTTTACATGTGTACGAAACAGCCGAGGGCTGAAAGTCTCTTTAATAAAGACAAATCAATCAATCATGTGTACGAAAGCTGATTTTGAAAATATTGCTTCGTTATTTAATAAAAAATCAAAAACAGACTATTCTCGAACTTCTGAACAACTTTACCCAAGACACTATTGTTCCTAATAAACTGGATCTTGAGATTACGCATATGATACCTTATGAGAGCTGGTGAGTGCGCAACTAGCTTTGCATAGCGCCTCTATCAGCCAAATTTCCAACTAATCGGATGGAGCCTTTGTATAGTAGATCTTGAAATACACCTTAGATATTCGGTATATTTTCTATCAATTTCAGGAGTACAACTTGCAGACCCATAATCTGTGTATGGATTTCAAGGCGGTGTACGATTCAGTGAAGCGAAACGAGGAATGGCAGATTGTGATCGAACATGGTTTTCCGGCGAAGCTCATAAGACTGATTCGTGTGACTCTTGACGTATCGAACACTTGAGGGTTTCGGATGAAATTTCGTCATCGTTTGTAACTTTTGACGGACTGAAGCAGGGTGAAACTCTTTCGAGAGCTAAAGTGCAAAGGAGCGGAACCATACTTCTGGGCTTCGCGAACGATATCGACATCATCGGGAACGACCTTAGAGCCGTGGAAGAGGCGTTCATACCTTTTAAGAGGGAAACTGTGAGGATTGGACTTACGATTACCACTACAAAGACCAAGTACATGATTGCTGGTGGTCAATGTCGGTCCGACCGTGCGTGGTAGTGGTGACGAAGTGGTGCTAGATGGTGAAAAATTTGATGTTGTGGACGAATTTGTTTATCTTGGTAGTCTAGTGGCGTGCAATAATGATGTTACCTGCGAGGTGAAAACACGGATTGCGGTTGCGAATCGGGCATTTTTCAGTATTTGAAACCAGCTGAAGTCCCGTAGGCTGCAAACGAAGACAAAATTCATGTTGTATAGGACTCTGATTCTTCCAGTCGCTTTATACGGCCATGAATCGTGGACGTTGAGAGAAGCTGATCGGAGAACCTTTGGAGAATTTGAAAGTAAAGTGCTGCGAATAATACTCCGCGATTAACTGGTGGACGGCATCTGGCGTCGTCGCATGGACTACGAATTGTACCAAGAGTATATAAAGAGATAGATATAGTGACATAAATAAAACATGGCAGGCTGTGGTGGGCTGGGCACGTAACTCGTATGCCAGAGGAACAACAAGCTTAAACCATATTCAGCAGAGAACCAAGAAGGGGATATGGGCTTCGTGGTAGGCCGCGCACACGTTGGCTTTTTGCAGTTGAGAACCTAAGGGCTCTAAACGTTCAGGATGACTGGAAGCGATTGGGCTCGGATCGAGACCATCGGAGGCGAATCTTTTATTCGGCGTAGACTCACCGCTACGAGTTGTAGCCCATCAAGTATCATGTATCAAGTAATACAAAAGTTAATATAGTCTGAGAAAAAGCAAGTGTGCACAGTTGCCCGCCAGACATCGAATTGAAGTGAACAACTTTACAACTCTTCACAGTAACCTGGCATTCTGCTTTAAACAAGAAATCCGCTGCACAAAAAGCGAGCAACAGAGCAAACTACGACACGGCGCGTTGGCGGTGGAATTTCCAGCTGGCTAAATGGTGGATATTCTCATTTGCTGCTGGTAGATCCACCACCTGCTGTTGCGTTGCGCTGCCATCAGCCACCAAACACAGGTTCCAACCACCACCACCATCCATTGTGTCCCCTCGTCGTCATCAGGCTCTGACCCAGCCAGTCAGTGGTGTCCGCGTAATTCTCGCAAGGATCGAAAAATCATGCTCCTTCAACCGGATGTTGCCACTGCTGGCTGTGGTGGTGGTTTTTTGAATAACGAAACCGTAAGCCAACGCATCAACATAACAGAGCGAACGAGAGAATCCCTTCAAGCATAAGCACAAGCTTCTGCAACGGTCGGACGACACGGGCCAAAAAATGATATGCCATGCACGGCGGCGCGCACGGAACCGAATGATGATTACATTGCCGCTGTTTGAGTGAATATGCGTGGGTGTGTGTGGGTGTGTGTGTGTTTTTAGGGCTGCCTGTGGTGGGTCTTTTGAAAGAGCAGAAAAAAAAATGCGTTGGAGATATTTAACGCAACCAGAAAATGTGTGCACACGAGTGCACCGCAGTCCATCCATTAGAGCGGTTTCCACCGACACGGTTTTTAGCGATGTTGTTCGCTTTGGCAGACATTTCGGGAGTCACAAGAGATGTGTTTAATAAACAAGTATTTTCTGAATTTCAAATCATTTCAGTGTTCACGTTAAGTCATTTTCATCTTAATTCAGTTGTCTTCAGATAGGTGTGGGACTATTTTGGCAAGAGGTCCTATTTTCACACTTTTCATTGAGATACGTACAGTAAGTACGTACACTGGTCAACTGATATAAAATTGGCGGAGCTGTAGCGAAAAAAGTCTAAAATATGGCCCTCTACAAACGCCTTTAGATCAGCACCAGGAATGTTCGTACTTAGAATACGATATATATTTACGAATATATTCCACAAAAACATTTTAGCTCAAAACTTTAGTGTAACCAACGCCCAGTTTTAAAACAACAATCGTGAAGCCATTTCCGGAACATTTTACTATCCAGTTCTTGCCCCGATCCCCATAAAACATTTTTGACCTTTCCCAAACCACACACACATCCACACTTATATACGCACGTTTTACGAGACTGCTTTTTAAATGTCCCCCACTTATCCGTAGAAAACAGGAGCAGCTCAGAGAAAACCCGGATTGAGGGTTAAATTTTACTACGCTCAAAGTAATTAAAACGTTTATCCGACGCCGCTTCCACTGTAGCTAGAGCTGCAGATGAAAAAGCGGGAAAGTGTGAGGTTTCTCAGAGGTCGACAAATAATCTGGGAAAAACTAGGCAAGTTTTCGTTTCGTTTGACTGAAAATCTCAAAACAAATATAGCGGGCTTCGTGGCCGAGCGGTTAGCGGCGTCAGTCTTTAGGTATCTCGTAAGCCTCGAAGTGTGGGTTCGATTCCCGTTCCAGTCAGGGAAAACTTTTCGTCTAACGGAAAATTCTCCACTGGGCCTCTGGGTGTAATATAGGGCCATCCATAAACCACATGGTCAAAAGGGGGGGAGGAGGGTGTCTGCCAAAAGACTACGGAAAGCCACGGAGGGGGGTTGGGGGGTCGCGACCAAACCACGTGTTTTTTTTTTTATTTGGTACTAGCTGTCCCGGCAAACGTCGAAACGAAATTCCGGGTAATTGGAAATTATTTTGGAAGAAGAAAAAAATGTGAATGACGCAAATATTATTTCCATCGTTTGACAATTACGCTCATCTCTTCCCAGCTAGTAAAAAGTCGTATGAATCGCTGAAAAAAGTCGTAAAGAATGACAAGTCTGTCCAGTAATTCGCGATATTATGCGATTTGCATTCGCCAACGAATACGGTACATGAATTGCACATGAACAGACTCGATACTTGTGGGTTATTCCTTTTTACCGTTGACCAGTTGCCTTCCAGCTAAACCTTACTTCTCATCGCTTTCGATGATGTCAATGAGCTTATCGCGAAGCATCGTCGGCGGGAAACTTTTATTGGTATAGTGTCGGTATATGCGAATGTTGCATATGTGTGCGTGTCGAACATTTGCGCCGTAGCCGCTACAATCAATCCATTTGGGGAGGTTCGGCTGTTCGAGCGCGCGAGTGGCGGCACTGTCAGATGTGTACAAAGTCGTTTGCGAGTTATATCATGAAAGTTTGTTTTTTTTGGATGACTGAATTTGGTGGGACGTCTGTGGTTTCAGCTTGCAGTCACATAAATAAGCGTTGATTTTTTAATTCATCGCCATCGTTTCGATCCTCGGGTTTGGATCTTCTTTAGGGCTCGAAGTTAATCAACTTGTGAAGTGCCGTATATACACGGAATGTTGTACCATTGCTGGTATCAGGTATCAGTAGGTCGGCTCTAGAGGCACGTTCTCCTCCATTCGGGAAATTTGTGCCATCGCCATGAACACGAGCCTATTCATCATTTACCTGACGGAGAAGGGAAGGAAAAAGGATAGGACATGGGAAAGGACAGGTAAAGGAATAGGATCGTCATACTCGCAAAAGCGTACCACAATGGGTTCCCATAGCGTCCTGAAAAGGACACTGTAATAATGCATAAAGCGTAAAGAGAGCCTATAGCTCTTTACCACAGCGGGTCAAGAACAACAGAACGTCCTGAAGATTCAGGTTTCTGAAGTCCCGGTTTCCGAGTACTCGGAAACGCAATTGCGCAAAAACAGGACAGTTACATATTAAATGATACGAAGTTCCATAATCGGATTCACAGCTATCACATGCAAATGAATCAGCTTGCTGAATATTCGCCATGTGATAACTGAGTCGGCAGTGGCCAGTCAATGCTTTGACCAGCATGCTGCAATTCTGCTTTGACAGATTAGTTAGATACTTTGCCACCCCTAGAGATGGCTCAGTACAATACAGTTTTGTTTGACGACATGACTCCAAACTATTCCAGTATTGTTTGTGCTGAGTGGCAGCCCAGGTGTCAATCTGAAGCTTCACCCAACACTTGGATACCGGAATAGCTGGCTCAGGGCCAATGAAGTCATGTGATGCTCCAGTGCGAGCTAACTCATCAGCCAATTCATTTCCAGCGATGGAAGAATGGCCAGGTACCCATACAAGGTGAACAGCGTTTGCTGAATTCAGCTCCTCAATTTGAGTTCGACAAGCGATAACTATCTTCGACCTGGAGTTGGCCGAAGCAAGTGCTTTAATAGCAGCCTGGCTATCTGAACAGAAGTATATTACTTTGCCCGTTACGTGCTGCTGAAGTGCAGATTGAACTCCGCACATAAGAGCAAATATTTCGGCCTGAAAAACGGTGCAGTGTCTGCCAAGTGAATAAGACTGATACAGCCTTAGCTCACGAGAATAAACACCAGCACCTGCTCGACCTTCGAGAAGGGAGCCATCAGTGTAACATACGATGCCGTCAGAAATACTTCTCTCCAGATAACCAGATGTCCACTCTTCCCGGGAAGGGAATTTCGTGGAAAATGTCATATATGGAAAATTACAAGCAATTGTAAGATCACTTGGAGCAAGGACAACTTTGTCCCAATTCACCAAAAGTGGAAACAACGAGGTGTGTGTTGAACTGCGGTTCACAGGAGTTTCCTCTAGTAAACCGTGTACCCATAGGCGGTAAGTGCAAGAAAGTGCTTCTTGTATGAGATGAATGTGTAGTGGGGCAACGTCATTGCTGGTCATGGGAAACTAATTATGGAGGTATTTTCACACTGAGCAACGTTCGGAATGTTTTCGCACTTCAACCTTTTCGGATGTTTTACCGTACGGCACTTCACAAGTTGATTAACTTCGAGCCCTAAAGAAGATCCTATCCCGAGGATTGAGACGTCGGCGATGGATTAAAAGAATCAACGCTTATTTCTGTGACTGCAAGCCGAAACCACTAGACGCATATCATGCACGTTATGTCACCTCTTTGCATCTGATCATCGATTAGCGGTGCACAGTTAAATCGCAAGCGATAAAAATACAATCGATAAGCTGCGATGAGCACTCGTGAGGTGAAAATATGCAACATTGATAAAAAGAACATAAAAACTGTTTACAAATTCCACTCAATATGATTACCAGAGTGTGAAATTGGTCGCGAGTTGACTGCGTGGTCTATTCGATGCTTAAGAAGTTCCCACGGACCTTGACCTCAGATTGGGAATCACTAAGCTACATTTTAGTATGTGCTCACGAAGGCGTAGAATCCGAAAAACTTTTTCATTTCGTCCTTGAGAAATTTCCGTGGCCCATAGATTGAAAACCACTGATTATTTCAACATATACATCCTAGAGATGATCAATACGATAAACATTTGCACTTCTTCCTAGCACTTTAGATTCTTGAGAAATTCTTGTGACCCGTGACCAGGATTGGGAACAGCTGATCTTTGCAAAACTGCTGAATTTAGGATTGTAACTAAATATTTCAAACTAAAGTAACTTATCACAGGATCAACACTTTGTAATTTCGATCTTCACAAACTGAATACCAAGAAAATCGCGTTAAGTACTGTTCCTTTAAATTCCACTAAGAATTTGCATCCTTTGACAGATACGTATTTCGACCTCAACTGTAAGGTCGTCTTCAGTGTCTTGTACTTGACTCGACTGTACAAGACACTGAAGACGACCTTACAGTTGAGGTCGAAATACGTATCTGTCAAAGGATGCAAATTCTTAGTGGAATTCAAAGGAACAGTACTCAACGCGATTTTCTTTTTATTTACAGATATTCCCCTAACAAGCCCAGGTTAATCATCATCAAATGAATACCGTTTACGCACTAAATCCTTATAACGGTTACTCAATTTACGCACTCATTTACAAATAGTACAATTAACGCTCAAGTTTAAGCACACCCCGTTTTGGGCGTTAATTATTCTGAGAAAAACCCATCCAACTTCCAAAAACCCTCCAAAATTAGAACCTTTATTACTATACCAGGTACTCTCCTGAATTATGAACGAATTCTAGCCTTTGTTGTGTCATTAGTACCAACTAGGAATGCAAATGAGTGACCGCTACCGGCTAAACAGAGAGCAGTTCAGGTAACCAAAAGCACGGGAGATACGAATCTGCCTCAGTGAGGAACGGTAGCGCGATGAGAGTTTGATTTCTGCAGCTAGTGCAATAGTGCGCCAGTGACATCTATTTCCAGTGACCAGGAAGGAAGCCTTTTAATATAAAAAATGGTCTCAGCCAGGTGCAAGGAGATATACATTGCCTATTCAGTTAGACTACGCTGAGAGTATGGGTTCGATCTCCGGGCGTTCCTATTTTCGTATTGTAACAATCCAACCTAATGAACCCCTGTCTGGCGTGAACCCTGGACCATGTGGTTTTATCCAACATACTCTAACGAGAGGTCTGCTGTTTGCGCTATTGCTGAGATGAACTCTGATGATGATGATAATGATGAGAGATGGAGAGATTGGGAGCCTGGTGCTGTACGACAAAGAGAAGTGTTCGATCGACAAAACGGGTCATTGTTAAAGTTATATTACATGTTTTTTTTCTGTTCGTGTTCTCAATAAAAGTTTAGATTGTTATTAAAACCTGTTACTGTATGGGAGAATCCATAAATGATGTTCATTCCACAGTGCAACACATAAAATGTGAAGTTTTCACCTCAGTTTCAGCAAATACCCATCAACACTTGCAAATAAAGGGGATAGACAAAATGATCGGGATAGGCAAAATTTTCACTTTTCAAAAAATGTTCAACTTGCTGTAACTTTTCGAAAAATGCATCAAATATTCTCAAATTTTCTGTGTGAATTCATCATCTGGATATGTATCAGTGATCCAAATTCGGAAAAGATCGAGCTATTCTCCACTAAGTTATGAAGATTCTTGAAAAAGATATAATTATCTGATAGTTAATTTTGAGCTGTTATATCTCCGGATTCAATGAACCGAATGCAATGAAATTTTGACCATTTATGACTTACATAATGAGCTTTGGAAGCCCTGTAAAATAACTTCAATTTCTTAACGCGGAAGAAAATTATAACGATTAGATTATTTTTCTAATAAAACACCAAATTATTCTAAACTTCAACATCGCTTCAAAATTCAAGATGCAAATTATAGTTAATTTTATTTCCCTCTAATTAACTTATATATAAATGTATTTTGAACGAAAGTAACAACATAGCCGCCAATAAATTGAAAAAGTAATGGAATGAATATTAAAAATAGACCAATTTACTAAAAAATTGTGAAATAAATGAAATTGTTATAACCTTTTCTTTTGTTAAAAAACTAAAGTTAAGTCAAACGTTTTTCAGAGTTCATTATATAAGTCATGAATGGCCAAATGAATCCGGAGATATAACAGCTCAAAATTGGCTATCGGATAATTATAACTTTTTCAAGAATCTTTATAAACTCGTGAAGAATAGCCCGATCTTTTCCAAATTTGGACCACTGATACACAACTAGTTGATGAATTCACAGTGAAAATTTGAGAATATTTATTGCACTTTTCGAAAAGTTACAGCTAGTTTAACATTTTTAGAAAAGTGAAAATTTTGCCCGTCCCGATCATTTTGTCTATCCCCTGTACTCTTGGAGTTTGCTAGTTTATTTCAAAATTTTGATTAATTCCGTTTCTATCTAAAAACGATTTGCAAGTTAAAAAAAAAATTGGTCGTAGTTTTGTTTACGGTTTTTGACATAGTTTCTGAAAATGTAGCACAGTTATTTTTTATGAAGTTTTTTCCTCTAACCACTTGGCTTAGCCTCACCATAATCCTCTGTCTCCCACCGTTCCCTCGCCGAAATCCTCTTGAATTATATCTAAATCATCTTGAGGAATCCAGCAAAAAAAAAATCAAGGTAAAATACTAAAAGAAATACAAAAAAAATCACGGGAAGAAATTCTAAAAGATTTTTTTAGAGAAATCTCTGAGTGGATTCCGGAAGAAATTCCTTAAGGAATCCCGCGAAGGAATTCTGGAGGAATCACTATCAATATTCCTCAGAAAATCTCGGAAGGGATCCCTGACGGCATCCTTGAAAGAATCGCGAGAGAAAACATTGCAGGAATCTTTGAATTCATGTAGGAATCCCTGACGGAAACCCAGGAATATTCCTAATGGAATCCTGGAGAAAATCATATTACAAATCCCATGATAAGAATAATGGAGAAAATTCAGAAAAAAAAGCGAATGGAGTTCCTGAAGAAATACCTAGAAGAATACTTGAAGGTTTCACAAGAAGAATCCTAAGTGGAATATTGGGAAAAATTCCATAAGAAATCCTGGTACGAACTTTTCGACGATTCTCGGGAAGGACTAAGAGATAAATCATATACTGCCGTTCTACGCATAATTGTCCCATGTTATATGGGATTCCCATATAACATGGGACAATTGGGCGTAGAACGGCAGTGTAGGAATCCTATTAAAGAAAACTAGATGTCTATTTCCCGACCAGTAGGCAAATGTTTATCCCGGGATTATCAAAACTGCAAGAAAACGATAAGAGATAGAAGTTTGGTGTCAAAGAACGAATTGTAGAGTGGAAGAGGGGCCATAACTTTGCCTAAGAAAGAATTCTAATTTATTACGCATTTTTTTCAAAGATAACTGACAAAACAAAATAAAACACCCTACTTTTGAGGTATTTTGCTCTAGAAAACTTAGTTATTTAACTAAACCAATCGATTCAAAGATGCCATTAGATAGAGAATTCAATAATCTTTCGAATAAGGGTAAAAAACTGCGATAAGTTTGACCATTTTAAAGTTATAGCCAGTTATGGCAATAATAATCAAAAACAAGGAAAGTTCAATAACTACGTAACGGTTGAGATTTGACCATATGCGTTGAACAATTTTTTCACCATTTATGGTCCTCTATCACCCTTTAAAAAGTTTGCACTCACGAACCTAACACCCTGTATATCTCATAAACGGTGTGTCCGATTGATGTGCCGTCTTATTCCAGCAATATTTTAGGCAATTCATGGACTAGGGGTCGGATACTAGTTATGGACCCTGTGCCTATAGTGGACCCCCTAAAGATAAACCCAACTATATATGCCCAAACAACTGATTCCAGACAACTTCCACGAGGGAACATCTATTACATTGCTGCCCATCAGTTCCTGGCAAACGGATTGCCCAGTGGGTTTAAAAATCGATTATTTTAACTATTTATTGGATGTTAACATTGGGTTCACTATAGGTGCATTCAGAAGGGTCCATTATAGGCACCGTTGGCAGCGAGGCAGATAACATGGAAATCAAATGGGACTGTCGCGCCAAGATATCTGTAAATAATCCTATAATGGACACCGGAGGGGTCCATTAGGCAACGTCGATGAATATTTTCAAATGCGTATTTCACTGGAATAATTTATAATTGTTGTATGTTAGTTTCAGTACGAAGCGAACTATCCCCGTTGAAAATTGAACTTCTACGAGAGCTCAAGCTATCCCAGGAAAAAATGAGATTCTCTTATGTGTGGGCCAGTACTGCTGGCGAAATCCTTGTCAGGGTCGAAACCTGTCGTAATAAGGTCTCGTGCTGACATTCTTAAGCTTACCACATCTCGAGTACATTAAATGTTTGATTGAATGTCTTGTTTAGTTAACGGAAATAGAAACAACATGCAGGACAATAATTTCTACTTAGAACCACTAATCCAACAATCAATTTTCGCGCGAGGAGGCTCCTGTTTGAATATGTTGCAGATCAACATTCGGGGCACGAATGATATCGAAAAATTTAACTCACTGGCCATATTCATTGACAACTTGGGAATACCTGTATACTGCATGGTAATCTGTGAAACGTGCATCGAACAAGAAAGAACAAAGTTCTACAATCTGAGTGGTTTTTCCAATATTTACTCTTGCCGTACCAATTCTGCTGGTGGATTGGCTATCTTCGTGAGAAACGGCATTACCTACGATGTTATAAGCAACATTGCTTTGGATGGCTATCATCAGATCAGTCTAAATCTGCAGGTGAACAATTTCTCCTGTGCTCTTCATGGAATATACCGCCCCCCAGACTTCGATTTCAACCGCTTTTCGACAATCTTGGAACAGATTATGTCGTCGTCAAACCTCTCCAAGCCAGTAAGGAGTGTATCGGAAAGTAGTTGAAAATGTTCAGGATGCTCTATCTCGAAGCTGGTTTGGTCTTTTCATTTCGGTTCTTCTATGAAATCTTCACAATATAGTTAAGTTTAGAACAGCTTGGAAAAATTTGGAAAATGTTTAGTATTATTGAAAATATGGTTAAATGAATACACCTCACAAAATAAAAATCTGCACAAAATGCAATTTTGTTAAGATTTTTCAACATTTCGAAAATCTATAGCGCATAAAATTTGTACGATAAAAAATCTGGAAAATATTGATGCTTGTTAACAGTTATGTACAAATAACATATCATTTAACACCGAGTTTCAAAATTCATATTTTCAATAGAAAAATATCATATATCAACAAAATGGTCCACTCCAAAAAACGTCTATTTTTTGGTCAAACTTTGAAGATCTGCTTTCAATATCTTTAAAAGTAATAAAATTCTAATTTTTGCTCTAACTTACTCGTCCATAAATAAAAAACCTAGATTAATCCACCTAGTGGTGATAGTGCCTTTCTCGTCGAATATGTACTCAAGAGCCATAACCGAAGTGTTCCTGAATTCTGGGAATACTCTAGAACGTAACAAATCTCATCTTCTTCATCATCATCATCAGCATCGGCAGCCATGTTGGATTTGTGGCTCGAAATTTCAAAGTGATAATTCTTTGCCACCAAAGTGAATATTCATATGAAAAAGTATCATCCTATATGCACACTCACAGTGATTGCGATGATACTTTTTCTTATACGTTGCTGCAGAATTGACTGTTTTTTTATCAATTCAAAAATGCGAGGCAAACAATCATTGAAAAGCAAAAAGTCAATGATTCGTTCGAAAGCTTAGTGATGCATCATGGCACCTTAACGCAATGGGGGAGTAGAGTTGATAAATAATTAATGTATTTGATGAAAAACTACCCAAACAGTGTGCAAATCCGCTTAACTCATCGGATTTAGTAACACATTTTCTGGACTCTAATTTCACTTTAAAATTTAAAAATTTATTGGTTGACCTTATTTATTTGTGACCTTCCTCAAAATGATGAATTCCGAATAAAATTTCCAAGGGGGGCCCCTCTTGACTTAAGAGAAAATCGAAATTTGTGTCAGCCTTATTCAGAAAAGCAATAATTATATCAAAGCCATAATCGAATTTGAAAACTTATTGATGGCTCATATTCCGAAGTTATGTATAATGTTAAACGTATAAGCAGAGCTGAAAAATATCAAACCTCTCAGTTGACTGCTTGACCACCTTCACTAGCACTGGATGCCGATAATTATCAAGATGTTTCGGCAATTTTTTCTCTGCACACTCCTTTATTTAATTATCATTGCATTGGTTATAAGACTTAACATTTGACAAAAAAGTGCAAGCTAGTGAAATTTCTCATAATAAAACCCATTCAAATTTCAACCGTGTTACAGAGCGCGAGGGCTCAACCAGTTGCATCTAAATTGTGCCTAGTAATTTCAACCGCAAAAGGGGATTGATGCTATAAAATTAAAATTTCCCCATACAACGTTGATTCATCTAACTGTTTAATTACGTCTCAGGAATCTAAAATGGTGTGATTTGACAAGATCGCTTTAATTTTTTTTAAGATTTTGTTTTTTTACGCATATTTATCGTTTGCATTGATTTTGTTCACTTTCGTAATTTCAGCGATGCATTCAATCCTGATTCTGCAACACTGCTGGCCATCTTAGGTGTGGTCAGAGACTATTTTCTTGCTGCCGGTTATCTGGTTATCCAACATTTTTGATGATTTGATGTGCATATGAGGGGTTGGTTCACTTTTTTAACTGGCCACTTCCGGCTGGACACCTGGAACCGGTTCCGGTACACAACCGGTTCAGATATGTTATTTGTGGATTGATTGGTAATTGACGTAAAAACTTGAAGTATTTTAGGCAAAGTACGTTTAATTGGCAAATTGAGAGATAAATTTGTGAAAAAATTACCACTTGTTTTGGTGGGATTCGAACCCACGACTCCGTTATCGCTAGTCCGGCGCTTTAACCAACTAAGCTACAGAACAAGTTACAACTCTGCAGAATAGAAAGTCAAACTGGATTCGAAGCACCACCCTAAACCGGGTCCGTCTTTGACAACTTTATCTCTCTTTCGGCTCTTAGATGCCAATCTCCCGCAACTTGTTCTGTAGCTTAGTTGGTTAAAGCGCCGGACTAGCGATAACGGAGTCGTGGGTTCGAATCCCACCAAAACAAGTGGTAATTTTTTCACAAATTTATCTCTCAATTTGCCAATTAAACGTACTTTGCCTAAAATACTTCAAGTTTTTACGTCTATTTCAGACATACTAGCCGACTGGGGGCTGTCCATAAACCACGTGGTCATTTTTTTGGGACTTTTCAAACACCCCCCCCCCCCCCGTGGTCATTAGTCCATACAAAATTTTTTATTAGTCCATACAAAATGGTCATTGGCCGAACCCCCCTCCCCCCCCCCCTAATGACCACGTGGTTTATGGACAGCCCCCTGGTATAGCCGGAAAAGGGCAATAAAATCATTGTCATGATTGGTAATTATCGGTGGCAAATATCGGAAACAGCTTGTTAAGCGTTACGCGTTTCGATTCTTCGGTCATCGTCAGATGCATTCAGTTGGATTCACCCCTTCAACTTCGTCAGTTTAATATCCATATAAGCGGTTCAGATATGGTCTGAAGCTATTTTCCTGCTTACCGTTCATCTGGTTATCGAAAAAGCCGCTCTTTGATGTGTCGCATGCATGGGTTTGGTTCACTTTTTTAATTGGCCACTTCCGGCGGGACACCTGGAATCGGTTCTGGAACACAACCGGTTGAGATATGGTATGAAACTGTTTTCCTGCCTACCGTTCATCTGGTTATCGAAAAAGCTGCTCTTTGATGCGTCGCATGCATGGGTTTGGTTCAATATTTTTATTGGCCACTTCCGGCAGGACACCCCGAACCGGTTTCGGAACACTACCGGTTCAAATATGGTCTGAAACTACTTTCCTGCTTACCATTCAACTGGTTATCGAAAAAGCCGCTATTTGATGTGTCGCATGCATGGGTTATGTTCACTTTTATATTTGGCCACTTCCGGCAGAACACCCGGAACCGGTTCCGGAACACTACCGGTTCAGATATAGTCTGAGACTATTTCCCTACTTCCCGTTCATCAGATAATCGAAAATGCCGTGGTTTGATGGGTCGCATGCATGGGTTTGTTGCATTTTCATATCTGGCCCCTTTCTGGGGTACCGGTCCGGAACACCTAAATGGCCATAACTCCGGAACGGCTTGACCGATCCGAACCATTTTCAATAGGAAACAATGGGACCAGATTCCGCGTCGAATGAACCGTCGGTCGTTAAAATCGGTTGATGTTTACTATCTAAAAGTTAGGTGACCTTTTTTGTACACATACACACACACATACGCACACACATACATACACACACACACACATACACACACACAGACATCATCTCAGCTCGTCGAGCTGAGTCGATTGGTATATAACACTTGACCCCTCCGGAGGCTCTATCAAATTTTCGTTTTTGGAGTGAACATATAGCCTTTCGGTACACCTTGGTGTACGAGAAAGGCAAAAAACATACCCTGTTTAAAAAATGCGAATTTTTCATATTATGTATTTTTTATTTACGTAAACATGATTTGGAGGAACATAGAAAAAAGAGGTTCCTCAAAAATGGCATTTTTTTCATTTTTAAGAATTGCGCCTCAATGGCGCCTCAATATTTTTGAGGCTATTGTAAACAATTTCAACTACTTTACGATACACTCCTTATTTATTCTTGGTGATATGAACGTGGTAATCAACCGTGAAACTCGTGGATCAGAAGAATGCTTGGACCTTCTGCAGTCCTATGGAATGGTAGTTACAAACACTTTTATAACCAGACCTCATAGTAACAACATCCTTGATCATGCAATTTCGCGTGTGGAGGACTTAAATAGAATAACAAATTATACTATCAGCTGTGCACTTAGTGACCACAACTATGTTCTGCCTTCTCTGAAGCCCAATGTTGTCATCAACGGCAAGCGTACTCTGACAAAGACTGTTACCCACTACCAAGTTGTTGATAGACAGTTCAGTGAATTCCTGACAACGTACAACTGGGGCAATGTGAGCCCCAACGAGAGGCTTTCTTTGGTTGCTGCAAAGTATGTTGAGTTATTACAACCAGTATTACAACCAATTTCTGAACGCCAGAAGTCCCAAAGAACTTTGGAAGCGCATTAACGGTCTTTTGGGCACCCACCATGAAGCTCATGAGATCGTGCTCAATATCGACGATAGGAATGTTTCCGATGCTGCGCGGGTCTCCAGCATCTTCAACGAATACTTCACGTCAATTGGGAATCAACTAGCTGAAAAACTATCGTCGTCCAATAACATCAATCTTCATGGCACTATCCGGGAGGTGTCAAACAGTTTCTTCCTAAATCCTGCAACTGCAGATGAAGTGTTGACTGTAATTTTAAATCTAGATAGTTCCAAAGCGACCGGATTTGATGGATTGCCGATATCTGCTTTAAAACACCATCGAGCTATTTTGTCGACTATTATTGCTGATGCCTGCAACGATTCTGCCACCGCTGGAGTATATCCCGATTGCCTCAAGACGGCAGTTGTTTATCCGGTATTCAATAACGGAGATAAGAAACAACTAAGTAACTATCGTCCCATCTCTGTACTGCCTGCGATCAACAAGGAGTTTGAACAGCTGCTCGCGCGACGTCTTCTGGAATTCCTGGATATGAACAATTTCTTTTATACAAAACAGTATGGTTTCCGCAAGGGATCTTCGACTCAGACAGCAGTGTTTGAACTGGTGGATGAGCTGTCCGATACAATTGATCAAAAAACCGTTGCTTGTTCTTGGATCTGTCGAAAGCTTTCGATACAATAGATCATGTGTTTTTTTAACTTGAATCTTGTGGAATTCGAGGTCTTCCCAACACCTTGTTCTCCAGCTATCTGCAAAATCGGAAGCAAACTGTCGTTATCAACGGATATCGGAGTAGTGAGCGCAGTGTAGTAATCGGAGTGCCGCAGGGTAGCAACCTAGGACCGCTTCTGTTTCTTATATATGTGAATGATCTGAGTAACCTACAGTTGAATGGAGTTCCTAGACTTTTTGCGGACGATTCTGTTTGTTCTTATGCCGGTCAAACTCCTCAAGAAATTATTTCCATGATGCAAGAGGATTTAAATATTGTTGGTGAATACTTAGAAAACAATTTGCTATCACTAAATGCCACGAAAACAAAGTTCATGTTATTCCGAGGGCCTCGTACAATCGTTTCGACACATTCTAGACTTCTGATTAGGAATATAGAAATTGAAGAAGTTGATTCTTTCAAACATTTAGGTATTATTCTCGAATCTACGCTGTCATGGAAGGAACATATAAAAAGTGTAGTTCAGAGTTGCGCGCCAATGTGCGGTATGCTAAGGAAACTATCATACTATCTTCCTCTACATGTGCTTTTGAAAATTTATTATGCATTTATAAATAGTCGTTACCAATATGCGTCTTGTGTATGGGGTTCGGTAGGAAAACATCAGCTAAGAGGCTTGCAAATTCAGCAAAATCGATGTATTAAAGCAATATACCGACTTCCGGTCCTCCATCCTACAATAAACTTGTTCAACAGTTTAGGTCATAACATAGTTCCAATCAGCGCCTTGCACGAATATCAAACATCAATAATAATCCATAGAATCATACATATTCAGGATATACATCATAATATTGAATTGCAAAATGTAACACATCAATATGAAACTCGCAATTTAGATCGTATCGTTGCCTCTAATTTTACTTCTGAGATAGTTAGAAGTAGGGATTCTACCCCATTACCCCGAATGCCATTACCCCGAAAGCCATTACCCCGAATGGGTCATTACCCCGAATGCCACTACCCCGAATAGGCCACATATTTTTAAATGGGTCATTCTGATGATGGTTTATATATGTTTTTCGTAAAGGATATTGAAAGAGAAGCCAATTTGAAAGAAGGAATAACTTAATAACATTACTGACAGCCACAATACCAGAAGATACTATTTGATAGAATAACCTTAAAACAACATAAAGGAGTTATGCGCAGTGATGGAATTACTCTCCTCATGAAGCAATTCGCGAGTGTAAAGCCAACACAAGGCTTACTCACGATTCCGAGAGTAAACAGTGTGTGAGTTTATTCGCACCCGCCTGCTTCGTGAGTAAGAAGCAAAACAGAAACAGAAACACTCATGAGCTTTTATTCGTGAAGAACTAGTGGAGGTGCGGGAAGTGCATTTTGTTGTGGTTATAATAGCAAATCCAGTGATTATCCAACATAAATTAATGCTTTATGCTTCATTTTTCCTGAAAAGCAGCACTGTCAGTCGTTAAAATGCGTTTTTCGTCAAAATTAAAAAAAACTCACGAAGCTTCGCGAATCACATGCGAGTGCTTGCCAGCTTCGTTTACTCACGAATAAAGAAGTGCGAGTATTCTCGGGCTCCTGTTGTTCACGAGTATGTTTGTTTTGGTTTGTGTCTGCTCAACTGCAATGTTCATCATTTTCCATCCCTGGTAATGCGTACTCTAGCGTGCGCAACTTTTCTCTTTTCTCACTCCCTCTCGTAAACAAACACAAGAAAGAAACAGATAAAAGAGGAAGCATTTTGCCTCCTCTTTTATCTCGCTCTTTCTTGAGTGTATCAAAGAGAATGAGCGAGTAAAAAGAAAAAGCTGCGCACGCAAGTGAATACGTGTTAGAGCTGATCTTGCATGAGATATAACTGTCAGCAAATGTCAATACTGGCTCATAAGGTCGAAAAGACATTTGTATAAACTATCAATATGCCAAATGATCATAAGGCTAGATCGAAATAATACCGATCAAAAATTGGCCTCCAAAGAACAGCCTTTACCTAGAAGATGGGAAAATCTCTTAAGGATGAATAGACAGTTTGGTAATTAAATTCTGTAACAATGTAACTAAAAAAAAAACAACACATTCTTAACAAGAGGAAAAATGTGGTTAATAGGTTGGTCACCCACAAGGTCTGCATGGTTATAACAAGAAAGAACAGCCTATAAATTAAAGAAGGCAAATCTCCTATGGGTCCATTCATAAACCACGTAGACCAAATTTCGGTCACCTCAGACCTCTCCTCCTCCATTCATTTATTTTTCATTTATTTAGTTAACATCAAATTCATGATAATACTGAATCAACAATTTGCCGCCATAATACTCGATTTGCAGCTGCAGCTCTCCAACGTCGGTCACGCCCAACACTCGCCAGATCACGCTCCACCTGGTCCGCCCATCGTGCTCTCTGCGCTCCACGCCTTCTTGTACCAACCGGATGGTTAGCAAACACCAACTTTGCAGGGTTGTTGTCCGGCATTCTTGCAACATGCCCTGCCCACCGTATCCTTCCGGCTTTGGCTACCTTCTGGATGCTGGGTTCGCCATAAAGTGCAGCGAGCTCGTGGTTCATCCTTCTCCGCCACACACCGTTCTCCTGCACGCCGCCGAAGATCGTCCTTAGCACCCGTCGCTCGAAAACTCCGAGTGCTTGCATGTCCTCCTCGAGCATCATCCACGTCTCGTGCCCGTAGAGAACCACCGGTCTTATTAACGTCTTGTACATGGTACATTTGGTGCGGGGGTGAATCTTTTTTGACCGCAGTTTCTTCTGGAGCCCATAATAGGCACGACTTCCACTGATGATGCGCCTTCGTATTTCACGGCTCACGTTATTGTCAGCCGTTAGCAAGGAACCGAGGTAGACGAATTCTTCTACTACCTCGAAAGTATCCCCGTCTATCGTAACATTGCTGCCAAGGCTTGTCCTGTCTCGCTCAGTCCCACCTACCAGCATGTACTTTGTCTTAGCCGCATTCACCACCAGTCCGACCTTTGCTGCTTCACGTTTCAGGCGGGTGTACTGTTCTTCCACCGTTCCAAATGTCCTAGCAATAATATCCATGTCATCCGCAAAACATACAAATTGGCTGGATTTCGTGAAGATCGTACCCCGGCTGTTGAGCCCGGCTCGTCGCATAACACCTTCCAGGGCGATGTTGAATAGTAGGCAGGAAAGTCCATCACCTTGTCGTAGTCCCCGTCGAGATTCAAATGAACTGGATAGTTCACCCGAAATCCTTACGCTGTTCTGCACACCGTCCATCGTTGCTCTTATCAGTCTAGTCAGCTTCCCGGGAAAGCTGTTCTCGTTCATAATTTTCCATAGCTCTGTGCGGTCGATACTGTCGTATGCCGCTTTGAAGTCGATGAACAGGTGATGCGTTGGGACCTGGTATTCACGGCATTTCTGGAGGATTTGCCGTACGGTGAAGATCTGGTCCGTTGTCGACCGGCCGTCGATGAAACCGGCTTGGTAACTTCCCACGAACTCATTTACTTTAGGTGAAAGACGACGGAAGATGATCTGGGATAGCACTTTGTAGGCGGCATTCAAAATGGTGATCGCTCGAAAGTTCTCACACATTAACTTGTCGCCTTTCTTGTGGATGGGACAGATTATCCCTTCCTTCCACTCCTCCGGTAGCTGTTCGGTTTCCCAGATCTTGACTACTAACTGGTGCAGACAGGTGGCCAACTTTTCCGGGCCCATCTTGATGAGTTCCGCTGCGATACCGTCCTTACCAGCCGCTTTGTTGTTTTTGAGCTGGTGGATGGCATCCTTAACTTCCCTCAGCGTGGGAGTTGGTTCGTTCCCGTCCTCTGCTGCACCAACATAGTCATTTCCTCCGCTGCCTTGGTCCTCCGTGCCTACATTCTCTTCGCCATTCAGGTGCTCGTCGAAGTGCTGCTTCCACCTTTCGATCACCTCACGTTTGTCCGTCAGGAGGCTCCCGTCCTTATCCCTGCAGATTTCGGCTTGCGGCACGTAGCCTTTGCGGGATGCGTTGAGCTTCTGGTAGAACTTGCGTGTTTCCTGTGAACGGCACAGCAGTTCCATTTCCTCGCACTCCGCTTCTTCCAGGCGGCGCTTTTTCTCCCGGAAGAGACGGGTCTGCTGCTTCCGCTTCTGTCTGTATCGCTCCACATTCTGTCGGGTTCCATGCTGCAGCATTACCGCCCGCGCTGCATCCTTCTCCTCCAGAACCGCTCTGCACTCCTCGTCGAACCAATCGTTTCGTCGACTCCGTTCTACGTACCCGATAGTGCTCTCAGCTGCGTTGTTGATGGCTGCTTTGATTGTACTCCAGCAGTCCTCTAGAGGGGCCACATCGAGCACACCCTCGTCCGGCAACGCTGCCTCGAGATTCTGCGCGTATGCGGTGGCGACATTCGGTTGCTTCAGTCGCTCTAGATCGTACCGGGGCGGCCGCCGGTAATGTACGGAGAGTTTTGGGCGCAGTTTAACCATCACCAGGTAGTGATCGGAGTCGATATTAGCGCCACGATAGGTCCTGACGTCGATAATGTCGGAGAAGTGCCGTCCATCAATCAGAACGTGGTCGATTTGCGATTCCGTTTGTTGTGGTGATCTCCAGGTGTAACGATACGGGAGGCTGTGCTGGAAGAAGGTGCTACGAATGGCCATGTTCTTGGAGGCGGCGAAATCGATGAGGCGGAGGCCATTTTCGTTCGTCAGCTGGTGGGCGCTGAACTTTCCAATCGTCGGTCTGAATTCCTCCTCCTGGCCTACCTGAGCGTTTAGATCCCCTATGATGATCTTGACGTCGTGGTTTGGGCAGCGGTCGTACTCGCGTTCGAGCTGCGCGTAAAATGCGTCTTTGTCATCATCAGTGCTTCCGGAGTGAGGGCTGTGCACGTTTATTATGCTAATGTTGAAGAATCGGCCCTTGATCCTCAACCTGCACATTATTTCGTCGATCGGCCACCAACCGATCACGCGCCTCTGCATGTCGCCCATCACTATAAAAGCTGTTCCCAGCTCACGTGTGTTGCCGCAACTCTGGTAGATGGTATGATTACCTCTAAACGTTCGCACCATAGATCCTGTCCAACACACCTCCTGCAGCGCTACGATTCCGAACCCGCGGTCCTTCAGTATATCGGCGAGTATGCGGGTGCTCCCGATGAAGTTGAGAGATCTGCAGTTCCACGTACCGAGCTTCCAATCGCAAGTCCCTTTTCGTCGCTGTGGTCGTCGCCATTGGTATCGGTTCGCATTCTTCTCTTGTTGATTTTCCGGTGCTAGTCTTTTTTACGGCTGGCTCGCAGGGCCTGACACCAACCCACTAACCCAGGGAGCTGGGCTTACCTTCCCGGAAGCTACGGGTTCTACATTGGCATTTCCTCCAACTACAGTGCTAAATAGCTAGGCTCGAGCGCCAGTCTTCGCCGGGGGTGGTGTTTTTAATGGGCGCTCAGGAGATAATATTTTACCTGAGCTTCCACCTCTCCTCCTCCCTGTCATATAATTTTGTCCATAAAAATATGGAAAATTGTATGGAGCGTAGACTATGGATAGACACCCTTCCTCTGAAACTCTACCTAGTGTATGCACGGCTTCTGTACAGAAACCTGCAAGGGCCAATAAACCACCAGGCTACCGAACAACTCAGTAACAATATAGGTCGCAAGAACAGTCCAATTTTTAAAGAAGGAAAAACACCACATAGAATTAATAGATTAGTCGCCAATCAACCCGATAACGATGTAACTAGAAAGAACAGCCTATAAATTGAAGAAGGGCAAATCTCATATACAGTAAGCAGTTCAACTGCCAGTAAACTATGTAAGTGCACCTACAAAAACAGCCTTTGACGAAAAGAAAAGTTACAGTTTAATCGCCAGTTAAAAAAAAGTCCATTTGGTCCAACGATGCTGGCTTTACTTTGCAAGTACTGCAAGTACTAAAATCTTGAAAATATTTGAAAACAATTTTAGAGCTTGACGTTCCGGAAACTGATCATCAACTGATAACATTAATCAAAATAAGAAACAAAATATCAGATCGTGCTTAAATGTACAAAAATTAATTAATATAATGATCTCAGGTTTTCTTTGAAATATTTTTTTCGAATAAATGGGGCATTCTGGTTACTGATTATCGTTTTCTAACTTATAACCATCAACTTCTAATCGGCCAACACTTTTTTGGTGATCTTCTGGATGATTGGGTGTAAGGGCCCATTCGGGGAAGTGGCTTTCGGGGTAATGGCCTATTCGGGGAAATGACCCATTCGGGGTAGTGGCTTTCGGGGTAATGGCCTATTCGGGGTAATGGCTTTCGGGGTAATGACCCATTCGGGGTAGTGGCTTTCGGGGTAGTGGCCTATTCGGGGTAATGGCATTCGGGGTAGTGGCGTTCGGGGTAATGGCGTTCGGGGTAGTGGGGTGGAGCCATATTTAAGAACAACTTGAAGAGGTATGTAACTAACAATCTAGACAGGTATCTTTAGGAAGGAAAAGCTATAGCTAACCACTATTTAACACCACAACAACAACCCTCACAGTTCTTTTTGTCTTAGAGGAACATAACGTTCATTAGAGTACAAAAAGTGCAGTGCTTCTGTACACCCTATTAGTAAATAATCTTTAATAAAATTGAATTGAGTTGATGTTTGACGGTCTTAACATATTATGAAAGAGGGGATATGAAACTTATTATAAAATTTCACTTTTTGACAATCCATTGAGGTAACATATTGCAAAAAAGCCGCCGAAGCATATTTCGATGGACCCTCTACCATTAATAGCACCCAAACCCTGTATACAAAATGTATAAAAAAGGAAGTTGTATTTTCTAATTTATTTCAAAATCAATTACCAAAAAAAGTTATTATTATTTTTGTTTTTATTTAATACAGCTTATTGCACTTCTGATTAATATAGAGAAATGATGGACAAAAAAAGATATTATTTTTTCGAACAAGTTGGATTTTTCAATTTTTTTGAAAAATGCTTATACATTATTTTTTACCTAGACCTGTTTTCATAAAATACGCATAATTTGAAATTAAAAATTTACAAGGCCAAATTTCGCTGAATGCTCGTTTTCGAGATTTAGGGATTTTTTTTAATAAAATTTATTAAAAATATTCAATATTCGGTCATTTTCGAATGATATTGAAGTCATGAGGGTATTTTACGTAATGATCTAGTACATATTACTTACTGCACAGTGGGTGAAAATGTTAAAAATAGTAACAAAAATATTACACAAAATGTATGGAAATCGATTGAAATATGAAATTTTAATTAAAAAAACCATATTAATCCGAGCAGAGGAAAAAAGCTCAATAATATCATGTTTTGATATGAAGATCAGAAAATGATAGGGAATCGCGCCACTTGGGCGGTGGCTTCAATATTCGTCTGTTTTCCACTATAACTCAGTCAAATTTGAACCAATTGACACAACTTTTGGAATGTGGTGAGATAGGTATAGTATCTACCCGTGTACAACATTTCAAGTCAATTGGTTCAAAATTGAATGAGTTATAGTGGAAAACAGACGAATATAGAAGCCACCGCCCAAGTGGCGCGATACCCTATTTGTTTGTTTGAGATAAGAGGTAAAAGTATTGAAAATAATATCTCAAATTTACTCCTGAAACATCGTCCTCATAGCACATTTTGCTCTTGGCAAAATCTAACCAATAGCAGTGAGCTATTTGATTGATCTTCAAATATCAAATTTTGCTATTGGTCAGAAGGTTCAAGAACACATTTTTGATATTATTTTCAGTACTTTTACCTCTTATCTCAATCAAACCAATATCACGCTTTGATCGTCAGTACTTGACCTCTGCCCGGGATGTACTCAAGATTTTTACGTCTGTAATTTTATTAACATTGGGTATAAGATTCATGTAAAATTTGACAAAAAAAAAGTGCAAACATGTGAAATTTCTAATAATAAAACATATTCAAATTTCAACCATGTTACAGAGCGCGAGGGCATCAAAATTGTGCGCAGTATTTAAGACGCAAAAGGGGATTGGTGCGATCAAATTTTAATTTTCCCATACAACGTTGATACATCCTACTGTATAATTACGTCTCAGGAATCTGAAATGGTGTGATTTGACGAGATACCTATAGTTTTGTCAAGATTTTGTTCTTTCTTTTAAGCATATAAATTGCTTGCTTCGATTTTGTTCACCTTTGTAATTTCAGCGAAGCATCTAAAAGTACAGATATCCTAGGTTGCTCGTCTGAGACGCTCGAATAAATTTGAAAAAAAATGTCTTGTTCCAGAAAGAGCTGAATAACTTTGTTATAATATCTTCATTCAGAATAATAAAAACTTGCCTCCATACTAAGCTGAATTAGTTCGGCCCATTCCTCGAGCGAGAAATCTCCTAAAGCATATAATGCAGTTAAACTTTTTCGAAAATAGCCCAAAGCAATCTAAGCAGAAGCCGGTCCCCCCCTTCATCACCCTTCTCCACACCGAAACTCATTTTTGGTTAAGATCTCGCAAAACGACATCCTCTCAGTGAGCGAGCACCCAAAATTATATCCCCATAAGGGCTCCTCAAAAGTAGTTTGGCTTCCTTCAAACACACAGAAAAGCGGAAAACGGAAAGCACAGGAAATTAGATATACGGTACCTTGTTTTTGCTATTGTTGCTGCTGCTGATGCTTCTCCGGATGCAGATCGAAAGCTACCGTTTCTTCGTTCAGTTGTGGTGCTGCTCGAAGATGAGATGATGATGATACCACAGCACATGAGCTGAGTGCAGGCTGCACACCGGTACACACGATGCTTGGGCCGGATCTCCGGGAAATTTAATTATTATTCCAGTTTTGTGTTATTTTACCGGGCAGCTCCGGATGTGAATCGGCAGCACCAAGAGATACATTTCCTTGAGAATCAAACATCCAAAAACTAGGATTGAAGTGGGATCCGGGATCTGTTTGTGTTGTGATTCCGGAATGTCATTATCCAACTCTATTCATAAATCAGACCGAGACCCAGGTATTTTCCACTCGATTTAGTCGCAATTCTGTCTGACGGCTCACTACACTAAATCACGCACTATATGGCACCGACAGACTGGCTGAGGGGGTTTCAACGGGAAAACATCTATCGCACACTCTGTCAAGCGTAGAATTTGGTGGTTCAACTTTTCACAAACAAACTTGCAAACATCATTGGACGGGGTGGGCCGCAGCGGACACACTCACATGCACATAGAGACACAGTGAACGAGCAAGTTGGATTTTTCCTGCAGTAGAGCAATTCAATTACTAGAACCAATTTCCGGTGCACTTTTTCACCCTTCGAAATCACTTTATTTTTTATTCTATACAGCTATTCAATTTTGCTCCCCACCAACAACGGATGCCTCGGCAGGTTATGTTTATTTGACTGACACACTTCACTTGCACTCGATTGGAATGTGGTTTATTTGCTTTGCCGTGTGTTTTGATGGTGGGGGTGTTTTGATGTGGAATCGTTTTTCAAAAAATATTTGGTAATTGATTTTGATTTTGGAGTACGGGACGAGTGGAATCGTTTTTCTCACTTCACCCGTAGTGGCAATATGCTGAATAAACGCACTTTTGTAGGGTGTGAAGAACAACGGGGTCGGAGGAGCGCATATTTCGTCCTGAATTCGTCCTTCGTTCGCGCGAAACTCAATTATCGGCCTCACTCAGTCAAGTTCCGTTTTTTTTTCTATTTTTGGCGAAGATGGATTCCAGTGATCTACCCGAGCCAAAACGTTTTTCCACTCACTTAAGCTGCACGTGTCGGACGTCGTTCTACACCATTTCGTTGGCAGGACGTCGACGTTGAGGAAGAAAAATGAGCGGCTTTCCTTTGCTTTTGCTTCGTCCTGTTGATGCCCTTTGGCCAAAACTCGGTCGCTTCCTCTGCCCAGCCGCAGTAGTCCGGAGTGTGAGGCGAAGCAGAACACCGAGAATGAGTCCCTGGTGGGTCGTCCCGAAACCGACCTTGCACAGAGCCCTACCACAGGCTTAATTAAAATGTCATCTTCTTGGGAGCTGTCGGAATTAATCCATAAATTTATTCCGACATGCACAACTCGATGGGATCGTTATCGTGTGGGAACCATTCACAAGTTTTTTTTTTATTTTTGACCTTGCACCACACCCCCAAAGCTAACCGCGCATTCAAACAAGCTGTGAAATGTCGAATTTGTATAACATCCTTCAAATTATGGTGCCTTCCGAGCTAACATCGCCGTTCAGGAAATTCCCACCTCGACCGCCGTCGTCGTGCCACAGCGTCTCCTTTATAATGCTAATGCAAAACCATCCGATTTTCACCTTATAAAAAGCACGTGCCCCACGATTCACGCTAACGCGTCACACCGCACTCAAAGACCTCCACGTGTCAAACGCGCTTGCTTCCACGTCTCTCGTCCACACGTTCACGTCGCTCGTAATCCTCGTTCGGAAAGAATGCGCCTTATCTTTGCACTAAATCACCATCAACCACCGCCAAAAACGAGCGCAGTTTATGGCACTGTTGACAGGCTCCGGAGAGACCTACACATAATTAGAAGCCGGCACTCCTCCTCAGCTCTCCCCCACACTTGTTCCCTAATCACGGACCAACAACAGCGCGCGAGTCCGAGTCCCGTGACCGCTCGAACTATCCACGCACAACTTGGATGCTCCTATTTCACCTATTTCATAAAATCCACGCGAACGTTTCGTACTGAACCTTCTCTGCCACAAAAAAATCTTATTCTTCTCATCACAACCACCGCGACGACGAGCCGACAGAGTTCCGGCCAACAACCGACACGATTGCCACTCGCTATGAGACTGAAGCGGTCCGACCGGAGTACGGCACTGTTTATGCCCCCCAGACGCTCATTTTCCACGGTTGACCTAACGGAAAAACGGACGACACAGTGAGGACGGTTCTCCAGCTCCAGCCGATATCTGTTGCGGAACCAAGCGTTTCGTGTGGCAGGAGAACCCACTGCCGTGCTGTCTGGGTAACTCATTCTCTCTCACGGCGCGGCGGAAGCGTGGGAACGTTTCTCACGTTCGTTTCGTCCACCCTCATTGCATTGTTGTGGGAAGGTGTGAAAGCAGCGCGATGGGTGGCGGCACGGCGGGGTGATGTCAAGGATCTTCTTCAGCAGTAGCAGCAGCAGCAGCAGCAGCAGTAGGACGACGACGATGATGATGATGCATCTGTTTTGACGCGTCAACTGCTCCGCACCAGCTGAGCCGGATTGGAGTGTGTGTGTGTGCTTTTCGAGAGGATGAATTTTTGGTGAGATATCGTTTGGAAAGGTTTGGACATTGGAGAATAATGTGGTACTCACAGAATGAAACTTGTGGCGACGTGGGATGCTTTTAGGCAGCGTCCATTTATTACGTAACGCTAAAATCGACATTTTTAGACCCCCCTCCCCCCTCCGTAACGCTTTTTTGTATGAAAATCCTAAAAAATTTGTATGAATCGTAACGCTGCGCCATACTCCCCACCTCCCCCTAGAGCGTTACGTAATTTGTGGACGGCACCTTACTAGCGAATGCTAAGCAAGAGGATATTCACTGTGGGTTGAAGATTTTGATTTTGAATTAGTTTTCTTTTTCATAGGAAGGTAGGGTTTTTATCTAATTCCCGCCTAAAAAGGCACTGGCCAATAATGATCGAGTTCATCCTTCTACCTCGTTTAATGATTCATTGCCAATTTGGTATCAATTACCTTGTCAATTACTGATTTATAAATTAGCATATCATATAATAAAATATTTTTAAAGAACTATATTTTCCCTAAAGCTCTATTTAGTTCCACGTTACACTATGGTTCATAGGATGGTTAAAAATTATGATTTGACCACAGATGTTTATTCGAAAAGTCGGTCAAATTTTTCGCAATCCAAATCAAATCATGTGTCCAAAGTACTTTTGAACAGAATGCTTTTCAATTCCTGAACACCATGAAGTTTGAAGAAACAAAATAATTAACATACCAGTTGTTCTAAAAGCTTATTTTATGATATGGATTACGTTCTCATGTATTCAGTTAATCTTCGTTAATATTATCAAAAGGTTATTATATTCTGGGATGTTCTAGGTGTTCGAAACGGCAAAAGGTTATTGCAACCATAACAAATTGCAAATGCTCCATAGAAAATCAAAAAGCGCTCCATAAAGAATGAACATATGTTCCATGAAAATGTGCAATATTATTCATAAATAATTGAAAACGTTCCATACTTTATAAAAAATGAACCGGTAAAACATAAAATTTTCTCATTACCAGTGGAATTTTGGACCAATAAATAATACTGAAATGCTCCATAATAAAATACAAATGCTCCATAGAAAAATGCAAACGCTCCATTAAAAAAAATGTACCCATAGAAAATTGAATTTTGTTCCATAGAAAAATTAAATTGTGCCTTAAAAAAATGAATTTGCACCATAGAAAATAGACAAATGCTCCATAAGTATTATCAAACTGCACCACATAAAATGTAATTTGCTCGTAAAAAAATTAAATTCTCCATAACTTTAAACATTTGCACCACTAAAGCAGTGCAATGTAAAGAAATTCAACCCTGTCGAATTAAATTATGAGAATATGCTATCTATGGAGGATTTTCAATTTTTCATGGAGCAATTCATATTTTTTATGGTACAGTTTGATAATACTTATGAAGAATTCATCTATTTTCTATGATGCAATTTCAATTTTTTATGGTGTAATTCAATTTTTCTATGGAGCAATATTCAATTTTCTATGGGTACAATTTTCATTTTTTATGGAGCATTTGCATTTTTCTATGGAGCATTTGTATTTTACTTTGGTGCATTTCCGTATTATTTATTGGTGCAAAATGTCACTTTTAATGAGAAAATTTTATGTTTTAACGGTACATTTTTTATAAAGTAGGGAACGTTTTCAATTATTTATGGGTAACATTGCAAATTTTCATGGAACATATGTTCATTCTTTATGGAGCGCTTTCTGATTTTCTATGGAGCGTTTCTATTTGTTTATGGGTGCAATAAATAAGCTGCCGTTCGAAACAGTCTAAAAGTGAAGTCCTTCAAATCTACAAGAATAATTTTATGTATTTTCGCCAAAAATAAACTGGGATCCGTGAAGCTCTTGAGATCTCTAATGTCTTTAATAGACACTATAGGGATATTCCAGGCAGTCAAACTACCATGGAGTTCAGAACTTCATATCTACACTCGTAACAGTAGCCCTATCTGTTATACTGAGTAACGTTGCATAATCAACCATGGTTATTGGACGAAGTCTACTAGATATCACATAAGTGACCCGATTTTGTCAGCCCCTTTTCGGAACACATTTTTTGCTCTCTTCAAAAACTTAGACAGTTTTTCAAACTTTTTATTCCTCTATGTTCTGCATCTCAGCTGCAGATTGATGATAAATAATAATAAATTGCTTAAATTGTGATCATAAGATAATGAGAGCAAAAAGTTCGTCGCAAAATGGGGCTGACAAAATCGGGTCCTTACTGTATTCTAAACCTTTGGAACATCCATCCAAACTGTTCTATAATGAAGTCCTTCAAGTCTACAAAAATAATGTAATGTGTTTTCGCCTTAAATAATAGAATTTCACAATCTGCAGGAATCCGTGAAGTTCTTGAAATTGAAATGTCATTTAGAGATCCTACTATATGAATATTCCAGATTGGCTTAACTACCTTAGAGTTCAGAACCTCGGGTCTATACACTGGTTACAAGTTACAACAGCCATATCTGATATACTGAGTTACGTTGCATAATCAATCGCGGTTACTAAACCAACCTGAAGTCGACTACCCAAGTAATCATGCTGTTGATGCTGTACGTATTGTATATACACTTAAACCCCAATTTACGCTCACTTTTTTTGCGCCAAACTCAATTTGCGCCCCCGATTTACGCACTAAATCCCAAATAGCGCTCCCCCAATTTACGCTCCTTAGGCGTAAATTGGGGTTTTAGGTATTCGGTAACAAGTGACATGTGATACATATGATACATAGAGGGTTAGGGTATAGAGTAGGGTAGATGGTTAGGGTTAAGGGTTATGTTAGGGGGTAGGGTAGAGGGTAGGGTAAAAGGTAGGGTAGAGGGTAGGGTAGAGGGTTATGGTATAAGGTAGGATAGGAAGTTGGGTAGAGGGTAGAATAGGAGGTAAGGTAGAGGGTAGGGTAATGGGTTAGGGTAGAGGGTAGGGTAGAAGTAGAAGGTAGGGTAGAGGATTAGGGTTGAAGGTAGGATAGAAGGTAGGGTAGAGGGTGAGGTACAAGGTTAGGGTAAAGGGTAGGTTAGAAGGTAGAGCAGAGGTTAGGGTAGATGATTAGCGTAGACGGTACTGTAGAGGCTTATTGTAGAGGGTAGAGTAGGGAAGAGGGTAGGGTAGAGGGTTAGGTATAATGTAGGGTAGAGGGTAAGGTAGAGAGTAGGATAGAGGGTTAGGGTAGAATGTGTTACCGACCTAATTCGGTTACAATGGAAAGTCAAGCAAAATTGTTCTATTTTTCTAAATACTTCATTTTTCTCAAAATTATAATAAATAATTGTTATGTACAGTATCTCTATGGTTAGTTAAATCAAACACAATGTTAGTAGAAGATAAAAAAATGACATATAGGACTAGTTTGGATATGAAAAAACCTATGTACAATTTAAATCAATTTGAATACTTTATATACACCCCATGTGTATGTGGAATGAAGGAGGAGGAGAATTGGTGAGGAGAGGAAAAGAGGGAATGAGAGTGGGAGATGAGATGAACCAGGCAATTAAGTCCAGGTTTGGAAGCAGTCAACACGTATTTTAAAAAAAAGTGCCTCGTAAAACGAAACCGGTAGAAGTGTGACTTTTTTGTAATTAGTTGAGTGCGTGGACAAAACGGTTTTTTCCAAGATTCCGAGCACGGAAAGCGCTCGAGGTAAGAGGTCCAGGTTACCCCTTGTCAATGGTGTAAACCTGTGAAATCCACGTGTAACTCCACGGGACATACCGGACACGCCCCGCCGCTTCCAGGCGTGCCCCCGGTTCACCTTAACCCGGCCATACAGATTCCCGAACCTACCATCAACGGTTCACCAGAATCATTCAACCGGGCCACCAGTGCGTGGTGTATATCACCCTAATCACGGGACATTCCCCATCAGGCGGTCCCCTCGTCAGGTCATCCCAGTGCCACAGAACGGGCGGGAACTCGTTATCCCCACCAGGAAAAGTCCAATTATAACCTCATAGCCCCGACGACGGATCGTCGGCACCCGAACCGAGCGGGAAGTAGCGCCCCGACGGCGTTGATCCCAAAGCGCGGCGCACCCCTTCCAAGCACGTGCGCCAACAAGGTATGTTGTTCTCTTTCCTCCTTCTCTTCCTCAACGTACCAGCAGAGCAGTGACGCCATCGAATCAACATCCCGAGTACTAGAAAATACCCACACCCGAACAAAAATTGTTTAACTAAACTTTTGACTTTTACCGTCTGTAAAAGAAAGATAGCATTCCTTGATTAGTAGTGGCCTTCCATTGTCTACCTAGTCTTCCGAGGTAAGTAAGAGGTTGTTCAGTCCCCCGAGAGGTCTAATGCCGACCCTGAGAGAAGTCCATAGGTGAGCTAGCCTAGGCGTGTGGACGTCGACACCCCAGGACGAGTGGACGTCCATGGTGATTACAAATGTAGGGTAGAGGGTAAGGTAGATGGTAGGGTAGAAGATAGGGTAGAGGGTTTTGTGAGAGAGTAGGGTAGATGGTAGGGTAGAGGGTAGGTTACAGGGTAGGGTAGAATGTAGGGTAGAAGGTTTTGTGAGAGAGTACGGTAGAGGGTAGGGTAAAAGGTAGGGTAGAAAGTAGGGTAGAGGGTTACATGGTAGGATAGAAAGTAGGGTACACACTTAGAAAAAATCATGTAAATTTCCGTCACTTATGATGCACATATCCAAGCAACACATATGACGTAAATTTAAACGCCCAAGTGACGTAATTTTCTGTCACATTTGACTGAATATTTAGTCATATGAAACGTAATGATGCACGATTCAGAAATTGTTCACGTCACATTGAACTCAATTTTACAAGAATGACGTATTATTAAGTCAGAAGACCTATCACAAAAATTGTGATAAACATCTAATACAACACCTGTAAATAGGGTTTAGCCTGTTTGAAAATTGTTTTTTTTCACATTTTTCAGCAAAAATTTTATTAAAAAACCCTAATTAATCCACCTAGCGGTGATGGTGCCTCTCTCGTGCTTTAAAATACCCTTTCAACAAAACTCGAGCAACATGTTGATGACATTACATAAATATAAAAGGAAAACTGCTTGCTAAATCTACTCAATATGGAAACATTTTATATTAGCATAACATCCAATATTCAGAAAATATAAGACAACGATCCAAAACTCAAACCAAACAAGTGTCATGAAGCCGCAAAATTTTGAAACGTCATTTTAGATTTCCCGGTCATCATTTTATGACTCCGGATATCTACCCCAACTAAACTAACCGCCATCTTGAACATTGAGACACCATCTTGGATGTTCTGGTATTCATTTTTGGACTCTGCACCTAAAATTACATAAAATAGTCGCCGTATTGAATTTTGGCATGTCGTTTATGGTTACTAGTTTTGAACGAAGACCGACATTCTTCCCCATTCAAACTATAGTCATATTGCAGACCTTGTGAAACAGCTTGGGTTTTCTGATTACAAATTTTGAATTCCGGACATATTTTCATACAAAATATGCCCATAATGCAAGAATTAAAAATCCTATAAAATAGGCACTAACTTGGATACTGGGCCATTATCTTGGACTTTGGACCGCTATCTTGGATACTCTGGTGGACTCCGAACATATTTCCCATACCAAATACACTTATTTTACATAGTTTTAGAGCTCAAAATTCCTTAAAACAGCCACCATCTTCTGTTGACGCGATCAAATTCTTATTTTTCCATCCTGCTATAAATTTACACCTTAGGAATCTGAAATGGTACGATTTGATGAGATCGCTTTAGTTTTGTCTATATTTTGTTCTCATATATGAGAACTTAGACCTATTCGTCACTGTTGCTCATACCTAATGTTTATCAGGCCATTAAACAAAGCGACGATTTAATTTTTCACATGAACGTTGGTTCTGCTACACAACAGCTAGTCTCTAATGTGATCTAAGGCTATTTTCTTGCTAACCGTTCAATAGATTATCAAAAAATCTACGATCTGATGTGTCGTATGTATGGGTTTGGTTCATTTTTATATTTGGTAATCTCCGGTGGGATAGCTGGATCTGATTCCATGAGTCATGGACCATGACACTACCGGTTGTCCCAATTATGGTCTGAGAATATTTTATTGCTATTTATTCACCTTTACCTAATCACCGCGATTTGATATATCGCATGAACGGGTTTGCTTCACTTTTACTTCTAACCACTTTCGAAGCCACAGCTGAACCCGCAACACTACCGGGAATCTAATGTGGTCTGACCCTATTTTTCCATCAGGTTGTCGATAAGTCGTGATCAGTCTTGTTAGAGATCATAGTCATTTGAACCTTTTCGTCGATAATCGGCCTCCTTTGTCTCCGACATTCGCAACACAAGCAATCAAACTACTGTTCGAAACAAAAATGTCAAACGAATGCACTTCACCACGATAGCAGCTTCGGGAGACGGTTCGGCTTTTGTTATTCCTGTCTTCTTCCATAATAAGAGCTATGTTGCCAATCTGTGTGTCGTATTCAATGCAACATGCAATAATAAACTAATATTAACATTCATAATCGGAATTGGCTGAAAATCTATGCGTAAAGCTAGAATTAGACACATGCCATCGTGTCAGATGACATTGATTTGACCCTTTCTTATGTTCATTGATCTTCGTTCCACTGCTCGTGTTGTGTGTAGGTAAGAGGTAACGATAGCGCACGAATGTAACAAAACCGACTGACACCCGACTGCGGCAACGAAATGAAGGTAGTAAAAAGTGTCGAATGTTTACAAGACTGGTCGTGATTTGATGTACCGCATCCATGAGTTTGGTTAAATTTTACATTTTACTACCCGGATCTGATTCCGGGTAACTACCGGCTGAACCAAATATGGTCTAATATTAATGTCTTGTTAACTACTCATCAGTTAACCAAATACGCTGCAAATTGAAGGTGTCACATGCAGGGTTTGACAATTTCGACGGGACTCTTGGAACCAATTTCGGAACACTACCAGTTGTCTTTAGTGTGACGTAAGGCTATTTTCTAGCTAACTGTTCATCAGGTTATCGCAAAAGCCACGATTTGATGTGTCACATGCCTGGATTTGGTTTACTTTTACATTTGGCCTCTTCCGGCCACTCAAAACCGATTCAGAAACACTTGCTGGCCGTTCATTAGGTAATCTAAAAAGCCGCTATTTGATGTGACGCATGTACGGGTTTATTTCTCTTTCAAATTTAACCACTTCGGCGGGAACCCCGGAACGGGTTCCGGAACACTACCGGTTTAGATATGATCTGAGACTATTTTCCTGCTTACCGCTCATCAGGTTATCGGTTATTGATGTGCCGCATGCAGAGATGGCAGAAAATCACTTCAAGCGATAAATGATACAGGATACGAATAATCCAAGATAGCCTTGTTCTTACGGTAGCATGATGCCGACGCCTCACACCGTGCTCGTATCACAGAACAATTAAAGCATCTGATGTACGCTTTATCGCGTGATGACTCGTTATCGGATCATGTTACAAGTCATGATAAATTGTATTCATCACATTGTTTGCCACTTATGCACCCATAAGCCGCATTCGTGATTCGAAATGATACGTTCATAAGCATATCTGGAAATTAAAACACCAAGAATGCTCAAAAAGTGAATGAAATCACTAATTTATCATTTCGACTTCATGATAACGATCGCATCGCGCCCGCACATGCCGAGCGAATCATTCTTCTCGGACCGAAGTTTGTTACGATGCTTGACGACAAAATGTTATCGTTGTTGCTATGATCGCGCGATGCCGTTCGACCGCGACACATTCGAAATCTGATCATGATCACTAGATTTCCATCCTTGGCCGCATGCATGGGTTTGGTTCAATTGTATATTTGGCCCCTTCCAGCGGGACGACTAGAACCGGTTCCGGAACACTACCGGTTAATATATGGTCTGAGATGGTTTTCCTGCTCATTGTCCATCAGGTCATCGAAAATGCCGTGGTTTGATGTGTCGCTTGCATGGGTTTGGTACAATTGTATATTTGGCCACTTACAGCGCCACGCCCAGAACCGGTTCGGGAACACTACCGGTTCAGATATGGTCTGAGATTATTTTCCTGCCTACCGCTCATCACGTTATCGAAAATGCCGTGGTTTGATGTGTCTCATGCATGGGTTTGGTTCACTTTGATATTTGCCACTTCCGGCGGGACAACCGGAACCGGTTCCGGAACACTACCGGTTCAGATATGGTCTTAGACTATTTTTCTGCTTACCGCTCATCAGGTTATCGAAAATGCCGTGGTTTGATGTGCCGCATGCATAGGTTTGATGCATTTTCATATCTGGTCCCTTCCTGGGGAACCGTTCCGGAACACCTAAATGGCCATATCTCCGGAACGGCCGAACCGATCCGAACCATTTTCAATAGGAAACAATGGGACCAAATTGCGCGTCGAATGAACCGTCGGTCATTGAAATCGGATGAGGTTTACTGCCAAAAAGTGATGTGAGTTTTTTTTGTACACACACATACAGACACACACACACACGCACACACATACGCACACACATACACACACACAGACATCACCTCAATAAGTCGAGCTGAGTCGATTGGTATATGTGATTTGACCCTCCGGGCCTTCTATCAAAAAGTCATTTTTGGAGTGAACATATAGCCTTTCCAGTACACTTAGTGTACGAGAAAGGCAAAAACATGATTATAATAATACCAGAAGAAAAAACCCAGATTAATCCACCTTGTGGTGATAGTGCCTTTCTCGTCGAATATGTACTAAGCCGAAGTGTTCCTGAATTCTGAGAATACTCTAGACGGAACAAATCTCATTTTCTTCTTTTGTAACAGTGCTCGTTGACTTATAAATGGGAGAGTAGAATTGATAAATAATTAATGCATTTGATGAAAAAATACCCAAACTCATCGGATTTGGGACTCTAATTTCACTTTACAATTTAAAAATTTATTGGTTGAGGTGGATTAGAGGCATAATGGACACCCTAAGCAAATGAGTACGTTAGGCCTGTATAACTGAGAAAACCTTAACATATTATCAGTTGGCTTACAACTTTAGTTTGTTTCCTGCGTATTTAAATCATTTACAGCAAGAGACGAACCAGCCAAGGGCTGAAAGTCTCTTTAATAAAGACAAATCAATCAATCATTTACAGCAGGTAGAATGTCTTTATTGTGAAGAAATAATGAATGGTAAATCTGTGTTTTTAGGGCTGGCAGAGAAGGTACGGGGCGAAATGGACACCCCTGCATATTTTATGCCATTTCTTTGATAACATCGATCAGTTAAGTAATTTGCCCACGGAGATCGATACCACAGATTAAATACTCCATCTTAGACGAGTTTACATAACATCAAAGTTAGTTAAATAAACTTTAGGCTAAAATAATCAAATTGATTTTTTTCCAAACACTCTTAAGCGCTTAACAGTATGCAATGAGCTTACATCCATTCGTAATTGCCAGTGTTCATTTCGCCCCAAATCGACTACAACATTGAAATTTCTATTTTGAGTAAATTCTAATCACAAATAAAATACTTTATGCAATTCAGTATCATAATTTACATTTTATATAACTCATTTTGGTATCATAATGGTCAATTTTTCCGAACTGGTTTATTATGTAACTGAAATTAGTTGCATAATGAAAAATAGTTGTATAATGTTCATAATGCAACTCATTTGAGTTGCATTATGAACATAATGCAACTCAAATGGGTTGCATTATGAAAAAAATCATTGCATAAAATTGTGTATGGAACTCGTTGCAAAACTCGATTTTTCAGAACTCTTCGTATTTATCCAACTCGGCAAGCCTCGTTGGATAAATGTACGACTCGTGCTGAAAAAATCAACTTTTTGCAACTCGTTACATAAATAACTATTATCCATTGCTAAATCTACGTATGCATGTAGATAAGGTAGCAATTCACTTGTTTTAATGTTGGAGACACTCAAACACTCGTAGTTTCTTATTTGCTGCTGCGTTGAAATTATAAGAACTTCACCATATGAAAAACATATTTCAATTTCAATGGTATTTAGGTTATTTTGGAGGCATATGGATGGTACTTTTGAAAAAAATAGAACGATGACTAGTTCCTTTATACTTATGCATTAAAAGTTTAGCATAAAAGTCAACGGTTTCGACAAAACAGGGGTGTCCATTTCGCCCCAGGTGTCCATTATGCCCCGATCTCCCTTATTCATTTGTGCCCTTCCTCAAAATGATGAATTCCGAATAAAATTTCCAAGGAAGACCCCTCATGACTTATGAGAAAATCGAAATTTGTGTCAGCCTTATTCAGAAAAGCAACACTTATATCAAAGACATAATCGAAAGCCATATGCCGATCATTATCAAGATATTTCGGCAATTTTTTTCTGCACACTTAAGCCTTTATTTTATTATTGTTGGTTATAAGATTTATCTAAAACTAGCTGTCCCGGCAAACGTTGTCTTGCCTAGCTGTGGTGGTTTGACAACTGTTGAGCTCATAACGTCACAGCACTCTAGATTGGTTTCATTTCGATCGTGTTGATTTCCTTCCCAGCTTATGAAAATCTGTACTTTATCAACTTTCTTACATTTATAGTTGATTCTAGTAACTTTTTATACATATAAACACTGCCAGCACCAATACGAATCGAAACGTGTAAGGGTCATGCTGATCGGTTCGGCCGTTCGTGAGTTTTGTTGCCTCAAAGGGGCTGCAAACTCATTTTTATATATATAGATAGATTTGACAAAAAAAAAAGTGCAAGCTAGTGAAATTTCTCATAATAAAACCCATTTAAATTTCAACCGTGTTACAGAGCGCGAGGGCTCAACCAGTAGCATCAAAATTGTGCGTAGTAATTTCAACCACAAAAGGAGATTGATGCTATAAAATTAAAATTTCCCCATACAACGTTGATTCATCCGACTGTATAATTACGTCTCAGGAATCTAAAATGGTGTGATTTGACAAGATCGCTTTTTTTTTATTGAGATTTTGTTATTTTACGCACCTTCGTAATTTCAGCGATGCATTCAATCCTGATTCTGCAACACTGCTGGTAATCTTAGGTATGGTCAGAGACTTTTTTCTTGCTGCCCGTTTATCTGGTTATCCAACATTTTTGATGATTTGATGTTTCATGTGCATGGGTTTGCATGGCACTTTTTTAACTGGCCACTTCCGGCGGGACACCTGGAACCGGTTCCAAAACACAACCGGTTCAGATATGTTATTTGTGGATTGATTGGTAACTATCGGTGACAAATATCGGAAACAGCCTGTTAAGCGTTACGCGTTTCGACCTACTATTCTTCGGTCATCGTCAGACGCATTCAGTTGGATTCACCTCTTCAACTTCGTCAGTTTAATATACATAAGCGGTTCAGATATGGTCTGAAACTATTTACCTGCTTACCGTTCATCTGGTTATCGAAAAAGCCGCTCTTTGATGTGTCACATGCATGGGTTTGGTTCACTGTTTTAATTGGCCACTTCCGGCGGGACACCTGGAACCGGTTTCGGAACACAACCGGTTCAGATAAGGTATGAAACTCTTTTCCTGCTTACCGTTCATCTGGTTATCGAAAATGCCGCTCTTTGATGCGTCGCATGCATGGGTTTGGATATTTTTTTATTGGTCACTTCCGGTAGGACACCCGGAACCAGTTCCGGAACACTACCGGTTCAAATATGGTCTGAAACTACTTTCCAGCTTACCATTCAACTGGTTATCGAAAAAGCCGCTCTTTGATGTGTCGCATGCATGGGTTATGTTCACTTTTACATTTGGCCACTTCCGGCAGGACACCCGGAACCGGTTCCGGAACACTACCGGTTCAGATATAGTATGAGATTATTTTCCTACTTCCCGTTCATCAGATAATCGAAAATGCCGTGGTTTGATGGGTCGCATGCATGGGTTTGTTGCATTTTCATATCTGGCCCCTTCCTGGGGTACCAATCCGGAACACCTAAATGGCCATAACTCCGGAATGGCTGGACCGATTCGAACCATTTTCAATAGGAAACAATGGGACCAGATTCCGCGACGAATGAACTGTCGGTCGTTAAAATCGGTTGATGTTTACTATCTAAAAATGAGGTGACCTTTTTTGTACACATACACACACACACACATACATACACACACACACACACACATACATACACACAGACATCATCTCAACTCGTCGAGCTGAGTCGATTGGTATATAACACTTGACCCCTCCAGGGGCTCTATCAAATTTTCGTTTTTGGAGTGAACATATAGCCTTTCGGTACACCTTGGTGTACGAGAAAGGCAAAAAGCATGGCTCGGTTATCCGGGTGGTTCGATTATCCGGGGTGAAATAATTTTGAAGTGTCCCGGATAATCGAGTCCGACCTGTATAGGGTTCCGGGTTCCGGGTTTGGAGGAAAATTGAATGATGAAATAATGTGACCATGACATTGTTTCCCGATTCAGTATAAGGTGCCCCGGGGCAAGTGAGAATCGGGGGCAAGTGAGACCTATAGCTAGTATTTTTTTTATTATTTACTAGCTGACCCGGCAAACCTTGTATTGCCCATTTTAAATGTGTTGGCGTAGTTTTTTTTACAATTATCTAGCGCATTTAATATTAATTTTATTGTGTTGTTTTTGAAATTCTTCGCATCTCATGCATATTTTAGTAATGTCGCGGGTTTTTTAAACGAATTATGTATAGTTGATTTTCTCAACTTTTTCTAAATCTAAACATAGCCACCCTGAAGTCGAATTGAACCGTGCAAAAATCATGCCGATCGTTCTAATATTTCATCGTTTACAAAGGGTATGTAAAGTCAGTTTTATATATATTAGAACGTCGTGTATGTATAGTAGAACAGAAACTCTATTAGAACTTGTTTTTTGCCTGAGAAATACACAGTTTGTGTTTGAATTGCCCTAACAAATTTTATCTATTGTTTCATTTATGTTGAGAGAAGGCCATATTTCATAACAGTGTAATGTGAAAGAACAGCCTATTTTTAAAGAAGGAAAATCTAAGATATGCTGCTTGATTACCAACCTTTACTCTTTATCAATGTAACTTAAAGTGACAAATCTCCCAAAGTGTTAACCTTGGCGTTGACAATTCGATCGCCGAATGTACATCTCTGATGAAAAAAAGCATACATTTCCGATGTAATTTTTAATAGTTTCTTCTGTTTCATTTGTATTGTTTCCTCTTGGGGAGGGGTCTCCACTATTTAAGAAACATTTCTTGCCTTCATAACCCTCCACATGCCAAAGGGAACCCTTGATTGATTCTTGTTTAATGAAGAAATGTCTGTTGTATGGGAGCTCTCCTGTCCAGAAGAGGCAGGGTTTTCACATAGAGTTAACTTCATGATATTTTTTTTTGCCTTTCTCGTTCACCTAAGTGAACTGAAAGGCTATATGTTCACTCAAAAAAAAATTTTTCGATAGGAGGCTCGGAGGGTCAAGTCACATATACCAATCAACTCAGTTCGACGAATTGAGATGATGTCTGTATGTGTGTATGTATGTGTGTCTGTGAACAAAATAAGTTCACTCACTTTTAAGGCACTTCCCATTGGCCGATTTTTCGGATTATAGCTCGAATCGAACCGGAATTTTACCGCATTGTTTGCTATTGAAAATGATTCGGATCGGTCAAGGCGTTTCGGAATTATGGCCAGTTTAGTGATCCGGACCAGCATTTTTCACCCGAGCGACAGGTGTAACAGCCTGCTTAAGTTGGTGCGCGACGACCGCGACGACGGACGCCGCAGCCCGCAGCACACCACGAGAACGAAAGTAAGAGAGAATGTGAGAGAAAACGACGACGACGAAAGAGCGGCGCTAACGTGCTACACATATAAGCAAAAAAAGCCTAGAGTTGTCACCCATCACTAACGAACCACGTATGAGTGTGATGATGGCAACATATCCTGATATTTGAAAATTTTCTTTTTAACAGGGAAACCATTAGGGAGATCATCCAGGATCCAGCCCGTCCCAAATTCTCAAAAATCGTGTTTTGGGACCGTTCATAAACCACATAGACTGGTGGGAAGGGTGTGGGTCTGGCCAAAGTATACGCTGTATACAAATTTCAAGATTTTTGGACAAAAGTCTACGAGGGGGGGGGGGGGTCTGAAATGACCAAATTTTAGTATACGTGATTTATGAACAGCCCCTTCGGAATGACGAATCAGTCGTACGAGCGATTGCCACCCTCCCCCTAAAGTAATACGTCATCGAAATGGGACAACTGGCATCGGCTGGCATGGTTACCCAGCGCTTCGACGCCGACCCAAACCCACCCGAGTGCATAGGGTGGGTGGAGGAGGCTGAGCAGCCGCTGACCAAGCATAGCAGCATCCAACCTCACTGCCATTCATGGTTCGATAGCGATGGCGATGCTAAGTGACGGACGGGAGGCAGCCGAAGGTTTTCGTTTTAAATTACGTTCCTATAAGATATTTACCTAGTTGATCGCGGATACTGCCTTTCCGCGTTTCGTCGCGAAACTGCACTGAGAGGAAATTTCATTTTGATTTCACTGGAAAAAGTCAAGTAACCGTTCAAAAAACAATTTTTGAGTGAGTTCACATGAGTTAAGTGAAACCCGCTTGAAAGTATAGTGAATCTCCAATGGAAAGTTATTGGAAATTTCGCACTGTATCGTATTATAAATTGTATATGGTTTTCAAGTGGATTTTACTGCAGTCGAACGAAAGTATGCAAAATAGAAGCATGTAGCTGTCAGCCATCACTAACGAACCATGCATGAGTGTGATGATGGCAAAATGTTCTGCGAATTCAGATGTTTCCTCTTTATCAAGGGAACCATTTGGTGGTCTCCGATGGCACGGAGATGAACCAAATTTTTGTATTTACCTTAATATAAAATAATAATAAGAGCAAAAACTTTAAAATAATACTAAAATATATTTTAAATTTATATGATTTGGCAGTGAAAAATTTCACTTAATTTTTATTGGATTTTTTTAGTACAGAGAATATTTTCACTTATCATTTAAGCTTCAAATGTGAAGTTAGATGGAAAAAATCTACTTGAGATTTCCAGTAGAATTTTTCGCTCAGTGTTTGCCCACCGAATGTCTGCACTGAGCGAAAAATTCACTTAAATTCTACTGGAAATCTTAAGTAGATTTTTTCCATCTAACTTCACATTTGAAGCTTAAATGATAAGTGAAAATATTCTCTGTACTAAAAAAATCCAATAAAAATTAAGTGAAATTTTACACTGCAAAATCATATAAATTTAAAATATTTTTTAGTATTATTTTAAAGTTTTTGCTCTTATTATTTTATATTAAGGTAAATTCAAAAATTTGGTACATCTCCGTGCCATCGGAGATCACCAAATGGTTCCCTTAACAAAGAGGAAATATCTGAATTCGCAGAACATTTTGCCATCATCACACTCATGCATGGTTCGTTAGTGATGGCTGACACCAGACTATATGAGCAGTTCTACCACGTCGGAAGTTTAGCCACATGCCTGCAACAGCTTGTATAAATCAGTTTGTAAAACCAAACCTGTAAAAGATACCTTTATCCGTATGCATCTAGGTGACATTGGAAATTCTCGATACTTAACATAATTTCAGGCATTTCTTGGAATTTTTAAGGTTTCAGAACTTTTGAATTGTCGCGAATATTCAAAGAAATTTAAAGGAAATTGAAGCTCAGTAATTTAAGGAAACTAATATTCAAAATTACATTTTATTTAAACTACGTGGCAAATGCGATTCTACTACAAATTTAGAGTCAAATTTAGATAAAATTTAGATAAAAAATAAAAATTTCTTGTATTCCTTTAATTGTCATACAGTGACCAAACACTGATGAATCACCTTAATATGTTGTACACTATTTCTCGCGTTTAGTATCATACAGGCGTATCTACAATGATCGATTTCTCTTCGTCGATTTTCTCTTCGGATTATTCCGGAAAATACGACCAATATTCGGATGATCTCTCGGTGTATTTCGGCGAATGACGACTAGCACTAGAACCTAAAACAACAAAAACAACCAAAAATGATTTGCAAGCTAAGTTACTAGCCGAAGAGAAAATCGATGAAGATACGCCGATCATTGTAGATACGCCCGTATGATACTAGGTGCGAGATTTATAAATCACCATGTTTGATCAAATGAGTGATCCATAAACTGTGGTCATTTTTGCCGATTCATAAATTGTGGGGCACTGTACTAGGATAGTCTTGAATGTCTCCGACCGATGGTGGATAAGTCCATACTGATATTAAATGAATGGACCACATTATATATATGATTCATCTATTGATCCGGTTCTAGCGATGGCTAGACCCACATTCAACGGCGGCGGCTGATTTGCTGCGTTAAGATCTAATTCGTGCATCACTCTTACGAGTCGACTTCATGTGCAGCAAACGGCTCAAACATCCGTCATCATTTTTTGGAAACGTGATATCACAAGGGAACGTCCATAAATTTCGTCACGCGAAAATTGCCGATTTTCAAACCCCGTTCCCCCTATGTCACACTTTTTGTATGAGAACTCTAAAAAAAATGCTCACACTTTCACACTTTGCTGAAGCCCCCCTCCACAACAACGCGTGATGTATACGCTCAAGAATTTTTTGCCATGTTCCCAAACGTGTATCTGGCGAACAGGATGCTGTTTAATCATCAAAACAGTCATCATGGAGCATCCATTACGTACGTCACGCTAAAATTGGGAATGTACATCCCCACCCCCTCTCGCACGGGTTTTTCTGTGCTTTTTTACGCCGTTGGGTTTTAAGATGTTTTAAGAGAAAAAATTCTACTCAGTTACTGAGATGGATTTATTCCAAATTATTTTTTTTCCTGCTCAGTTTCAGTTAGAAGTGAGGCAACTCATTGAGTTGTCTCAGTTTTAACTTAACGGAAATTAAGTAAGAAAATAGAAGTCTTTTCTTTTTCTGAGTAGGACCAACTCAGTGACTGAGTAGAAATTTACCTCGGTGTATGAATGTAGTAAGGCAATGGCACGTCAGGTAACGGTAAGTGATAACGCTAAGTTGCATACATCTGGGCGTTAAATTGGATAAGTAAGACCAACTCATTGGCCAAGTGGGAGTAAATATTTCTGCATGAGTGCACGTTTTCATTTTCAATGAGCCATTTTACGAAACGTTTCGGATCAGCTGATCGCTCATTTCATGAATGAAAATTTGACAGGAGGTTGCACCCAAGCCCGTGAGTGTTAATATCAATATCAACACTGTTGTCGTTTCGTAAAATAGACTTATAGTCAAAGGCACAAGTCCATTGTTCTCTATCAGTGAATCAAAATTCAACCATCGCGCAACAATAATGATAATGTCGCAACCTGTATTTGTTGCGACAAAACAACCCATGCGACATAAGTTTGTCCCAACTTGAAAATAATGGGATTAACATCGTACACCGAGAGTTTAGAGATTTTTAAGCCTTGCATTGCGATTTTCGAACGGTAACTTCGAGTCGGTAAACACTGCAACTCTGGTGAAGCTCCATCATCAAACAGTTTTGACTTTGGGTTAGTAATAATTGATTATTCACGAGTTGAAAAGTACGCAACAAATTCAGCTTCCGTTTTGTCTGCAACAAAAAAATTCGAGATCATGTCATTATCTGTCACCAGTAGGGATAAAGAGTAATCGTCGCACCTTCTTTGTTGCTTGTTTTGTGCCTCTTTTGTCTGACAATTCTCTTCACTGTTCTCTATTCCACAGGTTCGGACCATCAGACAAAGTGGTATTTGTGATGTGATATTTTTAAAGTAAAGTGACCACACGTCCCGGATTGTGCGGGACAGTCCCGGATTCAAGCAACCTGTCCCGCATTTACAAGCGTCCCGGAAACGTCCCGGATTTATATAATTAGGCAATTATAAACTTCTATCTTTCCTAGCTGATTGAAAAAAAAGAAGTTTTTTATAGAATTCTGCTTAAGATACAGTGGGGACCCGATTTTGTCAGCCCCCGATTTTGTCTACCCCCGATTTTGTCTACCCCCGATTTTGTCAGCTTTTTGACCCTATTTTGTCAGCCTTTTTTGAAGTAGAGAAATAAATGTGTTTTTCATTCAGCATTTCATTTTTATATTCAACTAGCTGACCCGGCAAACGTCATATTGCCCTGTACTGCCTGCCTACTGTGTTTTTTGACAAACAGCTCCAAAGGGACGTCCCCGGTGAAGTCATCTGTATGGGAGCCCCCCGTTCCAGAGACCGGAGAGGTCTCACACCAAGCTAAGAACCTTCCCCGGCCCCAACAGCATCCACATACAAAATTTCACGCCGATCGGTCCAGTAGTTTTCGAATCCATAGCGGTCAGACAGACAGACAGACAGATAGACAGACAGACCGACAGACAGACAGACAGAAATTCATTTTTATATATATAGATATTGATGCAGTTGATGTCTTTAGGCGTCATAGAAAAATTATGCCACGGAAAAAGCTCGTGTAACTTTTGAAAACGGCCTAACTTTTTTTGCAAACTAACACATTTATGCCGTTTTAGCACCCAACCCTAGCAAATGTTTTAAATCAATGTTGTTTTAAATTGCTAAAAGATTCCCGCTCTCGCTCTTCTTGGCGTAACGGTCCAACTGGTAAACAGCCTGCTCCTCAGCTTATTTTATGAGAACTTTCACCATTTTTAACTGAGATCCTTCACAGTCACTGTTTATTTTGCATATGTGTGTATATCGTGTGGTAGTCATGAAGATATTTTATGCACAAGGTAAGGAAATGTCGATTGAAACGGTTCTGGGCTAACCGGGAATCAAACTCGCCATCCACAGCATGATTTTGTTGATTGCACGTGCACTTACCAAATCGGCTATATGGGCTTAAAGACTATTCTTCCTGTTGGGAATCAACCACCAGGCTCTCCTCTCACCGGTTGACGTCTCACTGTGTTGAACATTCTAGACTTGCTTTTGTCAGATTATTGTGTGATGTAGAATCGTTAAGCCACGTTTTGCCTTTCTCGTACACCAAGGTGTACCGAAAGGCTATATGTTCACTCCAAAAATGAAATTGCGATAGAGCCCCCAGAGGGGCAAGTTTCATATACCAATCGACTCAGCTCGACGAGTTGAGATGATGTCTGTGTGTGTATGTGTGTGTGTGTGTGTGTATGTATGAGTGTGTGTATGTGTACAAAAAAAGGTCACCTCACTTTTAGATAGTAAATATCAACCGATTTTAACGATCGACGGCTCATTCGACGCGGAATCTGGTCCCATTGTTTCCTATTGAAAATGGTTCGGATCGGTCCAGCCGTTTCGGAGTTATGGCCATTTAGGTGTTCCGGAACCGGTACCCCTGGAAGTAGCCAGACATGAAAATGCACCAAACCCATGCATGCGACCCATCAAACCACGGCATTTACGATTATCTGATGAACGGTAAACAGGAAAATAGTCTCAGACCATATCTAACCGGTAGTGTTCCGGAACCGGTTCCGGATGTCCCACCGGAAGTGGCCAAATATAAAAGAGTACCAAACCCATGCATGCGACCCATCAAACCACGGCATTTACGATTATCTGATGAACGGTAAGCAGGAAAATAGTCTCAGACCATATCTGAACCGGTAGTGTTCCGGAACCGGCTCCGGATGTCCCACCGGAAGTGGCCAAATATAAAAGAGTACCAAACCCATGCATGCGACACATCAAACAGCGGAATTTTTGATAACCTGATGAACGGATAGCAGGAAAACAATATCAGACCATATCTAAACCAGTAGTGTTCCGGAACCGGTACCGGGGGTCCCGACAGATGTGTCCAAATATAAAAGAGTACCAAACCCATGCATGCGATACAACAAATTACGGCTTTTCTGATAGCCTGATGACTGATTATCAAATAAATAGGTTAGGACCACATTAGAGACAGCCGGTTGTATTCCGGAACCAGTTCCGAACCAGTGTCTCGCCGGAAATGGCCAAATATAAAAGTGATCCAAACCCATGCATGCGACACATCAAAGAGCGGCATTTCCGATAACCTGATGAACGAAAGCAGAAAAACAGCATCAGACCATATCTGAACCGGTAGTTGTCCGGAACCGGTCCGAAATCAACACTGGAGACCATAAGCTCCACGATGCCGGCCAAAAATTCAAGATGGCAGCCAAATGTTCAAGGTGACGGCTCAAAATTCAAGATGGCGGCTGTTTACTAGAGATTTAGGCTCTTAAAGCATGCTATATGGAAATATTTGATATGGAGATGAGTGTAGAATTAGCATCTAAGTTAAAATACACAGAAATAAAAACTAAAAAAAAAGATATGGGCAAGATGTCTGGAATCCTAAAATGGCGACTAGAATATCCAAGATGGCGGTCAGAAATCCAAGATGATGGCTTCAAATTCAAGATGGCGTCTGTTTAAAGAAGTTTAAGGCTCTAAAACCATGCAATATTGGTATATTTGGTATGGGGAAGGCTTCCAGAGTCCAAAATGGCGATCAGGATATCCAAATGGGCGATCTAAAATGAGGGGCCCAGAATCAAAGGGGTGTAAGTGACCATTTTGTCGATTTTGAACTGAGCATATCATAAAATTCTTCAAATTTCAAGCTTTCAGGAACTTTTTTAAGATTGTTTCTACGATGTTTGGAAAAATTACAATAAATCAGAGAAAATGGGGTTGATTTTGAAACTCCATACATTTTGTATGGGATGAAAAATTAGTCAAAAACTTTAAACCTCATTTACTCGAAAGTGGGTTTTTGTCACTTACACCCCTTTGCTTCTAACCCCCTCAAATTTAAGATGACGGCTCCGATTTTAATATCGCGGCTGTTAAATGGAGTTTTAGGGCCTGAAACAATGCATTGTTGGTATATTTGATATGGGGATGATGTCTGGATTCCAAAAATGGCGACCAGAACATCGAAGATGGCAACCTCTAATCCTAAATGGCGGCTTCAAATTCTTGATAGCGTCTTTTTCTTAAGAGTTTGAGGCTCAAACATTAAAAGCCAGATAAACGATATGATTTCTGGTATCATGAAATGGATTTCTGTTAATTGTATGAAAGTGCGATGTACATAAACATTTCGCTTGAGTTTTATTGAAATGGGGTTTCGAAGGCACGAGAAAGGCGCCATCACCGCTAGGTGGATTTATTAGGGTTTTTTTCATTAATAAAACAGTTCGTTCCCACAGTTTATTCGTTTGTGTTTCGTAAAATGGTTCTTTATTATACCAACTAACATAATCTCATAATATTTGACTGTTATCAGGTCATTTTGACAGATCTTAATCCTTGTGGTTTTCCTGGAGGAATCCCTTGAACCAATTCCTGGTGAAATCTCTGGAGGAATCCTTGAAGGAATCCCTGGATACTTGGAATAATACCTGTATAAACTTCGGTTGGATGATTTCCTGGATAAATTGCCGTTATAATTTCTGAACGAATTACTTGATTAATTTCTGCAAGAAATCCTTTTGTAATTTCTGCAGTAGTTCCTGGGATAATTCCTGGTGGAATTCTTAAAGGTATTCCTGGAGGAGTCCCATAATCAAATCTTGAAGAAATGCCTGGATGAACCCCTGGAGGAGCTCCTGAATGAATGCCTGAAGAGGCATGTGCGAATTCCTGTCAGAATATCTAGAGACATTTCTTGAGGAAATTCGGCCTGGAGGAATTTCTGGAGGGTTTTCTTGAAGAATCGCTGGAAAACTTTCAGGTAGAATTCCTTGTTGAATCATTTACAGAATTTCTAGAGAAATTCCTAGAGGAATCCCTAGTGGAATTTCTACAGGAATTTCATGAGGTATCTCTAGAGAAATACCTGGAGGATTTCCTCTAGGAATCCTTCAGAGATCTCCAGAGGAATCCCTGCAGAAATTCCATTAGGAAATTCTTGGAGTAATATCTGGATGAATTATTGGAGGAATCATCGGAGGAATTCCTAGAGAAATTTCTGGAAGAATTTTTAGAGGAATCTTAGAAGGAATTACTGGTAAATACCTGGCCCAATTCCTGATAGAATTCCTGGAGGAAATGCTGGTGGGATTCCTGGAGTGATCCCTTGAACCAATTCCTGGAGAAATCTCTGGAGGAATCCTTGGAGGAATACCTGTATGAGAAATTTCTGAAAAAAATCCTCAAGAAACCATGGAAGAATTCCCGTAGGAATCCCTGGGAAACTCCTGGAGGAATAACTGAAGAAATTCTTGAAATCATTTCAAAAAGGAATCTCTGGAGGATTTTCTGGATCAATTCCTGGATAAATTCTTGGAGTAATTCCTAAAGGAATTCTTGGTAGCAATTTTGGAGGAAATGCCTGGATGAAATCCAGAATTCCTGAGGTAAATTCTGCAGGAGTTCCTGAGTTTACATCTGGGTAATTCCTTGTGGAATTCTTAAAGGTAATCCTGTAGGAGTCCCTTAAATCCTTAAGGAATGCCTGGATGAATCCTCGGAGGAATCCCTATAGAAATCCCTGGAGGTATTTCTAAAAGAATTCCTAGAGGAATTCCTAAAAGAATTCGTGGAGAAATTCCATGAGCAATCCTGAAGGAACGCCTGGAGGTGCTCCTGAAGGAATTCCAGTATACATACCTGAGAGAATTTCTGCAGAAATCTCTAAAGAAATTCCTTGAGCTATCTTCTAAGAAACTCATGGAGGAATCTCTAGAGAAATCCCCAGAGGAATTCCTGGAGTATTTTATTGAAGAATCACTGGAGAACTTCTAGGAAGAATCCCTGGAGGAATTTTTGGACAATTCCCTGTGAGAATTCCTGGAGGAGTTCCTGGATGAACCCCTGGAGGAATTTCTAGAGGAACCTCTAGCGGACTTTATAGAGGAATTCCTGGACGAATCTCTGTAGGAATTTTTAGACGATTCCCTGAAGGAATTCACAGAGGAATCCTGGAACAACTCCTGAAGGAATTACTGAAGGAATCAAAAGCAGAGTGCTTGGTGTTGTTCCTGAAAAAATCACAGAAGGAATTCCAGAGTGAATTTCTGAAGAAACGCCATAAGGAATTCTCCTCAGGGAATCACAGGAGAGTTTTGTTAGCGAAGTCTTGAAAGAATTTCTGTAGGAATCGCTGGATAAAAAAATCTGAAGATATCCATGTCTGCAATAAATTCTAGCCGAATTATTGAAGGAACAATCCATCCATCCTAAAGGATTTTTTTGAAGAAAATGTTTAAGGAATTTCCGAATTAATATATGAATAATCGCAAACCATGTATTTCCCATTTAAAGTATGGTATTGTAGGCTTTTTTGACAATATTTGTCGAGAACATTCATGCATTACCGCATTTAAGATTGTTTATATTGCCATCGTGTTGAAACATTTGATCGGGAATGTATGTATGTAACAATGTGACTTGTAAGAACAGCCTATTTTTAAAAGAATGAAAAATCTCAGGTGGAGTGAGCAATAGTAGTAGTGAAGTACTATCTGTTTGTCAAAAAGTGCATGATTATCAGTCGGACTTATTGGCATTATGACGTTTGGTCTTATGACCATTGGCTGAACGCCCTTCTGGCTCCTTCTTTTTAGAGGGGGTAGAGGTGTGACACTAAAACAGAAATATGTCATACCTTCAAAAATTTCCACATGCCAAATTTATTTCCTTTTTGACGAATTTCGCGCCAACTCGACCAGTGGTTGGCAACACCCTCTCAGAATCGAATGAAACTTGGTGGGCATAAAGACTAGGTTTTTATAAGCAACTTTGCATACTTAAATTTTCGAAAATTTTCAAGAGTAACATTTGAAGAGGGCCTAACTTTTTTTCGAAGATTTTTTTAAAATCGATGTAACTCAAAAATGACAAGACCTATAGAAAAGTTTTGTATGGGGGACTTTTAGAGAATTGTCCAAGCTTTCATGAAAAAATATTTTAAAAATTCTAAATACATTTTTACACGCTAAAAAATATATTTTTAAAATTAAAAGTCAATTTACAGAAAATGCCCACGTTTTTATGTTTTGAAATTTTTTTTCCAAGAAAGTCAATATTGTTGCCTAACTTTCTTCCATACATCACAAGATGGGCACTTTTAAGGAAAAAAAGTTTTTCTAACAAAAACTTTTTCATGTTATTTTTTTTTGGCGTGTTGCGCATTAACTCGTACATAATGTATCAAGAATCCTTATACCCATTTAATAACACTCAATGGGCATTACAACTTTGTTTGATTGGGTGCCTTCTTTTCCTTGGCGTTACATCCCAACTGGAATAGAACCTGTTTCTCAGCTTGTTTTGATATCTGAATGCTTAAAACAGCATTCTGTTTGCTGAAATTGTATTATTGTGTGCCTAGAACCAGTGAACTAACATCATTATTAGAAGCGAATGATAAAGAATCGGTTTTATTTCAACAATGGCTAACTACTGATCGATGCAATTTGAAAACTATTACTAAGACTATAGACAAGTTTGTTCCGTATTTTGTAGAAAAAGTTGATAAGCTTATAACTCATGATTTCATTTATAAAGAACAATCCTCATTTTTGCGGGATAAAAAAGAATCTCTTAAACAGGGTGAAGTATTAACAATTTGTGACTTTTCAGAAAATTATTCATTTATCATTCAAAATTCAGCTCAAGGTTACCATTGGAATAATTCTCAAGCTACTATTCACCCCTTTGAAGTGTACTACAGAAAAGAAAATAAGTTGGAAAACTTGAGCTTTATAATAATATCTGAAGTACTTACACACGATACAACAGCAGTTCAGTTATTTATATCAAAACTGCTGGATTTCATTAAACAATCGATTGATTTCTCAAAAATTACTTTCATGTCAGATGGAGCTGCAGCTCATTATAAGAACAAAAAAAAATTTGCCAGTTTGTGCAGTTTTCGGTCCAAGTATGGATTGGAAGCAGAATGGCACTTCTTCGCAACTTCACATGGCAAAGGTCCATGTGATGCTGTTGTCAAGCGAATGGCAAAACGAGCAAGTCTTGCTCGAGATTATGGAAACACAATCACAACTCCTTGAGAACTGTATGACTGGGCAGTTAAACAGTCAGATATACATATAACAAAATTGAATTTCTGCTTTATTTCAAATGAACAATATGCAAAAATGACGGATGAACTTGAAGAACTATACACATACAGTCACGTAAAAACAATACCTGGTACACAACAATTTCATTCATTTGTGCCAATTTCTGAAAATCAAATTGAAGCGAAGAAGTTTTCGAATTCAAAAGATAATCCAAAAAAGTTCAATTTGTTTCAGATAGACTAAAGATCTAATATTGTCTATCCGGTTGGAATCAAGACCGACATTCAATCAAAAATTGTTATTTTCTTGGTCCACAAGTGTCGCAACTGTTTCGCATCTAGTGCGCTGTGTTGCTGATAACAACGGGAAGGATGCGCACTACTTTTGACATGATTAAAAAACGTCGCGAGTGGGGTCGCGTCGCGACTTGATTGTGCGAAGTCCGGTTTGGTGGCGGCCCGACAATATTCAAAAAACGTTACAATAGAATGTATAAAAGAAGGATGTATATATTGTAGAAAAGAAAATAATTGAATACACATATACATATGTACATATTTCATCAACACACAAGCGTTTTCATTGATATAAAACCCTAAAAGCAAATTTGTCTTGAGCCCTTTCCAATATCAAGCACGTTTTCAATGTCAAGCAAGTTAAGATATTAAAAAAGTAGTTGAGCCCATTAAGTTTTAATGGATTGTCATTAGGATTCTGGATACATCACTGTACGAGTTAATGCACAACACGCAAAAAATAAAATAAAATGAAAAAGTTTTTTTTAGAAAATTTTTTTTTCCTTAAAAGTGCCCATCTTGTGATGTATGGAGGAAAGTTAGGCAACTATATTGCCTTTCTTGGGAAAAAAAATTCAAAACATAAAAAAGTGGGCTTTTTCTGTAAATTGACTTTTAATTTTGAAAAGATATTTTTTAGCGTGTAAAACATTTTTTTATATTTTTTAAATATGTTTTCTTGAAAGCTTGGACAATTCCCTAAAAGTCCCCCATACATCACTTTTTTGTACAACTTATCATATTCGAGTTATATTTTTTGTGAAAAAAAAACGGCTAATGCGCAACACGCTAAAAAAACTAACATGAAAAAGTTTTTGTTAGAAAAACTTTTTTTCCTTAAAAGTGCCCATCTTGTGATGTATGGAGGAAATTAGGCAACAATATTGACTTTCTTGGAAAAAAATTTCAAAACATAAAAAAGTGGGCATTTTCTGTAAATTGACTTTTAATTTTAAAAATATATTTTTTAACGTGTAAAAATGTATTTAGAATTTTTAAAATATTTTTTCATGAAAGCTTGGACAATTCTCTAAATGTCCCCCATACATCACTTTTTTGTACATCTTATCATATTCGAGTTATTTTTTTGTGAAAAAAAACGGTTAAAAAACTTTGACTCTTTTTAAATGTTAGTCTAGGTTAATTTTGAAAAAACAAAATATGCAAAGTTGCTTGAAAAGGTAAAGGTAAAATTTCATAACATTCTGAGGGGGTGCTGCCAACCCCGAAGACGAGTTGGTGCGAAATTCGTCTTTTCCTAATTGTTGCTCATATTTCGCAGGAATTACAATTTCATTCGGGGCGTCCCGATTATTTTTGTTTTAGAAAAAATCACCTTCATGAGTCTATATCGACTCGCCGATATCGATGAGTCTAAAAGAATATCGACTCATGGTGGCTTAACTGTATTAGAGTATGCTGAAACTTTTTGCGAAAGCTTTGATACAATTCACGGCTCGATAATCTTAGTACTTACAAAAATTCTATTCTGACTCTTAGGCAGGGAGAGTCCTATTTTAGGCACATTTCGTTATTACTCGGTCAATTTAATATCGGTTGAATTGATTTTTTTATTGCACTCGTCGATACACGTACAGTACAGCAATATATAAAATGTCCGATAAAGCATGGGTTAAAATTTAAGGAGCATGCATAGGCGAATCAAAGATATTATAAATAACTTGCCCTCCTGCATACTTACAATCTGCAATACATTTTCCGATCAGCGGCTCCATATTAGATCTTGGTACTCCGAGATTCCATATATTGAAGTCCACCTAGACCTGCACGGCACTGCACTACATAGTGGATCGTAACAAACATCATCCTTGATCCAACCAAGCAGTATCCTCAGACCGATATATTCTGTCTAGGGTCCACCTACCGTTTCGTGCTATCAACCCTTTCCGAACTTCCAGCAGCGATTCGCAATCACCATTGGCATCACAGCTTCAGGACGCTTACTCATTCAGTCCGTTGTCATTGCTGTCCTTAATCCAACCGACTTTACCGTTGATATTCGGGGCGACAAAAGGTTGTATTGCCCATGCAAGCAGGCATCTACGGCAAAAGCAATTAAGTTGTTTCCGAGATGTTTCCGATGCAATCATTTTTTATTACACACTTCTGACAACCGTCGTACTGCCTGCCTACTGTGTTTTTTGACACATAGCTCCTTAGGGACGTCCCCCGGAAAGTAATCTGTATGGGAGCCCCCCGTTCCCGAGACCGGAGAGGTCTCACACCAAGCTAAGAACCTTCCCCGGCCTCAAACATACCCGCATACAAAATTTCACACCGATCGGTTCAGTAGTTTCTGAATGCATAGCGGTCAGACAGACAGACAGACAGACAGACAGACAGACAGACCGACAGACAGACAGACAGACAGACAGAAATCCATTTTTATATATATAGATTTTAAGGACTAACATTCTTCATGGAAAACATAGGTATCACACCTACGGATTCTTTGAATACAAAAAATGTTATTGTTTCAACTATAAAGAGACCATATACGTTATTGTTGTTCATATGTAATTTTCAATTCACTAGGTGAGATTGAAGTGCTCTACTACATTCGTCGTTTAAAAATAGATTTGTTATTCTACAAATACTTTTTCGGTTTCAGGATAGTATTTGGAGTTCTTGCAAATGATTTCAAGCGAAAAAGCTGTATTTTATTTTTATTTATTACCTTTAGTTTACTGCTCTCACTTGCCCCAGTGCATTTCGCTATCTGGGGCAAGTGGGACCTACGAGAATAAACAAACACAATTTTATGGGTTCATCTCGCCTTGTCCAGCCTAAGACGAAATTAGCACGAAAGTCAATAAAAATTGACGCGTTAAGTAATCTACTGTTGAATTATACTTTATTACCTCTATTTAGATGATGACATTCTTGTTAAAAATGGTAAAACCTTGGGTAAAACAAAAAAAAATCAACAGCATTTATTATTTTTTGTTTTTCTCTAAGTACCTTCCATTATTTTTTTCACTCAACGCTGCCTAATGAATTCTTCTGAGGATTCAGGAACCGTCAATAAAAATTCAAAACAGGGAAATGGCCTTTTCAAAATTCATGATTAAAAAAACATCATTTAATGACCGTAAGATTATGTAAGGGAGAAGATATTACTGAAAATCTCGAAACCCCAGATTTACTTTTGGCGAGATTCATCAACTATATAATATAGAGACCAAGTTTCGAAATCTTTTGTTTCTTCACTTTACGGCGCTTTTTATATAAAAAAAAAACAATTTATTGAGCTGCTAGAGTTGATTCAAGTTTTTCCCCAGCGATTTATGATTTATGTTACCTTATTTGTTGCAACTTATATTAGGCCCTTTGAACAAAAACTCTGAATAGGTCCCACTTGCCCCGTGAAACACAGTAAATGAAGATCTGCTACACTTTTCATTATATGCATAATATATGGAATGTAAAAATTTTGAAACAGTTTTAATGCACGTTAATAAACACAAATATACCAACAACGTCTTTTGGGTCCATTGGAATTATTGAAGAATTTGTGTTCAGAAATTTTTAGCATGACAAAACCAAACTAGCACTTTTTAGGTCCCACTTGCCCCGGGGTACCTTATCTCAAAAGAACAGCCTATGATTGGAAGAAGGAAAAACCTATAAAATATCTGTAGTTTCAACGCCAACTTATCAATGAATATCAAAACTAGAAAGAATAGCCTATGATTGAAAAAAGGAAATACTTCTCATATTGGCAGTTAGAATGTCAAAAACTTCATCTGAATTCTTTTGACTTCTCAAAATAACTATTAAACGAAAAGAAAATAATATCGTTGTTCTCCGTTAAACGGGTCCTTATCATGTTGCCTTCAAAACGTAGTTCTAGATTTTTTCGCATTGCTTTTCTAGTTATAGTATTACAATTTTCAATACAAGTACTCCAATGCGAACTTTTGCCCCATAGTGGGGGCAAAAGTTCGCATTATGCGGGGCAAAAGTTCGCACCTTGTAAAGGGTAGTTTATTGGTGTGATGTTCATTTATTTCATGCTAATTCATGTTCGTCGTTTCACTCTTGCCATGAAATCTGTTTCTTTCTGTTCTTAGCATCACGGCCCAACTGGAATACGACCTGATGTTCAGCTTATGTATAGAATGTGTTTTATGAAGACTTCCACAACTATTAACTAAGAGCTGTCCTTTCCAGCGTTTCTGTAGTTGTCAAAATACATTGTGGAGTAATCATAGATATACGTATTGCACAGAATACATGAAAAAAAAAATTAAATATGCAGCAAAACTGTTGAACGGGACCGTAATCGAATCTTATCCCCGTCAGTATGGTGATAAATTATAACTGTGAATTTACAAATTAAGCTATGAAAGACTCCGGTAAAGTAGATGAACAAAAGACCTTCAGAAACATATGGAAAGGCACGACGAGGATGACGAAGAGAATGTTTTAAAATGTTTTTGGCCATTCTTCATTTTTTGATTAAAATGGGTGAACATAATGTTTGCCTTACAATCAATCTTCCTTCAAAACTAAGTTCAAACCCTCTGCCGCAACGATTTCAGGGTGCATACTACACATATTATACGTATATAGTAGTTTCCATACGAAATCATCATTGCTCCAAAGATTCTGTAATTATATTGATGAACTAGATTCAGAAATCTAGTGCGAACTTTTGCCCCAAAGCTACTGCGAACTTTTACCCCACTGTCGAGGTTTTAGCAATGTCCCTTTCTACAAGAAGCACTAGTAGTTTATAGTTTGTTCGAGTGCACCCCGCGCACTACTATAGAATAACGATTCTTCGGCATCAAGAGGTTATGAGATTCTTCTTCTTCCTGTTACTACAAATTCTTATTCCAAATGGTCCAAAAATTCTATCAAAACACCTAGAAACACAGTTTTGTGCATAACTCTGCCAAACCATAACGAAATCGTTCCAATTTTTATTGACGAGTAACTGACCTGATTATGTGTCGAACCCATACAGATTTGTTTGAGTTCTTAACTCGTGCTCAGAAAAAGACCCACTGCGAACTTTTGCCCCGCATTACTCTATCTATATCAGAGATACTGATCCTTGAGATGATCAATCCGTAAAACATGGTTCTTGAGATACTCACGTGGCCCGTGACCATAGATTGGAAACCACTGATTTTTCAACATATCTGTATCAGAGATACTGAACCTTGCGATGATCAATCCGTAAAGCATTTCCTCTTCTTCCTAGCACTTTCGGTTCTGGAGATATGCACGTGGCCCGTGACCATAGATTGGAAACCACTGATTTTTCAACATATCTATATCAGAGATACTGATCCTTGAGATGATCAATCCGTAAAACATTTGCTCTTATTCCTAGCACTTTCGGTTCTTGAGTAATGCACGTGGCCCGTGACCATAGATTGGAAACCACTGATTTTCCAACATTTCTATATCAGAGATACTGATCTTTGAGATGATCAACCCATAATGCATTTTCTCTTCTTCCGAGCACTTTCGGTTTTTGAGATATTCACGTGGCCCGTGACCATTAGACTGGGTCAACAAAGTCGATTTTTCGGAACAAGGCGTTTTCGATTCCTTTTAGCGTTCAAAGCAACTGTGCAAAATTTGGGAGCGATTGGTTGCTTCCCCGTATTCCGCATCGCGATTGAAATTTGTATGGAAGTTAACGTGATTTTTTGCATTTTTCTCATAAATTGAAGTTTTTCATCTAAAACGATCTAACTAATGACGCTAAAGTATAGCATAGGATATGCCGAAAAACTTTGCCGAAGACCGCAAAGTGATCCGACACTTGTGAAAAAAGTTATAACGTACGGATTGCCTGGTGGTGCATATCATTTAACATGTAAAGGAATAACATCAATAACACTAGTTTACAGCATTTTTGAACTCGGTAAGCTGATGATCATTTTTGGCGTAGAATCATGCCCTGAGTTCGAAAACGTGAAGGAAAAAAATTACAGTAGAGCGGAATTTTTTTCGACTTTCCATACAAGGGTGACGATTTGAAATCGATTTTTGTTCTATTTTTAAGCAAAGTCGCTCACTTCAAACATCTCATTCTCCGTAATCAATGCTCCCATTGAGCTGAAATTTTTACTGTAACTCGCCTACACATGATATGTCAAATAAACGTCGAAAAAGAATTTTTAAATAGGGTTTTTCTTATTGAAAAAAATACTTTTCTTCAAAAAAAATTGGGAATTTTGCCAAAATTTAAGGAAATCGTCCGTAAAATTCGCCAATATCTTGAAATTCATCAATCTGACGCAAAACTTGTATTCAGATGATCGAATGATATTGAATTCAGCTTTTAATTTATGGAAAAAAAATTAAAATTGGTTGAACAAAACGCAATATATTTGAATTTTAGTAAATTACATATTCTGAAAAGTTGTAAAACTCGATATTGAGCTGAAACTCAAAAACTGGTCTACTTAAAATTTTTTGAAGGTCGATTTCGAAATCAGCGCTAAATTGTGCTTCAAAAATTTTGGTCGTTGACACAAGTTCACGACTTTCGTTTTATTTTGTAAACTAGTGTAATAAAATCTCAATTTTTGGCCTAAGTTACCAGGCGAATAACTTTTTTCACAAGCGTCGGATTACTTAGCGGTCTTCGGCAAAGTTTTTCGGCATATCCTAGGCTATACTTGAACGTCATTAGTTACAGGGTATTAAACAAAAAATTCAACTTATGAGTAAAATGCAAAAAAGTACGTTTTCCCATACTAACTTCCATACAAATTTCAATCGCAATGCGGAATACGGGGACGCAAACAATCGCTCCCAAATTTTGCACAGTTGTTTTGGACACTAATATAGATTGAAAAAGCTTTGTTCCGGGTTGATACGATCAAATTTAATGTTTCTCCATACAACGTTGACCCACTCTAGTGACCATAGATTGGAAACCACTTATTTTCTAACATTTCTATATCAGAGATACTGGTCTTTGAGATGATCAATCCGTAAAGCATTTTCTCTTCTTCCTAGCACTTTCGATTCTTGAGATATACACGTGGCCCGTGACCATAGATTGGAAACCACTGATCTTTGCAATACAACTACATTATGATAAGTACATATGTGCTCCCTGAAGTGCAGAATGTGAAAAACCTTTTCACTTCATCCTCACACCTTTGGTTCTTGAAAAATTCGCTTGATCCATGACCGTAGGTTGGGAACCATTGAACTTAGCAAAACTGCTAAATTATTGATTGTAATTAAATAACTTATAAACTTTCCACAGGTTAGGAACTTTGTGATTTCGATCTTCACAAACTAATTATAAAACTGAAAAAACACTCCCCCGATTTACGCACTAATTCCCAAATAGCGCTCCCCCCAAGTTACGCTCCCCCAATTTACGCTCCCCCCGTTATGAGCGTAAATTGGGGTTTTAGTGGATATAAAGTGCATATATTGGCATGCAATGCCCTACATTAAGGACAAACGCCTTGAAATACCGTTTCAACAGTGCATCAGAACTTAAAACGCACAAATCTCAAGAAGCAAGCTTCAAACAGCTGTGCATTTTATTATTCTGTTCTTGCTCACTTGTAATAAGCTTAAAATGAGAAAATCAGATGTGCTGGTTTTGTTTACGAAGAAATTTGTGCCGTCAGAATCGTGAGTAGGTGCCAAAATCGACCATTGTGGCGGCCATCTTGGGATTCTAACAAGTCTGTCCTTAACCATTAAAGTTGAATTATAGTATCAAGTGGCGCTACTATTGCTGCCTTACGATTATACTGGTATAATCGTAATTCAACAATAGTGGCGCCACTTCCCACTTTAATTCAACTTGAATAATTTATATACCTAGAGTAATGCATGTCAATATACAGGGGATACTCAAAATAACTGGGACAGGTAAAATTTTCACTTTTCAAAAAATGTTCAACTAACTGTAACTTTTCGAAAAGGGCATCGAATATTCTCAATTTTTTACTGTGAGTTCATCAGCTAGTTATGTATCAGTGGTCCAATTTTGGAAAAGATCGGGCTTTTCTATATGAAGTTAGAAAGATTCTAGAAAAAGGTATAATTATCCGATAGCCAACTTTGAGCTGTTATATCTCCGGATTCAACCAACTGAATGCAATAAAATTTTGATCATTTATGACTAATATGATGAGCTATTAAAAACTTTTGACTAAACTTAAAAATCTTTACATGAAAGAAAATTAAAACGATTAGATTATTTTTCTAATATAACACCAATTTATCCGAAACTTCATCATCATTTCAAAATTATGGATAGTAATTATAGTTCATTTAAATTCCCTCTAATTGACTTGAATATATTTATGTTTCGCATTGCAATTCGAAATAGATGACCATAAATGATGGAAAGTAATGTTATTCAATAAGGTTGAATATGGAAAATAATCCCAAGTAACACACTTGTCACAGAGGAGTCACGGCGGCGCAAGTTTTTGTCGCACAGAAGTCACTGTGACTTACTTCTAACAAATAAACGCTTACTTGCTAGAAGTAAGTCACAAAAAAGTGTGTTACTTGGGATATTCCTTGAAAGAACTGCCTATGGGTTGAAGAAGGGTGAATCATAGATCGGAATACTGTCATTTGAAAATCCAATCATTACAGCGATTAAATAAAGCCTAACTGTCTATAAATTAGAAAAGGAAAAATATCCGGGTAAAATAAACGTGATCCATGAAGTACGTCACGATTATAGGGGGGAGGGAGGTTTGCAAAAGTGTAACAAGCAATATATTCAGAATAGAACAGATTTTCATTTTCAATTTTTATAGGAGTTTCAGAAGGGTTTCGAAGAGGGTCTCGAAGGATCCCGGAAGTTTCTTTGGGCTTCTTAGAGGTTTTCAGGGTGTATCAAGGCTTTACAGGAGGTTTTCCTCCCGAAGAAGGAACCCTTCAGAGGGTTTTCGGGAGATTCAGGGGGAAGTTAGTGGGATTTTGAAGAAGCTTATAAAGTTTTCAGAGGGTAGTCGAAGCGTTCCAAGGCATTTCGCGGTATCAGGTGATCAGGGATGTATCCCCATGCCCTTAAAATACACTTGAACACTTTGGGATCCCTTGGAACGCTCAGAAACTCCCTGAAACCCTCAGAAACCTCCGGGAACACTCACGGAACCTCAGAAAACCCCCCGAAGCCCCTGAAACCTCCTAGAACTCCTCTGTAACCCCTAGAATGTCCTTTAACCCCTTGAAAATCCTTGGAACGCCAATGAAAGCCCCTTAACCGGGGTAGAGGTTAAATACTGACGATCAAAACGTGATATTGTTTTGATTGATATAAGAGATAAAAGATCTGGAAATAATATCTAAAATATGTCCCTGGAATATCTGGACAATATCAAAATTTGATATTTCAAGATCAATCCAATAGCTCGCTGCTATTGGTTAGATCTTATAAAATCTAAATATGATAGTATGATGATGTTCCATGAGTAATTTTTTGATATTATTTTTAGATCTTTTATCTCTTATATCAATCAAATCAATATCACTTTTTGATCTTTGTATCAAAAAATGCTATTATTGAGCTCTTTACTTCTACCCGGGAAGCTTCATATCACGCCCCTAGGACCTCCTGAAACATCCTTGAACTCCCTGGAAACCCCTAGAGCTCCTCTGAAATCCAATGGAACGACCCTGAAACCCCTTGAAGACTCCTGCAATGCTCCATAAACCTCCAGTAATGCCCCTGGGGCCCTCTGAAGCCCTCTGGAACACCTCCTGAAAAGTACATAGGACACATTTCACGCACTTCTACACAGCGGTGTTTGAACGTCTTTGAACGATATTTCCGGGCTCCTGCTGTCGATTATGATTCTTTTTGCAACAAAATGAAGATTATTACTTATAATCTTCCAAAAGTACCTGAAACTTTGAAAACTGCCTGTGGAAAGTAGCAAATTTGCTAGCGTTTGGTCAAAATTCGTCATTTTTTGCGACAGTGTCTCGTTACGCTGTATTTCTTGATATCTTTCGAAGTACAAAGGTCCAATTCCCAATAAGAAGCATAAAATGAATCTTCTATCCAAATCTGATCATTTGATATGCTGACCAGCATGTATTTTACAACATAACGATTTTCGGAAGAAAAAGATTGATTCTCTCGCGAAACACTCCTGAAACTCCCTGGCGTTGGCTTGAGGCTTAGATAGGTGCAGGTGCATCTAACGTCTGAAGCGTGCGTTGTTTTTTTGCACATTCTTTACTATGGCCAGTGTTTGCGAGGAACCACGACCTTTTTCTTTTTCTTAGTAACTCTACGTTCCCACTGGAACTTGGACTGGCTCTCTTGAACTTAGTGTTCTTTGGGCACTCCCACAGTTATTAATTAAAGGGCATTCTTTGCCTGCCATTGCATGAATTTGAATATTGTGAGACAAGGACACTATGTACCCGACCGGAACGGGAATCGAACCCGCCGTCTCCAGATTGGCGATCAAAAGCCTGCCTTACCACTAGGCTAACAGGAGGCCCCAACCACGACCTAGAGCGACTGAAGAAATACCCGAGCAGAAGGGCATACCTTACGAATATCATGCGAAGACCAAGATGTGCTCTAATACCTAAAATTGTTATTGCTGCGTTATTCTACGAAATGTTATGAGAACATCACAATAACTGTTGAAGGTATTTGAGCAGAGTCTGGTATTGATGTGGTATTTGTTGGTTTAGAAGTGAAAATAACCGAAGAACAAGATTTCCTATTACATCATGAAGTCATCGAACAAATAAAACATTTAATAACAAGAAATGTTATTAGTTTGTTATTCAATAACTTTGGGATAACAAACACAGCACTTGAAATTTTAGGTATGTATTTATTATTGAAATAATAAAACTTGTTATTTTCTAGGTATTATTTATACTAAATTTTGGTATTTGTTTTTGTTATTTTGCCTCTTATTACCACCTAATAAAGGGCATATCATGTTATGGTAGTACTTAAGATAAATACCTTGATATGTTATTCACTTGTTATTTTCTTCTGCTCGAATAGGATTCGCTACCGCGTACGCACTAAGTTTCGAGGAAGTGATTCTGACCGAATGTAGGTTTGATGAGGCCTCCATAAAGGTCTGCTGTCAAACACCAACGACGCAGCCAAGAACACCGTCGGAAGAAGAGGAACGCAGCGTCTAGGCACTGTTGAACGTTACATGCAGAAACAGGGACATTCTACCAGAAACTCAACGCATCCCGTATAGTCTTCGTTCCGCAAGCTGAAAAGTTTAGGGGCAAGGACTATAACCTCTTGACAAACAGAAGCGAGGTGTAGAAGTCCATAAACACCTGATCCCTGAACAACGCCAGCTACGTTATTGCCTTGAAAAAAAAGTTCCCTGAAATCTCTTTTTATGCAGGCCATATTTACGCAATTCTAATAATTAATTGAGGAGGTGCTTCGGACGATTGTAAGCGCATTTCAGGGGGCTTCAAAGGCGCTGCAGGAGGCCTTAGGAGCAATTTGGGGGGTCCCAGGGCGTTTGGAGGCTTTTCAGGAGCATTTAACCCTTTTGAGACGACATTTTCGCCTTTATGGATGCAGTCTCGCTGGTCTAGAACACGTTTGTAAAGGTCGGTTTTCTCGGCTGGGCTAATGTGACCCAGACCCATCCGTCTCCAAAGGGTTAAAGGGGTCTCAGAGAATACCTGGACGTTTCTGGGGCGTTTCAGGGGATCTCATGGCGGTTTCAGAGATGTCAGGGGCTCTTCATATTACTGAAACACTCCTGAAATCCCTGCAATCCCTTCAAGATTACCGTGAATGCCCTTGAACTCCTGAGATATCTCACGAAAAACTCATAAATCGCCTTTGGAACGTTCGAGCAGATGCCTGCAACCTCCATTGTCCTTGATATTCCCATGATCAATTAGAAATGGCCTTTCAGAAACTCTCAAACATGCATCTGGAAACCCCCTGAAATCCCCAGAAAGAACCGTCTGAAACGTCCTTTTTCTGGGCGTTCCAGAAGATTCCCAAGGCTTTCATAGGGTTTCAGGGGCTTTCCAGATGAGTTTCAGGGGTCTGAAAGGCAGAGTTGCCAGACGATTTTTTTTTAATCTGACCGACTGTTTTGAAAAATCTGAATCTATTCTCTAACCCATAAGAAAAATCTGTTTTCTTTACAAAAAAAAAATGAATAACTCCTTGAACCCAAAAATATGTATTTCATACAAAACTTAATATGCACAAGTTCTCAAAAACAGATAGAACTATATATCTGGCATCTCTACTCAGGGGAGTTCGAGGGGTAATCCAGGGGGTTTCAAGAGCGTTCCTGGAGCTTTCAAGGATTTTCAGGGACGTCCGAGTTGGTTTCAAGGAATTTAGGGGCCTTCGAAAAGGTTTCATAGATGATGTAGAAGTCTCAGGGACGTTTCTAGAAGTTATTTAGTTAGCTTGGTAGTTAGTTAGTTAGGTAGCTAGTTAGTTAGTTAGTTAGTTATTTTCCTTAGTGGGATAATACATATTCCACTTCAATGCCATCAAGTGGGCACTTTACCCCATGCAACTCACCTTTATCACTCCCAAACACAATCTACGGAAACCCACATTTCCCTCGTGCCACTCACTCCCCAGAAGCAACTCATTCTCGCCGTTCTCTTCCCGAAGTTGCTGCTCGTGCCGTCATGCGCACCACAGTCCGAGTCACGTTTACGTTCCGAATGCAATCCACTATTTCCCGGGAGCACTCACGTCCAAACACATCATCATCATCATCATCATTTTCATTTGATAGTAGCGGCAATAATGCGAACAGAGAGCTTCCGCACTCGACGTCGACAGCGCGCCAGCCAGCCAGCCAGAAGGTCCATCACCGTCGTCGTCGTCATCATCATCGTCATCATCGTCGTAGACGTGCTGGCATGCACCTACCGGTCCGAATCCAAACCGACCGACTGTCCCGTTGTTTTTTTTTTTTCGGGAGGGGGGTGGTGCTGGTGGCCTTTATTGCCATTTCGGTAGGTATAGATGAGAAGAGATGATACGCGAAGGCAGAAGGGTGGAAGATAAGCTGAGCTTTGCATGCCGCACATCTTCGGCGTTCTGTTTTCACCCACGCGCGCACGACGGACGCGACGACCATCGAAAAGAACTTTTACAGAATGCTGTCAAAACTGCGATTAAAACATGATTGTCTTCTGGGGGTGCCCCCGTTTCGTTCGTCCTTCCCAAGCTAAGAGTCCTAACCCTTTTTGGTAAACGAAGACACGGGCGAGCGAACGAGCTCTGGCTGACGGAGGTTGATTGTTTGTTGGCATAACGAGAGAAGAATAATTTTAGAACCGATTGGTTGAAGCTATTCGGTTGGAAGTGAAGCTTATTTGAGAAAGCAGAATCCGCTGAATGGGACTTGCCGGGATTGGAAAAATGGTATGCACCTTCAGTCGTTATCAATTGTGTAGTACAGCTAATAGTAGGCTTATCTCTCTTATCAGGGAAGTGTAGAATTAGCTTCAAGTTAAAATACATGTCAATAAAAATTATAAAATAATCTCTTATAAGGAGACGAAATGTTTAATATGTGTCACATAAGGCCCATATAGCCACAGCGAAAAGGCGTGGGTATTCAGCATGACCATGCTGAAGGTGACGGGTTCGATTCCCGGTCGGTCCAGGAACTTTTCGTCAAGGAAATTTCCTTGACTTTCTTGAACTGAGTATCTTCGGAAGAAGAAGAAGAAGAAGTAGAAGATGTGTCATAAAAGTTGATAAATGGCGCTGGCAACCAATGTGATATAAGGAAGGTGACGAGGAACTCATCCTTTGCTTGTGTAAGTAAGAGTCGAAGATAAACAACTTTTAAAGAGAGGGTAGGTGACGTCATACAAGCTCAATAACAGGAACGATTGGGAAATGCCGCGTTCCCATCAAAATACATCAACTTTCATTCAATTCATGAGTTCAAAATAATGATTCAGCTGAAACAAACCTGGGTAAAAACTCCTGTAGACCTCCCAATACATCCGCTCAATACATTAAAAACCTGGAGGATCGAGAGCGCAAATGTTCGCGAGAATTTCCTTTCTATACGTCCGAACGGCGATGTCGGAGAACATCGTGTCTTTGAACGAGGCTTTATCGCCACCACTAACGCATTTTTTATTATTAATCCGAATATTCTGCACATAACAAACGTTCATCATAGCTTGAGACGATTGGCCAGTTGCATTTTAACCTAAAACATAAAGAAATGTTATAAAATTCAGAAAAGCCTACACTTTTTTTCTTACGCTGCAAAACTTGTCCCTGTTTATGTTCAAATAACAACACGAAAATCACCCCGGCCGGGGCCCGTGGCGTAGTTGGTCACACGTTCGCTTCATATGCGGATGGTCATGGGTTTGATTCCCAGCTCCGGCACTTGCAATTTTTCGTCAGTTGCTTTTCCCCCGAGAGCAACTGACACTGACCCTCTTCTGAACCCTATGGCTCAAACGGACCCGGATACCTGGACATCGGCGAACTGCTACTCATAATGGACCCCCAATCGAACTGGAAAGGAACAACGGCCACCTATCATCCTTGTGCTCATCATTCTACCATGTACTTAGAGTAGAGAAGTGAAAGCAGCAGAAAGGCAACCAGTTTGATAAAGTATAATAGAATACATATAGGCTCTGTGCAATACTGTAGGTACAGCTGTCAATTGAAATCGCTCACGTAGTGCCCTAGTGGACAATAGAGCTGTAAATTAGGTTAAGTGATTAAGAAAAAAAAATCACCCCTGGTAACAGACGAATAAAGGAGCAGTGCGACTGCAGAAAATTTCGGCGGGCTCAGAAAACCACAAAAACTGACTGTATGACGTCAAGCGTTGTTAGGATGTTACGGGTTGCTATGTAAAGTAAAAAACAGCGCACTAATACAATCAAAGTCGTGTGTATTACACAAAACGATCTCTTCACCTTACCTTTATCACATTGGCTGGCAACTTCCTCTCAATTATCAAGCAAAGGAAGGAATGTTAGTGCAACATTACTACTAGATACCGGGTATTCAACTACGTCAGCACTGCAGTGTTGCATAAATTCAACTCATCCATTTGAGCAGTAATCAATAAATCTATTCAGTTTTTTTTTTGTTTATGATAATGTTTAAAACGAGGAGATCGTAGCAGGCTGTGCGCGCGAGCGGCTGCGTTTTTGAAACTGTCACGGGTTTCCTTTGCTCTGCGTTGTTTTGAATATGGCCAGCCATATTGAGAAACGGCTGGTGGTGCTACGCTTTTTGCAAATTTTACCTCGGAAAGTGCTTGCAAATCAAATCTTCAGTGTTCAACATATTTCTCCTAACTGACCATGTAGCGGATCACGTAGTGTTAAGTAGCTCTAACGTGCGCAGCATTTTCTTTTTTCTCTCTCACTACAAACACACACGAGATAGAGGTACTTGCCCCCTCTTTTACCTCGCTCTTTTTTGTGTTTGTCTAAGGAGAATGAGCGAAAAAAAAGCTGCGCACGTTAGGGTTTCTTACACACTAAAAAAATCTGATTATTACAGAAGACACAATTTGAGAAACTGACAGAATAACGAATGACACAACATAAAATGTGACTCATTTTTGTGTCACATCCGCCGCATTCCAAATCCATTTTCAAAGGCATTGAATGTTTCGTCTTCAGCAATTTAGTCCTAAATCAAATGCAGTTATTTTAGCATGCAGAGGAGTGGACTATCCTCACACGGTCGCACATGCTCCTCGGCTTTGCGGACGATCTTGATATCATCGGCATCGATCCTAGGGCAGTGGAGGCAGCTTATGCTCCTCTGAAGAGAGAGACAGCGAGGATAGGCTTGACGATTAACACTACCAAGGCGAAGTGCATGATGGCGGGCAGAGACAGAGGCGGGCCGGCACTAACACGACGAGGAAGTGATTGATGGGGATGTGTTTGATGTTGTTGAAGAACTTGTTTATCTTGGAAAACTTGTGACATGTGACAATGAAGTTTCCCATGAAGTGAAAAGGCGTATTTCAGCTGTGAATAGGGCCTTTTACGGATTGCGTAACCAGCTTCCCGTAACTTGCAAACGCAATCGAAATTCGGTCTATATAAGACTACCGGTTTCCCTCTATGGGCACGAGGCATGGACGATAAAGGAGGTAGACCGAAAAGCTTTCGGAGTTTAATGATGATCGGCTATGACGTGCGAGGCACAAATCTCGCATTCGATGGAGAACGTGCCGCCTGAGCCTATGTTCTGATACCTGATACACATTTCAGATTTGTTTTATAAATACTTAAAGATGAAGATTTTTCTAGACATTTTAGGCAGAATTTTTGCAAAACTGATAAAGGGAATTTCAGCAAGAATGTCTCTTCCGAGATAATCACAGAAAAACGTCATTAATTAATAATGCTAAAAGGGGGTTTCCCGCATTAATTCTTAACCCTTCAAGACGCGCGCCGTTGTAAAAAGTACAACACTATCTAAAAACCTCACTCGTCGTATACAGCGCGAGCGCGGTGCAGTTTTAGCATCAAACAGATGCGCGTTCTGAAAGGTTAATTAGACGCAACAGTGCAGTCATTTTATTGGGGCGTACCAGTATAGGGCACGCTGAAATATAAAAACCATGAGTAACCAGGTCTGATCTTACCATGACAGCACTGTCTATCACCTTGGCTTTGCCATGTGACCAAATGCCATACAGTCGAATGTATTCTAGCTTAATTATGATAAAACTTAAAACCAGTTTCCAGCGGTACTAATGTATATGACTTGAATATACGGTCCAAGGACCATATTCGACTCTGCCAATTTCCCATTTCTTTGCAGATTATGAACTTAGGGGCTGTCCATAAACCACGTGGTCATGAGGGGGGGGGGGGGGGGGGGTTCGGCCGATGACCATTTTGTATGGATGAATAAAAAATTTTTTATGGACTAATGACCACGCGGGGGGGGGGGGTTGAGAAATCCCAAAAAGAAATGACCACGTGGTTTATGGACAGCCCCTTAGTAACTGCAAGCATTTTTGCCTTTCTTGTACACCAAAGTGTACCGAAAGGCTATATGTTCACTCCAAAAACGAAAATTTGATAGAGCCCCCGGAGGGGTGTGCGTGTATGTGTGTGTGTGTGTGTGTGTACAAATAGAGGTCACCTAACTTTTATAGAAAAAGACACTACATCGTCTTCAGCCAGACGCTGCACAGACTGAACACTACATCCACGAGACAACGAACAGCACACATAACACCCAGTGGTCCAATGGAGAATTTTCCGTTTGACGAAAAGTTTTCCCCGCTGGAGCGGGAATCGAACCCGCACTCCGAGGCTTACGAAACGCCTAGACGACTGACGCCGCTAACCGCACGGCCACGAAGCCCACTTTTAGATAGTAAATATCAACCGATTTTAACGATCGACGGCTCATTCGACGCGGAATCGGGTCCCATTGTTTCCTATTGAAAATGGTTCGGATCGGTCCAGCCGTTCTGGAGTAATGGCCATATAGGTGTTCCAGGCCGGGGTTAGACATGAAAATGCAACAAACCCATACATGCGGCACATCCAATTGCGGCATTTTCGATAACTTGATGAATGGTTATCATAAAAATAGTCACAAACCATATCTGAACTGGTAGTGTTCCGGAACCGGTTCTGAGTGTCCCGCCTGAAGTGGCCAAATATAAAAGTGAACCAAACTCATGCATACGACATATCAAACCGCGGCTTTTTTGATAACCTATGGTTATCAAGAAAATTGTCTCAAACCATATCCGGAACCGGTTCCGGGTGTTCTGCCGGAAGTGGCCAAATATAAAAGTGAATCAATCCCATGCATGCGACTCACCAAAGCGTGGCTTTTCTGATAACCTAATGAAAGGTTAGCAAGAAAATAGTCTCTGACCATATCTGAACCGGTAGTGTTCCGGAACCGGTTCTGAGTGTCCCGCCGGAAGTGGCCAAATATAAAAGTGAACCAAACCCATGTATGCAACATATCAAAGCGCGGATTTTTTTTGATAACCTAATGAATGGTTATCAAGAAAATTGTCTCAAACCATATCCGGAACCGGTTCCGGGTGTCCCACCGGAAGTGGCCAAATAAAAAAATGAACCAAACCCATGCATGCGACACCTCAAATCACGGCTTTTCAGATAATATGATAAACAGTTGGCAAGAAAATAGAAAAAGACAATATCAGTGTGTTATGGAACCCACTCCGGGTAAATGTAAAAGAGAACCAATACATGTAACATATCAAATGATTTATTTGGTAATCTGATGAACGACTAGCAAGAAAATAGCCTCATACCATATTCGGGACAACAGGTCGTAAAAGTGAACCGAACCTATGCATGCGACACATCAAATCGCGGCTTTTTAACCTACTGAACAGTTAGCCAGTAGAAAGTCTCAGACCATATTTGGGAGAACCGGTAGTGTTCCAGAACTGGTAACGATTTCCACAACCAATCGGCGAACGGCAACCCATAATGGACCCCCAATCGGACTGGAAACAGGAACAACCAACAGCCACACATCAACATCCTCGTGCTCATCATTCTACCATGATAGGGTAGAAAGTGAAAGCAGCGCAACGGCAACCAGTTCGATGTAGTACAATTAGAATAGAATACATTTAGGCGCTGTACAAAGTGTATGTACAGCTTCCACTTGGAATCGCTCACGCAGTGCCCTAGTGGACAATAGAGCTGTAAATTAGGTTAAGTGATTGAAGAATAAAAAAGTGAAGAAATGGTCGAAGTCTTCATATATGCAAGAGAACAAAATTGTGACCAATGATGCAAAATATCACCTCACGAATGCTCAATCAACTTATCAATTGTATTTTTATCGCTTGCGATTGAACTGTACACTGCTCAGCGATGACCAGAGGCAAAGAGGTGGCAAAACGAACATGGTGTAACTCACCAACGATTTTGCACACATCTATCAGTGCCGCCACATGCTAACCCGAACAGCCGAACAACACCGAATGGGTTGGTTTTAGAATCTACGACACGAACGCTCGACACGCACACAGAAGCAGCATTCGCATGTACCGACACCACACCAATAACGTTCCCTGCCTACGATGCTTCGCGATAAGCTGATCGAAAAGCATCAAAAGCGATGAAAAGACAGGCTTAGCTGGAACGCAACAGCTCAACTTGAAAAGGAGCAGCCAACAATGCTGATCAACGTCGAGTCTGTTCGTCTGCTATTCGTACGGGAGGTTGGCTTGATAAAGCGAGGTAGGGTGAAAACGTATTCGTTCTCGAAAGCGAATCGCATCATTTCGCGAATGTTTTCACCAAATAGCAAGCTTGATTGTGACCAAGGTGAGCTCATCAAATCACACCATTTCAGATTCCTGCGGTGTTAATATATAGTAGGATAGATCCACGTTAAATGGGAAAATTATAATTTGATCGCATCAACACCGAATAAGATTTTATCAATTTCCTCTTGCGTCTAAAATTAGTGCGCAAAATTTGGGTGCGGCTGGATGAGACCTCGCTCTTCTCATAGCGATTGAAATTTGAATGAAAAATTTCCCTTTTTGCATTTTTCTCACAAGGAGGTAAAATTTTACATGAATCGTGTGTTACCAAGGATAATTATAATATAGCTTAAAGTATGCTAAAGAAAACTTTGTCGAAGATCGTAAAGTGATCTGTGGTTGTGAATAAAGTTAAGGTGGTCAAGCAGTCAACTGAGAGGTCTGATATTGTTCAGCTCTGTTTTGTCGTGGAACATAACATCGGAATAGGTGCCACCAATAAGTTTTACAAATCGATGGCGGCTTTGTTAAAATGTTTGCTTTTCAATATAAAGTGTTCCCAGGATTTCGAACATTTCGGCTAACGTCGAAGGAAAGATCATGAGTACATATTTGATGAGAAAGGCACTATCACCACTAGGTGGATTAATCTGGTTTTTTTTCAGAGGTGTTTGCTTCTTTGAACACAGTCTGACCTTATACTAATACTGATGCAGAATTCGGCAATACAGCTTCTGATATTCTGATATTCTGATAAATTAAACTTCTATGCACCCACGGCGTCTTCGTAATCGAACACTTTTTAAAACTCATTATAATCGGACGTCGGTCTTGACGTCGTGTTTTGAGCTGTTATCGTACTCGCGTTCGAGCTACGCGCAGAATACGTCCTCGTTATCAGCAGGCTTCCGGAATGCGTGTACGCTGTGCAAGTTTATTGTGCTTAAATTGAAAAATCGAATTTTGATTCTCAACTACCACCTGCTTTGGATGATCGGGTACCAACCGATCATGCGCTCCTCAACCTCTCAGCTTAGCATTGTTAGCCTTTACCGTGCCGTTTGAACTTCTACGTGAGGCTCAATTGAGAATCGCATATTTTCTAAAACTGGAAAGGCACTTTTCTCCAGAAGAAAATCAGGATGTCCGATTGTCATAATTGCAAGCGGCATTACCGGTCAATTTAAAAAAAATAATCAACTTCTGCATCTAGCGAACCCCAGTCTCCATTATCGTTAATAACAAAATCGAAATTTATAAAAATAGTTAACCCTTTCAGCCACAGCTGTAAAGGTGTGGGTATCCAGCATGACCATGCTGAGGGTGACGGGTTCGATCCCCGGTCAGTCCGGGAACTTTTTGAAAAGTAAGTTTTCTTGACTTCCTTGGGCATAGAGTACCTTCGTATCTGCCACACGATATACACATGCAAAATGGCCATTGGCAGAGGAAGCTCTCGGTTAAAAACTGAGGAAGTGCTCATAGAACACTAAGTCACTAAGCTGATAAGAAGCAGGTTTTATCCCAGTGGGGACGTTACGCCGAGAAGAAAAATAATAACTTCAAAATACAGAATGATTTTTTTTATTAATATTGAATGATTTCAGGAGTAGTCATTAAGCTGCCTCTAGTTATACCATATTGATTTATTTAAAAGATTCTTCACACCGCATTCAACCAGAGACTGCACAGACCGAACATTACTTACACTAGACAACGGACAACACACAAGAACACCTAGTGGCCCAGTGACGAATAGTTTTTACCGACTGGAGCGGGAATCGAATCCATCATAAAAATTTCCTGTGAGAACGGGAAATCGAACCCGTCACCCAGAGCATGTTTTTGCTGGACACTCGCGAGTTCACCATTTTGGCTTACAAGTCCTACGAGATCAACTACACTAATCAATAGTTCAAAAATTAACGCGACCATCACTAGCAATTTAAACTTGTCCTCCTAAAACCTTAAATCTGTTCCAATTATTCTCAGTCAGTTCACCGCCGTCAAAACCTCAACCACTTCTTCCTCGCTCATGGTCGGTTGAATAGCTCATTCTGGCTTTTGCGGACAGAAAATCCACCATCGCGAGCTCCCAAAGCTTCATTAGGATAGAACAACACAGCTTCTCTACTTCCCTCAACCCAACCGAAGGAGAGTTTCCATAGCAATTGCTTGTTTCGTTGTTGTGTGCTAGCTGTGCGGTGCACCGCAGCAAAACTCCACCGAACCCCTCGGAACCTTTGGTATAGTGAAACTTTTCCACTTCCACGGACTCTTCGTTTCACGCCTCGCATCCGTCCGTCCCACCCGTCCTCTTTTCGCATTATCTCATTCCCAGCTCTTTGCCCCATCGCCAAACGAACGAACGAACAGTTTGTGTTCCACTTGAAAGCTCCCGGCCCAAGCCAAGTCACGAAAACTGTCGACAAGATGGAAAATGAGGTCATTTGGAAATGGCAACAAAACATCAACAAATTTATATTCCAGTCCCGACGCGGCGAGCAGCGACCAAGGACCGTCCGTCCATCCGGCAGACCGCACATTCCACACTCTCTGGATGCGATATCTTCCATGGTCGTCGTCGTCGTCGTCGTTGTAGTCCGTCATTAACGGCGTCATTGAGCCACGCCAGCCAGCCAGCATCATCATCATCAGCGCTGTTGGTTTGTATTATTGAGTCATCTTTTTGGCGAATTGCTGCGCTGTTATTGTGACAATATAACCGCTACTCGCGAGCGGAGGGCACTTTGGGGCTTCTTGAGTTTAGTCCGCGAAGCAAAGTTTTTATCCCCTCGAAGCAACCAAATCGTGGTGGCAAATTTGTGGGCAGGGCTGGTTCCTGGGGGATGAATCAAAACAGGTTTTTAGCCATTGTAGCGTTTGTATTTCTTGGTAGGGTTCAGCTATACCTACCTACTTGGCGCTGAAGGGAGTGGCTCATCAAGAATAGTTAACGTTATACAGCTTTCCATACTGAGCCTCTGATCTCCAGTTAGCCTTGTGGGTCCTAGCTAATCCAGAGACGACGGGTTCGATTCCCGTTTCGGTCGGGAACTTTTCTCGACATCCTGGGCATAGTTTATCATTATACTTACCTCACAATATACATAGTTCTTGCAATGGCAAGCAAAGAAAGCCTTTCAATTGATAACTGTGCTCAAATAACACTGTTGAAGCAAGGCGAAGTTCCAGTGGGACCGTATAGCCACAAAGAGGAAGACTGAGCATCTGGATGCCAGATCGTAGATTTGAGCTGCACCTCCTGGATAAACAGACACTGGCTAAACATAGAGCGGTATAGGGTGGCAAGAGCAGAAAAGAAACAGCAACACGAAGAGAGTGTGATCGCTAAAACACAGAAAAGCCGATCCATGCGCGCTATGTGGAGTTTCTTTTGCAATGATCAATGGTGCACGTCACAAGACTGCGCCAGTGTCCACCATGTGCTATGGCCTGTAAAATATGGATGAAACCCTATACATATTGAAAGCTCAGTGAAGCATAAGCACTTGTTTCATAAGAAAGACCATCGTGACCATGAAAATACCATCACAAACCTCAGGTGCGGAACCCACTTCCAAAGTGTGGTACATCAATCGTTTTCGCACATTGTCGATGTCGTACGGTACACTGCACTCACCGTCGACCACAAGCATCCTACCAGACGTGAAGTCCTTTTTTTCAAGACTTCGAAATACCACACAGTCCTTGTGCTTCCCCCATCATCTCCTTATCCAACCAGGAGGTAGCTACACAGAACCAAACAAAAACAAAAGTTCTTTCAACAAGCATTTGTTGCAAATTAAATTGTCCGTGAAAAGGAAACTGGAAGAAAACAGAGCAAATCGTATAGGTATAACTGTGTACAACAGTAGTACCTTTCACTATTCACCATCTGAAAGAAAACAGTTGTACAGTTAAGGATGCAACGTGCTGCCCGGCTTCTCTTGGACTAGACTTACTCGAATGCGAATGCGGGTTGAAAACGCTTGGAAGAGAGCGAGCGGGAACGAGACGCAATCCATCAAACAAACAGCAGTAACATTCACATCTACTGTTCCACAGCACCAACCAGCGCTCAGCGTCGTCCCATGGACTCTCAGACTCTGCACAGTTACAGTAGGTACTACTAGTCGCTGGGAAATGAAGGAAAACCCATTTTCATGAATACGGCATCAGAAGCAGCAGGAACCGGTCCTAATGCACAAGTTCTTTTGTTTATCTTAAATTACAAGAAACGGCTGTGGAGTGGAGTGAGATGGAGTTTGTTAAAATGCAGTGGCAGCTGTTAGGCGGGGCTATGGCTATTTGATTATACCGTAATGTATCTCGTACGTTGCATCTTGTGGCTGTTTGGCAGAGGAATTCCCAGTGGAACTCGAATATAAATATCTAGTAGAACTCCTAGATAAATACCCAGCCTTTTCGACGGAACTCCTACTGGAATTTTGTTTGAAAGAATTTCCAATGAAACTTCTAGCGGAGTACCCTGCATAATTTCTAGAGGAACTCCTAGTGAAACCTTTAAAGGCATTTCCATTGAAACTCCTAAAAGTTTTTAAAGAAATTTCCGGCAGAATTTCTAGAGGAATTCCCAATGCAACTCTGCAATTAAGAATTATCAGTTCAACCCTAGCAGAATTGCCAGTAGAACTTATAGAAGAATTCCCAGTGGAACTCCGAGATGAATATCCAGTGGAATCTGTAAATTCTAGAAGACCCAGTGGAACTTCAACAGGAATTCAAAGTGGAACTCCTGGAGACGTTCCCAGTAGAACTCCTTGATGAATACCCAGTGAAACTTCTATAAGAATTCCCAATACAATACCTAGAAGAACTCTCAGTAGAACTTCTAGATTACTTCGCACTGGAAATTTTAAAAGAATACACTGAAACCTCCATTTAGGTAGGATTCATTTGGGTAAAATCTATTTAGATTCCTCCATTTAGGTAACGTTACCTAAATAAAATTTGATGGTGTACAGGGCAGTTGGAGTACTCAGGATTACAAATAAAGTTGGTTTACGGGATAAAGGCAGAACTAAGAGTTAAGGGACGTTTACGGAGTGTTTAAGTGTTAAAAGTTTAAGAATATCCGAGATCTCCTTGGTTTAAAGGCTATCTGATCTATAAGCGTAATCAGTGATCTATTGGAGCATTATGAATGGAATTTATGTTTACACAGCCTCATGTTGCTATGTGTTGTCAAGTGGTGAGTTCTTTGTTAGTTTGAGGATCTCCAGGAACTTCCTTGCGTATAGGTAATCGAATCTACCAATGATTCTTTAAGGTTCTCCAAGAACTGCCTTGAGTATAGGTCATGGATCTACGAGGGCTACTAGTTGTATCTAAGAGCATTAAGAATGAGGTTTATACTCACACAGCTCCAGGCATATATGTTCTATCAAGTGGTGGGTTCTATGATTGAATAGGAATATCCGAGAACTCCCTGGAGTTAAGACCATCTGATCTACAAGTGTAATCAGTGATCTATTGTAGCTATGTGCTCTGAAGCCCCCTAAAACCCTCCTAAAACCTCTTGAGATGCCCTGAAATGTATTGAAAACCCTTGAAACGTTTTGAAACGCTTAGAAACGCTCTGAAACGCCTCTAAAATCCCTGTAAAACCTCGGTAAAATTACACTGAGAGCCTCTGAAGCCCCCTAAAACCCGTGTGAAACCTCCTGAAACGCCCTGAAACGCATTGAAATGCTTTTAAACTCTTTGAAACGCCTCTGAAACCCTCAGGAAATCTCCGTGAAATTCACCTGCGAGCGTTTTAAGCCCCTTTAAATCCATCGGAAACCTTCTGAAATGCCCTGAAACGCCCAGAAACGCATTGAAACGCTTTGAAACGTCTCTGAAACCCCCATGAAATCTCTGTGAAATTTACCTGCTAGCCTCTGATGTCCTCTTGAGCTCCCCTTTAATCTTCTGGAACGCCCTAAAACACATTAAAACGCCCTGAAACGCTTAGAATCGATTTGAAACGCTACTAAAGCCCCCTCCTGAAACGCCTGGAAACGGCTTTGACACCCCCCCCCCCCAAATTCCCTTGAGATTCCTCTGACCATCCCCCCTTTACATCTGAAAGCCTTTATCCCCTCCCCTTTGCATCTGCAAGCCACTTGCCCGTCTCAAACTTCTTTGTAACCTAGGAATCCATTTAGGTAATGTACCGACTCGTTACCTAAATGGAGGATTGGGTGTACTGATTGGAACTCTTAATAGTTTTCATAATGGAACTTCTAGAAGAAATCCCATTAGAATTCCTAGATGAATACCCAGTGGAATCCTAAAGGAGCTTCCAATAGAGCTTCAAGATGAATGATCAGTGGAACCTCTAAAGGGATACCCATTGAAATTCCTAGAAGTTTTCGTAATGGTATTCGTAGAAGAATTCTCAGCAGAACTTTTAAAAGAATTCCAGGTTTGGCTTACAGAAAATTTACCAGTGAAAATCCCAGAGGAATTTCCAGTAAAAATCCAAATTTAATGTTCGCATGAATTCTCAGTGAAACTCTTCGAGTAATTTTCAATGGATCTTATGGTTTAATTTACAATGTAACGTCTGAAAGAAACCCCCAGCGAATTTACAGGAGGACTTCACATTGGAATCCTTTGTGAAACTTCCAGTGTAGCATCTCGGAATCGCTTTCTTCAGAATCCCTTGTTTCTTTTGAAATCATGAGCCATCGTCAGGAACAGTCGATAATTTCGGAAATTCGGTATAAACCAGAGAATAAATTCCTGTACTTTCAAGTGGTCCTTAACAAGGTATGCGAAATTTGGAATTTGAAGAAAACGCCAGTAGAACTAAGTGGGATTTTGACTGGTTTTGACAAGTTTTTGAAATATCTCCAGAGATTCCTTCGAGAAAACATTTGAGTGTTGCTCCAGAAACTACCCCAGAATCTTCTTAAAAACTTCAATAAGTTAATTGTCGATATTGGTCCATAGATGTCTTAAACATCCACAAAGATTTATTTTATAAAATTTTCCATAATTTTTTTGAGAGATATTTTTAGGATTTTTTCTAGAAAATCTGATATGGATTTTTATGATAGTTCTGCATGAATTTCATCTGAACTTTTTTCAGAAATTTCTTTGAAATGTTTGGGATTCCCCAAAAAAAATCTTCCTGAGAAACTGCTGTTTTGGATTATTTGGGAAAATCATCCACAAACTCATCCATCGATTTTTCAGGAAATCATAGATGTAGATTTCTTTCGGTAATTTCCGCCATGAGAATCTTTGAGAAGCTAACGTTTCAGCAATTCCTCCAAAGTGTCTATCAAAAATTCCTCTAATGATTTCTTAAGAAAATTCTGCAAGCAATTATGAAGCAACTTCTCTTAGGTTTCCTCTGCAAATGTTTCTAGGAGTTCCTTATTATTCCTGTTCGGGTCCGTCACTGCGTCCAGTTGTAAAATCTTTTATGATAGGAATTCCTCAACAAAACCCTCCAGAGATTTATCAAGTTTCTTAAAAATTTCGTTCTTCATAAATTTACTCGAGGATTTCTATATATATATATTCTTTTTTTGAGATTTTTAGCATTTTCTTCAAGAACACCTTTAAAAATTAATGAAGGATTTCTTCTCAAACTGCTTTATGGATGCTTTTCAGAATCCATCCTTTCAGAAAAACTTTCACGGATTGCTTGAGAATCTGCTCCATAAAATTCTTCTAAAATTTTTCCAACAGTTTCTCCGTGGATTCCCAAACATTTCTTCATGCATTCTTCCAGAAATTATTTCGGGAATGCCTGCAGAGATTTTTTTCAGAATTCTTTCAGGCATTTCTCAATTTTTTTTCTCTAAATAGTCGACCAGAGATTCCTTCGGAAATTCCTCCAAGGCTTCGTTCAGAAAAACTTGCACAGGTTCCTTAAGACACTCTGCAGAAGCTTTAGAGAATTCGTCCAGAGATTCCACTAAAAAAATATTTCCAAGGGCTTTGTTTTTTTGAATTTCATCCAGAATTTTTTTTTTAAAATCTTCAAAGGATTTTTTTTCAGAAACCACTGCAGGAAGTGAAATCTGCCATGGACTGTTTCAGAAACACCTCCATCGATTCTTTTAAAAATACCTACATGTGTTCCTTCAGAAATTTCAAAATGAATTCGTACATATATTTCTCTGGACATTCGTTCAAAAATTCATCAAATGATTCCTTCAAAATCGTGTCTTGAGGCTTAAAAAAAATTCTACGGATTGCATGAAGTTCCTCCTTGGAATCATTCGTAAATTCCTCAACGGTTTTATTCAGAAATTCCACAAACAAATCTATTGAAATGTGTCAAGAACTAGGTTTAAGCATAAATTCATGAAAGTTATTGGCATACAATCTATAGTTAAAGAAAATATAAAATTTAAAATTAGAAATTCCTTCATTAATTTCTCCTGATTTTATTATAAAATCTTCAAAAAATTCTTTAAGAAATTCCGCTAAAATTTATTTTACAAATTATTTCAGGGATATTCAAGGGTATTCCAAACAAAACTCGTTCAGAGAACGTTTAAGTTTTCTTCCATAGTTCTCTGAGGATAATTTCCTAGTAATATCTTTCAAAATTGTTCCGTGAATTTCATTAGATTCCAAGTACTGTTTCAGACATTCCCAAAGCGATTATTTTAGAAATACTAACATTGGATTCGTCCAGAATGCTTAGTACAAAAATTTAGCTATACATTCTTTCAAAAATTTATCTTGGAAATCTTTAAAAAAAAACTTCCACGAATTGTATGAAATTCCTCTATGGAATCCTTTGTAAAGTCTTCAATATTTTTCTTAAGAAACTCCTCCAACGACTCTTTCAAAATATGTAAAGAAATAGCTTCATTGTAAAATTATTCAAATTCATTGGCCTAAAATAGTTTAAAAAAAGATTTTTTAGAACATATTAAACTTAAAACTAGAAATTTCTCCGAAGTTTCTTCAAGAAATTATATCAGGGATTCGCAAGAGGATTCCAAAACAAGAATTGGTTAAGAAATGCTTTCAAAGTTTCCCGAAGAAAATCTTCTTGTGATTCCTTTCAAAATTATTTCGTGATTTTTTTACAATTTTTTCTGGGTATTTTTTTGCAATAGTTATTTCAGGATTTTTTTATAAAACCTTCAAAGGATGCTATCAAAAATGTATTCAGAAATTCTTGCTGGAGTTTGCACATTGATTACAAAATTCCCGAAAAAAAATCCTCCATAAATTCGTGCATAAGGGTTCATTCAAATATTACGTAACGACAAAAAATTACATTTTTAGACCCCCTCCCTCCCCACGTAACAACTTTTGTATGGAAGATTTCAAAATTTTATATGAAGCGTAACACAGCGCTAGACCCCTTCCCTCCCCCATTGCGTTACGTTATATTAGAAAAATTTAAGAATTTCTGTGGAAACTCTGGCAGACATTCATGCAGGTATTACTTCAGGAATTTTCCCCAAGGATTCCTACATCTTCTTCTTCTTCTTCTTGGCGTAACGTCCTCATTGGGACAAAGCCTGCTTCTCAGCTTAGTGTTCTATGAGCACTTCCAGAGTTATTAACTGAGAGCTTCCTCTGCCAATGACCATTTTGCATGCGTATATCGTGTGGCAGGCACGAAGATACTCTATGCCCAAGGAAGTCAAGGAAATTTCCTTTACGAAAAGATGCTGGACCGACCGGGAATCGAACCCGTCACCCTCAGCATGGTCATGCTGAATACCCGTGCGTTTACCGCCTCGGCTATATGGGCCCCAGAGATTTATTCTGGGTATTTTTCGTTGATTCCTCCTAGAAATCCTTTGGGGATTTTTTTTCGAATTCCCTTGAAAATTCCCACTGGAACTTTCTTGAAAATTCCTTCTGGAAATTTTCTTTGTATTGAATTTCTTTGGGAATCCTCCAGGATATTCTTCGTTTATTCCTCCTATAAATCCTTCGAGAATTCCATATCACACTTCTGGATTCCCGCATGGATTCCTTCAGAGATACCTCCTGAAGTTTCTTTGGCGATTCCCAAGGGTAATTCCTTTGGGATTCCTGCTTTAATTTATTTGGGGAATCCTCCTTATTCCGTCCGTGATTTTTCTTGGATTTCCTTTTGAAATTCGTCAAAATATTTAATCAGAGATTTTTTCAGAAGTTTCTAAAGGGATCTCTCTAAGAGATATTCTTGCAGAGATTAATCCAGAATTTTCTTCATAGATCCCTCCAGGAGTTTCTTTAAGGCTTATCCTGGAATTCCTTCTGAGATTCGTCCCTGAAATCATTCGGGGATTCCTTAGTGTAAATAGTGTAACCTTATTATAAAATTTGACAGCTTCTGAAGGTTCTAAAAAAACAAAACAAAAATTGTAGTAACATCGATATTTTATTGCCCTTCATTTTCAATGTTATTATGCAAAATGCACTAGACAAAGGATACGGGTAAAGTCACAATAGAGCTGATCGCTGGTCACAGTGACGGACCCAAGCAGAAATTAAAAAGGTATTCATTCAAACGTTATGGCCATGAAAAAGACCAGACAACAAATTCTAGAGCGTAGAGACAACTTTTTTGCTTTGCCAATGTTGACATTATGGTCATATTTTGGTCACGCCGATTCACGCCGCCGCCGCCGCCGCCGAAAGCTGCCACCGGCGTAACGCCGATGACGCCGCCGCCGCCGGCCAAAAATTGCCCTTGCGCCGCCGCCGAGGACAATATAGTCGGGTCGGCGCACAGGTCTATTACTATGGAGCTTCGGTAATTACTTTGGGAATTTCTGCGGTAATTACATCAAGAATAATTCCGGCAATTCCCTCAAAAATACCTTTGTGAATTTACGTGAAAAATAATTGAGAATTCTATTGATAATTATTTCAACAGTTCTTTCAGAAATCTTGGCGAGAAACACTTTGAAAATATCTGCGGTAAGTGCTTAGAATTTTTTTTAAACTCCTTCGGCGTTTCCTTTGGAAAGTTCTTTAAGGATTGATTTACCATTACCTTTGGACATTCGTTTGCAAAATCCTCCAGTTATTTGAATTATGAAAATCGCTCCGGGAATTCCTTCAGTATTTTCTTTGAATATGGATTTGGTGTTTTCCTTGCAAATGCTTTTAGAATTACTTGACTTTGACTCGAGTGCAACCAAAAAACTGCACTGCGTGACTCTTTAGCAACATGGGAATAGTTTGAAGAACTCCCTCGGATATTTATTTTGAAGGTTCTTCTTCTTCTTCTTTATGGCTCTACGTCCTCACGGGGACTTAGCCTGCCTCGCTTCAACTTAGTGTTCTTTGAGCATTTCCACAGTTATTATTTGAAGGGCTTTCTTTGCCTGCCATTGCATGAATTTGTATATTGTGAGGCAAGTACAATGATACACTATGCCCAGGGAGTCGAGAAAATTTTCCCGACCGGAACGGGAATCGAACTCGCCGTCTCCGGATTGGCGATCCTAAGCCTTAACCACTAGGCTAACTGGAGACTGAAGGTTCTTGACAACTGATTCCGAAATATTCATAGAAATTTCTTCAGGAGTTTCTCCTGTAGTTCATTCAAGAGCTTTTTTTATCATTGTTGGGTGAAGTTGAGCCACTGCGTCTAATAAGCTTTACTTTTGTGTCATGAAGACTGTCAGGAGTTCCTCGTGGATTTCTCTTAAGAGTTTCTTCAAAACTTTCACAAGAAATAATAAAGGATCTTGCGCAAGAGTTTCCGGAGAAGCTTTCAGATGAATTACTGAAGAAATGTACAGAAGAATTCCCGGATGAACTTTTCAGAGATTCCCAAAGGAACTTCTGAAAATTTTCCGGACAATCTTCCTGGAGCATTTCTGCAGAAAAATTCGGATGATATTCCGAAAGTATATCCGAAACAGCTTCAGGAGATACTTCCATGAAAATCACCAGAGGATCAATTCTGGTGAAATTAAGGAAATTTCAGAAAAATCTACGGAAGAAATGGAAGAAGCCTAGAATCATCTTCTGAAAGGGTTCTCGGTAAAAAAAAAACTTCGGAAAATTACTCGAGTATTTCAATTGAGAATTCCGTAAGTAATTACTGACAGAATTCACGGTAACACTTCTGAAAGCATTTCAGAAGCTCTTTGAAGAACTCTCAGTGGAACCTTTAGAGGAATTCCAGATGTTGCTCCTAAAGAAATGTTCGGTGATACTCCTACAGGAATTCTCAATGCAACTCTTAGAAGAGTTCCCAGTAGAACCCATAAAGGAACTCTTAGAGGAATTCCATGTAGAATTCCTATTCCTGATATTCAAGTAGAACCCTTAGAGAAATTCTCACTGAAAATTCCTTAATACCCAGTGGAACTTCTAGAGACATTCCTAGTAGAACTCCTAGATAAATTTACAGTACAATGAGTAGATATCTTTTCGATGGAACTCCTAGAGGAATTTTGATTGAAACTCCTGAAAGAATTCCCAATGGAACTTACTTAACACTTAGTAGAATTGTTAGATGAAAACACAGTGGACTCCTAGTTCCCAGGAGAACTTCTAGATGGATATTTAGTGGAATCTTTTAAGGCATTTCCATTTAATCTTCTAGAAGTTGTCCTGATGAAACTTCTAGAGAAATTTCCAGTGGAACTCTATAAGGAATTCATGGTGGAAGTTCTTAAAAAATTCCCGGCGAAACTGCTAGAGGGATTCACAGTAGAACTCCTAAGGGTGGAACTTCTAGATTAATAGCCGGTGGGACCTCTAAAGGAATTCCCATTGAAAGTCCTAGAAGTTTTTCTAGTAGTAGAACTTAAGGCGAAACTGGAAACATTTCCTCATTTTTTCAGTTTTTGATTTGTTTTTAAATAACGAAGCAATATTTTCAAAATCGGTTTTCGTACACATGTAGAGTATGGATCAATGTATCTTCTGAATTTTTTTCGTTGTGGAAAATGTTTTCCATTTTTTCTAAAACCATTTTTTTGTGAAATTTTGTTCAAAAATGGTTTCTTCAAAAACGAAAAACATTTTCCACAACGAAAAAAAAATCCGAAGATACCTTGATCCATCCTCTACATGTGTACGAAAACCGATTTTGAAAATATTGCTTCGTTATTTTATAAAAAATCAAAAACCAAAAAGTGAGGAAATGCTTCCAGTTTCGCCTTAAACAAGAATTGCCAATGGAGCTCCCAGATAATTTACCAGTGGAGTTTCTAGGGGAATTCCCAGTAAATAATCTAGATCAGTACTCGATGGAACTCCTTGATGAATTCTTCGAGTAATTTTCTATTAAACTTCTGGATAAATTCCCAGTGAGTCATCTGAAAGAACCTCCAGCGATATTCCAGGAGGACCTTACAATTGAGTTCTTTGTGAAATTTACAGAAAAACATATCGGAACTTTTTTTTAAATTTATATTTTATTCGTGAGTTTTAAATAATGCTAATTCTTCACGCATCTCGGAACTGCTAGTTTTCTCCGGATCCCGAGATTATTTTTGAAAGCATAACCTATCGTCAGGATCCCTCGATATCTTTGGAAATTCAGTTAACTCCAGAGGATAAATTTTTCTACTTCGAAATTATCGTGGGACTCAGACAATTTCTGAAATGGCACATTTTAAAAAAAGTTTAAACATTTCTTAAGAGATATCTCCAGGGAATCCTTCGAAATCTTCGTAAGATTCCTCCAGAAACCTTCCCAGTATATTCATTGAACAATCTTCCATGTGTTGCTTTTGATATTGGATGTCTTAAAAACATCATAGAGGGAATTCTTTCTGAAAATTTTCCATGGATGGTTTAAGAAATATCTCGCAATTCTTACTTGGATTTCTCAAGATAGTTCTTCGTGATTTTCATCTTGACTTTTTTCCTTCCGAAGATGCTCGATAGATGCATTTAATCCTCCTTTGGTATTAGGGTCATTTTTGACCTAACACTACGTCAGCGCCAACGTGATGCAAAAGGAAGGTTATAAACCCTCCATGAATTCATTTCAGAAAGTCCTTCATGGACTGCTTACGAAAATGCTTCAAAAATTTCTACTGAAATACCTTCAACAGATTCTTCATTGATTCCCCTATAATATCTTTCGTTAATTTTCCCAGAAATTTCTCCATTTAATCTTTCAGAACTTCCTTCGAGAAATTTTGCAAAAAACCTTACACGGATTTCCTCAGAAATGTCTACAGCAATTAGGTATTTCCGAAATTTAGAATTCTTTGAGGAATTTCTCCTTAAGGCAAAACTGGATGCATTTCCTAATTTTTTTGATTTTTGATTATTTTTATTAAATAACGAAGCAATATTGAATCAAGGCATTTTCTGATTTTTTTTCCTGCTGGAAAATGTTTTTCGTTTGTGTAGAAACCATTTTTAAACAAAATATCACAAAAAATGTTTTTTTTAGCAAAAATGGAAAACATTTTCCACTACGAAAAAAAAAATCAATAGATACCTTGATCCATAATCTACATATGCACGAAAACCGATTTTGAAAATATTGCTTCATTATTTAAAAAAAAAGCAAAAAAAAATGGGGAAATGCTTCCAGTTTCGCCTTAACTTTTTCTTTAGAAAATTGTCCATACCCAAGTAACACCGAAAACATAATCAGAAGTCTTAAACTAATCATTTTGTCCTATAACAGTTGTTTCATAGTTTTTCAAAACAAATGTTGTCTTGTATAAGTCATATTCATGATTCCAAAAACTAGTCTTCAATAATTTCTTATTAAAAAGTCGTATTTGAGTAAATATTTTGTCTTTTCAAACAAATGTGACATGTTGATATTAATTTTGTTGGATATGTTCTAATAACGTTTATTTTGCCGCAATATGACAAGTCTGATTAAGTTTTATATTTGTCTTAATATGTTCATCAAACACATTCTCGGTAGGGACTTTCGGTTCTTCAGATTTGTGCTCATGAAAATTCGAGCTGTGGCTTCGTCATATCTTAACGTTTCGCTAATAAATGCAAATACATTACAACACTCCAATGTATTGGGTTTTACATTACAACATATTTTCTGTATTGCACGTGAACTTTCAATAGATTCTTCTCTATACTACTGCCGTCCAACTTACCCGATTATTGTAATAAATATATAAACTATCACAATATTTTGCAGCTCACATTTATATTTTACGACATAAAATGGCTTGAGTCTTCCTGAAATAGTTTCTTTAAAGACCACTTCAGACCACTTACGTCAACTCGTAGCACTACCAGGAGGATTTGTTTTGCTATTTATAATAATGGTATAAGTTTGCTACTATTTAATTGGGTCAATAGTGACGTAGATCGCAAAAGAAACTTCCTTGAGTTTCTTCATGCCTACCACACGATAAACAAAAAGCCCCTCTACAGCTCAACAGACTCAATATGTTTGATAAGTCGTATTAGAGTAATATTTTCAGTCTTACTTCCAATACTTGTTTTAGTTAGGTTCTGTCAAAACATAATATGTTTCATTTGTTCTTATGAAGTCATATTCAGGGTTTCTGCAGTATGTATGCAAACATGTGTAACATGATGACATGTTCAGTATGTTTCATAAGTCATATATGAGTAACATTTTCAGTTTGTCTTTCAATACTTGTTTTTGATGAAGTTTTTGTTAAACATAATATGTTTTGTTTGTTTACATTAAGTCATATTCATGTTTTTTTCAATAAGTAAACAAACATATGTAACATAAACTAAAGTCATTATTTTTAACTAGGCTATGTTACACTTACCGATCATAAAAATGTCGATATGATGTTCAATATGTAATAAATTAAGAATAAAAACTATACTTTTACCGTGCCAATGCTCTACAATTTTGATTGTATTAATTAATAAAATTTCAATTGGCTCGACGGCATACATCAATTTTATCATCCTGGAAAAACTAGTAGTGTATCATTTTTCTAGATGGAAATTCTTATCGACTTTCACCGCAATTTTTTATGAAAAATTACCCATTTTACGAACCGACAACAATGTTGATAATGATATTGATTTTCACGAGGTAGTGACACTACCTCCTGTCAATTTTCGTTTATAAAATCAGCCCAAACATGTGAAATATATTTTCTTCTTTTTCTGACGTTGTCAACACTGGACCAAAGCCTGCTTCTCAGCTTAGTGTTAGTCTACGAGCACTTCCACAGTTATTTATTTAGAGCTTCCTCTGCCAATATCAATTTTGCATGTGTATGTCACTTTAAAATTTCTTCATTCATATCCATATAAATTGTGATGGCTATATGTATGACATTGTAAAAAGAATATTCTCAATTTACATTTACAAATTTTCCAGATTGGTAAGCATTAAGCTAATTTCTAATCATATCTCGAATCATTTAGCATGCCGTGTCCAAGTATGCCATTTATTTTTTTCATTAATACTCTTAATATTTATAAAATATTCAGTCAAATATCCCATTTTTATCCATGATGTATGATTTTTTTTTTTTGCAGGATTTAGAATTACTATTTAGGAAAACAAAGCACTTAAGGTTACACTTGCTCAAGTAAAACGATGGTTTTAATTTGTTTTATTTTATTATCCTTCAAATATACGTGTTTATAAGGCGCATTAAATTTATAGAAGTACAAATGCCAATTTCACCAGAAAAAATGACTCGCACCACAATTTCTGGTCATGGAAAGCCAATTTTAAGTGGGATTAGTTTAGCTGAAATAATATCGCAAGCCATATTTTGCACTTGAATATTTTTTTTTTTGACATTTTGAAACATATTTGAATACGGTTATGCAACAAACATTGATTACGCTTTAGAAAAGAAACTGAATTTTCATCCTCAATTAGAAAAAGAAGACGTGTAGTTTGTTTATTGAAAGTTGTCAGAATTATGTACTGTAAAACATACTAAGAAACATTATTAAGTATGCTTTGATTCATCTTCTTCTTCTTCTTCTTCTTGGCGTAACGTCCTCACTGGGACAAAGCCTGCTTCTCAGCTTAGTGTTCTATGAGCACTTCCACAGTTATTAACTGAGAGCTTCCTCTGCCAATGACCATTTTGCATGTGTATATCGTGTGGCAGGCACGAAGATACTCTATGCCCAAGGAAGTCAAGGAAATTTCCTTTACGAAAAGATCCTGGACCGACCGGGAATCGAACCCGTCACCCTCAGCATGGTCATGCTGAATACCCGTGCGTTTACCGCCTCGGCTATATGCTTTGATTCATATAGAACATGATTATAACATCACAAATATGTTGCCGAAGCTCCACCTTCCGCGCTTTTTCGGTCATATATCTGTCTGAAAAACGGTTTTATTGCTATGAACCAAACCACAGTAACTGGTCATATTGGAGTCGAAATGATTCCTATAGAACATGTTGTGATACTTGGGTAGTTTGCTTGAGAACAAATTCCTCAAGAAGTTCTTTAAGAGGCTTTCAAAAATTCGTCTAGAGATTCATACAGAAAAATTTCACCAAAAAACGAGTCACTAGTGGAAATTCTGAATAAATTTCTTAGGCAGTTTCTAAATGAATTCCAAACGAATATCTGGAATCTCTAGCCGAATTTCTGTTGAAAGCTCTGAATGAATTCTTTCAAGAATTCCTTGAAGAATATCTGAAGGAATCCAAGGAAAATTCCTTAGGAACTCAAAGGAGGATTTTCCAAAGAAATTTCTGCAGGTATGCACTAGGGAAACCCCTGGAGGCAGAACATCTTAACCCTCTAACATCTATCCCCCGCATTTGGACGGGGCATAGTTTGAGAATTTTTGTATTTTTTTTCTTTCCTGGAAAATCAAAACTTTTATATTCTTGGATAACATAGGGTAAATCGTCAATTGTTGCACACCTTAAAAACTCGCCAATTGTTGAACATATATAAACAAAAGAACATGTTCAAATCGATTTTATATGACGAAAAATGACATTAAGATCAAAATCAAAAATGTGGGTATTAGAGGGTTAAGATAGTTTTAGAAGAATTCCTGGAAAAACTGCAACAAAATGCTCACTCGATTTCTTAACGAAGCTTTGTTAGAATTCGCTGGAGGACCTGCAGAATTTTGGATGAGTTCATGAAGGAATTTTTTGAGTGATTTCTATGGGAATCCATGGAAGAATCCCGGGTAGAGGTGAATAACAAACCAATAACTAAAGAATAATATATTTTGTCATCATATCTAAATTTGCAATTCTTTAGTTCTTTATGAATAGTTCAGAATGACACATAAATTACAAAATATGCTAACATTGTAAAACTTGTAATTGACGAGTTATTACTAAATAGTATAATAACATAATAATAACAAATCTTACTATCATACTATCCTGTCACAATATCAAAACAATAACATAATTTACCATCATATTAAAATATGTTATTATTTTGACATTCGTTTTGCTATTATTTTGTTATTACAATGTCAAAATCAGTTATTCTTTAGTTGTTATGCCATAGAAATTTAGTTATTATTTTTGTTATTTTAACTCTTATTTCAAACAAACTAATAGCAAATTTTGCCATTCAAACATTCTATTTTAATGGTAAAATTTGCCCTTCATTTGCCATTTCGCTTTACCCGGGATCTGCTTGGAAATCCTGAAAAAAAATCTGGAGAAATTTTTGAAGAAATCCATGAATTTATTTTTCAAGATCTCATTTAAGGTCTACTACTAAGTGATTTTTTGAAAAAAAAAATCCGTACTAATTTCTAGAGGAAATAAAAAAATCCTTTAGGAATCCGTCAGCGAATTTCTGAAGAATACTTCTGGAAATTTTGGAAGATAGGGGCTGTCCATAAACCACGTGGTCATTTTTTGAGACTTTTCAACCCCCCCCCCCCCCCCACCGCGTGGTCATTAGTCCATACAATTTTTTTTATTTGTCCATACAAAATAGTCATTGGCTGAAACCCCCCCCCCCCAACTCATGACCACGTGGTTTATGGACAGCCCCATATTCTGAATTTCTGTTTTTCGAGAAGAATTCATGCAAGACTTTTCGAAAGAATCCATTAGGTTCATAATATGTTCTCTGGAGGATTCCTTGAAATTCTGGAGAAATTTCTAGTGGAAGTTCTGTAAGCACCTCCCAGACAACCAGGAGTCGCATAAGAAACCACGTTGTCAGGGCCGGATTTACAAATGTGGGGGCCCGGGGCCACAGTGTTGTGGGGGCCCTCTTTTTTGAGGATTTTTTTTCATTGTAGAAAAATCCAGAAAATATGGAAAATTCTTCCAAAAATTAGGGTTGTTATTGAAGAAATTAGGCTGATTCAAATATTTATTTCACTTTTTGTCCCACCACTGTTTGGCTGGTCGAGGGGGGGGGGGATAAAAATAATATAGTATTTAATTTCAACAATATTCAAAACTCATCAGATTTGTTGAAGAATTTTTGGCAGGACCCGATATTTTGATAAAATATTTTTCTAGCTGCCCCCTCAAAATGCAATATACTGCCGAAAATTTTCAAAGAGGGGGGGACAAAAAGTCAAAATGAAATTTGTTTCCGCCTTAATCTAGCTTGATAAGCGTAACTAGAAAAAAGGCATCCACTATAAATTAAGCATAACAGAGATCCAGATATGAAAATCTAGTCTGAAGACGATCGTAAAAGAAATTTTATCAAGGAAATAACGCTTTATCCGAGAGTGTTCATAGTATAAAATTCCATTGATCAAGTCGAAACTCATGAGGAAGTCCTTTAAGAAATTTAAAAATAGATTTTATTGGAGACATTTTCGATAAATTTCAGATAAAATTTGTAGCGCTATCCTTGAGGCCGTTATTGCAAAACCTTTAAATAGAATTTCTTGCGGAATCATTGATGAAATCTATACAGTTGCTGACCGATTACCAGGTTTCTTTTTTTGTGGAACTTAAGCATAAACATTCCTAACGTGACTTCGAGAGGAGTTTCTGGTAAACGAGCAGAATAATTGTTAAGAACTCCTTGTGAAACTTCAAGATGCAAAAAATCCATAGTGGTATTTTTAGCGGAAATTCTACTAAAAGCTGCTGAACAAATTTCATCGGAAATCCATAATGAGTTCCTGATGGAGTTTCTGTTTTACTTTGAATAGAATTATAAGTAAAATTTCATAATAATCTTTGGCGGACGAATGTTTATCCAATTTAAACAAAAATTGTTTGCAAAACTTTAAATATTTCAGGATCTTTCTAGAATTTCTCCACAAATATCTGCTGCTGTTTTCATAAGGAACCTATGGATTTGTTAAGAGCTCGCCTTATTCAAGCTAGGAAGAAAAATTCGTCATGGATTTAATCATATTAACGAAAATTGGATCAGATCTCCGCCTAAATCCAACCTAAAATTCTTGCTAGTTCCTTCAAAGAAATATTTCAACAATTCTGGGGTTCGATTTGAATAATTTATAAGTTTGGTAAGCGAAATCAAACTCTACAATTCTAAAAAATATTCTTTATTCTGATCTTATAACACCAATAATTTTCGACAGAAATAAACACGAATTTTCAGCAGAAACTTTTCGTCTCTCTATTCTAAAGCGTTTAAGGTTTCATCCATAATTCAGGTGAAGATTTTCTCATGTATTTTCGGTAAAATAACTTGTGCAATTCACAAGAGTGATCAATTCAAACCTTAAAAATCTTAACAACTCTCTGGAAAAGTTTGAAATTTTATAAAAGGTATCTGCATCTGCATCTTTCTAATTTGAAGCACAATATTTCACACACATCCTGAGAGTAGAAGTACTTGTGATAAAAATTAAATCAAGATGTTTCTAGCACTACTTTTTTTCGGTTCTCTGCACGTTGTATATCGTATAAAGTACTATTTCAAGTCACTATCGCATATTTGTACGGCTGACTGACAATTTTCATCGCATATGATGTTATTTTTTGAACTTATTACGATGTATCAGGTGAAGTCATATAAGAATACAAATCAACTTTTATAAGGTATGAGTACATCGTAGTAGATGATATTCTGATGTTTTATTGCGATGAACTTTACTTATTCGCAAAAGCGTGCGAGCGAACTCGCAAAGTGTCAAATGAATTCGCATAACTACGTACTGCGATGATTATACGGCTTCGCTTGGTACTTTTTCTTGTTGTGTCAGTTTACCGCACATTGGTATATGGATGAAATCGCATAAACGTACAAATAAACTCGTTGAAGTGTGCATACAAACTCACATAAGCTAGAAGCGTTTATGTTGACATTATGCGATTTTATATGTGATAACAATTAAAGAGTTTCTGTTGCACTGTGGATGCAGTGCCAAAAAGCTACAATAATGTGAACAGCCAAAATTATGGTTGCAGAGTCATCATTATTTGTTTTTTTTTTTGACTTGATAATCAACAATGGGAGGTACTAGCCAGAGAGAGGCAGTGAAAACTGTACGGGAAATGGTGCTTCGTCGTTTTTAGCCTGCCAAACACGCACAGCGCAAGTGAACCAAGTGCATTCCAGCAAACACTGAGGTGAGTTAGAATATCATGATAATTAATCAGCTTGTTTCATAAGTAGCGTTTGGTGTTGTGTGTGAAGTGTGGCTCGACAATCCAGAGGTCATTAGTTCGATATCGAGCTGACAAGAATTGTTTTTTTTTTTAATATTATTCAGTCGCGCGGAATTACGTCGCAATAATGCACACGGTGCATCGCATATTAAGATATCGCATCAAGTCATACAGCGTTATTATTGTTCCGTCAATGCACGTATAGCGCCTCCACTTTTGTACGCATAAGGCACTTTTGCTGCATCTTATGCGATGTAACTTTAACGCATAAAAGTACGTATAGCATGAAACATGAAACATGAAATAAACTTCATTTGTACGTGCAAATTGGTTGTCTGGGCTGTGAAACTTTTGACGAAATTCATGGAGGAATATCTGGATTAATCTAAGCAAGAGTTACTTAACTAGTTATTGGAAATATTTTTGATCGAATCAGTGGAGATTTTCGGAAAGTAATCCACGATGATTTTGTGAAAGAAAATCTTGATGAGTTTTTCAAGAACTTATTGAAAATTAATCTCAGGAACTTTGAAGGAAATGAACGAAGGATTTCTGAAGAATTCCCTGAAAGCATTCCTTTAAGAAGAAAAAAGAACAAGGAAGATTTTCCAAATCAATCCCAGGAAGGAGTTTAGAAGGAATCCATGAAGGAATTACCTAATTAATCTATGTAAGGCTTTCTTAGGGAATTCTTGTATAATTTTTTGGTGGAATATTTGAAGAAAACTCTGGAAGGATGTTCAGGAATAACCCGTTAAGAAATTGTTATTGAAATTTCTGGTTCAATCCTTGGACAAAAAATACAAAAAAGTTCCTCCATGAATTTTCTAAGGACTTTTTGGAAGATTCTCTAAAAAACCAGGAAGAAATCCTGAAGGGATCTCTGCGGGAGATTCTCTGCAAAAATTATGAAATAAATATGCAGAGAAAGGTCTTTAAGAACTTCTGGCCAAATATCAAGATTTTCTAGAAATAACTCTCTATGAAATTTCAGGAAGAATTATCAGTGAAATAATAATCAATGAAATCAGAGGAAGTTCCAAAGCAATCCCTGATAAAAAAAAATCCAAATGATTCCCCGAAGACTTTTTTTTAATTTGGATGGTTTACTGAAAATCCTTCCGAAATGTTTTTGAAACAACCCCTGAGGGATTTTCTAAAGGAGCCACTGAAGAATTTCTTGGAGATTTTTCTAAAACAATCAATGCTGGATTTGAAAAAAAAAAACTCTGAAGAATTTCTGTAGCAGCTTTTCTAAAAGAATTCCTGAAGAGAACTGTGGAATAAATTCTTGAATTTGTTTTTAAATCCGTGGAGGGTTTTCCAACGAAATTGCTGGAGAAAGGTTTATTTTTTCTTTATTTATTAGAGCGCAGCGAATTCGTAAAGTTTTATTGAAATTGAGCTTTGCAAAGAAGCATATTTCCGTTTTTTTTGAAGAGCTGGCGTAAGGCTAGGCTCTTTTTACGATTTTACAGTGCTCTTACAGGGCGCTGTTAAGACCCATTGGCATTACGTTAGTGCGTAAGTGTCCCCTTCCAGGGTACCTTTTTCAATTTCTCTACCTGTCCTTATCTCTATGCCCCTCTCTGACTTTATTTCTTTTAGATGATTAAATATGCTCATTTTAAGGCAATGATACAAATGGTCAAAATGGAGTATAATGTGGCTCCAGAGCCGGTCTGCTGAAACCATTGTATTTGGCCCCTCACTTTCAATTTCCTCAAACCGCCCATGCTGTTCTGCGTTTGGGTGGGAAACCCTCCGTACACTGATGGAAGGTCATTCTTGGTCTATTTGTTGTCGGAGTAAAACAACGGACGCGATTGTTTCGGTTACTGAGAATGGGGAATTACGCCCCTCGCACCACCAGCTGTATGCACTCTGTGTGCCTGTCGAGGCTAATTGTCGGGATGCATTTGAAGCAGCAACTTGAACCTTTAGCAAGCGGGAGGCAGCAGCGTGGGTGGTCTGATTGGCCGGCCAAAGAACCCATCCTTCGTCAAGAGGAGCAGTTATCTTTTCTTTTTTGTTTCTTCACTGAACCGAACTGAACTCAACTGAGCCGGTTGTGGTGGTTGTAATTACTCAAAGTCAACAAGAACTCACCGATGAGCAAGCAGATGGAGGACGGAGGGACACAAAAACCGGTTGCTCCCTGTCTGAATTGTTAGTATATGATGATAGCGGTAATGATGGTTCTTTGTTTATTCAGGAGCAGCAGCAGTTGAAGAAATTGTTTCTTCAAGCAAAAGGTTTTTTTTTTTCTATTTTGATTAGAGAGAACGTCTTCCTCGGAAGAATGGCTCGTTTTCAATTTTGGTTGACTCAGTTGGCGAGAGTGAATTTGATTGTTTCAGGCCTCAGCCTTAAGGACGAAAAACGGAAATCCAATAAAACATTCCACCCGGATAAAGCAGAGCAGAGAACGGAGTATTTCCCGACAACAAAAATTGTTTTTTAACCGAATTACCATTCCAAAGAAGCTATGTGAACTTCTAGCGTTATGCTGTTTTTCGATAGACTTGCTCGTGACCGACGAAGCGTTGTCGCTATTTCGTTTCGGTCCTATGGCACTTCCGGCCATCTGCCAGCAGCATGTCAGCGACAACGGCGATCGGAGGATGACAACTGGTTTGGACAGGCCGTTTGTGTGCCGAAAGGATGAACGGATTCTGTCTGATTGAATCATCATTCTAATTTTGGACCGCCTCCGACACTGATGAACTTGGTTTGTTGGCTTGGTTCAGACGTGTCTGTTTTGAGAGCGCTTTAAAGTGGGGTTGATTTCAATTTAAATTCATCATTGTATTGCAGCAATACGTTTGGCAGAAACAATACATCTCTTAAACACAAATTGGTAGCCAAGTAAAATGCCAGTCAGCTACGCTGCCAGTGGTGTCATCGTGGTTACTCCAAGTTACTCACTGAGTAACCAGCTCTTGAGGTCAAACTTATTTTTTTTTTATTCCCAGGATGAGCGCCCTCGCAAGTATAAGAAAAACAGCCTATGTTTTTTTTTTTGTTTTTGTGCTTCCACACATGTAAGATAACAGCTTCTCAGTGAAATTAGGAATTGTTTCCGCTCTACACCAAGGAAATCGGTGTTTTTTTTTCGATATTTTGCACCCTCCAGGCCCGTGCGCAGAAAAGATGTCAAAGGAGGATTTTTTCGTATTTTCAATATAAGGCGGAAAGGCGCCTTCTATATGGAACTTGGGTAATGAGAAGGGTTTAACCAACCCCCAAAACAACCCCCACCCCTCTTAGGTACGAGCTGGGCGTCTTCATATAGAGAAACTAATGTATTTTTGACAATTATGTTCTCTTCGTTATAGGAGATTTTTAAAACCTATGGAGCTGAAAGTTGACCGCAAATCTTTCCCAACCTAGCTTAATTATACGACTTCAAAAGTTTCAATAAATTTTGTGACAAAACCCCCTTATGACAAAGAGAACAAATCTTCCGATAATATGTATGTAAAAATTTTAGTGATATTTGATCTTTTTCTGTCACTCTACCAAATATTATAATATTCTTTTGTGGTTTTGCATAAGTGCAAATGTGACTTTAACGCCCCGAATGTGTAAAAAAGCTCTTACATATGAGGGGTCAAGATGCTAAAGGAGTATAAGTGACCATTTTCTCGATTTTGAGCTGAGCATATAAAGAAATTCTTCAGATTTCAAGCTTTCAGGAACTTTTTAAGATTATTTTTACGATGTTTAGTAAAATTACAAATATCGGAGAAATATGATTTGTTTTTAAAACTCCATACTTTTTGTATGGGATGAAAAATTGGTGGAAAACTTTAAACCTCATTTACTTGAAAGTGGGTTTTTGTCACTTACACCCCTTTGCTTCTAACCCCCTCATATAAGGAATGGAGAATTTGATTTTGTTTTCTTCCACATTTACAGATACGCATAAGAATATTCCATCTGCGATTTTTCTCGATGTGTTTGCGTTAACACAAGAAAAACTTCCTTCCAGATATATATCTACGCTCCTATTCCTTACCTTTTAAGAAAATTTAAGATTTTGGAAGTGTAGAAGAGCCTCTGATATTATTTAGTGATTGCTTATGCGATTTTTTACGAAATTATGTACTACATAGTACCTAATCTTTTAAAAATATATCAAAGGTTCATACTGAAAATTCATCCAGGGATTTCTTTAGCTTATTACATCTTTAGAAATTCCTCCAGTGATTGCTTCAGAAAATGTTCAGGTAATTTTTTAGAAATTTTGCCATGAATGCCTACCAAGATTTTTCTGGGAAATCCTTCAGGCATTCTTCCATTGATTGCTTTAGAAAGTTCTTAAAGTCCTGTCTAATTTTCTACACAGTTTCTAGATATCATTTCAGCAATTAACTTGAATTTCATCAAGGATTTCCATGAGAATTTTCGTTATAGCATGTCCCAGAAATTTCTCCACAAATTCCTCTAGGGGGGGGGGGAATCCTTAAAACATCCTTCACAGATCCGATAATCCATGGATTCCATCAGAAATGTATTCAGCGTATCTTTAAGAAAAACAAAGGTTCCTCCAGAAATTTCTCCAAGGATTTGTTTAAAGAATATTTTACAGACTCCTTCGGAAATTCTTACAAAGATTACTTTAGAAATTCTTCCAGGCATTCGTTTTGAAATTTTTCTTGAGATTCCTTTAAAAATATGTCCCAGATATTTTCTATGGATTTCTTCCAGAATAAATTCAAGGTTTTCTCCAGAAATTACTCCAGGAATTAGGTCTTAAAATCTCCCAAGGTTTCTTACAGGAGCTTTTTTTGTTTCAAACATTCTTCTAAGAATTTTCTGAGATTTTTTTCCGGAGCTTCATTCAGATATTCCCTCTCCAAGAATTCTTTTTAGGTAGGTTCCTTCTGAAACTACATCATGCTTTTAGAAATTTGGCTTGAGATTCGTTTACAAAAATGATCAGAAATGTCTCCAGGGATTTTTTTTCACGATCTCTGACAGGGTTTTCTTTAGAATTCCTTTCTTTCATTGGTTTCTTTAGAAAATTTTCCTGATATTCCTTCCATTGAAAATTTCCACATGAATGTGTTAAGAATTTTTTAAGGATTCATCGAAAAAAACCTGCAGAAATTCCTCCAGAGATTCTATGGATTCTTTCATTTTTAAATTATTACTTCCAGTAATTCAGACAGGAATTCTTCCAGAGATTCCTGCAGGAGTTCATACAGAGATTCCTTAAGGATTTCTTCTACATATTTCTCGATGTATTACCCCAGCAATTTATTCGACATTTCCTCTACGGATAACTCCTGTAACTTCTTCACGGCTTCCCTAACAAATTAATTCAAAAATATTTCCTACGAATTTCTACAGAAATGCCTTTAGCAATACCTCAAGAGTTTTTTTCATCAGGTCTTTGCAGGCGCTTTTCTATGCGTTTCTCCAGGTATTCCGTTTTTTTTTTCAAAAATTCGTCCGCAGATTTATTCAAAAATATTTTTAGAAAATCCGCCAAGAATTTTATTAAATAATTTATCCAGAAATTTTCATATAAATTCTTCAATATTTTTTTAAGAATTCCACTAAGGATTTATCTAGAAGTTTCTCCAAGAAATTCTTAATAATTTCCTCCTGAATTTCTTTCAAGTGTTTCCCAAGGATTTATTCGGATATTTATCCAGAGATTCATTAAAAAGAATTCTATAGGGATATTACCGTAGATTTCTTCACTACCTGGAGCGGATCTGGTTGGATGGTTAGAACACTTGACTATCACGCCGAGGACCTGGGATCGAATCCCACTCCCGACAAACTCACAAAATGTGAGTTCTTCCTTCGGAAGGGAAGTAAAGCGTGGGTCCCGAGATGAACTAGCCCAGGGCTAAAAATCTCGTTAATACAGATAAAAAAAATAAAAATTCTTCACTACCAAAAGTCCTTGCACCCGAATGTAGAATTTCACGTAAGTGTACTCATACGTTCATAGAATGAGAGTTTCAAGCTTTTGTGTGAAAAATTAGCCTCAGTTAAAATTCACGAACAAAAAAAAAATAAAACAATATGGTTCAAGCTGACACTTTGGGGGAGAGTCTTCTTTTTTTATCTAGGAACTTCTCAGGGTTTCTTTCAGAAATTTCTGCTGGATTTTTTTCTGAAATTCCTTTGAGGAGATATATTTATCTCTAGAAATTTCTTCAGAATTTCAGCAAGGGATTTCTTCAAAAGTTCTTCAAGGAGTTTTTCAGGAAATTTTCTAAATATTGTTCTGCAAATCCTACAGGGGTTGCTTTGAAACTTTTTCTCTAGAATTATTTGAAAAACTTCAGTGATTTTTGAAGAAATTTCTACAATGATTTCATTTAGAAATTGCTCTCGCGATTCTATCAAAAATATCTCCTGACATGTCTTTAGATATCCCTACATAATTGGATTAGATATTCCTCCAGAGATTTTCAGAAGTCCTTCCAGAAATACTGAAAAATTCGATAAGAAATCCCTGAAGGAGTTTTTAAGAAATTTCTGGAGGAAAGTCTCAAGAAATCTCTTGATGAATGCCTTGGATAATTTCTAAGAGAATACCTGAAGAAACACCCTAAGATATCCTCTTCATTCTCTGAAAAAAAAAGATATCAAGTTATTCCAAGGAAAAAAAACTTGATAAACCTGTGGAGGGATTATTGGAAAAATCCTTAGAGGAAATTCGAAAAAAAAAACCTTAAAATGGCTGCCGTAATTGCTGACAAAGGTAATAGTGGATTTTTTAAAGAAATCCTTAAATAAATTTATCCTCCAGGCATCGAGGATTTGCTGTAGGAATCCCTAAAAAAAACTCCTGGAGATATCTCTGAAGAAATATCTTATACAATTCAAAAAGGGATTTGTACAGCAGAAACCCCTATTCTGAATTTTCTGAAATTTCCGAAGGAAATACTGAAGAAACAGTTAAAAAAATCCTGGAGAACCACTGATAACATTAAAAATGATTTTTTAAGGAATTTTCTAAATAATACCCGGATGTACTGCAAAACCGTCTGCAGGTATTCATAGAAAAAATTCTTGGAAAATGCTAAGGAATAGATTCTAGAGTAATTTCTGCAGGAATTTTTGAAGGATTCGCTGGGAAAAAAAACTAAAAGAATCCCCGATAGAAGGTCGGAATAAACCCAAAGCAATTCCTGGAGGAATACTCGAAGAAACTATTGGAGAAGCCCTCGGGGGAACTTCCAAGAATTTTCTGGAGGAATTTCCAAATAAATTTTAAGCTCGTAGAAATCTCTTTTTTTTTAAATACATAATGAAACCTTTGAATAAATTGAAGCAATAATTTCTGAAAAATGTTCCTGGATAAAATCTTAATTTGTAAAGGAAACCCCAAGAGGAATTTCTGAAAGAATCACCAGATCTTTATAAAAAAACACTCCTAGAATTGCACCTTTCGAAGAAACGTTTGGAGGAATTCCTGGATAAAGCCATGGAAAGATTCCTGATTCTGAGAATTATTGGAGAAATCCCAGAGAAAAAATCATGGAAAAAAATCAATCAATATTTCTGGAGGAATAGTCTCAGAAATGTTTGAAGAAATATATAAAATAATACAAGCATGCATACCATTATTGAATGAATTTCCTATAGAATCTTGTAGAGAATCTCAGGAGGAATTTTGTAAGAAACCCGTGAGCCAGTATCAAGAAATATATTTTAAGAAATTTCTTGTGAATTTACCTAAGAAATGTGAGAATTCCCGAAAGACTACCTGGAGGAATCCCAGGGATGCATTTTGAAGGGACACTAAGAGTAGGGATGTAGCACCGATAGAACCGGTACAACCGGCCAACTTTCGGTACCGAAAATACCGGTACCGAGCCACCTCTAGTACCGGTACTTTCGGTACTGGAGAATCAGTACTTTGATACCAGTCCTGTTCAATGAAGCAGGTTGAGCATTGTTGAAGTTGCTGCATCCTGCTCTTACTTATTTCATAGCAGGACAATGTTCAACCTACTTCAATGTACGGATCAACTGATTTTAAGACATCGGCGATAAATTAATTGAGCATTGGAAATTCTAAATTGACAGTAAAAACAGTTTTGTATTTGTCGTTTGCATCGGGAAACAAATTTTATTAGTGTACACATTTATATTTAAGCATTACCAGACAATAAGAAGTTTCAAAATGTTTCTCAATATTCGCCATGTAACTGTTCTGATGAACATGTGGAAACTCAAGTATAATGTTTTGAAACAAATTTGATCCTTAGTTTCCTTATATTTAGGCTGAGGGAACATGCCAAGGATATATTTGAAAACTTTGAACTGAATTTCATAATGCAAAAATAGTTACACTGTTGATTTTTGGCTTGTTAACTTAGAGCCTTATGTGGCTTCAGCAAAAATCTGCCAGTACCGGTATTTTACCGCTACTACCGGTACTGGATGCACTAGTACCGAAATACCGGTACTCGCCAAAATTGGTTGGTACTGCGACCCTTAACTAAGAGAAAGCTTTAGAGGAATTCATGCTAAAATCATTGAAAGAAATCCTGCGAGAAACTTCTTTCTGTAAACATTTCAGACACTATTTGATAAATTCTCAAAGAATCACTAAAGGAATTTCTGGCGGTGAGGTAATTCAGGAGAATTTTCTAGAAATTTTAATTCCTGTTAAACTCATAAAAGAATTCCAGCAAGAAGCGAAAAGGAATTTCACGATTATTACAGAAAAAAATACTGTAATAATAATACATGAGAGAGTTTTTGCAGAATTAGGGTAAATGTACCAATAGTGGTGCTATTAATAGCTCCTTGTAGTAAAATAATTGAATCAAATTGAAAATAACACAAATAAAAAGTCTGAAAACGTTAATCGGTAGTTGTTCACTTAAATTTGCTAGGAAAAATGTGAAAACCATTGTTTATATCAGTTTTTGCTAATAAATCGCTTGCACCAACTATAGGTACATGGTTCCTATTATGGAGGTAAAATTTAATATTGGTTCCTATAGTGGCGTATCCCATTGAATTCTTATGGGACCCACCACTAAAGGAACACTACCACCACTATAGGTGCAAAGGAGCAAAAAAATTAAGGAAAATAATTGATTAAGATAGGTTTTTCGGCAAATCCTGAACACAAAACTGAATTAATGTTATTAACACTCAAACGCCGATGCCTCAAAAAAAGTTGGAACGCTAATTTCAACCTTCTATATCTCGGCCGTTACAAGTCCGATTTCAAAAATTTTTTTAGCAATGAATTTTTTAGGATCTCTGGATGAGTATACATGTTTTGAAAATTTTCTCTGATCAAAATTCTAATTTCTAGTACTAAAAAACCTGGAGCAAGTCGTTATAAATTTCCTAAGATTTTTATGTTCGAGCAGAACTTTAAATTTATCGCGATGACCACATGATTTTTTGATGGTGAATAGCCCACACGAGTGTAATAAAGCTATCAATGTGATTATAGTGATTATTTATCACTCAAAGCACTGCAATATATTCACAAAACTACGTATAATACAGAGAAAACCATATTATCTTTTGTAACTTTAAATTTGTCGCGATGACCAATGTATTTTTTTATTTTAAAATGTGCGCATATACTTAAGGAAGAAATTATCAGAACATTGTTGATATTTTTCTCTTCAAAGAACTACAAAAAATTCAGAAAACTACGATTTTTTCAGGAAAAATATACAATTTCGTTATAACTTCAAACTAATCTCGAATTCCCATACATTTTATGATTTTAAAATATTTGCGTATTAATCCAGAACAAGTTTGCAGAACATTATTGATACAAATTTGGCCAAAAAACTACAAAAAATTCAAAAATCTACGATTTTTTTCAGGAAAAATATACAATTTCGATATAATTTCAAACTAATCTCGAATTCCCATACATTTTATGATTTTAAAATATTTGCGTATTTATCCAGAACAAGTTTGCAGAACATTATTGATGTAAAACTGGCAAAAGAACTACAAAAATTCAGAAATTTGCGATTTTTTCAGGAAAAATATACAATTTTGTTATAACTTCAAACTAATCTTGAATTCCCATACGTTTTATGATTTTAAAATATTTGCGTATTTATCCAGAACTAGTTTGCAGAACATAATTGATGTAAATCTGGCCAAAAAACTACAAAAATTCAGAAAACTACAAATTTTTCAGGAAAAAAATACAATTGTGTTATTATTTCAAATTAATCTCGAATTTCCATACATTTTATGATTTTAAAATGTTTGCATATTTATCCAAAACAAGTGTGCAAAACACTATTGATGTAAATCTAGCAGAAGAACTACAAAAATTCAGAAAACTACGAATTTTTCAGGAAAAATATACAATTTCGTTATAACTTCAAACTAATCTCGAATTCCCATACATTTTATGATTTTAAAATATTTGTGTATTTATCCAGAACAAGTTTGCAGAACATTATTGATATAAATTTGGCCAAAGAACTACAAAAAATTCAGAAATTTACGATTTTTTCAGGAAAAATATACAATTTTGTTATAACTTCAAACTAATCTTGAATTCCCATACATTTTATGATTTTAAAATATTTGCGTATTTATCCAGAACAAGTTTGCAGAACATTATTGATGTAAATCTTGCAAAAGAACTACAAAAATTCAGAAATTTGCAATTTTTTCAGGAAAAATATACAATTTTGTTATAACTACAAACTAATCTTGAATTCCCATACATTTTATGATTTTAAAATATGTTTATGTATTTATCCAGAACAAGTTTGCAGAACACTATTGATGTAAATCTAGCAGAAGAACTACAAAAATTCAGAAAACTACGAATTTTTCAGGAAAAATATACAATTTCGTTATAACTTCAAACTAATCTCGAATTCCCATACATTTTATGATTTTAAAATATTTGTGTATTTATCCAAAACAAGTTTGCAGAACATTATTGATATAAATTTGGCCAAAGAACTACAAAAAATTCAGAAATTTACGAGTTTTTCAGGAAAAATATACAATTTTGTTATAACTTCAAACTAATCTTGAATTCCCATACATTTTATGATTTTAAAATATTTGCGTATTTAACCAGAACAAGTTTGCAGAACATTAATGATGTAAATCTGGCAAAAAAACTACAAAAAATCAGAAATTTGCGATTTTTTCAGGAAAAATATACAATTCTATTATAACTACAAACTAATCTTAAATTCCCATACATTTTATGGTTTAAAATATTTGCGTATTTATCCAGAACAAGTTTGCAGAACATAATTGATGAAAATCAGGCAGAAGAACTACAAAAATTCAGAAAACTACGAATTTTTCAGGAAAAATATACAATTTTGTTATAATTTCAAACTAATCTCGAATTTCCATACATTTTATGATTTTAAAATATTTGCGTATTCATCCAGAACCATGCTGATATAAATCTGGCCAGAGAACTACACAAAATTCAGAAAACTACGAATTTTTCAGGAAAAATATACAATTTTGTTATAATTTCAAATTAATCTCGAAATCCTATAAATTTTATGATTTTACAATTTTTGCGTATTTATCCAGAACAAGTTTGCAGAACATTATTGATGTAAATCTGACAGAAGAATTTCAAAAATTCAGAAAACTACGATTTTTTTCCAGGAAAAATATACAATTTTGTTATAACTTCAAACTAATCTCGAATTCCCATACATTTTATAATTTTAAAATTTTGTGTTTTTATCCAGAATAAGTTTGCAGAACATTATTGATGTAAATCTGGCAGAAGAACTACAAACATTAAGAAAACTACGATTTTTTCAGGAAAAATATACAATTTCGTTATAAATTCAAAAAACTACTATTTTTATTAGCAGAAATATACATTTTTGATATAACCTCAAATTGATTTCAATTTCTCATATATTTTATGATTTCGAAATATTTTCGTATTTATCCAAAACAAGTTTGAAGAACATTATTGATGTAAATCTGGCAGAAAAACTACAGAAAATTCAGAAAACTACGAATTTTTCAGGAAAAATATACATTTTTGTTATAACTTCAAACCAATCTCGAAATCCAATACATATTATGATTTTAAAATATTTGCGTATTTATCCAGAACATGCTTGGTATGAATCTGGTCAAAGAACTACAAAAAATTCAGAAACCTACGATTTTTTTAGCAGATATGTACAATTTCGATATAACCTCAAATTGAGTGCAATTTCTCATACATTTTATGATTCTAAAATATTTGCGTATTTATCCATAACAAGTTTGCAGAACATTGTCGATAGTTTTCTCTTTAAAAAATAACAAAATATTCAGAAAATTACTATTATCCAGGAAAAATAAACAATTTTCATATAACTTCAAATTGATCTCCAAAACGCATACATTTTATGATTTTAAATATTTGCGTATTTATCCAAAACAAGTTGGCGTTACACTGTTGATAGTTTTCTCTCCAAAGAACAACAAAAAAAAATTAGAAAACTACGAATTTTTGAAATACTTGTTCTGTTTAAACATGCAACTTTTTTCAAATCATTATATGTATGGGATGTTGAAATCTTAAAATTGATTATAATTGGTTATAATTAAAATGTACGTCATCAGAAAAAAATGTATTTTTCTGAATTTTTGTAGTGCTTTTGCCAGCATAATATCAACAGAGGTTTGCTTCGGAAAATGGGCATTTTTTTAATCATAAATTTTGGATGCATCAAATGAATTAAGAATTGAGATCAACTTGAAGTAATAATAAAATTGTTTTTTTTTTTGAAAAATTCATAGTTTCTGATTTTTTTGTAGCTCTTTGACCAGAATTATATCAATCTTATGTTATAACAAAATTATAAATTATCCGGAAATATTCATAGTTTCCTGATTTTTGTAGTGTTTTTGTCCGAATAATATCAACAATGTTCTGCATATATATTTTAGATAAATACGCAAATACATGAAATATTGAAAACAATTTGAAAGTATAACGAAACTGTATATTTTTCCTGAAAAAATCGTAGTGTTCTGTATTTTTTGCAGTTTGTTGGGCAGAATTATATCAGCAATGTTGTGCAACTTGTTTTGCCTAAATACGCAATTACTTAAAAATCATAAAACGTATGGGATTTTGACAACAATTTGAAGTAATAACAAAATTGAATATTTTTCCTGAAAAATTCCTAGTTTTCTTAGTAGTTCTTTTAGGAGAAAGCTATGATCGATGTTCTACAAACTTGTTTTGGATGAATACGCAAATATTTTAAAATCATAAAATATACAGTAAATCGAGATCAATTTTAAGTTATAACGAAATTGTATATTTTTCCTGAAAAATTCGTAGATTTTTGAATTTTTCGTAGTTCTTAGCAGCTTAACTATCAACAATGTTCTGCAAACTTGTTTTGAATAAATACGCAAAAAATCTAAAATCATAAAATGTATAATAACTTATTTGATACTTGATGGGTTACAACTCGTAGCGGAGATTCTACTTCGAATGAAGTATCCGCCTCCACTGGCCTCGGTCCTGGTCCAATCGCTTCCAGTCGCCCTGAACGTTTAGAGTCCTTAGGTCCCCCTCAACTGCAAAAAGCCAACGTGTGCGCGGCCTCCCATGAAGCCGACGAGCCCTTCCTGGTTGTATAATAATTCTAGATCAATTTGAAGTCACAATAAAATTATATATTTTTCCCGAAAAACTCGACGTTTTCTGATTTTTGTTGAAGTTTTTTAGTCATATTTATATCAACAATGTTCTGCAAACTTGTTCTGGATACAAACGAAAATATTTAATATCATTAAATGTCCAAGATTTTGTGATCAAGAAGATGTTATGAAATTCGTAGTTTTCTGATTTTTTGTAGTTCTTTGGCAAGATTTATATCAATGATGATCTGAAAACTTGTTCTGGATAAATACGCAAATATTTTAAAATCATAAAATGTATGGAAATTCGAGATTACTTTGAAGTTACAACAAAATTGTATATTTTTCCTGAAAAAAATCGTCAATTTCTGAATTTTTTGTAGTTCATTTGCCAGATTTATATCAATAATGTCTGCAAACTTGTTCTTGATAAATTCGCAAACATTTTAAAATAATAAAATGTATGAGAATTTGATATTGATTTGAAGTTATATCAAAATTGTATATTTTTTTCTGAAAAAACATAGTTTTCTGAATTTTCAGTAGTTCTTTGGCCACATTCATATCAATAATATTCTGCAAACTTGTTCTGAATATGTACAAACAAAAATATTTTAAAATCATAAAATGTCTTAGATTTTGAGACCAATAAGATGTTGTAACAAAATTGTATATATTTCCTGATAAAATCGTAAATTTCTGAATTTTTTGTAGTTCCTTGGCCAAGTTTATATCAATAATGTTCTGGAAATTTGTTCTGGATAAATACACAAATATTTTAAAATCATAAAATCTATGGGAATTTGAGATTAGTTTGAAGTTATAACAAAATTGTATATTTTTCCCGAAAAATTCGTATTTTTGCTGATTTTTTGTAGCTCTTTTGCCAGAGTTACATCAATAATATTCTGCAAACTTATTCTGGATAAATACGCAAATATTTTAAAATCATAAAATGTATGGAAATTCGAGATTCGTTTAAAGTTATAACAAAATTGCATATTTTTCCTGATAAAATCGTAGTTTTCTGAATTTTTGTAGTTCTTTGGCCAAACTCATATCAATAATGTTCTGCAAATTTGTTCTGGATAAATACACAAACATATTTTAAAATCATAAAATGTATGAGAATTCAAGATTAGATTGAAGTTATTACCAAATTAAATATTTTTCCTGAAAAAATCGTAGTTTTCTAATTTTTGTAGCTTTTCTGCAGATTTACATCAATAATGTTATGCAAACTTATTCTGGGTAAATACGCAAATATTTTAAAATCATAAAATGTATGGGAATTCAAGATTAGTTTGAAGTTATAACAAAATAGTTATTTATGCAACAAGTTGCAAAATGAGGATTTTTTCAGCGCGAGTCGTACATTTATCCAACGAGGCTTGCCGAGTTGGATAAATACGACGAGTGCTGAAAAAATCGAGTTTTGCAACGAGTTGCATACAAAGTTTTTTGTAATTACGAAAAACACCCATTTAGTGCAATCTTTTCTAGCTACACAAACATGTATCAGTAGAAACCACGTGCGCGCGCTCATGCTTGTCGGCGTAGTTTTTCGTTTGATCAGGTAGGCGCTGGTATAGTAGGCGTCACCAATGATCGAGCTCCCGTTGTCAAACAGTTGTGCGCGGGCAGTACTTTTCGGCACACTTGCATTAGGGGTGAAAAGTAGGCCATTTCAGCATACTTCAGCCAACTGAAATGTTCAACTTTTCACAACGTAATTACAAAAATGTATATTTTAACTGAAAAAATCGTAAATTTCTGATTTTTTTGTAGTTCTTTGGCCAAATTAATATCAATAATGTTCTGCAAACTTGTTCTGGATAAATACGCAAATATTTTAAAATCATAAAATGTATAAGAATTCGAGATTAGTTTGAAGTTATAACAAAATTGTATATTTTTCCTGAAAAAATCGTAGTTTTCTGAATTTTTTGTAGTTGTTTGGCCAGATTTGTATCAATAATGTTCTGCAAACTTGTTCTGGATTAATACGCAAATATTTTAAAATCATAAAATGTATGGGAATTCGAGATTAGTTTGAAGTTATAACGAAAATGTATATTTTTCCTGAAAAAATCGTAGTTTTCTGAATTTTTTGTAGTTCTTTGAAGAGAAAAATATCAACAATGTTCTGAGAATTTCTTCCTTAAGTATATGCGCACATTTTAAAATAAAAAAATACATTGGTCATCGCGACAAATTTAAAGTTACAAAAGATAATATGGTTTTTTCTGTATTATACGTAGTTTTGTGAATATATTGCAGTGCTTTGATTGATAAATAATCACTATAATCACATTGATAGCTTTATTACACTCGTGTGGGCAATTCACCATCAAAAAATCATGTGGTCATCGCGATAAATTTAAAGTTCTGCTCGAACATAAAAATCTTAGGAAATTTATAACGACTTGCTCCGGGTTTTTTAGTACTAGAAATTAGAATTTTGATCAGAGAAAATTTTCAAAACATGTATACTCATCCAGAGATCCTAAAAAATTCATTGCTAAAAAAATTTTTGAAATCGGACTTGTAACGGCCGAGATATAGAAGGTTGAAATTAGCGTTCCAACTTTTTTCGAGGCATAGACGTTCGTGTAAGTGAAAAATAGCATCGACGCAGGAGTGTTAATTAAGTATGATGCATCTATTAAAAATTTCATTTGCAAGCTATTTGGTCGAAATAGTGCTAAATTGCCACTTCCACCACTATTGGTACTACCTCCACTAAGGGAGCTTTTACCCTATTCTTAGTTAGGCGAAACCATTTCCTTAGGGGGTGTACTAGTATAGGGAGCGCTGGAATTTGGAAGCCTTGAGTAACCAGCTCTGATTCTACCATGACAGCACTGTACGCTGCCCATGTTCGCATAGTCGACGTAACCACCATTGACAATGTCAGCATTTACAAGCTAATATCTATCGCATGTGCTTAATTGTGACCAGTTTTATTCAATAGAGCACGAGATGTCAACGCAAAAAATATCTTAAACTTTGCATTATTCATCATTGAAATTTCAAAAGTGTGATAAAAACTACAGTGGCGCTTACGCCAACTATGCGAATATGGGCAGTATGGTAGAAGATCTTCTGCTTCTTTTCGACTTAGTGTATTTCAAAACTTCCAAAACTAATTATAAATTGACTTCCATGCTCAAATGTACACCCGGTAATATTACATTTGTGAAATTAAACTGTGCTTACAGATGAACGATGTGATAAGGAAAAACTGTCTTTTCTACCATCAAATGAAGTGGAGAATCGGTAATTCGCTGTCACACCAGGAAACGAAAAGCGTAATCCCAATTACCGCCGACGCATATCTATTGTAAGCACATTCGAACCGGCTAATTTACCACATTCGAGCAACGACACGTTTTTTCGCCTCGCCCCGAAAAAAGAAGACATCCGCCCTAATCCGGTCTCTTTAATCAGATTAAAGCCCGGGAACAATAAAAGCCTTTCATCAGTAGTGATTTATCTGATTCGTCGTGTCGGCTTTGGCTCCGGAAGCTCCAAATGGAAACTGATGGTGTTGTCGTTTTTTCTTTCCCTTGCACGAGGCGCGCGCTCGGCTGCTACGGTGCCACCGTTCACCGATGAACACGAAGAAAAGATCCGTCGTGTAGGTGTCACGCACGCAGATCTTCTCGACAGGCGCATGATGTGAGCAAGCAAACAATCAGAACATCGGGTTCTTCCACATATTGTACCTACCTACACTACATATGGTACATTTTCCCGGAGCTGCTGGTATATTCAACCACACACACGCCTCGCTTGATTTCGGTGACGGTTCACTTCACGCATGAGTGCCGGAAAGACTCCCTGGAGTATTTTTAAAATAAAGGATGCATGGTAGGAGAGAAAGGTACATAACTAACTTATAAAATTTTCAAAGGAATTCGAGAAGGTATACCCAAAGGATTTCTAGGAGGAACCATTAAAAAATATCCAGGAGGAATCCTCGAAAGAAACCCCGAAGGAAAATATAGGAAGAATCCCCGAAGGTATTCCAAGAGAAAACCCCGAAAGAATTCTAGAAGGAATCTCCGAAGAAATTCAAAAAGAAATTCCAGGAAGAATCTTCGAAGTAAGTCAAGGGGAACCCCTGAAGGAAGTCCAGGAGAAATCCCCGAAGAAATTTCAGGAGAAATCCCTGCAGGGATTCCAGGGGAAATTCCTGAAGGAATACCGGTAGGAATCTCTGATGGATTTCCAGGCGGAATCCTCGAAGGACTTTCAGCGGAATCTCCTAAAGGGAATGTTTTCGGGTAGGGGGAAGGATTTGCACGAGGTATCCTCGAAAGAATTTCAGAAGGAAATCCTGGACGAACTCCATGAAAGATCCTTCAAGAATATCCAGGAGATATGCCTGATTATAATCCTAAGGAAATCATTAAAGGAACACCTACAAGATTCCCTGAATGAACTCCTGTAGGAATTCCTGAATGAGCTTCTGGAGAAATCTCTTACGTAACTCCTGGAGGTGCCGGGGCCCGTGGCGCAGTGGCTACATGTTCGCTTCATAAGCGGATGGTCATGGGTTCGATCCCACCCCCGGCACTTTGTCAGTTGCTCTTCCCCCCGAGAGCGGCTGGCACTGGACCCTCTTCTGAGCTCTCATAGCTCAAACGGACCCGGATAATTGGATATCGGCGAACGGCAACCCATAATGGACGACCCCCAATCGGACTGGAAAAGGAACAACAGCCACACATCATTTCATCATCGTGCTCATCATTCTACCAAGGACAGGGTAGAGAAGTGAAAGCAACACAGAGGCAAACCAGTTCGATAGAGTAGAATAAGAATATAATAGAATACATTTAGGCGCTGTACAAAGTGTAGGTGCAGCCGCCAATTGGAATCGCTCACGTAGTGCCCTAGTGGACAAAAGAGCTGTAAAATAGGTTAAGTGGTTAGGAATAAACTCCAGGAGGCATCCACGAGTCCTCCTGGAAAAAATCTCTGGAAAAATTCCAGGAGCGATCCCTGGAAGAATACCTGGAGAGATTTCTGAAGGAACTTCGGTAGGAATCCTTAAAGAAATTCAGAAGGAGAAACATCTACAAGAATCCATGAAACTCCTGGAGGAATTTTTGAAGAAATTTCTTACGGAATTATTGATGTATCTCCAGAAGGCATCTATGAATCCTCATAAAAGAATCTCTGAACGAACTCCTGTTGATATAGCTTAGAAATCTTCTCAAGGAATTCCTAAAGATCATCTGGAGGCATCCCTGAATCCTGGAGCTATGAGGGAGATCGCTGAATAAACTCCTGGAGATATCACCGGAGGAACTTCTGGAGCAATCCTTGAAAGAACTACTTTGTGCAGGCATTACATAGCATCCATGGACAGTTCCGAGAATATTAGGCCTGATTCAGATGCTTTACGCAGGAATTTTCAGAGGATTTTCAGACAATCCTTCACAAATACCCTTGTAATTGCTTAAAATACCTAAAATGCCTTGAAACATCTGTGACACCTCGATAGTCCCATTGAAATGCCATTGAAATCCCCGTAATTCATTTAAAATGTCACTGAAACCCCTTTGCTTTAAGGGATTTCTTGAAACCCCCCCCTGATACGACCCTGACCTGAAATGCCTCGAAACGCTACTCAAGCCTCCGTAATCCCATTGAAACGCCCTTGAAGTCATCATAATCAATTTGAAATGCTCCTGAAACCCCTTGAAAATCCCCTGTGCAATCAAACGCTCCTAAAACCTCTAGGAACGCCTTTAAAACGTTCTTGCAACCCCCTTAATATCTCTGAAATACCTCTGAAACGCCTTGAAACGCGCCTGAAACCTCCTGTAGCGCCCTTTAAAGGCTGCTGAGACCCCTCCTGATTCGCCTTTACAGCCTCTAGATTAATGAAATCCATCTTTCGAAGGAATTCAGCGTAAATTCGTTCGGTTCACCCTCCGACTTTTCAACTGGAGAGTCCCATATTTTGCAAACATGGGAAATGTTAAAAGTTCGTTATTGAAAAATGATCGTTTTAGCGAAAAAATAATCCTGCCAAAAATTGAAGTCCGTATCTTATGGCTCAAGGGGTCCAAACTGCCGTAGTTCTGAAAAATATGTATGAAGCTAAAAAAACATGATATTTTTTTTTCGACGAAAAAATATGCTGTCTACTAAAGCCAATGATTTTAGGACCTCTTAATAATTGAGCAAAATAGGGAAGGTTTTCTTCGGGATCTAAAAAATGGTCAAAAATGCTGATATTTTGCTAGCTTTTTTTTTCAATAACTCAAAAACGAAAAACAAACACTGAGAATCAGCTGAATAGGATTTCCGGTGAGTTCGTTCCTCATTTTTTGATATGATATTTGTTTTTATGCCGCTTATAATAGACAAGTTTATAACCTTGTTATGTAAAACACATAAAAATTACTGATGTCATTGTTCAGTTACTATGCCAAAATAACATATTTTATTATGCTGTTGATATTTTCTTCTGGTCGAGAACAAATGGCAAGCAAAGCGGCGCCGCCAGAGTTCTTACGACTGTTCAAAGGTTGCAGTCCCATGTTGACAATAGGTTTGTTGATCCCATTCCCGGCACTACGGGTAAACAAAATTATGCATTACCAAAATTCACAACGAAACGACAGTTTCCGTCCACTTCTTCCATCTGAATCAAATACCTTATTGCGTGTACTTGTTGTTAACAGTGATCGTTGTGAAGATTTTCTCCCGGAAAGTTGATTTTGAACGAGTTTACTGTACCTAGTCCAGCGCCAATTCCCGTCACTCGTGCCGAACTTCCAGCAAAATCAAATAGGAAATCACTTCGGCACCCATCTTTGCGCTGACAATGTGCACTCGAATGCGTGTAATAGTTGTTTTGCGCACTTGTGCGACTTCAGAGTGAACGTGTAGCTCATTGACTGTGGATCCCGTTGCGGAAATGTTGCGGGAGATGATTACCCAAGGAAGTGCGTATGGAAAATATGCGACAAGTGATATTTTGATTTGTTTTGCTGTGAGGTGCCGGGAATTGACGCGGGTGCCCAAGTGGTTCGAACCCCTAATCTTGTTTGAATTTGTTGTGTAGTCCCAAGTAACACACTTGTCACAGAAGAGTCACGGCGGCGCAGGTTTATGTCGCGCAGAAGTCACTGCGACTTGCTTCTAACAAATGAATACTTACTTGCTAGAAGTAAGTCACGGTGACTTCTGCGCAACAAAAACCTGCGCCGCCGTGACTCTTCTGTGACAAGTGTGTTACTTGGGGTCCCTGTTTGGGTTGCAGATGATGCGTTCGGATGGTCCTGTGACGTATAGGATGAATCGGTAGATTAGGGAATCGCGCCACTTGGGCGGTGGCTTCTATTTTCGTCTGTTTTCCGCTATAACTCAGTTAAATTTGAACCAATTGACACAATTTTTGGAATGCGATGAGATAGGTATAGTATCTACCCGTGTACAACATTTCAAGTCAATTGGTTCAAAATTGACTGAGTTATAGTGGAAAACAGACGAATATAGAAGCCACCGCCCAAGTGGCGCGATACCCTAGATGTTCTCTGTGGTTTGTTGCTGTTGGCTCGATGTTGTATGCATTTGGAGGTCGTTGAATTATTGAAGCAATTTCTCGTTCAGTGTCCATTTCAGGTACTGAAGGATCTGTGCTGGTTGTAATGGGCGGTCGTGTCGATGAGATGGCATTGGAGCTTGTTGGTGGATAATGTGCAGACTCGCTGTATAAAGTTTCTTGCAACTTTCACTTTATATTTTGGTAGGTGGAAGGAGTGCCAGTTCAGTATCCTTCCAGAAGTTATTGGTTTAATGAACCATTCGGTAGAGTCTTATCCTCGTTTCTGATCACCGGCACATCTAGGTATGCCAACTTTCCATTGACTGTAGCCTCACTTCATGCCGGTTAAACTCGCGAAGTACATACTTGTGCCTTGGCATCGGTCAAAATGGCCATGAAGATATCTCATGCATATACTTTTTCAGTATTGAAATTGGAAAGGGACGTGAACACATTGCTCTATCAATGACTGTGACCAGAGCAATGTCGGCTAGGATGGGTGACAGAGGGCTGATCATTGCTGTACTGAGAAGTTGTCGATAGTGTTCTGCCGTGAATCGCAAGTCAGTCCCATCTGCATTTTGGGATAAATTGAGTTAATGGCGATTTTCGATCTTCCTTCGGATGGTCTTTCAGCTGTGTGAATAAAAATATATAGTTTGTTCAGTAAAATCGAAAAACAACACCAAGTCAGATTGTTCCATAATGAAAAGTAATCGCAAGTCAGTCCCATTACGAACTTGTGTACCCTGCAGTGCAACTGTTCAGCACTCGTTTAGCCAGTATTATATTTTTCGCAGTTCGGTATTTACATTTGAAACAATTTGTGAAAGTTTCATGATAATCGCAGAAGTATTCAATTTATGGCGATTTTTTTGAAATTTCACATGGAAATCGAATTTAAGAACTTCAGAGTCCATTTTCTCAATGCCTACTTTCTATAGATGGGACTGACTTGCGATTCACGGCAGTGTTGTCCTTCGAACATAAAATAGCTGGCAATGGAAATGGTACCGCGTTATTTAAAAACCGCGTAAAAGGTCAAATCCCGGTAGATGTGTAAAGCTTTCAGAGGGTTCCAGGGTGTGTCAGGGGGCTACAGAGTCGTTTCAAGGGGATACACGGCGTTTCGGAGAAGTTTCAGAGGGTTTCAGGATGTTTCAGGGCTCTTTTAGGGGCGTTTGGGCGTTTCAAGGGGTTACAGAGCGTTTCAGGGAGGTTTCAGGGACGTTTTAATTGATTTCTGGGGCGTATCAGGGGGGGGGGGGGGAGAGGGGGGCTTCTAGGGGTTAGAGTGCGTTTCAGGGAGCATTCAGGGGCGTTTTGTAGGGATTCTGGAGGCTTCGGGGGGACTTTTAGACTTTTAGTTCCAGTGGCGTTTCAGGGAGGTTTCAGAGGTGTTTTAGGGGGTTTCTGGGGATTTCATTGGGCTTTTAAAGGCGTTTCAAGGGGTGGAAGGGCGTTTCATGGAGGTTTCAGAGGAGTTTTGGTGGTTTCTGGGGGTTCCAGGGGGTCTTTGAGGGGCGTTTCAGAAGGTTACAGAACGTTTCAGAGCTTTTCAGGGAGGTTTTAGAAGCATTTTAGGAGATTTCAAGAGATTCCAGGATGTTTCAGGTGGGTTTCTAGGGGCGCTTCAGGGGCGTTTCAAGGGGATTGTGGGCGTTTCAGGTAGGTTTCTGAGGCGTTTTGCGGGGTTTCAGGTGGGCTTTCAGGGGCATTTAAAGGTGTTTCAGAGGAATTAAAAGACGTTTCTGATGCGTATGAGGAGGTTCCAGGAAGAAATTCCTGGTGGTATCCCAGGAAGTTACGGTTTCTGAAGGAATACCGGGAGGGATTCCGAGAGAAATTCCTGGAGTGACCCTAATACTGACCAGAACAAGAAAAAAATCGTTATTCTCAGATTTTCATTCGTTTTCATAAAAAAGACAATGTTATTTGTTTTATAACTATGACTATAATCATTATAAATTTTGAGTTTTAATTCATTGTGTACAGTTTTTGGACAAACCGAGTGATTTTAAAGTGTGTTTACTAATCTGTAAATTTATCACTTTACTCTTATTTTAGTCGAGTAATGTGGTATTCAAAGACCAATATATCTATCTATATATACAGGGGATGGCCAAAAAGTTTGGGATAGGCAACTTTTTTTCTCTCACAAAAAAATTCAACATGCTATAACTTTTCATAGAGTGCATCAAAAATTCTCAAATTTTGACTGTTTGTCAACCTATTATATGTGCATTACTGGTACAAATTTGGGCTCGATTGATTATTCTTTCGCACTTAGAACCGTTCGGGTAAAACACTATTTTTTAGACAACTCATTTTTGAGCTGTCATATCTCGGAAACCAGTGAACCGAATTAAATGAAATTTTGAACGTACACTAACAATATACAAATGCTTTACAAGCTATTAAAATATAGATACTTTTTGAACGTTGAAAAAAGTTATCATGGATTGACACTTTTTGGATTTTTCTCGAAAAAATGTAATTTTTTTACGTCAATGTCAATAAATTTTAGTGTTGATGTCCAAAGATTTTCCACTTCTGATCTCAAGTTATCTTTATTCAGATATATTAGAGCCTATTTGGATTAAATGAAGAACACATTTAGTAATTTTTGTGTGGTATTGTAAATTTCAATTATTTTCCTCTATATGGGTAAAAATTTCAACCCGGTATAACTTAATTCGTCGTGAGAAAATATTACATTTTATAACGTTGTATTAAGTATCAATATAATGTTGATATACGTTAAAAAAATCATTCAATTCGGTTCACTGGTTTCCGAGATATGATAGCTCAAAAATGAGTTGTCTAAAAAATAGCGTTTTACCCAAACGGGTCTTACTTCGCGAAAAATTATTCAATCGAGCCCAATTTTGTACCAATAATGCACATATAACAGGTTGATAAACAGTCAAAATTTGAGGTTTTAGGATGCACTCTATGAAAAGTTACAGCATGTTGAATTTTTTTGTGGGAGAAAAAAAGTTGCCTATCCCAAACATTTTGACCACCCCCTGTATATAAAAATGCAGTGGCATACGTGGGACCGCGCAAAACTTGCGAACGGAAGGGCCGATTTTGATCGTCTTAGTTTTGTTCTGTTAGTTTTCTCCCAAGGAAGGTTTATGAGGTAAAAAACATGAAAAAATTGAGAGTTTTTGAAAAACTAATACCAAAAAATTGCAAGCTTTTGCAAATTTGTAACTAGTGCCGCCTAGTGGCAGAATTTCGAATCATAGAGTCCATCATCTGTAAGCCCTTTATAAGTCAAACAACTTTGTCGAAGCCATCAACATTCTAGTAATCAGGACCCTGAGACATATGGGATGGGAAGTTTGTGAGTGTTTCGTCTGCTTGTCTTACAATTAGATATCACAGAAATCGATCACGATAATACCGGCACTGGCCAATTCCTTACAGTTAGTTGGGAAGGGAAATAAATGTTAGAGTGTGATGATTGTTTCTACTAGAGACCGAGAGCACTCTGTGTCCCCACAACCAGCACTGATGGGGTATTTGTTAGTAGAGTAGGATGTGAGTACTGGGAGTCACCATTGGTCAGTGATACGATCCATTGATAGAGGAGATATTTAGAGATGATAGATTGTGTGTAGATTATTCTGAATGCGAAGCGACACAGTTCGCTAGGTTGCATAACTTGTTTGCGTTATATGATAGATTGACACTGTGCTGTGAAAGTTGGAAGGAAGGGAAACCGTTTTTTCAACCCGTTTCTGTTCTTGCGATAGCTATGAACTCATGAATATACATGAGTTATATATGTAGAGAAGAGAAAATAGATAGAATACAAAGTAGGAGGAAAGGACTGGCCAGGGATTGGACCCAGGACCTTCTGCATACGAATCAGAAGCGGTAGTCACTAGACCACCAAGCCCGTCTTGTCTTAGATATCACAGAAATCACAGATTAACAGCTGTGACGCTAACGAAATTGCAAGTGTCTTCGGCATAGTTTTTTGGCTGGTCAAGAACTTACTGATTATGGGACAAATAATTCGAAATTCCACCGCTAAGCGGTGCTAGGGGACAAACAAATTTTTAATTTCAGATAAAGGGCTTTCAGTTAATTTACCGTTTGGTTCGAGTTTCTGCCTATAGACGGCGCTAGTTGCAAATTTGCGAGAGCATGCAAATTTTACTTATTGGCTAGAAAATGTTCAACAAACTGTAACTCTTTATAATGTGCACTAAAATTCTCAAATTTTGACCTTCAAATCCTCAGCTAGTTCGCTATGATTGGTATAAATTGGGGCTCGATTGGTTAACTCAATTCGAAGTAAGAACGCTTCTAGTAAAACGTTTCTAATTCAGCTGCCGTTCTTTATCTCAGGATTAAGAGAACCGAATTAAAAGGAAATTTTGTACATTCATGACTAATATATTGGTCTTAGAAAAACATTTGACTAAACTAATAACTATGTTTGACTACGCAGTCATTATTTGAACAAACAACATCCTCTATTTGTCCGACGTTTCGTCAAGAGGTTTGTGTCTCAGGAGGTAAACATTTGTATCGTTATTTTTCCTATGTATGGCCTAACTGTAACTGACGGGTTTAGGTGTTTTAGGTACATGACTTTGAAATTTCTAATTTTCCCTCGCTCTGTATTTGTACAGTCAATGACGCAATCTTTCTACTTTGCAGTGCTTCTTTTTTCTTATTTACCATTTCATTTATCACTAATTTGACGTTGGTGGGTGGCTCATCGGATCACGTTTTACCATGGTAAATTTAAAAATAGTTTAATACAAGCCGTCTTCCAGTGTACTCTGTCCATGGTAGAATGATGAGCACCGATGATGTTGATGTGTGCCTCTTGTTCCTTTTCCAGTCTGATTGACGGTACATTATGAGTTGTCGTTCATCGATATCCAATTACATTATCAGCCGCTCTCGGAGGGAAGAGCAGCTGACAAAAAATTGCAAGTGCCGGGGCCGGGATCGAAATCATGACCATCCGCTTATGAAGCGAACGTGTGACAACTGCGAGGCGGGTCCTGGCTGCTTTGTCATCTTAAGGGAGCCAATTTGGACCTTCCAATCAGCAGTGCCGTTGTACTGGCTAAAACACTGAATAACCTAAAAAATAACATCTTTTATTTATCTCTGTTCGCCCAAACACAGCAAATTCGCATGAAATTTACATGTATCTGCTATAAATCATGCCAGAAACTCTCTGCGGTTGCTCTGCTTGCTCGCAGCTGTTACAGTTTTCTCTCTTTCTATTCGCTACAGTAGGTTACACACGTCCGAAGACGGTAGTTCTTGTACAATAGAAACTGTTTGATTTTGACTGTCAGGATTCCAACAATATGAGACAGCCGTAAGCACTCGGGCGTGCTACTCACAACCCAAGGATTTGAGTTCAAATCTCGTTCGAAACCAAATGTTATTTTTATTTTTTTTAACATTCATCTGCAATAGAAGTCTAAGATCGCACAAAAATTTCCGTTATATATGCCGGGATCCTTTTGTTACATTCGATCCCTCATAAGTTTACAGGTTTTGAACGTACTGTGAAGTTTCTGTTTTTTTTTTTATCTTTCGCGAACATGCTTCCGTTACTAGGTTCTGAATCGTTAAGGGAAATGTCTGTTTGTCCACGCTATGCAATACCCATGTTATGCTTTATTGATTACCTACTAACCTAGAAAGGATTTCTTAAAAGAACAACCGGAACCATCGGAAAGATACGGTGGGCAGAACATGCTGCAAGATCCGGTTCGCACAATAAGGCGAGCAGCGCGATGGGTGGATCCACGTGCAGTGTATGCGATGGCAGCCGCAAACCGAGTAATGTGGGGCACAATTGTTGGGTATGTGTTATTCTAATTCTGTTGTTGTGCAAATAAATGTTCGCAAAAGTCAGGTCGATGCATCCTGGTACACTCTCCTCTTGACTCACTCGTGAATACATGACAAAACGGAGGAAGCTACACGACGACGACATGGCACGCACCTTGCGGCTCACAACTCTCCGCACGCGAGATCCGAAATAAAAATATCACTTTTCGCCTACCTGATCTCCGCTTGTCTACGTGTGTGAGCTCACGTGGCAACTTGATACGCGTATTATGTTTCCCGTTTTTTCTAGGCTACCAGCAATGCGGAAAAATGTGCATATGGGAGGAAAGGACGACGACGACGCTGCGCCGATGGTAACCGAGAGTAGTGATGACACTCCTTTTCGTTGTTGTCTAAATCTCTCTAGCGATTCTCCTATGCGGTGAGGGGACACCCGCTAGACTGAAGATGACTAACCTACATCCTACATATTGCCGGTGAGTAGGAAAGTTGCAAAGCTCCCGCGGGGACATGACATTCTGGGTGGAAGTTTGGCTGGCACGTATGTGTGTCAGTCACTCCCGCGTGATGGGAAAAATTAGACACCGACTTTGGGGATAACACGGTTTCAAGTTTGCAAATATTTAAGACGACAGGTGACTAATTTTGGGACGACAAGAATTTCTTTTTCGAGAGTGGTATGGAGGAAAATGGTAGAACTCTATCGGATGCAAGGAAATGAAAACTGACGATGCTCACAAGTTTTTGTTAAACCTCTGTCTTTCGGAATACCTTTGAACCAACACTAATCCTTTGATGAAATATGAAAAGTTACACCGATGCGATGATACCACGGATAATGGAAAGTTGCCAACCGAGCTGTGCTGCACACTCGCTGAATAAGTTACGAGATAATTAGCTTTCGTTTAACATCCTTTCAGTTCGGCTTCCACCAGCTGTACGCTACGATCAACGGTCCTACGAAGATGACTATTTTCAGCAATGGGAAGCGAGCGAGGATGGATGTGAAAAGAATGATAATGGTGTTTGCTGATAGCATCAGGTGTTTACTTTTTTTGTGAATGGAGATGTTATCGCTTTATCACAATGGATGTGATTTGAATGAAAAATCACGTTATTTGGAATTTATTAGTTCAAATTAGTTGGATCCATTGTATGCCTTATTTTGACTTTTACATATATGTATCGATAACTAAACGATTTTTTAGATGTTTTTTGTTTACCGTCAAGGCGCCATTCACCGTGTGCCTTCGAATATTTTTTTATTATTTCCATATTATGATTGAATGATATGACAATTTCCCTTCAATTTCACCAATACAACACTAATGTATTGTTACCATATCAAAACGCTCATTAGAAACATTTAAAAGTATCATTTTGACACTAAAGTGTGTTTACATGAAGCGGGTTTCTGCTCGTTCACTGCTTTCATAGTGAAAAAACGAAAACTGCGCTAAGGTGATTTAAGCGATAAACTAAATGTAGTAACGTTTTTATTCCACCAAGAAGCAATTAAATTCACATATCAGATATGTATTTTGCATTACCGAAGTAAGTTTAACAAGAAAGTACGATTACTCGTATTTTTAATTGAAACAAAAAGGCACGGTAAATGGGTACCCTAAAAATCAATGGTCTCCATTCACCGTGCCCCATATTGTCCCATATATCTAGAAAAAATTGAAAATTTGAACATTCGTTTTTCTAATAAAATCATGCAAGTTATTACTTGAAATGAATTTAAACGAAGAAAATTTCCTTGGCTGGGGTGTTTTGATCATTTTTAAACAAAGTAGAATACAATTTCTCATACACGGTGAATGGGTCCCTACTACCACGGTGAATGGTGACCTACCACGGAATTAGGCGACCCTACTACCCTTTACTAATTGTACTATATCACCAAATTTTGTGAAAAAAATTCTACTTTTGTGGGTATTGCTTTAATTTTAACCTATAATGAAGGCAATTAAAAGCGGCACCAACAATGATTATGAGACTGGTGTCAAATGACAGCCCTTATTTGCCCCGAATCCTCTTAGATCCACGGTGAATGGTGCCTTGACGGTAAATGAGTATTTTTCTTGCTTTGCTTGTAAAAGTTTCTAAAAAATCATGTAAACTTAGGTTATTTGATCTAGCTAACTTTCTTCTTTTTCAACTTGGCGTAACCTTGGCCTCGACTGAAATAAAATCTTCGGCATAATTTAGTGTCGAATAAGCCCTTATACAGCTATAAGCTGGAAGCTTTCTTAGCAGTGCTGTCATGGTAAACTCAGAGCTGGTTACTCCATGTTTTCAAATCTCAGCACCCCCTGTACCGGTACGCTTCTATGGAAATGATTTCAATATTACACCTTATTAAGAATTAAGTATTCCGGAAAATCCCCTCCATAAACTGTCTTTTCGATTTCTTTTCTATTACTCAATAGTTCAACAAGAACTCCTCCGAGAATACTCTTAGGCTGTATTTCTTCCCATGTACTTCTTTATAGTTTTCTTCACGATCATTTTTTTCCGAAATTTACATATCAAGAGAACTCTCGCAGGACTTCCAGAAATAAGTTTATCAAGAATTCCTCTTAAGATTCCTCCCTGGTCAATTCATTCCTGTTCATGGATGTTTTCTGTGGATTCCTCCAGAAATGCGTTCATAAATTCCTCCAGCAATTTTCCATGGGTCTTCTTCTGGAAGTTCAAAAGTTATTTCTCGAAAGCTTCATATTGAAATTAGTCCCCAGCAATTCTATAGGAAATTCCCAAGTAACCACAAGCATTATATCATTGCACGAATTAGACTGCATATCAACCTTTGCCATGCGAAATGCAGTAATTCTACACTTATCATGCAAAAATCCTTTAGATTGGCATTATCAATGTTTTGATGCATTACATTTTTTCTTTACATTAGGGTGCATTAAAAGGTGATATACGATAATTCAATAATTCAACACTGCAGAAACTGTATAAATGCAATGTACAAACTAGCAAGGGTTGCTCTAACAATACAATTATAAAAGCTTGACTCTAATGGTAAACAAATGAAATCAAGAAGAGCTAATAACTTCACGGTCAACTATAGCGGTCTTCAACACTTCTGGTTCGACTCCCGACCAACTTAATCCTCGTTTGAACCACCGATCGACGAATTTCTTCAGCAACACCATTTTAGAGATGACCTTTTCTCTTTTCTGATGATCACATGCCAATAATGATGGAAACCGCAATTAGCATAATGTTATGAGCAGTGTACGAAGGGTGTTTTAATTTTCTTGTATTGGTTAAATATCTTCTAGAATGCATTATGTATTTATCAGTGATTTATCAGAATGTGATTGCAGGGATTCTATTACATATGCCATAGTCGTTTTGCCCTCTACTGCAATGGTCGAGGCAGAAGAACAGTTTCCTTTTAGTTAATGAAATATCTCTTGTTACCACTGTAGCAGAAACGGTCCACGGCACCAGCGCGTATGGAACTCATCTAGCGGTCTTCAACACTGCTGGTTCGACTCCCGACCCGGCAACAATAAAATGGTTAAAACATTGATGTGGGAGGGCATTAGTACCTTCGATAACGAAACGGTGCTAAAAATAGATTTTTGTTTTGGTTTTTCGTGTTGCACGTAATTAACTGTGCTAATGCAAATGTACAGCACATGCATTTATGTCACTTTAGCAATGGCTGTCAACGTGCTGCAATATGTGGCACTAATTTAATTTTAGTGGGGCCCTTTTCGACTTTAATATTGCTTCAATGAGGTGTTTAAAGTAGTGCAGCATTATTTACACAATTTTAAATATAAATATATGGCCAAATTGATGCACTTATATACAGCTTCGTGGTTACTTGGGTTGCTTCAAAGATTGCTACACAGGGTTGTGCAAATTTTCCTTCATGTATTTATTCGAACATTTCTAAGAAAATTCTTCCAGGAATATCATCAGAATTTTCTCGAGGGGATTTTTTAGGGATTTGTCCAGGAGTTCATCCAATGATTTTTCTTTTAAATATGTGATTCCAAGAGATTTTTTATACAGAAATTCTAATATTCTTTCTTGTTTTATTTTTCAAGAAATTCTTTTAGATAAAACTTAGCAATTTTATTAGGCAATTAAGAGGAAATTTCTTTGGAAGTGACTTTTTTTGGAAGTTCCTGCAAGGGTTTCCTCAAAAATTTCTCCAGAGATGGCCTAGCATTTATTCAGACCTTTCTTAGGCGATTCTTTCAGAAAGTTTTTCAAAGATGCTTCAGAATTTTTTTCTAAGAAATTTTTCAAGAAATTCTTCTATAATTATCTGCACAGTGTTCTACAGTTCTCCCAGGATTTTTAAATTTTAATTGTTTCTTTATTAACAATCTTGTTTTTATAAGGAGTTGTACTCACCTGGTAAGTACTTTGGAAAAGATAGAACAAGAAACGGTCAAGAAACGATTTCCTAACAAAATTTCTTGAGCGGTACTCAGCTGAAATGGAATAATCGATGAACTTGATGATTAATGATGATGGTGATGATTGTGTCGATCAAACCAGGTGCCACTTTTTCTTGTGGGAAAATATCCTGACCAATTATTCCGCAAGGAAAAGTGACATTGGCGCTGTTCGGGTTCTGTGAGATATGTAAACAACATCCCGCGGTTGCTGTTGAATTTGTAATAGCGTTCCTGCCGGAATATAATCCCATTTTCTCGATGGAACCCGGAACTCTGCCGTCAATTTTTGAAGGAATTGACCACTGGATCCGGGACCTGTAGCTCTTATTGCAAATCAAGGAGACTGAACTTCCATGGGTACTTTAGAGAGTACCCCGCGAATTACTACGGAAATTCCTGCAGGAGCTGTTTCTGGTGCAGAACTTCAAAAATTTTATCTAATGTACATATCTGCACAATTTTTTTCGAAAAATTTTCATCAGTTCTTATGGAATTTTTTCAGAAGTTTCTTCCGATATCCCTGCAGGAGTTCCATATAAAATTTCTCCAAGGTCACTTTCTGGCAAACCTCCACGAGCTCCTGCTGAGATTTCTCCATATTTTTTTTCTTGAAGTCCTTCGCAGCTTCCTTCTGAGATTCTCCAGGAGTTTTATCCAAAAAAAACTGTAGGAAATTCTTTACAATTTCTTCTGGATTTCCAAAAAGTGCTCTATGAGATTCCATGATTTCTTTGTGGGATTGCCATAGCAACTCCTTCAAGAGTTTTAATTCAGAGTTAGTTCCTCCTTATTGTATTTAAGGGATTTCTATTCTAAACCATTCATAAACTCTTTCTACAGTTCCTCCTGTAATTCATGCAGAAGTTTCTTCACGATTTTTTTTGAGGTTTCCTGCATAAATTTCTACAGGTATTCCTCCATGAATTCCCCAGGAGATTCCTCCAGAAATTCTTCCTAGGATTCCGTAAAGAGTTCCAACGAAATTTCATCTAGAAATTCCTCCAAAAATTCATCCAAGGATTTCTCTAGGAATTCTTCCGGGGATTCATCCAGTAATTCCTCCGGAGATTCATCCAGGGATTCTTTCGGGGATTTATCCAGGAATTCCTCCGGAGATTCCTCCAGGAATTACTCTGGAGATTCATCCAGGAATTCCTCCAGGCATTCACCCAGGAATTCCTCCGGGGATTCATCCAGGAATTCCTCCAGGAATTCCTCCGGGGATTCTTCCAGGAATTTCTGTGGGGATTCCTCTAGGAGATACTCCAGGGACTCCTCCAGGAATTACTCCGGAGATTTCTCCAGGGATTTCTCCGGGGATTCCTCCAGAAATTTCTCCGGGGATTTCTCCAGAAATTCTTCCGGGGATTCCTCCAGGAATTCTTCTGGGAATTCCTCCAGGAATTCCTCTGAGGATTCATCCAGGAATTCATCTGGGGATTCCTCCAGGAATTCCTCTGGAGATTCATCCAGGAATTCCTCCAGGGATTCACCCAGGAATTCCTCCGGAGATGCATCCAGGAATTCCTCCGGGGATTCATTCAGGAATTCCTCCAGGAACTCCTCCGGGGATTCCTCCAGGAATTTCTGTGGGGATTCCTCTAGGGGTTGCTTTAGGGACTCCTCCAGGAATTACTCCGGAGATTTTTCCGGGGATTCCTCTAGAAATTTCTCCGGGGATGTCTCCAGAGATTCTTCCGGGGATTCATCCAGGAATTCTTCTGGAGATTCCTCCAGGAATTCCTCCGAGGATTCATCCAGGAATTCCTCTGGGGATTCCTCCAGGAATTTATCCGGGCATTCCTGCAGGGATCCCTTCAGGCATTCCTCCGGGGATTCCTTCAGGCATTCCTCCAGGCATTCCTCCAGGAATTCCTGTGGAGATTCCTCTAGGGGTTGCTCCAGGGACTCCTCCAGGAACTAATCCGGAGATTTCTCCAGTGATTTCTCCGGGGATTCCTCCAGAAATTTCTCTAGGGATTTCTCCAGGAATTCTCTCGGGGATTCATCCAGGAATTTCTCCAGGGATTCATCTGGGCATTCCTCCAGGGATTCTTCCAAGAACTCCTCCCGGGATTCCCCCAGGAACTCCTCCCGGGATTCCTCCAGGGGTTCCTGCAGGCATTCCTCTGGGGATTGCTCCAAAAATTCCTTCGTAGATTGCTATCGAATATCCTGTAGGACTTCCCTCGACGAATCCTCCAGGAATTCCTCTGGAGATTGCTCCAGAAATTCTTCCTGGAATTGCGCCAGGAATACTTCCTAAAATTCCTCCAGGAATTCCATGGGGATTCTTCCGGGGATTCCTACCGGGATTTCTCCAACAGTTACACCATAGATTCCTCCAGGGGTACCGGCGGACATTCCTCTGGTGATTGCTTCAGGGATTCCTCCAGGAATTACTCCAGAAATTCCTCCAGGAATTACTCCAAAATCCCTCCAGGAATTCCTCCGGAGATTTCTCCAGGAATTTCTCCGGGGATTCCCCCAAAAATTTCTTCGGGGATTCCTCCAGGAATTCCTCCGGAAATTCCTACAAGATTTCCTCCAGGAACTCCTCCAGGAATTCCTCGATGTATTTCTCCAGGAATGACTCTTGGTTTTACCCCCGGGAATTCCTCCAGGTATTCCACCGGAAGTCCATCCAGGAATTCCTTCGTGGATTCCCTTAGAAATTCTTTCAGAGGTTCCTCCAGAAATTCCTTCGTAGATTGCTCTCGAAAATCCTCCAGGAATTCCTCTGGAGATTCCTCCAGAAATTCTTCCTAGAATTCCGTCAGGAATACTTCCAAAAATTCCTCTAGGAATTCCCCCGGGGATTCTTCCGGGATTTCTCCAACAGTTACACCATAGATTCCTCCAGGAATTCCTCCGGAGATTCATCCAGGAATTCCTCCAGGAATTCCCCCAGGAATTCTTAGAAGGATTCCTCCAGGAATTCTTCAGGGGATTCATCCAGGAATTCTTCCGGGAATTCATCCAGGAATTCCTCCAGGGATTCATCCGGGCATTCCTCTAGGGATTCCTCCAGGAATTCCTCCTGGGACTCCTCCAGGGGATCCTGCGGGGATTCCTTTGCGTTTTGCTCCAGAAATTCCGGAGGTTTCTCTAGGAATTTCTCCGAGGATTCCTCCAAAAATTTCTCCGGGCATTCCTCCAGGAATTCCTCCGGAAATTCCTGCAGGTATTCCTCCAGGAACTCCTCCAGTAATTTATCGATGTATTCCTCCAGGAATTCCTCTTGGTTTTCCTCCCGGGAATTTCTCCAGGTATTCCTCCGGAAACCCCTCCAGGAATTCCTTCGCGCATTCCCTTAGAAATTCCTTCAGAGGTTCCTCCAGGAATTCCTTCAGAGGTTCCTCCAGAAATTCCTTCATAGATTGCTCTCGAAAATCCTCCAGGAATTCCTCTGGAGATTCCTCCAGAAATTCTGCCGAGGATTCTGCCAGAAATTCTTCCGAAAATTCATCTAGGAATACCCTCGGGATTCTTCCGGGGATCCCTCCAGGGATTTCTCCAGGATTTACTATAGATTCCTCCGGGTATTCTTCCAGGAATCCTTCCACGGATTCCTCTAGGAATTCCTCCAGAAATTCCTCCAGGAATTATTCCGGGGATTCCTCCAGGAATTCCTCCAGGAATTCCTCCAGGGATTCCTCCGGGAATTCCTCCGAGGATTTATCCAGGAATTCCTCCAGAAATTTCTCCAGGAATTCCTCCAGGAATTCCTCCGGGGATTCCTCCAGGAATTCTTCAGGGGATTCATCCAGGAATTCCGCCAGGGATTCACCCAGGAATTAGTCCGGGAATCCATCCAGGAATTTTTCGGGGATTCCTTCAGGGATTCATCCGGGCATGCTACCAGGGATTCCTCCAGGAATTCCTCCGGGAATTCCTCCGGGGATTCCTCCAGGAATTCCTGCGAAAATTATTTGGGGATTGCTCCAGGGATTCCTCCAAGAATAACTCCGGAGATTTCTGCAGAAATTTCTCAGGGGATTCCGTCAGAAATTTCTCCGGGGTTTCCTCCCAGAATTCCGGGGATTTATCCAGAGGAGAAATACGCCTTGCTAATCTTCTGTAAAGATGCGTGGAGAAAAACTGAGATATTTCCAAATGAATTCCTTTTTAAATTCCTGGGAAATGTATCTGAATTCTTGAAAGCATCCGTGGAGAATTTCTTGGTTTTATCCATGGAGGAAAGGTTGGAGAACTTTCTGGAGAAATACATAAAAAAAATCCCGAAGAAATCTCTGCATGAAACCCTGCAGGAAATTCCGGAGGAATTTCTGCCTGAATCATTGAAAGTGGTAATGCAAGAATCAATCACTGAAATAATTCCTGCCGGATTTTCTGGATAAATATCTAAAGAAAGATGTTCAGTCTGAGCAAATCTCTGAAGCACTTCTTGAAGAAACAGCTATACAGATAACTCTCGAAGATTTTCGGGAAGAATTTCAAATTTCAAAATAATTTGTAAAGGAATCCTTGAAGAAATTTTCGAAATTTTTTTTAAAAGGATTGCTTTTTCTTAAAAGAATTTATGAGGTGATCCCTGATGGAGTATCAGAAGAAACACATGGCAATCTAGCTAGAAGAATTCTTGGAGGAGTTTCTGGAATTCAAAAAGGAATTTTTCGTAGAAAACAACTAGAATTTCAAAAAACAAACAGAATTTCAAAACAAATTGCATGCCGAATTTTTAAATCTACTGCCAGAGGAATTTCTACTGGTGAATCGACAGGTATTCCCAGAAAAAACGCCTAAATTATTTTCTGAAAGAATTTCCAAAGAATAGTTTCTGAAAGGAAATCCTGGAGAATGACAAAAGGAAAAGGAAATTAATTACCAAAGAAATACCAAAATAAATTCCCGAAGAAATTTGAAAGTATTTATTGGATGATCGCATGCACAAATTGGCAGTAGCCGAAGCGAAATCCGGATTATTTAAAAACTTTTTCATAATTTCTCTTTTCGGAAATTTCCAAAACATTTGCTTAAAGATTTGCCGGAGGATTATCTAAGCCAACTTCTAGAACTATTCCCAAAGTAGTTTTTGGATGGAATATCGAAGAAATTATCGAATGGGGCAGTTGCGATGGGGATCTCGTCGCGTTGTATTGTTCGAAGGAAAAAAAAACGAAAAATGACGCGTGTTTGGGGCAGTTGCGAAAGCGAAATCGATCAGGTTGCATTGTTCGGCGGAATAAACGAAAAGTGACGCGTGTTTGGGGCAGTTGAGATGGGGATCTCGGTCGCGTTGCATTGTCCGGCGAAAAAAAAAACTGAAAGTGACGCATTTGAGGAAATTTTCTAAAAATATTGCATTTTCTTAAAAGAATTTTTGAAGTAATCCCTGATGGAGTATCAGAAGAAACACATGGCAATCTAGCTAGAAGAATTTTAGGAGGAATTTCTGGAGAAACTCATGAGGGAATATCTGATGGCAACCCTGGAAATAAACCCTAAAGAATCCTGGAAGCATTTTTGACACGATTTTCTAAAAAAAATCCTTAAGAAATTCTGAACTTTTCATTTGTAGAGGCAATATCTTTTAACATTTCTTAAAGTATCCGTGGATTATTTCCTGAATAACGGCTCGAACGACTTCTGAAAGAATCTATGGAGTTTATGAGGAGATCCCTGGGAACTTTTCTTGATGAATTGTCAGTGAAATTTTTAATGAATGCTATAGGGAAAATTCCAGAAAAAAAAAATCTGAAAAAAAATTTCAAGGATTCGATTCAGGTGTTCTAAAAAATCAATTAGGCGTATTTGGAAGAAATCCAAGAAAGAATTTGTTAGGGAATATTTGCGTTAATTTCTGGGATTTTTTTTTTTAACTTGTTCATTTATTTTGGGTTCAATCGCGTATAACGCTTTACGGAGCCGGAGATCTTTTTTTGTACTTAATAGGATTGTACGACATTTCCCCGAAAACCAATTCCCCGAATGAAGTTTTCCCGAAAGTTTTTTCCCCGAATGTACCATTTCCCCGAAAGATGTTTCCCCGTATGTACCTATTCCCCGAAAAGATTATTGCAAATATGCAATTTAACATTGACCCAATGCCCAACTAGGGGGATCCGGTCTTAGGACGAAGTACGTTTAGCCAAAGTACGTCAGACCGAAGTAAGATAGGCTGAATGGGTTGTTAAACTGAAGTTCATAAAATGAGTCAGTATTCTTTTATCCTTCTCCCTTTTCTCACATAGATGATTTCTTGATGTAGATGTTATACTGTTACTGAAGTACTGATAATTAATTGATCACTCTGCCAACATTCCATCCGAAAATTTTGCTTTTGCATATTTTATTGACGGTAGTAATTAATTGAACCACTGAGTACCATGACAGATTTACTTTCTTTGAGAAGTCGGTTATTCTTTTGAGTATTGGGTTTTATATATGATCAAACTGGGCGTTTCATGACTTTCAACTCAACCGAACTGATGCCCGTTCGGCGTAAAGACACTTTCGACCTAATGAACTGCGGCCTAACGTACTTCGGCCTGACATACTTCTGCCTAAAGATCCAGCACCGTTATTTTTGGCTCGATTAACAACTTTTCAGTTGGTACCAACTTGATGTGGGACTTGGTCTTCCGGATGGCCAGGACCAGCTCGGTAACACAAAGAGGACAAAACAGCAAACAAAACAGAGAAAATAAAACTGGAAAAGAAAACAAAAGCGAGATAAACTTTTATACCAGCAGAGCGAAGAAAGTCGAAAATACATCCCATGTATGTGACATCACGGGTCCCCAACACATCTCTTGCAAGAACAAAGGATTGTCTACTTCGGGCCTCAAGGGTATCCAAAAGAAGTGCTCTGGAGGCATCATTATCCGGGCATTGCCAAACTACGTGGTCGATGTCATCATAATTGGAACCGCACTTAGTACAAACATTGCCCAACGCGAGGTTATTCCTGTGTAAATGCACATCTAGCGAGTGATGGTTGGACATAAGTCTTGACATTACGCGAATAAAATTGCGACTTACATCCAAACCATACCACCACACTCGCAAACAAACAATAATGAAATAATGGAATGTAACCATCGTCCCAGCTGGCCATCTCGCTAATCATTTTGCCAACTTTGAAGAGAACTCTGGCGAACAAAATGGAAAAATTCATCATGTGAAATTCTTCTATCATAGATCTCACCTTCCTGTGCGCCCACCTTTGCGAGAGAGAGTCCGCCTTTTTATTGCCATAAATTGAGCAATGTGAGGGGGCCCATACAAAGGTAATCTTGTATGATATTTCGACCAGTGCACCCATCTGCTCCCTTAATTTTGTAAGAAAGTAGGATAAATGTTTTACAGGTTTCATCGACCGGAGTGCCTCAATCGAACTAAGGCTATCTGAGAAGATGAAGAAATGGCGTCCATGAGCATGTTGGAAATCATCCCCAAAGCGATGTAAAATTGCTGCCAGCTCAGCAACATAAACCGAACAAGGTTCCTGAAGTTTGCGGAAGGCGGTGAAATTTTCATGGAAGACACCGAAACCAGTGGATCCATTTATGCGAGACCCATCAGTGAAAAATCTCTTATAGGAATTGACATTTTGATACTTTTTGTTAAAAATACGAGAAATAGATATAGACCGAAGTAGATCTGGTATTCTATGAATAGCTTATTTCATGGACAGATCGTATTTAACAGAGGAACTGTCATTAGTGAAGTGTACACGAGAAGGATTATAACTTGGTAGGCTTATGTCAGATGACATGTAGAACAGATAGATTCTCATGAATTTTGACTGAGTGTTCAGACTGTTGCTGAGAATGGCGAGACCTGGTTACCCATTGAGTAACTTGGAGTAACCTCGATGACACCACTGTTTCTTAGTCAAGCGATCATTTTTGTATTCGTACAGAATGTAGCACTAGATGTAGCAGAAGCAAATTTTTATTACAAAAAAAAAAAATGTAGCACCATTCCGGGACCTTATTGAACCTTATTTTCTTGATTTTCCCCAGAAAAAACACGTGCGTCCAAGTGTCCGTTAAGTGTTTTCCATTTTCTAGGACTACCGTGAAACAGGAACAGGAACTTGATAATTTCGGTCAGCCACATTTCATGTCGTAGTCGGTACCCAAATCTATTCCACGGGAAATTCAGTCTTCCATGATTATCCACAATAGTTTTTCACCCAGAAATCCCCGGCCTTCACGATTCACTTCAAACAGGAATCAACCGGCGGAAGAAGTACCACATTGCATTGGGGGGCTAGCAAAAACTTCGCATAAAAGAAGATCATTGTCATCAATAAACTATTTGCTCCAACAGGAGGAGTGCATTACTACCCCCTTGCCCTTGGTTCTTTCCCTGAAGCCCAGCAAACACGTTGACTGAAATACCGTATACGGGCAAGTATAGTGGGCAAGTGAGCACCCGAGAAAAAAAGTCCCATCCACCGCACTACATTCGTAAAAACCAACGCCGAGTTGCCGAGCTGAGGTTTGGGAAATTCAATTACCATTGGACAGATGCAACTTTTTTCCCCACCGTTGGCCCCCGAATCGAGATCCTGCAATTTTTGGAGCGCTATTCTCCCTGACTTTTTTTTCCTTTCTTTTTTTGGCAGCGCTGTTCTGTGGACATTCATTGTTGTCGTGCTTCCCATTTCCGCTGCAGTTGCACCACCGCGGACCGGGTCCGGGGCTTGAGCTGTCGTCCGTTCTGTGCTGCCTGCATTGTGGATGTGTGCTCGGGCGTTGTTGTTGTTGAACAATGGGATCAATTTGCGTGAACTTTGCTTTCGTTCGGTAGTCGCCCCGGTCCCCGGCACACGCTACTATCGTCTCTATATCACGCAAATTGGGTTCGGACTTTAGGTGCTGAATTCGATGGTTGGAAATAGAATGTTTGGGCTAGTTTTTACTTAGATGGCAGAGATGATAGGGGTTCTCAACGCCCGTCAATGTCAAGAATCCTCGTTCAACCTGCTGAACGATCCAGCTGGATAAATGTTTCCAATTTGAGTGAGGCCACGTCATCGACGTCACGAGTTCAAGAAACAACAGGACGATGCGTTTCAATATCCAGCGCTTGTCAGCCGAAGGGGTTGCTGCACAGTACCATCAGAAGCTAGACGAGAGGATAGGAGAGACCAACGGATCTGGAGATGTCAACAGCTTGTGGGGAAGTATCCACGAAGCAGGGACAACAACAGCGCAAGAGGTGATAGGTACCACTCAGCGACGCCAACGTAATGGTTGGTTTGACGAGGACTGCCAACGAGTGACGAACGAAAAGAATGCCGCCAGAAGTCGAATGCTAGTGGCCGGTACCCGGCAGAACAGAGAGCGGTACAGGGTTGCAAGAGCAGAAGAGAAACGAAGCCACCGCAGAAAAAAAACAGCAACATGAAGAGAGTGTTATTGCTGAAGCGCAGGAAAGTATGGACAGGAACGATATGCGGAGGTTTTATGCAACTGTCAATGGCGCGCTGCACAAGACTGCGCCAGTGCCCGCCATGTGCAATGACCGGGAAGGAAATTTGCTGACAGACAAAACAATGGTGGCAGCCAGGTGGAAGGAGCACTTCGAAGATTTATTGAATGGTAGCAGCGAAGGAGCACCCAGGAACAGGATTAACATAATGGATGACAGTCAAGCAGTGGAACCACCAACACTGGATGAGGTTAAAAAGGCCCTAAAGGAGCTGAAAACAGCAAGGCTGCTGGGAAGGACGAGATCCCGGTCGAACTTCTTAAGCACGGAAGCGAGCAGCTACATCAATCAATCCACCAGATTATTATATAGATTTGGGAGGATGAAGAATTGCCCACCAGTTGGTTGGATGCAGGGTTTCTGATTTCCACTGGCCACTTAGCCGGAAGATGCTCTTGAAAAGGTTATCAAGAGGTTTTGATGTATAAATCAGTTTTATTGCAAGTTTTATAAAATTAGTCATGAAGATCTCTTATAGAGCCGAACAAAACTTAAAATGTTACTTGGGATGACATGCATTAGGTATGCGGAAATAGGCTACGAGGGGGGAGGGGGTGTTGAAAATTGGCCAAAAAATACTTCATCATTTATGAACGCTCTCCAACGTGCCTTTCGATGCCATATTGCGGATACAGGATTTAGGACCTTCAAGCTTTATAAGCTTTACTCTTGTATCTATTTACTTCATCGGTGTAGTTCCTCCAAAAATTCCTTCTGAAATTCCTCCAAAACTTTCGCCAAGAACTCCTCAAAGAATCCTTCCACGTATTCCTCCAAAAATTCCTGCCAATAATTCCTTCGAAAATTCCCCCAGGATTTTTTCAAGAAATTCTTTGAAAATTCTTTTAGAAGTTCCTCTAAGAATTCTACCATAAACTTCTATAAGAATGCCTCTAGAAATTCTTCGAAGAATTCCTTCAAGAATTCCTACAGAAATTTCTCCAAGAATTTCGTCAGATATTCCTCAAAAAATTCAGCCAAGAATTCCTCAAAGAATCCTTCTAGGTATTTTCCTTAAAGAATTTCTTCAGGAATTTTTCCAAGACTTCTGCCCATAAATTTTCAAGGAATTCCTCCAAAAATTTATCCAGGAATTTCTTCAAGAATCCCTTTAGGAATTTCTCTAGAAATTCTTCAAATAATTTCTCCAGAAACATACAGGAAATCTTCCAGATTTTTTCCCCAAATTTAATTCAGGGATTCATCCGAAATAACTTTCAGGCATTTCTCCAGATTTTTTTCCAGGAACAAGATTTTTTACAGGAAATACTCCAGGAACTTTTTCAGGTTTATCTCAAAGAACTCTTCCAGGAATTCCCTCTGGGATTTTCTGAGAAATTCCAGAAATTCCTCCATGAATACCTTCAAGATCCTACGGGAAACCTTTTTTGAAATTCCTCAAGAAAATACTCCCGGAATTACCCTAAGAATTCGTCCGAGAATTCCTTCAGGGTTTTCGTCAGAAATTCCTCCAAAAATTCTTAAGGAAGGAATTACGCAAAAAAATCCTTCCGAAATAACTCTAGGAGCTCTTACAACAATTCCTTAATAAATTCGTCTTGAAATTCCATCAAGATATCCTACAGAAATTCCCCCAGAAATTAATTCTCCAGAAATTCGTCCAGGAATTCCTCTTTTAATGCCTTCAGGAATTCCCTTAAGAATTCCGCCAGAAATTCCACCAAAAAATCGTCAAGGAATTTCTTCAAGAATATATCCAGGAACTCCTCCAAGTTATCTGCCTAGAATTCTTTCAAAAATCCCTACAGGACCTTCCCCAAGAACTTCACCAAGGGTCCATTTAAGACTTCTGCCATGAATCCGTTCAGGGGTTTTGCCAGAAATACATTCAGGGATTTGTTCTAGAAATTCCTTCCAGAATTCATTCAAAAAATCATTCAGAAAAACTTTCGAAATTCCTCTAGAAAATACTCCTGGGACAGCTCCAGAGATTCCTCCGAGCATTCCTTCAGGGAATTCTCCAGGAACTGCTCCGAGACTTCTTCCAAGAATTCCTCCAAGAATTTCCCAATGAATTACATCATGAATTTCTCTAATTATTTCTCCAAAAAATTTTCCAAAAGATCCTCCAAGAATTTCTCCACATATTCTTCAAAAACTTCTGCTAAGAATTCCTCCAAGGACCTCTAATAAGAATTTCTCCAAGAGCTGCTCCAGTACTTCTTTTCCAGGATTTTGGTCAGGGATTCCTTTATAAATCCCTCTAGGAATACCTCCAGGGATTTTTCAACAAATGCCTTCAGGAATTCAGAAAATTCCTCAGAAATTCCTCCAGAAATGAATACAAGAATCTCCCAGTAATTCCTCCAAGAATTTCTTCAGGAAATCCTCTAGGAATTCCTCCAAGACATCCGCTAAGAATTCCTCCAACAATTCCTTCCAGAATTCTCTTCCATGAATTCCTTCAGGAACCTCGTCAAGACTTATTTCTAGAATTCCACCAAGAATCCTGAAGGAATTCCTTGAGGAATGACTAATGAAAATTCTGAAAGAATTCCAGGAATGTGAGGAGTTTCTGGAAAAACTCCTGTTGTAATTGCATGAATAATTCCGGTACGAGTTTGTAGAGGAATCCCTGGAGGGATTTCTGGAACAATTTCTGGAGGACACCGTGGAGGAATTTTTGAAGGAATCCCTAGAAGAATTCCTAGATGAATTAGCAGTACATAATTCCAGGAAAAAGTCCTGGGGGTATTCTTGGAGGAAGTCCTGTAGGAATTTCTGCAGAAAATTCCCGGGAAAATTACCCGGAAAATTTTCCTGGAGGAATTACTAGAGTAATTCTGAACAATTTCTGGAGGAAACTCTGAAGGAATCTTCGGAGAAATTTGTGGAAGAATACCTAGAGGGTTTCCTGGAGGAATCCCTGGATTAGTTGTTGGGGAAACCTTGGATGAATTCCTGAAGGAGCTCTCGAACTATTCTCGAATGAGTGCATGGAGGAATCCCTGGAAGATTTTTTAGAGGAATCGCTGGAGGAATTCCGGGAAAAATCTCTGGAAAACTTCCTGGAAACTTCCTGAATCCGTGGATAAATTTCAGGAGAAACTCTTAGGAAAATTGCTTGGAGGAGTTTTCAGAGAATTCATGCAGAAACCCAAACTTCAAAGTTTATTGGAGACCATTTGTATCTCACGGAATGTCCAACTTCCATAATATCGAGTTGCTCGTAGTATTGCGAGGCCTAATGAACATCAACGTGATAAAATTCCTTGACCTGAGTGAACTATAACGATGGTAGATGTTGTAGATCTTAAGAAAATGAATTCCAGAGTAGTTTGGAGAGAAAGTTCAAGAATTTTTCAGGGAATTTTCTTAAAAAATCTTAAAAATTTCTTCACACATTCTTTCCAGAATTCTTGCAATTATTTATGAGAAATTTCCCTGGAGAAATATCTCAAACCATTCCAGTATTAATCTGTGAAGAATTTCCAGGATACGTTTCTAACGGAATCACAGAAGAAATTCATGAAAAGCACTTGTAAGATTTTCTGGCAAATCACTGAAGGAATTCATCAAAGAATTCTTGGAGGCCCTAATTTTGAAGAAATTTTTAGTGGAATTTCTGAAAAACTCCATGAAAATGCTTTCGGAGAAGTCCCTAAAATTCTGAAGAAATCTCTGGAGACAATTTTGAAGGAAACCCCAAAGTTTTTTCAGAATGAATCCAAGCAGGAACTTCTGAAAGCATCAGTGACGGAGTTTCAAAAAAAAATCTTCAGTAGAAAATTGAATGGAATGTGTAATCTCAGGAAGTACATTTGCATGAATCTCCAGAGGAAGATTTGAAGGAATCTCACGTGGAATTCCAGAATATTTTTTAGGATAATTAGTTGAAAAAAAAAAACTCGGGAAATCCTTTGTGAAATTCCTTAAAATTTTTAGGAATTTTATAGAAAATTCTTAGAGTTATTTCTAGAGGAAATGCCGAATGAATTGAGAGCTAAATATATAGAACAATGTCTGGAGGAAGTAAAGCAAACACTGTATGTTCTCCTTTAGATTTCTCAGGAATCCGCGGTAAAATTTCTTAAATTTTGCGGGCTACTTTTGTGCATTTTGTGGAAATTTCGTGATTCCATAATTTTGAACGTTTTGTTGAGGAAAAAACCAATTTCGCATCACAAATGGTTTGTGGTTTTGTGAGGCGTAATCATTACCTCATTGAAAAAATAACAAATTTGATCGAGATGAACTAGCACCTTCAACCCGAAATCTTGATTATAAAGAGAGAAAAACAAATTTGTTTAAAACTCAGGTTAGAAAATTTAAAATGCCGTAAACTTTAATTGTGCGGAAACGGAATCAGCAATAAATTTACACTGTCAAAAAATATCAGGCATTTATGTTTCAAAATTAAAAATTGATGGAAAATTGTAGAGTAGTTTTGAAATTTTGTAAAATTTTCTGACACCCGCGAAATTACGAGTTTCCATTGTCCTTACTTTGGAAGAATTCTTGCCCAATTCACTGTAAGTAATTCAAAGAGGATTTTCTGACTGAATCACCTTGACACATACCTGTTGGAATTTTAAATGAAATCCCTAGGGCAATTCCAGAACTAATCTCTGATAAACTTCTTCAAGTGGAGAATTTATGAAATAATTTCTAAACCAGTGGAGAATTTATGAAATAATTTCTGAACAACATTCTGAAGGAATCCCTGGAGAAATTTCAGGAGGATTCTCTAAACAAATTCTTTGAAGATTTTTAAAAGTAATCCCTGATGATATTTAGAATAAATCCATTTAAATCTAGCTAAAAGGACTCTTGTAGAAATATCTATAGACATTTTTGACCAAATATCTGAAGAAAGCCCTGGAGAAATTTCTTTAAGAATCCCCGGAAGATTTTCTGGAGTAACTTATGAAAAAATTTCTTTAAGAAACCTTTATGGACTTTCAGACCGAATTCGTGGAGGCATTTCTGAAGCAACACTTGGAGAAATTTTGGAAGCAATCTACAGAAGATTTCTTACAGGGATTCTTGAATAAACTTTTAAACAATCTTAAGAATTTTCATGAATTTTTAAGAATTTTCATGAATATTTAAGAATTTTTGAGAATTTTCAAGAATTTTAAAGAATTTTTTAAGAATTTGTAAGAGTTTTTTAGAATTTTTAAGATTTTTTAAGATTTTTTAGGAATTTTTAAGTGGTTTTAAGAATTTTTAAGAATTTTTAAGAATTTTTGAGAAACCTTTATACACTTTCAGACCGAATTCCTGGAGGCATTTCTGAAGCAACACTTGGAGAAATTTTGGAAGCAATCTACAGAAGATTTCTTACAGGAATTCTTGAATAAACTTTTAAACAATCTTAAGAATTTTCAAGAATTTTTAAGAAATCCATAAAATAAGAAATTTTAGAAGAAATCCATTTAAATCTAGCTAAAAGGACTCTTGTAGAAATATCTATGGACATTTTTGACCAAATATCTGAAGAAAGCCCTGGAGAAATTTCTTTAAGAATCCCCGGAAGATTTTTTGGAGAAATTTATGAAAAAGTTTATTTAAGAAACCTTTATGGACTTTCAGATCGAATTCGTGGAGGCATTTCTGAAGCAACACTTGGAGAAATTTTGAAAGTAATCTACAGAAGATTTCTTATAGGGATTCTTGAATAAACTTTTAAACAATCTTAAGAATTTTCAAGAATTTTTAAGAATTTTTATGAATATTTAAGAATTTTTGAGAATTTTCAAGAATTTTTAAGAATTTTTAAGAATTTGTAAGAGTTTTTTAGAATTTTTAAGAATTTTTAAGATTTTTTTAGAATTTTTAAGTGTTTTTAAGATTTTTTAGGAATTTTTAGGAATTTTTAAAAACCTTTATACACTTTCAGACCGAATTTCTGGAGGCATTTCTGAAGCAACACTTGGAGAAATTTTGGAAGCAATCTACAGAAGATTTCTTACAGGAATGCTTGAAAAAACTTTTAAACAATCTTAAGAATTTTCAAGAATTTTTAAGAATTTTTAGGAATTTTTAAGAATTTTTAAGAATTTTTTAAGAATTTTTAAGAATTTTTAAGAATTTTTAAGAACTTTTAAGAATTTTTAAAAATTTTTAAAAATTTTTAAGAATTTTTAAGAATTTTTCAGAATTTTTAAGAATTTTTAAGATTTTTTAAGGAATTTTAAGAATTTTTAAGATTTTTTTTAAGAGTTTTTGAGAATTTTTAAGAATTTTTAAGAAACCTTTATAGACTTTCAGACCGAATTCATGGAGGCATTTCTGACGCAACACTTGGAGAAATTTTGGAAGCAATCTACAGAAGATTTCTTACAGGGATTCTTGAATAAACTTTTCAACAATCGTAAGAATTTTCAAGAATTTTTAAAAATTTTTAAGAATTTTTAAGTTTTTTAAGAATTTTTAAGAATTTTTAAGAATTTTAAGAATTTTTAAGAATTTTTAAGAATTTTTAAGAGTTTTTAAGAATTTTTAAGAATTTTTAAGAATTTGTGGAGGAAACTTCGAAGAAATTCTGAAGGAATTTGAAAACAATCGCTGAATGTTTTTATTGAAGAAATCTTTGGATAATTTCTTGAAAATAATGTACTGATTTCTAAAATAATTTATAAAGGAACTTTTGAGGAAATGCATGGAAATTCTTCTAGCGGAATTTTTGAAGACATCTCAGGAGGTTTCAACGCCATTAAATGTTAAAAACAAGAATAATTAAACTCTGGTTTTTTTGATATTATTTCTTCCGTAATCCAACGCTTGGTAACCACTGTGCTAGGTTCATGTAAATTGGGGCTGCAGCTGTGCAGGTTTTTTTTTATCTTGTAATAACACGTGGACTCAATCCTTGTTAGTTTGCATATGTTGGATGGGTCCTGGATGGTGATTAGATTTCAATACTATGTTTGGAAACTTTTGTAGTACTACTTAATTGGTTTTTCGGTGATGCTTGATGAACTTTTGAGAAGTTAAAACAACAATAATGAAATGTCAAGCTATCAAGCAGTAGAACTGAAACGATATGGAACAAAAATATCTTAAACATGACAAATGGTTCAAGTATCCAAGCTGACACTGGTGTTCTCGCAATCCTCTTAAGTGTTTGCCACTTTATCACTCGGAAATGATTGCCCTCTAGGTAACAGTGCGACGCTGACTGGTTTCACACAAGTTTTACAGCACTCCATTGTCCAGCATCTGACACGGTTTCCAGCGCCATCATCGTTTACACAACCAAAGTCATGCATCTAACAACAAGCTCAAGCTCCTGATTCTGCTGCCAGTCCGAAATGGAATCCCTCTCTTAACGCTTTCAACAATGGAGTTTAATGCTTACGAAATGGTTCTTTGAAGGTATGGCTGCTGCTGCTGGTCATGTAACACGAAACTTTGCACACCCGTCGCCATCGCCGTTGACCGTCCGCAACAGAACTCAAGCCTGTTGACACAAATATCCTTCTGCGAATCATTTTACATGTTCAGCTCCTTGCCTGCATTCTTGCTCAACTGGGCTTTCGAGAGATGGTGAAACCGAACCAAACCGGACAACCGAAACGGAATCCAGTCCTCCGGAATACGAAACACAGAGCGATGATGTTTCGCCCTTCCTGCATTAGTCATTTTCAACCTTCAAGAGCTACTCTGGCGAGGAGGCGAAATTATTCGGTCTGTTTCTCGAGAAATGTGCTTGTGCAATTTTGGGACAGTCAGTGGTCGGTGGTCGTTGCTTTGATCCCAATCAGAGAGGGCGGATGAGAATGGTGTGTGCTTGTCGTCAAAGACAAAATCTTATTAACCGCAGCATAGGGGTGGTGGGGGTAAAGTGGACAGGTGGAGTAAAATGGACAGGGTACAGTTTCATGGCTTTTATTGTTTTTCAAAATGTTTTAACGATTGAAGCTTACGCCTAAGCATGAATCATTATACTTTTTCTGATCTTTAACATTAAAATCAAATAAACCTCTTCAAAATGACAAAAACTTCAAAAATCACGTGAAAAATCGGAAATGATGTAAAATCTGTTTATCATTGCTAAGGTTTTTTCGTGAGTTTTTATCGAACTATTACAAGTTTTACACCCTAAACTAATAAAGTCCACATAGAAGAATATATTCTAACGAAAAAAAAATTAAGTTTTGTAAAAAAAAAAGTTTTGGAAATAATTTTAACATAATCAGACGGTGGGGGTAAAATGGACAATCGGTTCAATTTCACCAAAATTCCATATTTTTTTTTTTGCAAACTCCAGAATCATCAGCCGTCATACATGTCGTGAGATAGTTGAAGTAAAAAGTTATAAAAAAATATTTTATATCTAAAAAAAATCATTTTCATCCAAAACAGTGCTTGTTTTTTACACTATTTTTACAATAATTATTTAAGTGTGTATCAAAGCTTGTTAGTAAAGTTTGAAAACAACAAAATAAAGGTATCGTATGAAATTTGATAGTTTGCATTTAAAAACATAGAAATAATATGCTGTTGTATAACTTTTAACGACTTGTTCATTTTACCCCATCGATTGTCCATTTTACCCCCACCGATTTTTTTCACGCTATTTTTATGCACGTTTTGGTGAAGAAAATAATCAAAGAAAACAATACTTTTTAAATGTAATCTCTTACAAGATTTCTAGAGTATATCATTACCTTCCATGTTACTCGGAAAAACGGATGGATTTTGCCGCATTTCTACTGGAAACAATCACAATGCTTAGGTTGTCCACTTTACCCCCACCACCCCTAATGATATTTGTACGCTGTGGCTTTAGTAATCACGGAAGCATAAGATTTAAATGACGAAGGACTCGGCTAGAACTTGCAAATCAAATCACTCCTAGGCTGTATAAAGATGAGTCCGCAAACTGAAAGAAACGTTCAACATATGTACTACCATTCCACAATGGGTCCAGAGCCGTGTTTACGAAGACAAAAATGTTTGGGCCTAAACCTTAAGTTTTAGATACATGGTGTCTTTGGGAAAGTTTCTTCTTATCTTTCGATCTTTTTTCTCATTATTGTGAAATTAGGGTGGTCCCTCTAGTTTTGCTGATTCAAACATCTGCTTTTTAATAGTTTTATGTACGTTCACAAAATGTTCCACAAAGTTGTAAAATTACTTATTTGGAGCAAGTTTGCCAAAGAAACCGTTATTCTATCTCTTATGGTTCCTAACTTATATTTTTTAAAAGATTTATGTTAGGGTGATCCATGAATTTCAGTTTTCCTGAAATAACTTTTAATGCGTTCATTTCTCGTAAATACTTTGTTCCGAGCACTTTTAGAACTATCAACGACGCATATTTTTTCCAAAGAGCCCAAAGTTCTAACTCTCATAGTTAAAAAGATATTGACATTTTTCTTCGAAAAATCACTTTTTTTCAAAATGTCATATCTCAAAAAGGAGCAAATGGATTTTCAATCTCCCGGTTGCTTTGTGAAGATCGTACTCTATTCTATTTATGGTGAAAAAACTGTAGGTACCTTTTTTGTTTAAAGCTTTTTATTGAATTTTGAAAATACGATTTTTTTCATGGAAAAGCAGTTGTAACTTTGAAAATCGATGAGATACAAACTTGGCGTCTTCGACAAAAATGTGAGTTTTTGGCTGCTATAAAAGTGCTCAGAACAAAGTATTGCGAAAAAATCAACACATAAAATTATATTGAGTAAAAACAGATTTTCATATGAAAAATGACACATTTCAAGCAAATTCAACTCGTCTTTGTTAGATAGATCAAAGTAGCTAGGTAAATGGTCATCCATTTCATTGTAGAACCAATGTTTATTTATACTGTCATCACCATTTAAGCACAATGTTGATAAGACATTGTAAATCATGTAACTTTGATAAGCTTTTACGTTAACATAAACATATACTAGTGATTGACATTTTCACTATCCATACATTGAAGTGATGAAATTGAAATTAAATTGGTGGAAATCAGCTCAAAATCACATTTTAAGTTGATTTTATTGACGAATTATGGATTATAAGCAAATTTAAACATTTTCGGCATGGTTACTTCGATCTATCTAACAAAGACTAGTAGAGTTTGCTGAAATTGTTCCGCTTTCCATATGAAAATCAGTTTTTACTCAATATAATTTTATGTGTAGATTTTTTCGCAATACTTTGTTTTGGGCACTTTTATAGCAGCCAAAAACTCACAATTTTGTCGAAGACGCCAAGTTTGTATCTTATCGATTTTCAAAGTTACAACTGCTTTTCCATGAAAAAAATCGTATTTTCAAAATTCAATAAAAAGCTTTAAACAAAAAAGGTACCTACAGTTTTTTCAACATAAATAGAACAGAGTACGATCTTTCCAATGCAACCGGGAGATTGAAAATCCATTTGCTCCTTTTTGAGATATGACATTTTGAAAAAAAAAATGATTTTTCGTAGAAAAATGACAATATCTTTTTAACTATGAGAGTTAGAACTTTGAGCTCTTTGGAAAATATATGCGTCGTTGATAGTTCTAAAAGTGCTCGGAACAAAGTATTTACGAGAAACGAACGCATTAAAAGTTATTTCAGGAAAACTGAAATTCATGGATCACCCTAACATGAATCATTTAAAAAAATTATAAGTTAGGAACCATAAGAGATAGAATAATAGTTTCTTCGGCAAACTTGCTCCAAATAAGTTCTTTTACAACTTTGTGGAACATTTTGTGAACGTACATAAAACTATTAGGAAGCAGATGTTTGGATCAGCGAAACTAGAGGGACCACCCTAATTTCACAATAATGAGAAAAAAGGTCGAAAAATAAGTAGAAAGTTTCCTAAAGACACCATGTATCTAAAACTTATGGTTTAGGCACAAACATTTTTGTCTTCGTAAACACGGCTCTGGACCCATTGTGCATTCTACGTATTAGTTGTCCCATGATGAAAACCCCATCACTAAGAAAAACGCGATTAAAGTTTCACAAAATATTTACGCTATTGGAGGCTCGACTGTAGGGTTTCAACTTTCACTTAGAAACGGCTACGCATTCTTTTAACAGTGAAACGATGTCCAATAACTGCCCAACGTTTTGACACGGGATGAGTGTCTTCTTCAGGGGAAACTAACTTGGTCGTTCTGGTCTTGTGTTTTGTCTAACTGTAACTGTAACTGTTACTGTTGTTGGTAAATGACTCCCTGAATTGTTTTAACTTTTACCGGACAATTCATTTTGTAATTTAATATTGCAACAAATTTTTTTTGAATTTTCATAGCATTGTAGTAAATCTACACTGTGGTGCATAATTGATCGAACAAATGCCGATCATCATACAAAATGATCAAGTTTGAGATGCTGTAACTATGGTCTTTTTTATGGAATAAGCTCAATTTTTGACACGGAACTACAAATATGCTGAATTTTACGAATTGGAAGTACAAAATGTTTTCATTCATAGATCTGGGTAGTACAAGGCTGACCCTTATGGGTTCAGGAACTACTGGACTGATTGGCGTGCAGATTTGCATGCCGGGGTTTTTGAGACGGAAAAGGTTCATAGCATGGACTGAGATCCCCCTGTTAAATGAGAGGTTCTCATACACATGAGTTTGCGGGGCACTTCTCTGTGGAGCTATATGTCAAAAAACACAGTAGGCAGACAGTACGACGTTTGTCGAGACAGCTAGTCTTCATATTATGTAACCCTAATTAATCCATCTGGTGGTGGTGATGCCTTACTGGTGCCTTCGAAAAACCATTTCTACCAAACTCAATGTTGATATGTTGTTGAATATCGAACTTTTTATCTGTTTAACAAACATTATTTTCATGGCACAGGCAAACATTTCTACAATTGGCTTTTGTTTAACATTATTCTAGACACCTTAAACGTGTGGAACGAAAGGGGGGGGGGTTCAGAATCTCCCAATAAATGACCACGTGGTTTATGGAAAGCCCCTTATTAATTTGCAAAATTTATAGTTAGGCCGTTACAAATATTTATTCTTTTTGTCCCATCACTCTGGTCAAAAATAATAAAGCATTTATTCTGAAAAATATTAAAAACTCATCGGATTTGTTAAAGAATTTTTAGCAAATAGTGGAGTGGACCTGGTGTGATGGTTAAAGCACGTGACTATCACGCCGAGGACATGGGATCGAATCCCACTCCCGACAAACTTGCAAAATGTGAGTTCTTTCTTCGGAAGGGAAGTAAAGCGTGGGTCCCGAGATGAACTAGCCTAGGGCTAAAAATCTCGTTAATACAGATAAAAAAAAATGTTTAGCAAGAACGGAGAATTTGATAAATATGTTTTGTTTGCCCCCTCAAAATGCAAAATCAAGCCAAAAAAAATTTGAAGGGGGGAGGGGGGGTGGTTGAGACAAAAAGTCAAAATTAAGTTTATATCAGCCTTATGTATTTTTTTTTCAGTTTTTTTGAGTTAGACTTTGGTGTTTTGAAGAAAAAAAAAATCGTCCCCTAATTAATCCACCTAGCGGTGATGGTGCCTTTCTCGTGCCTTCAAAAACACATTTCAACACAACTCAAGTGACATGTTGATGAATATCGTACTTTCATACGTTTAACAGAAATCCATTTCATGGCATCAGAGATCATATCATTTATCTGGTTTTTGATTTTTGAGCCTTGAACTTTTAAACAACAGCCGCAATCTTGAATTTTGAGCCGCCATTTAGGATTTATGTCCAGCAGCTTGGAAATTCTGGTCGCTATTTTTGGGCTCCAGACTTCTTCCCCATATCAGATACACCTATATTGAATGGTTTAAGAGCGTAAACCTCCATTAAACAGCTGCCGTCTTGAAGTTTTTGCCGCCATCTTGAATTTTGAGACGCCATATAGCCATATAGTCAGTGAACATATAGCCTTTCAGTACACTTCGGTGCACGAGAAAGGCAAAACAATATTTTCGAGCTTAAATTCTGTAGAAAACTAAGATATTTAACTAAACCGTTAGATTAAAAGATCTGTTTTTGATAGAAAATAAAATAAACTTTCGAATGAGGGTTAAAAAGCTGCGATAAGTTTGACCTTTTTCAAGTTATAGCCAGTTTGAGACAAGCAAAGTCAAAAACATCTAAAGATAATTATTATGTAACGGTTGAGATTTGACCATATGCGTACACATCACTCCTTAAAAAGTTTGCATTCACCCATTGGGACCTCCCGGAACCGGTTCCGGAACACTACCGGTTCAGATATGGTCTGAGACTGTTTTCCTGCTTACCGATGATCAGGTTATCGAAAATACCACGGTTTGATGTGTCGCATGCATGGGTTTGCTTCTCTTTTATATTTGGCCACTTCCGGTGGGACATCCGGAACCGGTTCCGGAACACTACCGGTTCAGATATGATCTGATACTATTTTCCTGCTAACCATTCAACAGGTTACCGAAAATGCCGCTGTTTGATGTGTCACGTGCATGGGTTTAGTTCTCTTTTATATTTGACAACTTCCGGCGAGGCATCCGGAACCGGTTCTGGAACACTACCGGTTCTGATATGGTCTGAGACCATTTTCCTACTTACCGTTCATCAGATTATCGAAAATGCCGTGGTTTGATGTGTCGCATGTACAGGCTTGGTTCTCTTTTATATTTGGCCACTTCCGGCGGGACATCCGGAACCGGTTCCGGAACACTACCGGTTCAGATATGGTTTGAGACTATTTTCCTGCTTTCCATTTATCAGATGATCGAAAATGCCGTGGAGCGGATCTGGTGTGATGGTTAGAACACTTGACTATCACGCCGAGGACCTGGGATCGAATCCCACTCCCGACAAACTCGCAAAATGTGAGTTCTTCCTTCGGAAGGGAAGTAAAGCGTGGGTCCCGAGATGAACTAGCCTAGGGCTAAAAATCTCGTTAATACAGATAAAAAAAAAAAAAAAAAAAAAAAAAACGTGGTTTGATATGTCGCATGCATGGGTTTGTTGCATTTTCATGTCTGGTCCCTCCCAGAGGTACCGATCCGGAACACCTAAATTTATGGCCGGACCGATCCGAACCATTTTCAATAGGAAACAATAGGACTATATGCCGCGTCGAATGAACCGTCGGTCATTAAAATCGGTTGAGGTTTACTGCCAAAAAGTGATGTGAGTTTTTTGTACACACACATACACACACACACATACACACACACACACATACACACACACATACACACACACAGACACCACCTCAATTCGTCGAGCTGAGTCGATTGGTATATGTGACTCGACTCTCCGGGCCTTCTATCAAAAAGTCATTTTTGGTATGAACATATAGCCTTTCCAGTACACTTAGTGTACGAGAAAGGCAAAAATCGTCCTTTTTGCCTTTCTCGTACACTAAGTGTACTGGAAAGGCTATATGTTCACTCCAAAAACGACTTTTTGATAGAAGGCCCGGAGGGTCGAATCACATATACCAATCAACTCAGCTCGACGAATTGAGGTGATGTCTGTGTGTGTGTATGTATGTATGTGTGTGTGTATGTGTGTGTACAAAAAAAACTCACATCACTTTTTGGCAGTAAACCTCAACCGATTTTAATGACCGATGGTTCATTCGACGCGGAATCTGGTCTCATTGTTTCCTATTGAAAATGGTTCGAATCGGGCCAGCCGTTCCGGAGTTATGGCCATTTAGGTGTTCCGGACTGGTACCCCAGGAAGGTGCCAGATATGAAAATGCTAAACCTATGCATGCGACACATCAAACCGCGGATTTTTCGATAATCTGATCAACGGTAGGCAAGAAAATAGTCTCAGACCATATCTGAACCGGTAGTGTCCCAGAACCGGTTCCGGGTGTCCCGCCGGAAGTGGTAAAATATAAAAGTGAACCACACTCATGCATGCGACACATCAAATAGCGGCTTTTTCGATAAGCTGATGGACAATGAGCAGGAAAACTATCTCAGACCATATCTGAACCGGTAGTGTTCCGGAACCGGTTCTAGGCGTCCCGCTGGAAGTGGCAAAGCACACAATTGAACCAAACCCATGCATGCGACACATCCAACCACGGCATTTTCGATAACCTGATGAGCGGTAAGCAGGAAAATAGTCTCAGACCATATCTGAACCGGTAGTGTTCCGGAACCGGTTCTACGCGTCCCGCTGGAAGTGGACAAATATACAATTGAACCAAACCCATGCATGCGACACATTAAACCACGGCATTTTCGATGACCTGATGGACAATGAGCAAGAAAACCATCTCAGAGCATATCTGAACCGGTAGTGTTCCGGAACCGGTTCTAGGCGTCCCACTGGAAGTGGCAAAACATACAATTGAACCAAACCCATGCATGCGACACATTAAACCACAGCATTTTCGATAACCTGATGAGCGGTAAGCAGGAAAATAGTCTCGGACCATATCTGAACCGGTAGTGTTCCGGAACCGGTTCCGGGGTTCCCGCCGAAGTGGTCAAATCTGAAAGAGAAACAAACCCGTGCATGCGTCACATCAAATTGCGGCTTTTTAGATTACCTAATGAACGGCCAGCAAGTGTTTCGGAATCGGTTTTGAGTGGCCGGAAGAGGTCAAATGTAAAAGTAAACCAAATCCAGGCATGTGACACATCAAATCATGGCTTTTGCGATAACCTGATGAACAGTTAGCAAGAAAATAGCCTTAGATCACACTAGAGACAACTGGTAGTGTTCCGGAATTGGTTCCGAGAGTCCCGTCGAAATTGTCAAACCCTGCATGTGACACCTTCAATTAGCAACGTTTTTGGTTAACCGATGAACAGTTAACAAGACAATAGCGTCAGACCATTTTTGGTTCAGCCGGTACTTACCCGGAATAAGATCCGGGTAGTAAAATGTAAAATTTAACCAAACCCATGGATCGGTACCGTAAACCGGGGTCAAATTGATCTCCGGGTCGAAATTGATCAGGCGTTTTTCAGTTAGTAAAGCATAATTTACACAGTTCCCTCCAAAGTATCGTTATGTAGGAATCCTATACTAAACGATACAGGTAAGGAAACTATTTAAAACATACTTTATGTAACGGAAAAACGTCTGATCAATTTCAACCCGGAGATAAATTTGACCCCGGTTTACGGTACATCAAATCACGACCAGTCTTGTAAACATTCGACACTTTTTACTACCTTCATTTCGCTGCAGTCGGGTGTCAGCTTGCTTTGTTACATTCGTGCGCTACAGTTACCTCTTACACACAACACGAGCAGTAGAACGAAGATCAATAAACATAAGGAAGGGTCAAATTAATGTCATCTGACACGATGACATTTGTCTAATTCTATCTTTACGCATAGATTTTCAGCCAATTCCGATTATGAATGTTAATATTAGTTTATTCTTGCATGTTGCGACACACAGATGGGCAATATAGTTCTTATTATGGAAGAAGACAGGAATAACAAAAGCCGAACCGTCTCCCGAAGCCGCTATCGTCGTAAAGTGCATTCGTTTGACATTTTTGTTTCGAACAGTAGTTTGATTGCTTGTGTTGCGAATGTCGGAGACAAAGGAGGCCGAATATCGACGAAAAGGTTCAAATGACTGTGATCTCTAACAAGACTGATCACGACTTATCGACAACCTGATGGAAAAATAGGGAAAAAATAGAGAACAAAATATAGACAAAACTAAAGCGATCTCATCAAATCGTACCATTCCAGAACCCTAAGGTGTAAATTAATAGCAGGATGGGTCAACGTTGAAGGGAAAAATAAGAATTTGATCGCGTCAACAGAAGATGGCGGCTTTTTTAAAGGAATTTTGAGCTCTAAAACTATGTAAAATAAGTGTATTTGGTATGGGAAATATGTTCCGAGTCCACCAGAGTATCCAAGATAGCGGTCCAAAATCCAAGATAATGGCCCAGTATTCAAGTTAGCGCCTATTTTATAGGATTTTAAATTCTTGCATTATGGGCATATTTTGTATGGAAATATGTCCAGAATTCAAAATTTGTAATCAGAAAACCCAAGCTGTGCGCTGTTTCACAAGGTCTGCAATATGACTATAGTTTGAATGGGGAAGAATGCCGGTCTTCGTCCAAAACTGGTAACCAGAAAATCATAAACGACATGCAAAAATTCAATACCGCGACTATTTTATGTAATTTTAGGTACAGGGTCCAAAAATGAATAGCAGAACATCCAAGATGGTGTCTCAATGTTCAAGATGGCGGTTAGTTTAGTTGGGGTAGATATCCGGAGTCATAAAATGATGACCGGAAAATCTAAAATGACGTTTAGAAATTTTGCGGCTTCATAACACTTGTTTGGTTTGAATTTTGGATCGTTGTCTTATATTTTCTGAATATTGGATGTTATGCTAATAAATAATGTATCCATATTGAGTAGATTTAGCAAGCAGTTTCCATTTTATATTTATGTCAATGTCATCACGCCCCGCTTGAGTTTTGTTGAATGGATATTTTAAAGCACGAGAAAGGCACCATCACCGCTAGGTGGATTAATTAGGGTTTTTTATTTTCTTGAAGTGCTTTTCATTCGTGTTTTTCTTTAAGAATGTCAATGGTAGTCGCCTTAACAATTTTCCAAAATTTATTTCACTTATAACAGTATAAATACGAACACATTTTGCATTTCAAGAATCTCACTAAGATCAGCAAAATAATTGGAAATGACATAAACGATGCATACATTTCGACAATGATTTTTCATAAGGGCCTAACTGACTTGATCGATTTCTCTTCGTCGACTTTCTCTTTTGCTAATAACTTGATCAAAACAAACAAAATTATTATTCTTTTTGTTTCTATAGCAACATGTAGTCATCTTCTTCGCATTTCAACCAAAAAATCTTTGGAAAACTCAATACACATTCTGTGATAACACAAAGAGAGGATCGATGAAGAGAACTCGAAAATGTCAGTTAGGCCCAAATGAAAAATCAGTGTCGATTTCTTCAAAACATCTGACAGATTTTTTTTTAATTTTATTACTTTTTGTTCAACTCAATTTTGTTTAACCCTCCTTTGACATTAGGGTCATTTTTTCACCCAAACCGTACAATACGTCAGCGAGCTGCTGCCAACATGATGCAAAAGAAGGTTGAAGAAAATACTTAATTGAGTTTCAGGGGTTTTCAGGAAACATCAAACGAATTATTTTACCAATTTTTAGCGGTTAGTTCAATTGGTTTAACCAGAATTCTCCAATAACTTAACCAAAGGATTCTTCTGAAGCTTATTTAAAATATAAGTTCAAAAGTTAGAGAAAAGATCAAAATATCTCCTGATTTTTTTGTCCTGATAGAAAATGTTTTTCATTTTTACAAAAAACATTTTTTTTCAGAAATTTCGATTAAAAATGTTTTTTTAACTGAAAAACATTTCACACCAGGAAAAAATCAGGAGATACCTTGATCCTTCCTCTAACTGTGTATGAAAACCGTTTTTGAAAATATGCCTCGGTACTTAAATTAAAAAAAAAACAAAAAAATAAGAAATCTAGTTTGGTCCTTATGGAAATTTCTTCCGCAAGATATTAGAAACCGTCTTTGATTTTTGGTGGCCTCATATATGTAGAAAAAGTAAGCAACCTTTGTGAGTTTTTCAATTTTGTGTACCCTCACACTGTACGCTAAAAACTCCGTGATATTGGAACTTCTTCCAATGATTCCATCAAAAATTCATGCAAATAAAATAAATATTTTTGGAGATTCTTTCAGAAATTCGTCCTGATATTTCTTCTGAAATGTATTCAAAGATTACCCCAAAGATTCCACTGCGAGCTTTTTAAAAATATTAAAAATTCATTCGGAAATTTATCTAGAGTTCCTTTAGTTTCTCATGGATGTCTTCAGAAATTCATCCAAAACATCTCCAGGTATTTCTTCAGAAATTCTTCCAGTTATTCCTTCAGAATAACTTCAAGGATTTTTTTTAGAAATTCTGCCACGAATTTCTTTGCAGATTTCTCCGAGATATCTTCAAGAATACCTCCATTGATTTCTTTGAAAGTTTATCCTAATTTTACTAGAGAAAATATATCCATTATTTTTTTTTCGTAATACCTTCCTTGGATATGAATTCTATTACAAAATTCTATAGGAAATCATTTCGGAAAGTCTTCGACAGATTTCTGAATGTTCTTTGCAACATCTTTAACGAATCGCTTCAGAATTATCTTTAGGACTTTCTTTGGAATTTTCGTTAGATAATCCTCCGAAAATTTCACCAAAAAGTCCCCTAGAAGGATTTCTATAAAAATACCTCGATAGATTTTTTTTTCTAGAATTCGATTCTTTAAGAAAGTCTAAGCAATTCTATAAAGAAAGTCTAAAGGCTCTCCCAGAAAATTCTCTATGGGTATATTTAGAAAATTTTCCACAGACTCCTTCAAAAAGTCTTACTGTGGTTCCTTCAGAGATTCTTCCAAGGATTCTTTTAGAAATTTCCCTGGAGATTCATTCAAAAATTCCTTATGAGATTCCCTCATAAGTTTGTCCATCGATTATTCTTTCAAAAATTACTCCAGAAATTCGGTCTTAGAATCTATCAAGGCTTGTTCAAAAACACTTATTGAGTTTTTTCCAGGTGTACATTCTTTAAGAAGTTTCTTCAGGGCTTCCTTCAGATATTCCCTGATGAAATTCTCCAGAATTCTTTTTGGTAGGTTTCTAAGCAAGCTTGCTATTTGATGAAAATATTCGCGAAATGATGCGATGCGCTTTCGACAACGAATACGTTTTCACCCTTCAGCCTATCGCGAATCATCGTAGGCTGGAAACGATATTGGTGTGGTGTCGGTACATGCGAATGTTGCTTCTGTGTGCGTGTCGAGCGTTAGTGCCGTAGCTTCTGAAACCAACCCATTCGGTGTTGTTTGTCTATTCGGGTGAGCATGTGGCTGCACTGACAGATGTGTGCAAAATCGTTTGTGAGTTATGTCGAATTCGTTTATTTGCACCGCCTGCACCGCTTTGCCACCGGGTGTAGCAAACTTGCACCGAAACCGTTCGTTTATTCGCAGGTACTGTTCTGTTTTGACACCCGATTGGCACCGGTGCAAGAAAATGCTACACCCAGTTTGAGCGCGGTGTAGCAGGTACAAAGCTAGTTTTACCAATACATGCATATCGCTGAACTTGTATCGTGGTTTTGTTTGGGTAGGAATGATGATTTTCTATTCGGCATTAGGTAAACAGTTTTCTTGGATATTCGTTTATTTTGAGATGTTTTAATTTCCAAACAGCAAATCTGTGCGTTTAAAAATTATTCAAACTTGATCGATGATTATCACGTCTTTCAACTTCTGACGAATCTTCAAAATTTATCGGTAACATGAAATTTCAAAGAGTTGATTCAATGTATATTTTTCCCATCACAATTTTTTTGTAATCGCAAATATGTAGATTACTTTCAATGATTTTACTCATCAGAATTTTCTGTCACATGGTGATATATAAATTATGAAAAAAAATTTACGTAATAAAGTTTTGATAAGCTCAGAATAGAATAAAAATCTATTAATTCAAATTGGACTGAAATATTACTGAAGTAACATTTTGTAGGTACAACCAGTTTCAAAAACCGTTAATTCTATTTTTTTGTAACAACAAATATTTAATTTTTGAATTACATTAATAGTCAAACAAATGTCACTAAAGGATGGTTGAATCGTTTTTAATATGAGTTTCGTTTCAATAACGTTATTTTTAAAAGCATTTATTTATTTTCCTTTTTACGTTGTAGCGAATCGTTTTCTATTGAACTGCATATAACATTTTTTGTGTTAAATTTGTGCACGTAGATCGTTTACAATTGTATGTTAGCATCCTTTTTTATTGGGCAACAGAAAGTGTTCTAAAAAGTTGCTTCTAATTGGAAAATTATGATATTACGAGAATTTGAAGAAGGTAAGTAATGTAGGAGTGTTAAAACATTGGATAACAATTTTCAAGTAACATTTATCATTACAAGTTTATCATGTACAAGTGGATTACTGAAAACTTTTAAAATTGTTAAATTGGATGTAGAAAGTAAAAAATAAAAATAATTTTGTTCATCACGGAAATCATGAAAACATTGATTATGGTCATTTTTGATATCCTTTATTGTTTTCATTGACGCTATCACGCGCTCTTACGAATACCATCATAAGCTGTCAACAAATTGCACCGAAACCGTTCGTTTTTCCGGTGTCAATTGCTGTGCACCGTCGGGAATAAACGAATTCGACATTACATTATGTTTGTTTTGCCACCTCTTTGCCTCTGGTCATCGCTGAGCAGTGTACAGTTCAATCGCAACGAAAAAATACAGTTGATAAGTTGATTGAGCATTCGTGAGGTGATAATTTGCATCATTGTTTCAAGTTCTTTAGACGGGCTTGCTAGTCTACCCAGATAACCATCAATCGTATAAGATGTTGCTTAAGATGATAAAGTGGAGGCCATATGCGGCATGCCTCCATTAAGGCGCATGTAAAATGTACGCATTTCGCCTCCACTTTAACATCTTATTCAACATCTTATACGATCACTGGTTGACTGGGTAGTGGCTACCGCTTCTGATTTATATGCAGAAGGTCCTGGGTTCAATCCCTGGCCCGTCCCTTTCCTACTACTTTGTATTTTTCTATATACTGTCTCTCTGCTCTCTACATATACAACTCAAGTATATTCCCATGTTCATAGCCATCGCTAGGATAGAAACGGGTTGAGAAAGCCGTTTCCCTTCCTTCCAAAAACTTTCACTGCACAGTGTCTCAATCCTATTAGAAAACGCCTACAAGTTATGCAATCAAGCGAACTGTGCCGCATATCTTCTTAATAATAAAAACACACAATTCTATCACCTTACCCTGGTATCCACACACCAATGTGTGAACCTTCTGTCAACCAAGTCCCACCAACACTCCGACGCGGGGGGAGCGACACTAGTTTTGCCAAGCCGAAAAACCCCAAAAAAACCGAAAAAAGTCGAAAAAACCCGGTAAAACCCGCAAAACTTTTGCGGGTTTTAGCGACTTTTTTGGGCTTTTTTGGGCTTTTTTCAGCTTTTTTTGAGGTTTTTTGGGTTGGCAAAACTAGTGTCGCTCCCCCTGCTCCGACGTGACACTTCAGATTATCTTTTTACCAATTTCTGCTGAGATTTCTTTTGAAATTACATAATTTGAGTCATATCTCCAAAGATTTCTTCATCATTTTAAAGAATAACTTCTGGAACTTCAGCAAGGTATTTCTTTTTTAATTTTTTATGAAGTGTTGCAGAAACTTCCCAACACTACAAATTCTACAGAAATTGCTTCAGAAGTTCTTCCCAGGGATTGTCCAAGAATTTTTGAGAAATTCCTCCAGTAATTCCTGCAAAAAAACCCAGATTAATCCACCTAGCGGTGATAGTGCCTTTCTCGTAGAATACGTTCTCTAGCTCCTGCAACATAGAAGCTTGAACTTGTAATAGTTATAGCAATTAGATTCTTTAAGGGTAAACCAAAAATGTACAGTAAAATGGGGTATCTTTCATAGTTTTTCAGCAAATTTTCCTAATATTTTCCCATGTAACAGTATTTCCAATAATAACATACAAATTTTCAAAAACTTTTGTTCGGTGCAAAACCATCTGTCAAAGTAACGCTTCAATTGTGAATAAAGTGCGTGCGCTGCTTTCGTAAGCTCTGTAAAAGTGATCTTTAGTGATTTTCAAGTACGAAATGGTATCGCCACCAGAACAAAGGTAAAATTTGTGTTCCTAATGTGGAAACTAATGTGATTGCAGCTAATTAAAGCTAATTTCAGACAAAATTTAAGTGACTCATTATTGCTGCGTGAAAATCACGCAATTATGGGTGACTTTTTGTGCAGCATATATGTAATTGAGAGTTCTGCGTACATATACATTGCATACTTTTAGGCGTTTATCGGTGGTGTGGGTGGATGGAGATTTGGTCCCAATTTTGAAAAAATTATTTCAAATCATGAAAACACGCTTCGTTAAGAGATTTGAGACCAGTATTAGATTCTACTATAGTTGATCTAACGAGAATAAATGATAATTCATTAACAAAATAGATAAAACTTGAGTAACTAAATAAATAATAGGTAGACAACAAGTTGACCCATAATTGTTACACAGCCAATTTTGGCCCATTAATGTAGTTTTCATTATTATTCATCAACTTTTTAGTAATTTTCAGCAGATTTTTATATAAAACAATAAAAAGGAGTTTCAATGATAAGAATGCAAAATAAAAATAATGTAAATGTTATTTCTGTTTGAAAATCGATTATGAAATGACTGCTTCTTGAGTAGGTACCTAACCCATAATTGTGCTATGAGTGTAACTTTATGAATCAATTTTGAAAAAATGAACTATCCCATCCATATCCGAAAGCTCGAAAATTGTTACCATCATCTTATATAAGAATAGTAGTTTGAGCATGACGCTGAGGAAGGTGATTCAGTCCCAAAACAAAATTTTTGGTCCTTTTTATACAGGAATCAAAAACATTCAATACTGAGGAAAATGGAAAATTTGATAAAAATGAAACTAAAAATAAATGACGGGAGCGAAAATGTTCACTCTCATCAACAAGCGCGGCACACTACGAAAGTGATCCTTTTTAACCCTCGAACAGTCGCGTCTTCAGCCACCCTCAGCGACACCACGCTCACGCTGTGTACCACAAATTCCTCCACAAACACCTCCAAGAATTTCTCAGGGATTCCTCCAGGAATTCCTCCAGGGATTCCTCCCGGAATTCCTCCAAGATCTCCTCTGGGATTCTCCCAGGAACAAATCTAGGAGTTTCTACAGGAGTTCCTAAAGGAACATCTACAGGAATTCCTGCAGGAACTTTTTTTAAAATTTTATTTACGTTTATTTTAACCAAGGCTAATTCTACACTTGCCTCCAAAAACTCCTCCAGCAACTTTTCAGAAATTTCTCCAGGAACCTCCATTGGTTTCTCAAGAAATTCCTCCAGGAATTCCGTCATAGATTTCTCCAGGGATTCCTCCAGGAATTTCCATTGCTTTCTCAAGGAATTCCTCCAGGAATTTCACCAGGGATTCCCCTACAGATTTCTCTAGGAATTCCTCCAGGAATTTCATCAGGGACTCCTCCAAAAATTCCTCTAGAGATTTCTCCAGGAATACCTTAGAGATTCTTCCAGGAATTCCTCAGGAGTTCCTCCAGAAATTCTTCAGAAATTCCTCCAAGGATTCCTCCAAGTGTTCCTCAGGGATTCCTGCAAGAATTTCTTCAGGAATTATTCCAGGAATTCCTCAGGAATTTTTCAGGGATTCCTCCAAAAATTCCTCAGGGTTTCCTCCAGAAATTCCTCAGGGATTCTTCCAGGAGTTCCTCAGGGATTCCTCCAGGAGTTCCTCAGGGATTTCTCCAGGAGTTCCTCAGGGATTCCTCCAGGAGTTCCTCAGGGATTCCTCCAGGAGTTCCTCAGGGATTCCCCCAGGAGTTCCTCAGAGATTCCTCCAGGAGATCCTCAGGGATTCCTCCAGGAGTTTCTCAAAAATTCCTCTAGGAATTCGTCAGGGATTCCTCCAGGAGTTCCTCAGGGATTCCTCCAGGAGTTCCTCAGGGATTCCTCAGGGATTCCTCCAGGAGTTCCTCAGGGATTCCTCCAGGAGTTCCTCAGGGATTCCTTCAGGAGTTCCTCAGGGATTCCTCCAGGAGTTCCACAGGATTCCTCCAGGAGTTCCTCAGGGATTCCTCCAGGAGTTCCTCAGGGATTCCTCCAGGAGTTCCTCGGGGATTCCTCCAGGAGTTCCTCAGGGATTCCTCCAGGAGTTCCTCAGGGATTCCTCCAGGAGTTCCTCAGGGATTCCTCCAGGAGTTCCTCAGGGATCCCTTCAGGAGTTCCTCAGGGATTCCTCCAGGAGTTCCTCAGGGATTCCTTCCAGGAATTCCTCAGGGATTCCTCCAGGAATTCTTCAGGGATTCCTCCAGGAATTCTTCAGGGATTCCTCCAGGAATTCTTCAGGGATTCCTCCAGGAATTCTTCAGGGATTCCTCCAGGAATTCTTCAGGGATTCCTCCAGGAATTCTTCAGGGATTCCTCCAGGAATCCTTCAGGGATTCCTCCAGGAATTCTTCAGGGATTCCTCCAAGAATTCCTCCAGGAATTCTTCAGGGATTCCTCCAGGAATTCCTCAGGGATTCCTCCAGGAATTCCTCAGGGATTCCTCAGGGATTTCTCCAGGAATTCCTCCAGGAATTCCTCAGGGATTCCTTCAGGAATTCCTCAGGGATTCCTCCAGGAATTCCTCAGGGATTCCTCCAGGAATTCCTCAGGGATTCTTCCAGAAATTACTCAGGGATTCCTCCAGGAATGCCTTAGGGATTCCTACAGGAATTCCTCAGGGATTCCTCCAGGAATTCCTCCAGGGATTCCTCAGGGATTTCTCCAGGAATTCCTCCATGAATTCCTCAGGGATTCCTCCAGGAATTCGTCAGGCATTCCTCCAGGAGTTCCTCAGGGATTCCTCCAGGAATTCCTCAGGGATTCCTCCAGAAATTCCTCAGGGATTCCTCCAGAAATTTCTCAGGGATTCCTCCAGGAATGCCTTAGGGATTCCTCCAGGAATTCCTCAGGGATTTCTCCAGGGTTTCCTCCAGGAATTCCACAGGGGTGTTTTCAAGAATTCTTTAGGGATTCCTCCAGGAATTCTTCAGAGATACCTCCGGGAATTCCACAGTGATTCCTCCAGGAATTCTTCCATGAATTCCTCAGGGATTTCTTCAAGCATCCTTCAGAGATTCCTTCAAGCATCCTTCAGGGATTCCTTCAAGAATTCTTCAGGGATTCTTCCAGGAATTCCACAAGGATTCCTCCAGGAATTCCACATGGATTCCTCCAGGAATTCCTAAGATATTCCTCAAAGAATTCCTCAGGGATTCCTTCAGGAATTTCTCAGGGATTCCTTCAGGAATTCCTCAGGGATTCCTGCAGGAATTCCTCAGGGATTCTTTCAGGGATTTCTTCAGAAATTCCTCAAGGATTCCTTCAGGAATTCCTCAGGGATTCTACCAGGAATTCCTCAGGGATTCCTTCAGGAATTCCTCAGGGATTCCTCCAGGAATTCCTCAGGGATTCCTCCAGGAATTCCTCCAGGAATTCCTCCAGGAATTCCTCCAGGAATTCCTAAGGGATTCCTCCATGAATTCTTCAGAGATTTCTCCAGGAATTCTTCGAGGATTCCTCCAGGAGTTCCTCAGGGATTCCTCCAGGAATCCTTCAGGTATTCCTTTTTGAATTTCTCAGTGATTCTTCCATGATTTCCTCAGGGATTCTCCAGAAATCCCTTTTGGATTTCTCCAGAAATTCTTTACGGATTCCTTCAGTAATTCCTCTAGCAATTCCTTAGGGATTGCTACAGGTATTTTTAAAGGAATTCCTCCAGGAATTTATATACAGTCAGGTCTTTTTTTACGCGGTTTTCATTTACGCGGCCGCGTAAATGAAAACTCCATACAAAAAAAAAGTTCATCGGCTTATTTTTGCATGATTCGTCGAGAAATGGTGAGACTTTTTTTACGCGGTTTTTCGAATTTTGAACTGAGTTTTTTTTTTACGCGGTACGTATCCCCCGCGTAAAAAAAACCTGACTGTACTCGTATAAACACAATTACACCGTCTTCGACCTTGCGGCCTCTACAGACTGGACAGTACAAACATTTGACAATGGTCACATATTACACCCAGTGGCCCACTTGAGAATTTTCTATTTGACGAAAAGTTTTCCCCGACTGGAGCGGGAATCAAACCCACACTCCGACGCTTACGAGACACCTAAACGACTGACGCCGCTAACCGCTCGGCCACGAAGCCCACAAATAGGGATTCTATAGGGATTTCTCCGGAAATTCCTCCAGGAATATCCAAAAAGAAGTTTTCCAAGAATTCCTCCAGTGATTTCTCAAGGGATTCCTTCAGGCATTCCACCAGGGATTCGTCCATTTTTCCTGGGATTCCTCCAGAAATATCTGAACGGACGTCCTCCAAGTATTTCTCCAGAGACTTCTTAAGGAAATCCTCCAAAGATTCTTTCAGAAATTCCTCCAGGGATTCTTCCAGAAAATCTTTCAGGAATTCCTCCAGGGATGCTTCCAGAAATTCCTCAAAGGATTCCTCCAAAAATTATTCAGAGATTTCTCCAGCAATTCCTCAGGGACTACAATAGGAATTCCTCCTGGGATTGCTATAGGAATTACTCCAAGAATATAAATAGGAACTGTACCAGGGATTCCTCCAGGAATGTCCAAAAGGAAGCCCCCCAGGAAATCCAAGAGATTTCTCAAGAGATTCCTCCAGCAATTCTTCCTGGATTTCTCCAGGAGTTCCTCCAGATTTCTCTGAGAACGTCCATTTCTTCCTCAAGGAATTCTTCCAAAGATTCTTCTCCAAAGACATATCCGAAAGAATTCCTATAGAAAACCCTGAAGAACTCCTGGAGGAATCCCAGAGGAATTCCTGAAGGAATCCCTGAGGAATTCCTGAAGGAATCCCTGAGGAATTCCTGAAGGAATCCCTGAGGAATTCCTGAAGGAATCCCTGAGGAATTCCTGAAGGAATCCCTGAGGAATTCCTGAAAGAATCCCTGAGGAATTCCTGAAGGAATCCCTGAGGAATTCCTGAAGGAATCCCTGAGGAATTCCTGAAGGAATCCCTGAGGAATTCCTGAAGGAATCCCTGAGGAATTCCTGAAGGAATCCCTGAGGAATTCCTGAAGGAATCCCTGAGGAATTCCTGAAGGAATGCCTGAGGAATTCCTGAAGGAATGCCTGAGGAATTCCTGAAGGAATCCCTGAGGAATTCCTGAAGGAATGCCTGAGGAATTCCTGAAGGAATCCCTGAGGAATTCCTGAAGGAATGCCTGAGGAATTCCTGAAGGAATCCCTGAGGAATTCCTGAAGGAATCCCTGAGGAATTCCTGAAGGAATCCCTGTGGAATTCCTGGAGGAATCCCTGTGGAATTCCTGGAGGAATCCCTGTGGAATTCCTGGAGGAATCCCTGTGGAATTCCTGGAGGAATCCCTGTGGAATTCCTGGAGGTATCCCTGTGGAATTCCTGGAGGAATCCCTGTGGAATTCCTGGAGGAATCCCTGTGGAATTCCTGGGGGAATCCCTGTGGAATTCCTGGAGGAATCCCTGTGGAATTCCTGGAGGAATCCCTGTGGAATTCCTGGAGGAATCCCTGTGGAATTCCTGGAGGAATCCCTATGGAATTTCTGGAGGAATCCCTGTGGAATTTCTGGAGGAATCCCTGTGGAATTTCTGGAGGAATTCCTGAAGGAATCCCTGAGGAATTCCTGGAGAATTCCCTGAGGAATTTCTAGAAGAATCTGTGAGGAATTCCTGAAGGAATCATTAGAGGAATCTCTTGAGGAATTCCTGAAGAAATCTCTAGAGCAATACCTGGTGAAATTCCTGGAGGAATTCCTTGAGGAACCAATGGAGACTCCAGGAGAAATCTCTCAGAATCCTGAGAGGATACTTTTCAGAATCCTGAGATGATTCTTCCCAGAATCCTGAGAGGATTCTTTCCAGAATTCTAAGAGGATTCTTCCTAGAATCCTGAGAGGATTCTTCCCAGAATCCTGAGAGGATTCTTTCCAGAATTCTAAGAGGATTCTTCCTAGAATCCTGAGAGGATTCTTCCCAGAATCCTGAGAGGATTCTTCCCAGAATCGTGAGAGGATTTTTCCCAGATCCTGGAGGAATTCCTAGAATTATCCCTGAAGAAATCCCTGGAGAAATCTATGGAGGAATTCCAGAGCAATTCCTTGAGAAACCAATGGAGGTTCCAGATTTATCCAGGGATTCCTCCAGGAATTTCTCCAGGAATTATTTAATGTATTATTCCAGGGGGATTTCTCCAGGAATTTCTCAGAAATTCCTCTAGGGATTTCTATAGGAATCCCCGGACGGAAAGTGGCAGCTACAATCCGAGTATTGTGGCGTACTAATCCTCTCCAGAGATTCCTGCAAGCATTCTTTCAATGAGGATTCCTGCAGAAATTCCTTCTGGAAATTGTCCGTTCCTGGAGGAACCGCTGGAGAAATTCCTGAAGGTATCTGTGGAGGAATTCTTGGAGGAATCTCTGAAAGAATCTTAAGTGAAATTTTTGAAAGATTTCTTGGAAAATTCCCAGGAAGATTTCCTGGAAGAATTCGTGGAGAATATCCCAAATTCTTGAAAAAAATCCTGAAAAAATCGCAAGAGGAATTCCTGGAAGAATGTCTGGAGGAGTTCTTGGAAAGTTTCCTAGAGGAATCCCTGAACAAATCCATGGAGGAGGTTCTTGAGGATTCCCTGGATTCATGGAGGATTTGCTGGAGAAATTGTTGGAGAAATTCCTGAAGGTGTCCTGAAAAGATTCCCTGCTACGGAGTGGCAACCAAATGAATGTGCCGATTGATAAAAACTGACCCCATTGCAAAAGGAAGGTTAAGAAATATTTTCTGAAAATTGTTTCCGTAATTTATCCGGAAATCCTTGCGGAAAAACCTCAAAGTGTTCCTCCTGGAGTTCCGTCCGAAGGTCTTAAATAAATTCCCTTCGTAGTTCCTCCAAGAATCCTTTCTGAAATTAGTCAGGGAATTCCTTTGATCTTTTGGAATCCTTTGGGATATTCTTCCGAAACACCATCAGCCGCTTCTCTAGAAATTCATCTCAAAGATCCTTCAGGAATCCTTTCTTTCGCAGTTCTTTCAATTTTTTTACCATAGTTCCAGTGCGAACCAGTGGTGGTTCTATAGACGGTCTTCTTAGGGACTTGCGGAGGAATTCTTTGTGGAATTACCGAAAAAAACTCAAATCGAACTCTTTAAAAAATCCATGGTGGAACTCCTGGAGGAATTCCTTTTGACAAAACCACGGTGACGCTCCTGAAGAAATTCTAGGAGGAACTCCTGGAGATATCGCAAATCCAGATGGAACTATCATAGGTGAAACTCCAGTAAAAATTCATGATGGAACTTTTGAAGAAATCCCAGCTTGTGCTCTTCCGAGATTTTCAAATCGGCCTCATGGAAGATTTCCCGGTGAGACTCCGGGGCAATGCCAAGATGAACTCTTCGAGAAATCTCACGTTAACTGTTGGAAGAATTCAAGGTGAAAGGTCGAATACCAAATTGAATTTTTGTAGAAATTCCAGATTGAAATACTAGAAAAATCTGGGATGGAACCCGTCAAAGAATATCTGTTTGAACTTCCGGATTAATCCTTGGTGGAACTCCTGGAGGGAGCTTTGATGTAACGTCCAGGTGGAACTCCGGTGGAATTTCATATCTTCGGGAATAAGCTTCACCTTGAACGATAACTATTTCTACTTTAAAAACAGTGGCAAGATGACGTTTAATGCGCGATTTAGAATTTGAAACAAATACCGGTGGAAGCGAGCGGAATTTGGTCTATTTTTGGCGTTCCAAATTTTTAGAACTGTTATAAATTTGGACCAAAAAAATGGACCACCGCTGAAAACGACCTTGTAGGAAAACAAAAACTATTTCTGATTCTGAGTAAGATCAACCCAGTGACTGAGTAGAAATTTTCCTCGGTAGGTAATAATTAGAACCTGACAAATGTACATTTATTCGTTAAGTGGTAGGTAAGTTAATCGCCAAGATGTATGCAACACACGAACCATTAAATATATTAATATGTTCGAGACGTTCATAGATTACGTCACATTAAAATTTTCCATTCTAAATCACTTTTCTCCCTCTACGTCAACATTTTAACATTTTCATCTTCAAAATGTGTGCATGGATTATTACACTTTGTGAGTACCTCTTAAAGCGTGTCGTGATTCACGATTGCTCCCTTGCCTGAGCGAAGCACACGCTTAAAAATGTTACATTAATATATGTACTATACGTAACGTATACACCTGCAAAAAAAATTACTTGGTTTCTGAGTTGGTCTCACTCAGAAATCGAAAAATCCTTTGTTTTCTTGCTCAGTTTCCATTAATGGTGGGACAACAACAGTTACTCATTGGCAACGGGTTGTCCCACTTTTAGCTAAAACGAGTAAGAAAAATAATCGATTTTTCGATTTCTAATCTCACATCTCAGCCACTGAGTAGATTTTTTTCTTGGTGTACTAATTAGAAACAGGTAAGCGGTAAGTTAATCGCCGAGATGTATGCAGCACACGACCCTTTAAATGTACTAATGTGTTTGGGACGTTCTCAAATTACGTTGCATAAAAAATGTCCTTTTTCAACCCCTTTTTCCCTTGCAATCAAACTTTTTACATTGTATCTCCAAAACATGTATCGGGATTATCACATTTTGCAGATATACCTCAAAATTTGACGTGATTTATTATCGCTACCTTACCTGTTATAACGCACACGCTTAAAAAATGCTACATCAAAAGGTGTATAATAATTCACTACTTTTCTAGCTTAAATAAGATCTTCAAAACCACTTCGTTGAATATGCAACTTAAATTTACTATATCTACTGTTGGGCTACAGTAGAAAATAGTTTTCGCTACAATTATGTCAATCTAAAACAATGCGAGTTAAATTCACAGCTCAGGTGAATTTTTTTAGGGTTCCCGATAAGCGTTTGTGACTTGGAAAATGGGAACGTGGGAATGAGAAGTTTATTTTGTGGTAGCTCGCAAACTTTTTCAAATATCTCCGAAATGGCTTGAAATATCCAAATCAAATTCAATAGCGTTCAACTACAACCTATTCCCTATCAAATAAAACATGTTGCGGCTCAATCGATTGACATTTACTAGGAAAAACATAAGCTCATTTCTTTGCTTAGCATTATTAGCACACCAAAACACACGGACGGACATTTAATGTAGCAAATTTTGCTCAGTTCGTCGAGCTGTGTCGATTGATATATGAGACGTGATAATCTGAGCTTTCTATCAAAAAATGATTTTTGGAATGAAATGATAGCCTTTCGGTACAACTTTGTTGTACGAGAAAGGCAGAAATGCCAAAAAACGCTAAAACAAGTAGAGTTTTCATACCTTACAAGGTTGTTTGATTTTGAGTTTTTGGCATATTTTTTTTGGTAATTTGTTTATTCGTGTGTAACGTGTACTAATTAGAACCCGGTAAGCGGTAAGTTAATCGCCGAGATGTATGCAGCACACGACCCACGAAATATACAATATGTTTGGGACGTCCTTAAATTACGTTACTAAAAATTGTCTATTTTCAACCCCCTTTTTTCTTGCAGCCAAACTTTTTGCATTGTTTCTCTGAAACATGTGCCGGAATTATCACATTTTGCAGATATCCCTCAAAATGTGACGTAAATTATGGTCGCTCCCTTACCTGCTACAACGCACACGTTTAAAAAATGCTACATCAAAAGGTGTACAATTCACTACTTTTCGAACTTGAAATATAACTTCAAAACCACTCCGTTGAATATGCAACTTAAATTTACTACATCTACTGTTGGGCTATAGCAGGAAATGGTTTTTGTTACAACTTTGTCAATCTAAAAAAATATGAGTTAAATTCACAACTCAGGTAAATTATTTTAGGGTGTCCAAGAAGCGTTCGTGTCTAGGCTTGGAAAATCATGGGAACGTGGGAATTAAAAATATTTATTTGTGGAAGTTCGCAAAGTTTTTCAAATATCTCTGAAATGGCTTGAAATATCCAAACCAAATTCAATAGCGTTCAACTACAACCTATTCCCTATCAAATGAAACTTGTTGCGGCACAATCAATTGACATTTACTAGGAAAAACTTAAGCTCATTTCTGTGATCTATTATTAGCACACACATACACACACACATACACACACACATACACACACACATACGGACGGACATTTGCTCAGTTCGTCGAGCTGTGTCGATTGATATATAAGACTTGATAATCTGAGCTTTCTATCAAAAATTGATTTTTGGAGTGAAATGATAGCCTTTCGGTACAACTTTGTTGTACGAGAAAGGCAAAAAACACAAAGATTTTTTTTTTAAGTTTCACTTTTGGTTCCAGCAAAAATATCTTTTAGCCTTTAGAAACTCAGAGAAGAAATTCTTTTTTCTTTTTTTTTGAGGAATTTCGTTCGAGAAAATGATTTGAGAAACCTTGAGAATTTCTTGCGGAATATGCAAATAAATATCTGAAAAAATCCCAAAATAAAGTGAGTAATACCTTAAGGAACCTCTAGTTAAATTCAAGCTATAATTTCTGATAAGCAGCTTTTTTTCAATTGCTAAAGGAAACCCTTACAGGAATTTCTGAAAGAATTTTCGAATCTGAAAAAATACTCCTGGCATTGCATCTTTTAAATACACGTTTGGTGGAATTCCTGGAAAAAACTGAAGAAATTCCTAAAAGAGTTTTCAGAGAAATAAAAAAAAACTCCTAGGAAAAATTCTGCCTATAGTTGTTCAGAAATGTTTGAAGAAATACATGAAGCAATACAAGCATGAACTTATGTGGCAATCCTTGGAGAAATTTTCCGTTGAATCAGTGAAGGGATATCTGGAGAAAATTCGGAAGAAATTTGTGAGAAAACCCGTGGACCAAATTCACGATGAATCTTTTGAGAAATTCCTTGAGAAATCCCTGAAAAAGTCCCAAAAAAAATCCCAAAGAATTCCTGGAAACAAGAAAGGAGGAAAGAGAAATTTTCATAGAAACTCAAGCACAGGGATGCATTCTGAAGAGATAAGCCGTTAGTACACAGGATCAAATATTTGTCCAAAAAGAAACCAAGGCTCAAACATCTTGATTGACTCGATCGAATTTTCATTAGTGTCAAACTGATGTTGTTTCTTGAGTTCTTTCCTTGTCAAATATTTGACCCTGTGTACTACTGGTCATACTAACAAGAATCTTTAGATTAATTCTTGCTAAAACATTTCTAAGAAATTCTGCAAGAATGTTCTTTTTTGTAATCATTCCAGATCATTTTTGATAAATCACAAAATAATCCCCAAAGCAACTTCTGGTGCTACCTCTGGAGGTAATCTTGGAAAAATTTCTAGAAATTTTCAGAAGAATTCTATCTTAACTTACAGCTTATAACTTTAGCAATTCCAGTCATTTCCCTGGGACCACCCCATTATAGGGGCGCTGAAATTTGGAAACCTTGAGTAACTAGCTCGGATTTTACCATGACTGCACTAGTTGTGGTGGCGTAATATGTATCAGTAGTTAACTAATAAGACTGATATTGCTCAGCTCTGGTGAAAATTCAAAAAAATACTGGCGTCCGATGGAAATTCTGTTTTATTTACTCAGTAGATGAACCTGATGAAAACCTTGATTGACATTTCTATATCATTTCACATTAGTTAGCAATCAAAAGCAAAAAAAAAAACAAGGAGTATAGCAAAGTTTGGTTGGAAAAGTTGTAAAAACCAATTTCACAAAATAAAACTTGTTGCAACGATGCCTAGAATACATCTTAAACTTATCTAGATCAATTCAAAGAATTTAAATTAGTTTTACAGTTGTTAAACTGTATTTCAATTTTAACTAATCTATGGATTTAGAAGGTAAGTAGTGTATAAAAACTTAAACTTTAAAAAGGCTCTACGTTATGACTAATTATAAAAATAATCATTTTTGGAGTGGATAACTGACACTGAGGAAAATTACAAGTGGTAGTCGAAATACGCGTATCTGTCAAAGGCAGTGCTGAAAAATTAATTTCGTTATATCTAAATTCAATCACCTACAACTCATTTCAGAAGCTGATCCTGAGAATATGGTATATGAAAAACTTGTGCGGCTAGACCAGTTCTGCAAGAAAGTCACGGAAAAATCTATATTTTTCAAATATTTAAGGTAAATGTCACGGACTACCTTCGAAAAATGCCAATGATATTCACGGTGAATATCATTTGGCATTTTTCAAATGTAGTCCGTGACATTTACCTTAAATATTCAAAAAAAAGCGGTTTTTCCGTGACTTTCTTGCAGAACTGGTCTAGCCGCACAAGTTTTTCATATATCATATTCTCAGGATCAGCTTCTGAAATGAGCTGTAGGTGATTGAATTTAGATATGACCAAATTAAATTATCAGCACTGGTCAAAGGATAAGCGAAATAGGGCGGAACTAAAAGGTATAAAACTGATTACACTCATTCGATGAGGGTATTCTGCTTAGAGGGTTCGAAAAGTTGGTACAAGAATGATTTTTAATTTATATTCCAAATATTGGAAAGTGCCAGTCAAAATATCCATGCTCTATTTTGACCGAATTGTTCAATTTAAAATGTTCCAAATGCCGCCTTGTGGGCAATGTACAAGCCCACCGAGGCCAAACAGCACGTAATGTTCCAATTTCGCTCAGGTTTGTTTCAATTTCAGCTTCCATTGAGTTGCAATTTCTTGCTTCACTTCCGTTGGTTGCTTATTTGTACAAACAATCTCCACCGAATCGTCCGACAAACGCCTATCCCGATTGTGGTTCACTGAAGGTGAAAACCAGCGAAATTGAATTCTAATCTACAAATCGTGAAAATGCCTCCGTCCGTCCGTGGTGGCGTCATCGTTGTGGTGCCCGTCGTGGTCTGTCCGAGCCGCACCGGACCGACGAGAGCCATCTTAATTTGAAACCGCTTTCCGTCGTCCGTACGTCATCCCGCTGCTGTGTGTTGTGGTTTCCAGTGGCAGGCGGGGGTCTCCACCATCGGTAATTTGCTTTTGAATTTTTAGTGAAGCATTTCGATTTCGACGCTTCTTTAGCGGCCGCCCCTCGCAGAATCCGGAATATCGGAAGCAGAAGATGATTTCAAATAAAACCAGTCCAGTGTTGTGCGCGTGCGGCCGGCGGGGTCGGAGTCTGCAGTTCCGGTGCTGATCGTGACCTGGATGTACCGAGTTTGGAGTGTGGCGGCTGATGGTTCCAGTCTCCGATGGCTTGTGTATTGTATACCATGCCATGTGGCAGCAGACGGAGCAGCAGCACAGAGGAAGAACCAATCTGATTTTGATAATAGGATTAATTACGTTTTTCGAAATTGGTTCGTGACAAGCCGGAATGGCGCGCCGCCATCGCCACATTCATGACAGAAGCAATGGCGAAATGTGTTATTTTTGGTTGACGGGACACGAAGCTCCGAAATCGAGTGACTCTCCTATGTGTGGTGGTATCAACGAGACATGATGGATTAAGTTTTCCAGTGGATCGAGGGTCTATTATGAGTGGTGTTTCAAAAATATTAAAGTAATTGTTTTATGAGGGAAACCTATCAAGATCTATGATTCTAATTTTCCAACCGAATATGTTGGAAGTATAAATAACCTGAGTTTGTTGAGTTTTTCACGCTACATCACATTCATAATTTACATAGGTTATTGTACCGATTTTTTAATCTTATAAAGCAGAATACACTCTTCGATTGAGTGGAATGAGTTTTTGTAGCATTTAGTACCGCTTATCCTTTAATAGGTACTTGTATTTAGTCTACCACTTGTAGTTTTCCTCAGTGTAGATAACTGACACTGAGAAAACATGCAAGTGGTTTTCGAAATATATACACGTATCTCCCAAAGAATAGGCATTAGAGAGTAAACAAAAACAAAACATAAAATTATTCCACTCATTCGTATAGAGGATGGGAAAAATAATCAGAACATGGTTTGAGACAGGCCTCATGTTCACATATATGTGACACGTATGTCTACATGTTGATAGTCTAAGCTATTTGAATTCTGTTTGGTCAATGAAACTCTCAGCGTATTTTCTTAATGGAATAGTACACCAAGACCTGAGCGTGTGCATACACCATCACCATAATTGGTCCCTATATATTGCTCGATTCCAGGCAATAAGAAAGCGGACTCTTTGATTAATGTGGACGCTAGTAAAAGCGATATTTACGAGCGTCATCATCATCAGCGGTTTTTCTTGCATTGGTCCGTCAGGAGACCTAGATCAGCTGGCAACACAAATGGAAAGATGAAGATATCATACCACAGGTATCGAAAATGCCATGCTTCAAATGGTTGCATTTAGGCCACGATTTAATTCGTGTAATGTGGTGTGTGGGGCAGAAACTCATTCAGGGATTCCTTTGAAAATGTCTCCGAGGATTTATTTGCCCTGGAATTTTATAACGAAATGATTCAAAAGTCTTTCTTTACCAATTGCTTAGGAAATTTGACATGAATTGCTTCACCAATTTATCCATAAGTTTTCACAAATGATTTCAGAGATTTGAGAAATTCGTCCAGGGATTACTTCCGCATTTCCTCTTAATATTCAGAAATTTCTATAGGTATTCTTTAAGAGAATCTATTGGAGATTCCTTTAGAAAATCTTCCAAAAAAATCTTCAGAAATTCTTCCAATCATCTTTCTTAAAAATCTTTCGGAAAATTTTCCAAGAATTTGACTAAAAATTCCCACATTGATTCATTTAAAAAATCTTCTATCGGTTCATTCAAAAACTTTTTTCAGGGATTTGTTTAGAAATTCACCATATTCTACAAATTCCACAAGAATTCTTTGAAAGCACTTTGCAAGAATTTCTGCTGAAATTCCTCCATTTTTTCCAAAAAATAATCCATGAATTTGAGTGCAAATTCCTCCAGGAATTCTTTCAAAAATTCGATCAGAGATTCCTTTAGACTTTTATTTTGACAATCATTCCGAAATTTCTCCACAGATTCCTTTATTTAAACTTTCGGCGATGCCTTCAGAAACTAAATCCTTATATGGATCCTGTTTTTTAGATATTCTTTCAGGAATTCATAACTTTCTTCTTAAATTTCTTCGGCGATACTTTCGAAAATATCTTTAAAACTTCTTCAATATTCCTAGAATTACTTCAGAAATTTCAGCAGGAATTTCTTCAAAAGTTGTTCCATGGGTTCTTTCAGAAGTTGTTCTAGCAGGTCCTTTAGAAATTGGTCAAGCGATTCCTTCAGAGATTCCTACAGGAATTCATCCATGCGAATGTTCCAGTGCAGAGGTGCTGAAATCAGGAAACCTTAACTAGCTAGCTATGATTTTTACCATGAGAGCACTGGGAATAATTTGTCACACATCTTGCCAGTGATCTGTCGAAGCATAACATTGCTCTTTTTATGGAATTTGCTTAAAATTTTTGCATATAAAATAAATATCAAGAATATATTACAATTCTCGGTGAGATAGTCATAAAAAATATTGTAAGTAGTTTGTTAGAAAGCTTGAAGAAAAAATGTATTGTAAAAAGTACATGCTGCCTTTAATCTCTATCGGCCTATCAAAATTAGTAATTTGCCTACCATTGATAGTGACAACGAGAAACTCTGATTTAAATCTTCATTCTCAAAATATTTTTTCTAGGTAACGCTCAATGGATTCTACCAAATACACTTACAAAGTAATTTCAAAAAAAATTCCCGATAGTTTTTAGATTTTTTTAAAGATAATTTTGATACATTTCGCAATGTGTTATTAAAATAGTTTTCAAGTATAGCTGGAAAAACTATTTCCGAAAACTGACATCCCCTTTATTTCAGAAATATCTGAATTGAGTCTTGAGATATCCCCGAAAAAATCTAGCAAACAGCGCAGAGCTCCTAATAAATTTACTGGGTTTAGGTTTACATTTCTTTAAGCTTTTTGAATAAATTTCTGGAAAAATAAGGAAATTACAGTATGAATAGCTATACCCGAGCAGAGGAGAATAGCAAATTAATAACAACAGAATCACTTGGCCTGTTTTCATATCATAATTTGTTATTATTTACTTATCAAAACATTACTTTTCTATAACATGTTTTGTTGGGCAAACTTATTTTGTTTGATCAAGTTATTGGAATACATCCACTAAATAATAATTAAGTAACATATTTTGTTATAGAGCAAGTTTAGATATTATTCTACTATTGAGAATGTACAATTATGTAATGGAGAATAACACAACAAAATTAAGTTTTGAAGTCACTGTTATTAAGATTGTTATTGAATATAACAAAACATGTTATTGAATTAGTCTTCCAGGAACATTTTTTTGTTAAGATATTTGATATTTTGCCGCTTATGACGGACAAGTTTATAACATAATATGTTATGTGAATAACTTAAAAACTACTGATTCTATTATTCGGTTACTGATTGTGCTTATCATATTTTCGGCCAAACTGATTATGCTTATGATATTTTCTTCGGTTAGGTAAATATGGGGAACATTCTGGAGAAATTTTTGAAAATTTTTCCGCAATAATTCAAAAGTTTTTCACACAATTTTTCACCATTGTGATGATTCATAAAAAAACCGGAAAAAACTAGAAAAAAGTGTATTCCAAAAATTTCAGCGACCAAAGCTTATGAAATCACCTTCTCAAAATATTTTTTGAATATTTTCCGCCAACTCAGGCATAGTTTTTCCGGTTTTCCCTTATGTTTTTTTTTCAACGGTGGAAAATTTTTTCCACTTAATTTTTTTTTTCTGAGAAATTTGCTTTCATTTTCAAAAAAAAAACTTTGTTTCTGCGATGCTTCGTTCGTGAGTTATGATTATACAAAGAAAAGGCTTATGGCACATTTGGACATTTTTCAACAAAATTGGCCATAACTCAAAAACGAAAAAAAAAGTGCATTCCAAAAATTTCAGCGATCAAAGCTTATGAAATCACCTTCTCAAATATATTTTTTTGAAAATTTCCCTCGAGTTTGGGCATAGTTTTAACGGCTTTTCATTACGAATTTTCTCAACTGTGGAAAATTTTGAGGAAAACTTTTTGCAGTTCATATTTATTTTTTTTTTTTTTGATTTCTGAGAAAACTTGCTTTCATTTTCTAAAAAAAAATGTTTCTACGATGCTCTGTTCTTCTGTTTTGATTTTTCAAAGTAAGTAGTGTCAGGGGAAAACAAACAATTTCCCCCTGAGTTTTCCGGAAAATATGCGACGCTGATTTTTCTCAATTTTTTTTGTTCAGATATCCATGAGCTCTGCCTGTGGAAAAAGTTTCATGCAAATCTGCATGAAACCGAAGGGACCGAAGGGACCAATTTGGACGGTAATAAAAAAAATCCCCAGCTGTCAAGTGGTCTGTTCAATGGTGGATTGAGAGTCTCCAAGTACTTGCTTGATGATGAGTCATCAGATCTACCAGCGTAATCAGTCTGAAACGTCTTGGACTCCTTCTAAAACTACCTGAAATGCTCAAACGCCGAAGAAAGCCCCCTTACGCTGAGAGCAGTGATCCAAAATGTATTGTTAAAACTGTAGGCCTTCTTAAGCCCCGTCTAAACTCTCTTTTCATACGTTTCTGAGACCCTCTAAAATCCCCCTAAAACCCTTTTAAATCCACTGAAAATCCTTTGTACGTCCCGAAATGCCTATGATAGCCCCCTGACAGTCCCTGGAAACCCTATAACGCACCGGAGACGCTGAAAATCCACTGAATTTTCCTGAATTGCTTTAAAACCCCCACAGATTCGAGCTGAGAATATTTTGAATAATCGAGTTCAGTCGCGTTCATTCATTCATTTCAAATTCTTTGAACCTGCTAACATGGTTCCACTTTTCGATGGAAGAGTTGGTTCAGAGAGGAAACTTTTTTGACCGCAATTTCTGGAGTCCATATGAAACGATTTCCTGTTTGGTTAATTTGCAAAAAATTTGGGTTAAAATTACAAAACAACAGCAGAGTCAAATGAATAACAAAATGTAGTTGCACAAAATATGCAAGGAATGAAAAGCATAGGAATTTTCATCAAATGCGACTTTTTGTGATCTCCTTTAAATATTTCTGAAATTTCGATAAGGGGGAAACGATATAAAAAAGAGTAATGCTCGTAACAATCCAATTTCACAAAAAACATATTTCTTCACGCCAAATCCTTCCATGGCACCCGCCCCTTATGAGCGCTTAATCCTAATTCAATAGCAATTAATTCCCATCCGTTTTTTTTTCGATTCCTGTCCTCATCCAACTCACGTTCGCCCGAAACAAATTAATGTACCGGAACTGGCCGGACTTTGGCTCGAACCCATTATGTGCTAGGTAAGTACCAATCCACCAAATCATGGAGAAGATCCAAAACTCGTGGATCCTAAATCGACAGCTAATAAGCCCATATCGACCGACCGACCGGCTCACAAGTCCCAATCGCAATCGCAATTCAAGCCGCACAGCGCGCAACAGTCATCTGCGGTTGTTGGTCCCGGTTCTAATGGCTTGTGCTTACCCCCCCCCCCCCCCCCCCACGCGCACATACGCCAAGATCGGTAGGATAATTCCACTTTAATGCCAGTTTGGGAAAGTAAAATTAGTATTCAGTACCGGAGCGGGAGCAGGGGCACGGAACGTGAGGCAAGCGGACAGAAACCATATATGCCGAACAACAATACGCATCGATAAACTTTATTATATAACCTTCTTGGCTTTGTCGGGGTGTTACGCCGCCGCCTTTGTCGCTGCCGTGAAGCCGGAAGGCTTCTCTGCCAGCTAGCTGGATGGGATTGCTAGTCTAGTAGTGATCCCCCCTTATGTATCTTTTGGGTTGGCTGGATTTGGTCGGCGTGGCTGAACGGAACGGAGCATCATCGAAAGGAGTGAATGTTATTATCATTTTGATGCCTTTCGGAGAAGCTGGCAAATGCGAAATCGACTCGGTTTGCCAATTGAGATGGGAGATCCCGACATGGAAGAAATAATGAAAGTTCACTTGTTGGGGTGTTTGGTTTAAATTTGAATCTTAAAAACCCAAAAACGTACATTTCACTGTTGGGAAATTATATCACTACCACAATAGCTGTGGAGGCCCCCTTTGAGGCATAATTAACGTGGCTACCGCAGGTAAGCTTATCGTCGTTCGTTGATTATACCTAAGTTTTTGACGGAGCGATTTGACGTGAATTCGCCTACAATGATCAACGATCAACGTTTGCTGCACCGACGTCAGATTATTCACAATCATCACCTAAGCTTTGTGGTGAGAAAAATCAAATTTCCTGGCTCTTATCCACTCTCCACAACTGTGAACAAGTGTGCAGTAGTTGATTCCATTTCTTCGATCGATGAACCATCACCTGTAACTTCAACCTCAACAACTCGTAGATGATGATCCATAACACCGGACTCAGGATGGAACCTTGCGGGATTCTTGAGGTTATGTGAAAACACGTCCAACTCTCCTTTCTGTCGTAAACTAGTACTCGGTTCTGGAACCCAGCCAACCTCCTCCTCCTCCTCTTCTTGGCGTAACGTCCTCACTGGGACAAAGCCTGCTTCTCAGCTTAGTGTTCTATGAGCACTTCCACAGTTATTAACTGAGAGCTTCCTCTGCCAATGACCATTTTGCATGTGTATATCGTGTGGCAGGCACGAAGATACTCTATGCCCAAGGAAGTCAAGGAAATTTTCTTTACGAAAAGATCCTGGACCGACCGGGAATCGAACCCGTCACCCTCAGCATGGTCATGCTGAATACCCGTGCCTCGGCTATATGGGCCCAGCCGACCACAAATCGTTAATCATTGTGTGGAAAAAATCGTATATTTTCCTATATCGAATCAAAATTGTATAATAATATGTATAGTTGATGACAATGATTGCGAAAAATCGCATTTTAGACCAAGTAAAATTTCAATTTCGATTTCGTTTCATATAGTCGTCTACAATCATAAAAGGCGCTAGAAACTATGGGTATGGTCGCACAGAATCGGATAGAATCGTAAAAAAATCATACGTTTTGAGTGTCAAGCTTCAAGTTCGGTAGCATCGTATATGTGATTTCTTTGCATCGTGAAAATTGTCGCTTTTTATCGTACATAAATCTGCTAAATCGAGATGCCTTCCTAGAGGTATGATCAAAATCGATGCAATCGTATACAACGATAAGAATATTGTATATTTGTCATTCGTATACGACGAAATCGTAGAAAAAAGTATATTCATTTTTACAGTCGCACTTTTAACAGTCGAATTTTAATCTCGGAAATCATGAATGGTTTTGTTTACATATTTGTATGATGGAGACATATTTCGGGATGAACCTGCCTACGGCAGAAAATCCCTAAATAAAAAAGAAAAAAAAAAATATGATGGAGACAAGGAAAAAAATGTTTATTTTTTCTTGTTGACACATGCTAACTATGATAGCAATAATTTCAACGAAATATGAAGGATTTCATATTTACTATTTATATACAGCAGATGACTTATATAAGTGTTAGATTCCAACAACGATGTGAATTACAAGCCTCTTGCAAGGCACCACTTTAAGTGCCACTCAATGCACAACAACAACGCTCCTACCACAAGTCTCGCACCGTATCATGCTAGTTTTTATTCGTTTCATCCCATTCACTTTGAACTCTCTACTTTCAACTTGGCAATATAGCCAATAGATATAACGCGCAGTTTTCAATCAAAGGACCTAAGTTCGATTCCCACTGAACACCAATTAGTTTTTTATTTGAAAATCTTGAGTCGTATATCGGTACACTCAATCGTAATAAGATCATGCATTATCATATATTTAGACGGAGTGAATCGGCGAAATTGTAGAAATTTTTCGAGAAATCGTAAATCATGTTGGTATCGTATATGTATATGTTTCGATATGGCCTCCACTTTAGTATGTATATGCCTCTTTCGCGCATTGAATACGATTTCTTTGGTGCTATATATGTGTGACTATTTCAGTGGCAATTTCGATATTGACATCAAATTGCTGGCTGGCTTCCAAGTATCTTGTACATGTACCCGGCTATCCCCAGACGCAGAAAATCATCGGTAGTAGCCGTCCAACTAACTCTGTTGAATACGTTCCTTACATCCAATAGTGTCACTACTGCACAGTAGCGAGTCCTCCTCCTCTTGCGCTATTTCGGTGGTTTTGTAACCGACAAGATAGCGTCTACGGTCAACTTCCCTTTTCCGAAAGCCGAACTGGTTGCTCGAGAGACCATTCACAACCTAGGCGTGCTTCAACATTCACGCATAAAAATCCGTTCCAGTATTCGGGAACAAGAAGTCACAAATTATGGAACCCGCGTCTCCTTCATCATCGTGATTTAGATCATGCAAACGTTATTCGGTAAACCTGACTTTTCGAGGACAAGTCTTAAATTTCAGAACACAGTTCATGCCTACTTTACACCCCATACTAATTTGGTAACGCATGCAATAATACGAACTAAAATCACGGAACTAAGAACCCTCAAAATCATTTTCGTGATTTTGATCACAAAATCTGGAACTCGGTTCATGCGCCCTGTCAGCCGCATAAACAAACATCCACACGGGTAGTCGCACAAGTGCCGCGCAAAGGAGTCTAGCAGTCTTTTGCAGAGTTCTGGTGTCCGGTTTTCGGCGTTAAAAACGGTTTTTAATTCGAAAAGCAAATTACTATTGATTGTTTATAATGTTAGTGAGTGATTGTGGTGGTTTTTCTGATGATTGAGAGTGAAAGTGCGTCTCGAATTCCCCGGAATGCTGGCACAAACAGATGGCGAGATTCCCACTGTTGCGCCCTGCCTAAGATTAAGATACTATGGATTTTTAATCAGATTTGGAAATGCCATGTAAGTACGGTGTTAACAAAGTATTATACAACTAGCTGTCCCGGCAAACGTCGTACTGCCTGCCTACTACGTTGTTTGACATGTAGTTCTCTAAGGTTCTGTAGAGAAGTGCCCCTAAAATTTTCCCGTTTTTACTACTTTCCCGGTTATTTATTTTTCGTACGAACATGTCGGAGTACTCCTCGAATGCATCAGTGATAGAATTATGGTGATCCGTTGACCCATTTTCTAGCCAAATCGTGGAAATGTCTAAATTGTGCCGAAGATAATGTCTAAAATTCGTCTGAAGCAGTGTCCAGACCATGAAGTGCATTTTTCTTTGCTTTCAATTTGAAAAAAATACACTAGTTTACAGCATTTTTGAACTCGGTAAGCTGATGATCATTTTTGGTGTAGAATCATGCCCTGAGTTCGAATGCGCGAAGGAAAAAAATTACAGTAGAGCGGAATTTTTTTCGACTTTCCATACAAGGTTGATGATTTGAAATCGATTTTTGTTCTATTTTTAAGCAAAGTCGCTCACTTCAAACATCTCATTCTCCGTAATCAATGCTCCGATTGAGCTGAAATTTTTACTGTAACTCGCCTACATATGGAATGTCTAATAAACGTCGAGAAAGAATTTTTCAGTTGGTTTTTTCTTATTGAAAAAAATACATTTCTTCAAAGAATTTTGCTAAAATTTAAGAAGATCGTCCCTAAAACTCGCCAATATCTTGAATTTCATCAATCTGACGCAAATCCTGTATTCAGATGATCGAATGGTATTGTATTCAGCTTTTAATTTATGGAAAAAGATTTAAAATTGGTTGAACAAAACGCAATATATTTGAATTTTAGTAAATCACATATTTTGAAAAGTTACAAAACTCGATATTGAGCTAAAACTCAAAAACTGTTCTACTTTAAATTTTTTGAAGGTCGGTTTCGAAATCAGCACTAAATTGTGCTTCAAAAATGTTGGTAGTTGACAGAAGTTCACGACTTTCGTTTTATTTTGTAAACTTGTGATATCAGACCGTGAACAACGATCCTCTTGCCGTGATTTGATTCACAATTGCCGGAACGATTATTGCAGACCATGAAGTAGTTCTAATTCCCGTGATTTGTGTTCCCACGCGTGTGAACTAAACACCGTGTACCGTGAACTAGGTTCAATATATGCGAACAAAAATCATAGATATCTGAACACATTTCACGATAATATGGTTTTTGATTTTGAGCTGGTGTGTTACTCAGGCGTTACATTTTTGTGGCGGAACAGGGTTCACGAGAACGCGATTTTTATTCATGGTGTATTTTCGTAAACGAAAATCGTGCTTGTTCCGAATAACGTGACTGGTTGTGGACGGTTTTCGGAACGGATTTTTATGCGTGTTCTGTTGAGGATGGCACCTAGGGACTGCTCTGTAGGAGCTATTACACCTTTTGTCTTGGGCAACACGAACCTGTAGGCATCACCCCACGGATTCGTATTGGCACTTAGACAGAGACTTTTAAAGCAGGCCTTTATCTTGGTCTTCAAAGCGGCTTTGGCAGCGGCAAACATCACTCGCCGTTCGTTTCGCCCTTCCCGAGTTTGTGCTCGCTGCCATCGCCACCTAGTCTGTAGGCAGGCACGGCGCATATCCGGAATTGCTTGAGTATTTGCCAATAAGCCGGTGGTCTCCTAAACTGCCGTGTGCAGCATAGTTGTCCCATGTTCTATGGGTATCCAGCTATGCTGCACACGGCAGTAAACTAGCGTAAAAAAGGGTTGCATCGTACACATGCGAGAGCACCGCTACCAGCTCGTCATCGCTCAAATCGAGTAGCATTCGCTCACGGCAGAGCGCCTCCCTGGATACCTCGTATGATGTTTTCCACCTACGAGGGCTTGGCCTTAGCCATGTCGCCTCTTTCTCTACCCGCTGTCTGGTGTTATTGTAGTCGATAACGTAGCGAACCGCCAGATGGTCGCTGTGAGTGTAGCCATCGTAACCTCCCCATTCGAACTACTTTTTAAGCCGTTTTGACTAAAGGTATTTTTGGCATTGACATTTGCAAGATCGACATCTAGCATAGCCATCTACCAGGATCTAATCTCGCTGATTCGTAAAATGGCTTCCCCATTCCACAGCCCAGGCATTAAAGTGTCACCCGCTATTACCACTTACCACTTCCCGATCAGAAAGGCATAACAAAATTATAACCGATTAAGTTATTTATTTCAAAGATTTTTCATAACAGAATGAGTTATAAAATTCGCCGGTTAGGTGTTAAAATAACAAAAAATATAACTAAAATTGCTCTAGCCATAACATAATCATAACAGGTGTTGATACAATATTAACAAATTTATAACAACGTGACATATAATAAATATTGGAATGATCAAAAAATTATAACACATGTTGTTATAAATTTGATATAAATATATTGGGTAAAAATTTAGTTGGGTAAATTTTAACTCATTTTTGGGTAATTTTTATTAAGAGTGTTATTTATTTTTAGCAAAATATTTTTTGTATAAAAAACTTGCTCCACGTAGTATATAAAAAAACCCTCACCCAGACGGGAATCGAACCAAGGACGCCAGCCTTCAATTGCAAACCGGCGCCTTTATCAATGAGGCCATTGCAGCACTTGAAGTGAGGGGCGGTATATGATCAAGTGGTTCTTCGTTTTGGCGGCAGGTCTATAAATAGACTCATTTGTCCAATGTACAGGGGAGAGAAAATATGACGTCACATAAAAGTGTAATTGTTCCCAATTACGTCATCTTAGGATATAATAACAAAAGTGGGTACAATTTAGTTATAATCGTAACTCAAGAATTTGCTCTGCATTTTGGAATGCTTTATCTCATGATTCAGACAAGAAATAAACGTCGTATTTTCATCAAAGTTGTAGAGATAGTTAACGGCTCTTAAACAGTGAACAGAGTGGTATACAATTTCACCTTCTCTTGGTGCTAGCGAACATTTTGACATATGTTATTAAATAATTATCTAATGCTCCTCACTCACTATCAAGGAAGTTTCTGCCTGTGGCAAAGTTATGTAGTAGTCTTGTGGTTGGAAATTTCACCGCTTCATGGCGTTAGCACTTCTGGCGAAATGCACTTCTGGAGATTTTCAGATTTAGATGGCTTGTGAAATAAAAAAATAAATTTTTAATGCACATTTTTTACATTACATGGTACAACAATTGACATACTAAAGCAATTCTGTGACGTTCGCTTTGCATCGTGATGTCATATAATGTTTTTATTTTCAGAAAAAAAATGGTTTAAACAAGAAATTCCCCCACTAGTCGAAAGTACCCGGCATTTGCTTAAAATGCATGACGATGTCCATCAACATTTTGGTAAAAAAGAAATAGCCTTCTGCTATTGATTGATTTTTCAAAAGCTTTTAACAGAGTTTCTCATTTTGAACTACTGCACAGATTATAACACCTATTTGATTTCAGTTGATTGAGTATCCTTTTTTAATAACCGCTTTTAAATTAAGAAAGTTAAAGGAAATCATTGAAGCCCGATCGGTATTCTATCGGGAGTGCCACAAGAATCGGTTTCAGGACCATTGATGTTAGCCTTATTTATCAACGGCCTTCCATCATCCTTGAAAGTATGTAATATCCACATGTTTATACAGATAATACGAAGCTGTATTTCTACTGAATTAATATGGACGTTAATTGCATGGCAATGAAACGTTGATTGATTGATTTATCTTTATTTGAGAGACTTTCAGCCTTTGGCTGGTTCGTCTCTCTACGCAATGAAACGTGACTAACGGCATGACGTGACGAAATTAGATATAAATTTCAAAGCTCCACAAATAATTTGTTTTTTTTTTTTTCCATTTCGTTTATTTAATAGGCTCATGCGTGCAGTGCACTTTACGGAGCCGAAATACTCAATTACACTTGTTGTGTTTAATTTACTTAAAAAAATTACTTCGAAGTCTTCCTAGCTGTTTTCTTCGGACGCAGCATCTCCGTTGATCCCGATGCAGCGAACTGCGCCCTTCGCTCGCTTGCCTGTTGTTTAGTCATAACCTCCTGGACTCTATGGGCAAACTTGGTTAAGTCCGCTATTGCTCTTTCACGCCTTTCCCTCTTTTGTTCCTCTTCTGTTTGCTCCACCGAGACCGGCTCTACATGGCAGCCTATTTCATCCACTTCCAAGGCTTCATCCTCAACTAGTTCGATTATTTCTGGTTCCTCCTCAATTAAATCCGCTTCACTTTGCAGTGCTGCAGGTCCACAAGCCACAATGCCGGCGTACGATATTGGATCCGGGTTCTTTTTGTTGTTCCGTTTCTTCGTTTTCCTCTCTGGACACGAGTCTTTTCGGTGCCCCTCCTTGTTGCACAAAAAACATTTGTCCTTCAGACCATCGTGGAATATACGTGCTTTCCATTTTCCTATCTCCAAGGCAGCCGGAATATCGACTTCCATTTCGACATACACGCCTCGTACACCGGTTTGGAGATGGTCAAGCCCTAATCCCGCTGGGAACTGTTCGCGAACCATCCGACCAACTTTTCCGTAATTACTGAGAGCAGTCGACAGATCCTTGTCAGGCACCTCCGGCGGGAGATCAAACACCCGCACATATGTCACATTATTTCCCGCAATGGACACATGCACATCTACTGCTTTGCCGTTCGAGTAGTGAAATTTTACACAATCCGCATTCTCCTTCAAAGATTGATCCATCGATTCCTCAGAAGCGTACTTGATGCAGACGGTTCTGGTTTGTGGTAACTTGTAAACCACCTCCATCTGCATGGGATCCGACTTAAGCTGCTTCACAAATCCAGCGATTTCGTCCCACGACGGCGGAACCGTCCCCCTTGGGAATTGAAATTGTAGTGTGTTACAGGGAGCATCCATCCTAGCAACAATTTATTGCTAATTTGCACCGACGACGGTCGACCAGCGAACAAAAGCACTGCCCAACAAAAGGCAAAAAAAACTATCTTCCAACACCACACAGTGGTAGGTACACCGAAACGAGTCTGCTGCGTCCGATGCAGGCAAGAGCAGAAAACAAACTGCAAATAATTTGTTATCACGTGGACCAGGTCCGCTGTGATGGTTAAAGCACGTGACTATCACGCCGAGGACCTGGGATCGAATCCCACTTCCGACAAACTCACAAAATGTGAGTTCTTCCTTAGGAAGGGAAGTAAAGCGTGGGCCCCGAGATGAACTATCCTAGGGCTAAAAATCTCGTTAATACAGATATAAAAAAATTATTATCAATCAATTCTTCAAAAAAAAACTAAGGTGATTTTAATTTGCAGACGACTAATTGATCCAGTTGTTCAATAACAAAAAACGATCAAAAATCTGACTATACATGTCAATGCACTAAGGGCCAGAATCGCAATCTAGCGCGACTAAATTAATTACTCCAAAACAAAGCATTTCCGACACATGGTGTCTTCGACAAAGTTGTTTGACATCAGCAGGGGCATCTATTGCTAAGAACGCAGTTGTTCGCAACTCGTCCGCATAGGTGGCGCCACCATCTAACTTCTTTGTTCTACGTCTTAGAGACTTGCTGTTTTCGGCAAAGTTGTTCATTTTTGCAAAATAAACAACTCTTTCTCAGACGTCAAAATTCCATAGCCTACTGTTTTCAAATTATTTAAAAAATAAAAACGAATCAATGAAAAACAGTTTTTTAAACTTATTTTGACATTTTTACTAGAAATCATGTGAGTTGAATTTTTTTCCTAATGCATATGTGTCAAACCAATCACATTGTACGGGAATATGTTGAATATTATCATAAAAAATTAAAAATAATAATACAAATTCGAAAAAATAGTGTGAATTTCAAGCCTTAATATCTCACAAAGCGCAAAAAATCGCAACTTAAAATTTTCAGCAAATACGAAGCAATACTAGGTAAACATACTGCCAAAAATTTGGAGAGGTATTTTTTGGTATTTTTGAGATGAAAGCTTTTTAGTAACAGTATAAATATAAGTAGTGCCATCAAGTATTGATAAAAAATGAAAATAAAACACATTTTGATACAATAGTATGAGCTGTTTTTATTGTTTTTACTTTTACGATACAGCTTGACAGCTATTATAAGTGACAGCTCCCACCCGGCGGCTGCAAAACCAGTTTTAGCCAAGGTGCACACCGTGTACAAACCATACGTGCGTGGTCTGGTGCGATCTGATGCTGCGCGTTTTGAACGCAGCTGGTTGAGAATCCAACATAAGACAATATATATCTATGATTCAAACATGTAAAAAATACTACATTAGTTTATTTAAGGTTTGATTTGTGTTGATGAATTTGAACCTCGTTAATCAAGAAATCGATTGTGAACCAGTCCTGCAAAATATCAGTCTCAGTGCCTGTTTTTCAGCCGAAAATGAATGACTGCGGCGTTCGTTTTCGTTTTCAGTTCCTCGATGTGAGAACTGACAGAGTACGAGAGCTCCATTCGTGAGCGACCCAACATGATCAATTCCCAATCATCCACACACTACTCATGCTGAACGGCCATTCGTCTCAAGCGGTGGCTTGTGAGAGTGAGTGCCCTATACGCTACCACGGGTGAAAACACTCAACTACAGAAAATTGAATGGAAATTTAGCCTTGTCAGCTCTCGCTTTCAGCACGCTGCGTGCGAGTGTGAGTACCTATTTCATTTCGCTCCCGTGTTGCTGATCGGAAAACAACAATGAGAGGAAAACCAAAACGGAGAAAATGAAAAAAGCAAAATATCGCTATCAAAAAGGCCTGTCGAAAAATTGCAGCACTGTTGTGAACTCCTAATAATGGATAACCCTCAATCTACAAGTATGTAAATAAATAAATGAAACGTATAACCTGAACTTTCTTAAGGATCTGGATCATGATACAAACTTGTCAAAAATACTGTATTTTACAAGCACAGTAGCACCACACAGCGGCGTAACTGCGTACCAAACACCACCAGTGAAATGTTCATTTGAAATAAACTGCATTTTAAAAACTATAACTGAGGTTGTTATAATGTTCATATAAAGATGATCAAAATGATTTTATTTGTATTATAACTGACCTTGTTATAATTCTGATATAATTAAATCAGGTTTTTAAATCATTTTTGTCAAATATATCTAAATACAACAAACGTTGATATATCTAACAACCGTTGATATAATTTTGTTACATTTTTGTTATGCCTTTCTGATCGGGTTACCACTGGCCTTCGCCCTGTCAGCACGGTCGTCATACAGTCCAGCATCTGCGTCCGGCAACTGCTCGATCGACCACCGCGGAGATGTATAACAGCTACAGAATTAGCCTCCATAGGTAGTAGACACCAACTCTTGTACGGGGTATTTACGCGTCGTCAATATCCAAGCTATTTTTCCGGACCATTCCGGACCCATCCGCGACCGTATTTCTGTTGCCGGCGGGTACTAGGTAAGGGTCCACTATGCTGATAATATCCGTCCCCCATTCAGAAACTGTCTTACAAAGCAGTTGCTGAGTTGCGTTGCAGTGGTTCAGGTTCAGCTGAACTAGGATTTGTCAGCTGCGGCTATTCTGAAGTCCGGACACCTTAGACAGACCTCCCGTTGGGTGCTCTGATATGCAGAGCAAGCTCGATCATGTTGCCAATCGCTCCTCAGTGGCAGTTACCATCAACGTCAACAAGACCAAATCGTTGGAACACGATCAGCCCTTCCAGCTTTACGGTAGCTGGGCAGTTAGTGGAGAATATTGAAAGCTTCCAATATCTTGGTAGCCAAATGGCGGCCGATTGCGGCACCAAGATCGATATAGATGCACGGATCAAAAAGGCAAGGGCTGCTTCTGCGAGTTTAAGAAATGTATGGAAAGACAACCAGATTAGTTGACGCACCAAAATCCGAATTTTCAACTCGAAAATTCTGTGCTGCTCTACGCTGTGAAACCTGGTGTGTATCAGTGGAAAACACTCGACGGCTGCAGGTCTGCATGGTGGCCTCACAATTGGATGTCCAACGTGGAGCTCCATCGTCGATGTCATCAAAAGCCGATAGAGACAGAAATTCGGGAGCGAAAGTGGAGGTGGGTCGGCACTCTACGAAGTAGCGGAAATGAAACCTGCAGCAGGACATCACAGCAGAAGCAGACCCAGAGGCTCATGGCAGCACAATCGCCAAGGATGGAAATCTTTCAATTTGGCCCTCTGCACCACCATGGGTGCCCAGGACTGAAAGCGTAAACCGCTGCTCTACTTGTATGCACGAGTTTGACGTCGCTGCTCATCGCCTTCAAGATTTCCGAGTACTTGGGGGCTGTCCATAAACCACGTGGTCATTTTTTTGGGACTTTTCAACCCCCCCCCCCCGCGTGGTCATTAGTCCATACAAAAAATTTTATTTGTCCATACAAAATTACAAAATGGTCATTGGCCGAACCCCCCCCCCCCATGACCACGTGGTTTATGGACAGCCCCTTGGGCTCTTCAGTCTTGATGACTAGCGCGTCAGGCTTCTCGCGCTTAGCACCTGGCCTCCTGAAGACCTATCAGTGGTCTCAACCTTCTGTTACCTTTCGATCTCTGCGGAACGCCTGGCTGGGGTCCGAATTACCGGCTTTACTAACGACCTTCGGGGTGAAGAGCTACCTGCCTAGCCTTGCTGATGCCACCTGGTAGCTTCTCACCTGACCGCTGCTTCACACGTTTCTCTGGTTGCTTGTCATAAGCAATCGCATCCGTCTCACCTCTACGACTATCTGCAAAAGTGAAGGCTTCTGTCTGGGTCGGAAGGGTTAGCCACGCCACTACCACTACCGCTTTGTTTAATATTTTTTGTTGTTGTGACTCATATTAAATCCCACGAGTAGCACGTGTAAAAAAGCCCGCCACGCCAAAGCTCTGCATTAACGTAGTAAGGGACAAAATACTTTGTGGGTTGTCCAGTTACCTCACAGGCTCAGTTAACGATCGAACATCTTTTTCAACCCCTCGATCACTCATTTCTCGGCACGGATCGCTTGACACTTTGAATAGGACAGATCGGTGAAGTACTAGATTTGTAGTAATGAGCTGAATTTTAGTATGATGAGAAGGTCAATTCTCCGTTTCTGCAATGAAATAATGCAAAAAGCGTGGGTATTATGATTCCTTGCCTAATTTGATGCTGTTTGAGCAAAACTTGGGTCAACAGTGTAGTTGTTTTCTCCATTTCTTGCAACATAAGTTATCCCAAGCTTTGCTCAAATAGCATCAAATTAGGCAAGGAATCATAATAGAGGTAATCACGTTCAAATGTATGCGTGCCTTTTTTGTAGATGTAGTTGTGAAACTGTGAGGAAAACATTTGCACTCTTGCCCCGGACGTTAGTTTTATCATTATTTACCCGTTTTACCCAATTCGATTGGGTAATATTTGCATATGCAATCTGAATAGCCTTTCAATCGGCGTGTACTTTTGTGTGAGGAAAAATTTTCGCTAGTGTTCGTGTGTTGAAATGTCACTTATCTCTATACCCACGCTTTTTGCACCATTTCTTTGCCGAAACGGAGAATTGACCTTCTCCTCACCATACAAAAATTCAGCCCTTTACTACAAATCTAGTACTACACCGAACGTGCCTCATTAGGGTTACCCCGTTTGGAGGACTCTTACCACCGGAAATAGCCTTTCGTAGTTCTACCTATAGCCGGAAACTTCACGGCAGAAACGTAGAAGGAGGGTTCGTCAAACCCCAGGACTCCTGTCCCTGCTGCCCCTTCTCTCGCTCAGCACCTGACCCCATAGCTCTCCGTAACTTATCGTCCTTGGTATCCTATTTCTCTTTCTACTTCGTTTTTTTTTTGCTTATTTATTAAGGTCCAGGGGGCGTCCTTCTTCTTACCTACCCTAATCAGTGGTGGTTGAGGACCTACACGAGGCCGTGACCAATGCTACCTTCAACTCGTGACGCGACGGCCTTTTCAGCTTCACCCTTGACAGATTTCCTGAACGCCTGGCCGTGTTCTCACGTACTGGCAATATTGCCCTTCACTTTCGGGGTCAACGACCTGATTTTGCATTCATCCAGATATCTAGGAAAGTAATGCCATATGTGCTTATTAAATGTATTTTCGTTATGTAAAGCTAAGGACACGGTAAAGGCTGGCTAATTCGCGCAATACAGTTCCCATTGAGATCACTAGCCTCTGTCCAGCAACTCCTATCCCTACTTTCACGTGGCACTGGCCGAGCTGCGAGCAATCAACAAAACTACAACGGATAACCAACCTCGGTGGGAAATTTGGTTGTAGCTTGACAGGGAAGGGGGGGGGGGGCAGATTGCTCCTGCAAACCTGAGCGCTGATCGGTTCTCTAGGAGGAGCGGCTACAACGGCGTCTGATCCTCATGTTGAGGGCGGCTTATCAACGTCCGAGTGCCAGGGAAGGACTCTAGGCTTAACTGTGCATTATGGTCCTCCGGAAAGTAGGAGGTTGTTATCAGGCCCTATGAGCCAGTCGTAAAAAAACATTGTAGGGGGTAGCAAAATATCAGCAACAGAAAAATACGAACCGAGACCAACAGCAACGACCCCAGCAAACAAAAAGGACTTGCGATTGGAAACCCATACACTTACCGATCTACTGAAGGACCACGAGTTCGGCATCGTAGCGCTGCAGGAGGTATGTTAAACAATCAGGAGCCATGGTGCAAACGTTTAGAAGTTAACATACCATCTATCAGAGTAGCGGAAACACACGTGAGCTGAGAACAGCTTTTATCGTGATGAGCGACATGCAGAGGCGCGTGATCAAGGAGCCGATTCTTCAACTTCAGCATAAATAATAAACGTACACAGCCCACACTCCGGAAGCACTGATGATAACAGAGACGCATTTTACGCACAGCTCGAACGCATCAACAACGCAGCCGAGAGCACCATCGGGTAGGTGGGAAGAAGTCGACGAAACGAATGATTCGAGATTTTGGAATAGAATAACGCAGCACGGGCGGTAATGCTGCAGGAAGGAACCCTCCAGAACGTGGAACGTTACAAACAGAAGCGGAAGTAGTAGACCCGCTTCTTTCGGGAGAAAAAGCGACGCCTGGAAGAAGCGGAGTGCGAGGAAATGGATCTGCTGTGCCATTCCCTTGAAACACGGAAGTTCTACGAGAAACTCAAGGCATCCCACAACGGCTCGTGCCGCGAGTCGAAATATACAGGGATAAGGACGAACCGGTTGCACTGGTTGATCGTCAGGATCTGGGAAAACGAACAGATACCGGAGGAGTGGAATGAAGGGATAATCTGACCTATTCACAAGAAAAGCAATCATTTGGTACATATATGAAAACTTTAGAGCGACAACTATTTTGAATGCTGACTTCAAAATGCTATTCCAGATCATCTTCCGTCGCCTGTCACCTAAAACGAATGAGTTCGTGGGTAGTTATCAGGCCGGCTTCATCGACAGCCGGTTGACAACGGACCAGATCTTCACCGTACGGAAAATCCTCCAGAAATGCCGTGAATACCAGGTCCCAACGCATCACCTGTTCACATTGGCGTATCTAGGATTTTTTCCTAGGGGGTGCCTAGGGGGTGCCAGTTTCAGTGGCTCTCAGGTTGCTTTTTTTTTAATGAAATACCGATCCGACCTCTTTTTTTTAGTATAATGATATACTGCGTCGCGGGAAAATAGAATTTGAACTTAAGTACTTCACAATCATCGCGACATCCCCTGTTTTGTGGATTGAAAACAATCAGGTCCATTAGAATACATTTTCGAAGCAATTATTAGACTGTAAATCTCGGAAACTATAAAATATCCACAAATTTGCGTGTAACTTGTATTCATCGTGACATCCTCTTTGTTTTATTGCATGATAACAACCCTTATCAAAATAGCTTTCAATAACAATTTTAAGGAATATAAATACTTAAAATTTCAAAATCAGAATACATATTTGCATTTTTGGTTTGGCCACAAAATTAATGGCTAAAAGCGTTCTTTTAATTAGTTGAATATTACTACGTGGACAAGAAAATACTTTTACAGAAAAATTGTGAGTATGATTCTCATAGCTACAAAATTCCCACTCGATTATCCTGAGTTCCATTCTGAAGCTTCACAAACATAAACCCGGAATTTGGTGCGAACGAACTTCCATTTATCTCATCGGGATCCTAATGTTCGCACCAAATTCCAATTTCGACTGGATTGGTATGCTGTATGAAGCTGATTTTTTAAATAGTATTTCAAGTATTGTTTTGTTAATGTCAGCAATTCTATTGATATTTGGTCGGCGTTAAGTCAGAGGGGACCAAGTAACAAAATTGACGAAAATTAGATTTTTAGGGCATTGGATAAAGAATTACTTAAGCTACTTGGAGCATTCACCCAATTTTCTTAACATTACAATTAACGAGAGTTATAGCACAATTTTCTTTTGAATGAACTGCAAAAATCGATACTAGTGTGCAGTCAAAGTGGACCATATGCTTGATGTCAAGAGAGTTGAAAAAATATGTATTGGTTAAAATCCAATAAATAAAGTAGTTTATCATCAAAATGTGATACGTTTCCAAATCGTATGACTCCCTAACGCATTTCCTGATGACTATTGGTCAAGAAAGCACGTGAAATTCTATTTTATTATGGTCCATATCGTATTTTACAGATCATCGTGTTGAAGCATATTGTGGCATTTCGCGTGCAGACAGAGTGGACCATGTGTCTCTAAGAAAAATAGTTGAAATTACCTTATTCTTCGTAATCCTTTCCAAATCAAAATATGTTTGTTTAGTAGCTGTTGGGCATCATATTGAAATGTACCAATACCCGTTTCTTGAAGAAGTTGATTTTACCGATTATTTAAGAATTGTGTACTTGGTTCACACTGTCTGAACGAATTTTTGAAAAATGCCAGTCCTCTGAATAAATTATTATGAACTGTGTAACTACAATATTTCAAAAACGTGCCGAACTATGAAAATTCATTAAAAAGTGGTTAGCTATTAAATGTTCAAGTTAAAAATTATCAAATAACTCATTCATTGACTACCCTTCATGTGATATTGAGCTGTTGTACTTGGTCCACTCTGACTGAACATAAAAATTGAAAATGGCAATCAACAGTGTAATAACCGAAATAACAAATTTCAAACTTCCTGCCCACATTATACACTACCCCTATTAACTGTTGTCCTACTTGTGCATTATTTTTTCATCAAATATGTAAAAACTTGAGTGTAAACTGTAGTTGGTTGAAGATTTTTCATAAATCGTTCAGTCAGAGTGGACTAAGTACAATCAATCACTTAGCAATTTCTCGGTTTCAAGTTTTATTTTACGTTTTTTCGCAATCAATACAGAGCGATCTTGTGATAAATAGTTATTAAGATTTATGTCAAAAATTCAAGAAAATTTGTTGAAAAACTCAAAACTTATAGAGTTGTAAATTTTAAAGTCGTTTTTCTAGAAATTAAGTAAAAGACACATGGTCCTCTCTGACTTAACGCCGACCATTTGCTTTTAAAAATTCTCCAATTTTTCTTCGGCAAGTCATTCTGCTTTTTTGGATTTTCGTCCATTTTTTGGACTTTTGTTATTTATGCTATTCGGTATTCCTTCGCCAATTTCTTCGAGAACTCCTTCGAAAAGTCTTTCATAAATCGCTTCCATAATTTTATTGAAAAATCTTCAGACACTTTCTTCTAGATTTCTTCAGTTTTTATGTAAGGAATTCCTGCAGCAGATGATTCCGGAAAACCTTCGGCAATTCCAATGTTACTTACATTGAACATTTATTCGGAAGTTTCATCAGCAATTCATTCGAAATTTTCGGCAACTTCGATTATTATTACTTTAGGGAACTTCTTTGGTAATTCCTTTGAAAATTGATACGGCAATTTTCTTAGTGATTTCCTTCGGGAATTTTTTTGAAAAATTGGCGGTTCTTTAAAAACTCTGTTACGGTGATTCTACGGAAATTACTTTAGGGGTTCTTTTTAAATTTTCTTTAGAAATTCCTTTAATGCTTTCGGAAAATTCTTTGAGAATTTCTTCGAATCCATTTCTTTGTTTCTTTATAGAATAGATAGAATATTTCGGCAATTTATTTTGGCCAATTTCCTTAAAAAGTCTTAAAATGTTTTATTCAGGAATTCCTCTGGTAATTCTTATATGAATTGTTTTGGCAACTACTTTGAAAGCTCTAATGTAATTTTGATGGATTTTTTCCGACAATTTCTTTGGGATTTTTTTCTGTAAGTTTTTCGTGAATTTCATGGGATTTTCTTTGACCAAGACCAGTTGAGAATTTTAGATTTTCCAATTCATGAACTTTCGGAAGTAATGAATATAAATACAGTTAAATCATAAAGAATTTCAAAAATAATCACAATAAAATTGCCTAATAAATCCGCAAAATAACTGAAAAAGAAATTGCTGATATAATTTCAGAAGAATAGCCATTGAAATTAAGCAAAAAAAATTCAAAGAATTTGCTGATGAAATTCTAATGAAACTACCGCAGAAATTTTCAAAAAAAACATAATAATAACCATGTCGAAGGAATCCTCAAAGAAATGGTCATACTACGGTATAGCGAATACGAAGTCGTAGGTTCGAAACTCACCAGAACGCGATTTTTTCGCAAATTCATCTCTCAATTTGTCAATTAGCAACATTCTGTGCCTTCTAATTAATAATAAGTTTTTTCCCGTACATTCCTATAGGATTTCACTAGAGATTTTTATAGTAATACCTTCTAGGATTTCTCTGGAAATTCCAACTATTCCCGAAATTCGATTAGGTATTCTTCTAGAGATTTCTGCTGGCATTCCTTTAAGAAGCCCAAGAGGAGTTCCAGGATTAATACCGTGATTAATTTCTATAGTAGTCCACAAATAAAACTCTAGAATAATTCCTGGGTGAGTCTCTAGAAAAATGCCTGGAGGATCACCGAAGAGCTTCTGAAGAAAAACAGGAAAAATCTCAGGAGGTATTGTTAACAGGATTCTGGGGTATATCATTGTAGAAATCTCAGCAGAAATCCTAGGAGGTATTGCTGGAGGAAACTATACAAGAATTTATAGAGAAACCCAATCAGGAATGCCTGGCGGAATCCAAAGAAAAAATCCTTGGAATGCCAAGAGAAGTCCCTGCACGAAACGGTTGAGGTATTCTGGAAGAATCTTTAGAGAAGGTCATGAAGGAATCGCGGGGAATTTCTGAAGAAATATCAGGAAGATTTCTCGGAAGAATTCCAGCTATAATGCTAGGATAAATTCGTAAAGGAATAACAAGAAGAATATCTGGACGTATCGTTTTAAGAATTTCTGAAGGAATTGCTGGAAGAACCTTAGGAGGAGTTGTTCGAGGTATTCTTAAAGGAAGGCTAAAGGGAGTTTCTGCAGGAATTCCATGAGGAATTTCTATAGGAATTCCTGAATGAGTCCTTGGAAAAATCCCTGGTGGGACAATCAAAGAAATTTCTGCAAGAATTCCAGGAAGATTACCTGGAAAGATTCAAGCAGAAAAGCCAAGAGAAAGCTCTAGAAGAATCCGTAGCATAATTTCTGAACTACCATAGTTAGAATGTATTAAGGAAGAATAGCTGGAAGAACCGCAGGAATTGGTAGAAGAATCCCAGCTGGAATAACTGGAGCAGCGCTTCCCAAAATTGGGAAGCGGATCTTGGGAGTTTGGGAAGCGCGGATCTGTAGGAATTCATAGAATTCATGGAGGTATCATAGAAGTAATTTCCAGAGAAATCCTTGAATCAGGAATGCCGGGGGTGTCCTAAAAGAAGTTCCTCTACCAAGTGTCCGGAGGAATAACTACAGTTCTCCTTGAAAGAATCGGTAGATGTATACTGGAGGAATCCCTGATAGAATCGCAGGAAGATTTTTTTAAGGAATCTCAAGAAGATTTCCCGAAAGTATTGCAGCATGGTAATATGCCATGTGAAATCCCTAGAAGTATTTCTGAAGGAGTTATAATGGGAATTGCTTGAAAAATTCCAGCCGAATTTCATGGAGGAAGGCCAATAGAAGTTCTTGGAGAGATCCCCTGCGGAATTTCTGGAATAACCTCTGGAGGAAGTCCCGGTTAAATCCTTGAAGAAATCTCTGGAAGAATCACCGAAGGGATTTTTAGAAAAAAAAAACCCAGGATGATTTTCTGGAAGAATTTCCGAAAGAACTTCCCTAGTAGAATTCCTGAAGGTATCACAGTGAGAATTATTGGAGAAGTTCTAAGAAAACTTGCTGGAATCCTAGCCACAGTTCCCGGAGTAAGGCCAATATAAGCTCCTGGAGGAATTTCTTGAGAAATTTCTGGAAGAATCTCTAAATAAAATCTCTGATGGAATTCCTGGAAGAATCACCGGATGAAACTTCTGAAAGAATCCCAGGAATGTTGTCTTGAATAACCCCATCAGGAATTCCTGAAGAAATCCCAAGATAAATTTTTAGAAGAATACCTAGAAAAATTCCAAGAAGTACCATAGTAAGAAATTCTAAAGAAATACTACCAGAAATTGCTGGATCAATCTCCGCTGAAATTTCTAGTATGTACAACCCCATCTGAACTGCCTGGAGAATCCTGAGAGAAGTTTATCAAAGAAATATCGGGAGGAATCCATAAAGGAAGCCTAGAAAAATCACTGTTTGAATAGATAAAGGTAATACTGAAGGAATCCATGGAGAAGTCTGTTGATTGTTCTTACCAATATCCAAAACGCCAAAACGTGCAACAGGTGTATAAGTAATTCCGGGAGTGTTTAAGTTTTATTCAAATGTGCTTTTAATAAGTATTGAAATTCATTGTGTGAAATTTTAAATTTTTGGTGATTGACAAGGAAAATTCTAAGGGGTGCCAAATTTGTTCTAGGGGGTGCCAGGCACCCCTGGAACCCCCCCTAGCTACGCCAATGCCTGTTCATCGACTTCAAAGCGGCATACGACAGTATCGACCGCACAGAACTATGGAAAATCATGGACGGAAACAGCTTTCCTGGTAAACTAACTAGACTGATTAAAGCAACGATGGCCGGTGTGCAAAACTGCGTAAGGGTTTCGGGTGAACTATCCAGTTCATTCGAATCTCACCAGTGACTGTGACAAGGTGCCTACTACGATCTCCAGAGCTGCGGTCTAAAAAGAGTCACCCACGCACCAAGTGCATTATGTACGCAGTGCCGCGAAGCATCAGCGTACAAGTCACAAAAAGCTGATAAACGCCAAACTTGTATCACTCTGTCCCTGCGGTTTCTGATTCACTCTCTCTACGGTCGCTAATACCAGAAAAGACAGAAACCCATCAATGTCACCCGGTCACCCTTGTTTTGATACAATCATCTTGACTTGGATATGGCTCATGTGAGTGTCATGACTCTCTCTGTCGCCTCAAGCAGATGCACGCGCAACAGCATGTAAAACTATGCATGTGTATTATCACGAGTACGGTACATACGTCACAAATCCTATTCGTTTTGCACTGAGACTCAGGTTTTGCATAGCTCAGTTTAAACGCACACATTGAGCGCACCACGCAGTTCGCCCTGGCTACGGCAAACGCTCTCACTTCGCCCGTTATGCATCGTTGCTCAGAGAGATTGATTCTCTTGCAATCCGCCTGAAGCATACTCAGCAACTGCTATCGCTGAAAAGCTGCGAAAGGTGGAACCCACAACATGTTTGTCATTCCAGGCGTGACATGCTTGCTGGTTCGTATCACCTTGGGAAGGGTGATTCCAGGAAGCGGTTCAAGTGATTGTCTCGTGATGGTCGCGATATGAGCGAACAAAGACGCTGATAAGACCGGTGGTCCTTTGCGGACAGGAGACATGGACCATGCTCGAGGAGGATCTGTAAGCACTCGGAGTTTTCGAGCGATGCGTGCTAAGAACGATCTTCGGCAGTATGCAGGAAAAAGGTTTGTGGGGGACCCAGCATCCAGAAGGTGGTCAAAGCCAAGGATACAATGGGCAGGGCATGTTGCAAGATTTCCGGACAACAACCCTGCAAAGTTGGTATTTGCGACAGATCCGGTTGGTACAAGAAGGCGTGGAGCACAGAGAGCACAATGAGCGGACCAGGTGGAGAGTGACTTAGCGAGCATCGGGCGTGACCGAGGAAGGAGAGCGGCAGACCACGAACCGTGTATTAGGAGAAATATTGTTAATTCAGTTTTATCTTGAATTTGATGTAATACCAAATAAATGAAATGAAATGTAAAGCTTAGATGAAAGCAATTGTATCCCAATCCAGATGATTCTTCCGACTCGGGACGCACAGCTGAATAACTCACTGACTGGCAGACCGAGATGGTGTCCGTCCGGCGTGCGGAATGTATATTTGCCGGCCTGCAACCAACAAATGCGGAAAACTTACGGACGGCACAAAGTGTGTCGAAGTGGAAGAGAACCTCCCCCGCCCCCTCCCAGCATATCGGCCGCATCGTTCGGAAGAGAAACTTGCGAGATTATAACTATTGCTTATTCATGCGAGCAAAACTTATAAATATTCCTGGTGTGTCTACTAGATATTGGGAGAAAGCTTTCGCCACCAGCAGAGCAGTCATCGCAGACATATGTGTATGGTGGCGGCAGCGGCTCGGGACAGAAGCGCATACAGTCAGTAGTGGCAGCAAAGTTCATGGCTTAAAGAGTTTTCCTGGATAAGGCAGAAGCAACCGTAGCAGCAGCAGTTCTTAATATGGGCGAATAATGAAGATATATTAGAATGGAGCCAGAAGCAATCTTCTTTGCTTGGTAATCCGATTGCTAAAGCTAGGGATAGGAAACTTGTTGGGCTGCAACAGACTATTTCATAAGAAGGAGAAAGTTGATCAATTGGATAATGCTGAGTGAAGTATGAGTGTCATAACTGTCAATGGCAGCGATAATCATGTGGAAGTTTTAATAAGGATTTCGATGAAATGGTAACATTTGCATCAAATTTACTGCTGAAAGGTATAGAAAAATCATTAGTTTACATCAGTTGTTACATTTCCACAGAATCAGGCTTTTTATAAGTTTTAGAGCTTCGCCATGTTCAAAGTTTATTTCCAGTGCTCTGGTTAATTTGTTGAAAATTTGTGCCTGTACTCAAGATGTAATGAAACACTAATTACAGCCACAGTCGATCGTTGTGTACAATTCTCGCTTTCTGTGGTTGTTATCTTCGATGCTTGTAAGTCAAGTAAAGCATCCATTATATGTAAGGATTATTGCTTTGGTTTTATTTGAACGGAAATTACGATTGAAATTGTGGACTACCTCTGCCTTCTAAACTCTTTACATACATTATGCGAGAATTAGTTCTCTGATTTCCTGTTTCAACCGTTGTACACAAACCATTACTCACAATTCACCTTCAATTGAATGTGAATTTGCCTCGATTGCTCCCGGGTTCTGGTGGTGCTCCGATTCGGTTGCGCCTCATTTATGGTCGCTCATATCGTGTAGTGATGCGACGACGACGATTCCGATATCAGAAAGCCTGCAAATAATGTTTCCGCAGACCGAGAACTGCACACTCACACAACAGATATTAAACCCAGGCGATTATCATCATCATCACCGGCGTCGCCCAACGCTCATTGTTGTTGGCTGTCTCGAAGTCTGTGTGCTTTGCATGATGCATCGGTAAACCGCCTCTGGCCACTGGAAGGCAGCTCACCGTTGCGGTTTGTCTATGTTTTGTGCATCTGCAGCCGAGCCGAGACTTCCAAGCGGACCATCTGGTTATCCGAACAACCTCCAACGGACAGTGATTCGTGATGGCACACCTGGGCTTTCTCGATTTCTGCGACCAGGCAACTCGACCCGCTCCGGACAAGGCTTCTTGGCGGAGCTACAGCAACGGTATCGGAAACTCTCGTTATCACCGATCTGACAAACATAATCACCGACGTCCTGAATTTTCACGTTCGATCTGCTCAATGGGCGTGTACGAGCGAGCTCTATCTAACAATAACGAACGACATCGGGCCGGTATAATATTAGCAAAGACCCCGGGAGCGTAATTGAAGAAATATACACACAGCACACAAATGCTGCTCATAGATACGACAACGGTAAGCAGCCAGCAGTGTGGGACTGGTTGGCTTTGAGTAGACACCGGGACAGTTGTGTTCTGGGATGTGCGATTGCTGATAATTTGATAACTGCTGCCGGCTTCACTAACTAATGAAAAAAAAATGTGTTGTCAGATCATATATATCGAGGAAACTTAAAATTACTCACCGGACCCGAATGACTTCCATTCAGTTAAAGGGTCCTTAAAATAAAATTACTCACTGAGCCACTATATCTTGATCACTTCAAAATTTCCTGTATAGTTTCCTTCAAAATTTTCTCTAAAAACTGTTCGTACGAAAAATTTTTCAGGAAACATCAAAGGTTCCGTTCAGGAATGCTTTGAGCGATTCTTTGAGAAAATCAAGGGCTTTTTTCCAAAAATAATCCAAATTTTTTTTTTTAAGAAAATCGTCCACAGCCTATTTAAGAGATTCTTACAAAAATTCCAGCAAAAATTCTGCGAGGAATAATTTTAGAAATTTCCCCGGGTATTCCTTTAAAAATGCTTATGTAATTCCTCTATACACTTGTTCAAGGATTCCAAGTGCAAGAAAATCTTCTATGGATTTTGCCCAATATTAATCGGTCTCAAAATCTACCAAGGCTTCGTACAGAAACTCTTCCAGCTATTTTTTTGAACAAAACTTCTTCCTTGGATTTTTTAAAAGAATTTTTAAGCGCGCTTCTTACAGATATTCCGTCATGACTTTCTCCAAGATATGTTTTATGCATTCGTTCTGGATGCCAGAACAGACGCTGTTTAAGCTGCACCTCCTTGGCGAACAGACGCTCGAGACGTACCTCCTTAATCTAGCTGAAGCAGAAGGACAACAGTGCCCAAGCTGCACTACCAGCTAAGCACACAACTCTTAGCTGGCGGTTTGTCATCGCTTGAGCCGTGGAAGCATGAGGTAGGAACTTGTGAGGACAAGAGCTATGTTCCTTTTCGACTCACCGTTTTGCAGCCCGTTTTGCTAACATTGCTGACAAGAATCCGTAGGACAAGATTTTGGTGGTTAGAACCTAAACATTCCTAAAATATTTTATTGTTAAATTATAATAATATCACCCAAATCAGAGGAATAAGAAGCACCCCGAATAATTTTAAGCGAACTTTAAGTGTTTAGCAGGTGAATTCCATGGATTTGCCTATGTTGTACACCCATTACTAGCACCGAGTCGTTGTTCACTAACAGGGTAACTTCGGCAACATCGTAAGTTTGTTATTATCGTAAATTATAGATATTGTATCGGATACACGCATAAACGAGGAGACTGAATGTGAGGCATTAGGGATTTTTTTTATTGCCGTACGGGTTTGGGCCGAAAGGTCTCTGATTTTCACAGGCAGGGCTCATGGATATATGAACAAAAAAAAATTGACGAAAATTCAAGGTCGCCTTCTCAAAAGTATTTTTTCGAAAATTTTCCACAAGTTCGACATAGTTTTCCGGCTTTTCTTTACGAATTTTTTCAATTTTGAAAAATTTTGTGGGAATATTTTTTTGAATTTCTGAAATAAATGCTTTCATTTTCTTAAAAAAAAAAACTTTGTTTCTACGATGCTTCGTTCTTGAGTTATGATTTTTCTATGTGAGTAGTGTCAGAGGAAAACAAAAAAATTTCCACCTGAGTTTTCCGGGAAAATAGGCGACCCTGAATTTACCTCATTTTTTTGTTCATATATCCATGAGCCCTGCCTATGGAAAAAGTTTCATGAAAATCTGAGACCCTTCGGCCCAATGTGTACGGTAATAAAAAAAATGACCATTGACTTATATTTATATTCTACATATATACAGCAAAAATATAAATCATTTTCAGCTTTGAGCTGCACTGCAAAACATAAAGCTGCTCCAAGAGATCCTGAAAGTTTTCGTACTGAAAATTCTCGGAAATTCCTTCATAGATTGTTTTAGAGTTACCTACAGGGATTTCTTTGGAAATGTTCCGGATATTTTCTCAGAAATTCTTTAAATATTTATTCAGGAAGTACACGACCAGACAAGGATAACCCCAATAATTTCTCCGTGGATTCCTTAAGATATTGATTCAAAAATATTTCTTGTGAATTTTGAAGAAAACGGCTTTAGAAATATCCCAGGAGTTTTTTTTTTTCTGGGAATCTTTGCAGATGCTTATCTATGCATCCATTCGTTGTCGTTATGCGTACAAAAGTGGAGGCGCTATACGTGCATTGACGGAAAAATAATTACGCTATATGACTCCAGGCGGTATCTTATGCGATGCTCAGTGTGCGCTATTGCGACTAGAGGGTCTTGTTTCCCGGACTGAAAAAAATCCCGGGATTCGGGATTTTTATTTTCAAATACCGGGATTTCCCTAGATCCCAAGAAAAACAAAGTTTTTCCCAAATCAATAAAAAAAACAATGGAACGAAATCTAAAACATTTTGAATCAAATTCCATTGACTTATAAAAACGTTCAATTCACTTAAATTCACAATTACACCCAGTGTTGTTGAAGGTTTCATATAAAAAAATTAAATTATCTGGATCATCTACAGGAACTAATTTTCATGAACTATCTTGACAGAATCTGTCAAGAGATTATCAATAAAAATTCTAAAGAAAAGCAACACATGAACATGTTTTAGCTGTATTTCAAAGGAAAGTTTTCGCTAGATGTTTTTATAACTCATTTCTAACGATACTTACATTCTTGAAGACTTAAAAATAGAGACTCATCAGAAATTTAGGAGTTAGTATCACATGAAGCCATGAGGTCTTTTTTTCTTGTTATTTCTGGGAGTGATAAAGGTTGGAGAAACGATTTGAAAACTTTAATGGTAACTTGTTACAATTTAGGTCAGTATATTTATTTTAAAAGAAAAAGTTTGAAGAAATTTCATACATGTATTAAACTTTTTTTGTACAATTGACATTTTTGCAAAGAACGTTAGAATAGAACATGTGGAAGAGGCTCGTCATGCTAAAAAAAATCTTGTAGGGCTGGCTAGAACATCTTAAAAAATCCTTCAAAAAATCTTATAGAAATTCTTTTAAGGCATTTCTAAAGTGATCTATTAGAGATGCCTTTGAGGACAAGGTATTTGGAGTACATAGCTTAAATTTTCTAGAGTACAGTTTTTGAAACCATTGAACGGATTTGGATGAAAATGCATCACGATATTGTCAACCACTGAACTGATTGTTTGCATAATGCATAATTCAGCAATATCCATTCAGTGGCTCTAGAAAATTTGAGCTGTGTACTCTAAATACCTTGTCCTTAAATCCCCAGGAGTTTTTTTTTCTTTCTAAAACGACTTCAACAAATCAATCTAGAAATTCCTCTGACTTTGTTTACAGAAAAAAAAATCACAACCATTTACAAGATCTTTGAATGTTTCTTTGCCGTTCTTGCAAGAAAATATCCTTCATTAGCAAGAAATTCTTACACTGAATTTTTATTATTTTACGGTAATACATTATCACTTGTACAGGGATGCTGAAAATATCCTAGCCTTAAAAGTCTCTTAAATAAAGACAAATCAATCAATCAATCCTAGCCTTAACAGTTCTGGTCACATTGCTGGGCTGTGCATTTAACTTGACTATGACTATATTATACTACCTATTTACTGTAAGCCTTATCTACTTGAAATCAATTCAAAAACTCCCTTAATATTTAAAAAAAATCTACTTTAAATTACTCAATTTTTCCTTGTCTAGAATATTTTAATGAGTTCCGTAAGATGTTTCGATTGAACTTTAGAAGAAAATGGCTCAAGGAATTTATCGATTTTTTTTTCAGAAGCTTCATCTGGAATTATTTCACATGTTACTAAATGTTAATAAAACTGTTGCAAGAAATATGGCTGTACCAAAACACTGCTTAAAATAGCGGAAAATGAATTCTCAGGACGTACATTCTACCATTCAATTAAAATAAATTAGTAGTATATTTACAAAGATTTCCATCAAAGTAGACTTAAAGCTAATAGTTCTGGCTTAGTAGAACGCATTATTGATTTTTTTTATTTTCGGGAAATCCCGGGAATTTCGAAAAAATATCCCGGGATTCGGGATTTTTTAGATCCCGGGATTTCCCGGGAAATCCCTGGCAAGACCCTCTAATTGTGACGCAATATATCTTCTTATGCTACTTAATAATATTAGAAAAAAAAACAATTCTTGTCACCTCAGTATCGAACTGAGAACCTTTGGATTTTCGAGCCACACTTCACACTGAACACCAAACACTACTGATTAAATGTCATGACCTTCTAACTCACCTCAGTGTTGGAATGCACTTGGTTTCCCTGCGCTATATGAAGCTCAAAATGCCGAAACGTGATTTCCCGCACAGCTATCACTACCTCTCTCTTGTTAGCACCACCCATTATAAATTATCAGGTCGTTAAACATGATTATGACTGTTAACTTTCTTGTAGCTTTTTGGCACTCCAACAGCACCTCTTTCATTGTTATCACTACGCAATATACCAACGTTAACGATTCTAGCTTATGCGAGTTTGTATGCACATTTTAAAGAGTTTATTCTTACTTTTATGCGATTTAGTTTGTACACCAATGCGAGTTTCACTGACATAATAAGAAAAGTACAAGCGAAGTCGTATAATGCAATTATGCGAATTCAATTGACACTTTGCAAGTCCGCTCGAACTCTTTTGCGAATATGTAAAGTTCGTCGCAATGAAACATCAGATATCGTTTACTACGAAGTAGTTATACATTATAAAAGTTAATTTGCACTCTTATATGATTCTATCAGATACATCACAATAAGTTCAAAAAATAACATCATATGCGATGAAAATTGTCCCTCAGTCGTACATATATGCGATAGTGAGTTAAAATAGTACTTTATACGATGTACAGTGTACATTCTTTTGCGATTTCTGGTTGTCTGGGTCCTCAGCACGATGCGACTATGAGCTTAAAGATTCTAGCCACACGACCACGGAGCCACACAGGTGTAGATACTGTCGGAAGCAACCATGACCTGAAAGGACCTGTGTCAGGTGGAATGTAACTTCCCCATGGCGCCTAATAATCCAACTATCTACCCTCGGTATCAACCTGTGGGTCCACCTTCCTTTGGTGGAACTGTCCCACGCGCGCTGCCATTTGACCATAGAGGCCATCCTGGCAGTCCTGCGTATGCCTCTTGTGCCGCGCATTTCGAAGCACTCCATGTCCTCACTGATAAGAATGCTGATAGGCACCATACCAGTAATGACGCAGAGAGCGTCGTGTGACACGATACGGTACGCGCTCGCAACCCTCAGGCACATTAGCCTGTAAGTACTTTCCAGCTTCCGTCGGTAGCATTTAGTACTTAGCGCAGTGCCCACGCCGGGCCGCCATACCTAAGTATGGACGTAGCAACACTAGCCAGAAGCTTACGCTTACTGGCGTACACCACAGAGCTATTGGACATCATCCGGGACAGTGCCGCAATAGCTGTGGAGGCTCTTTTACAGGCATAGTTAACGTGGCTACCGAAGGTAAGCTTATCGTCGATCATCTCGCCCAAGTGTGTGACACGTCACCCCCCTGCGACAGATCAACTGTGGTTTATTCGCTGTGATCAAGCTATTCCACCACTACAGCGATCGAACTATTGAATACTATTCAGTGTCTAGACGCCATAATAGTGTTCGGCGCAGTGGTAAAACAAATTATTGTAAACTACACCCTCACCATCTACCCACAAATAGCCAACACAAGCTTAAATTCACCAAACCCGACAGCCCTACGCCAAGCAACCGGCGATACAAACGTAGCGATATCCCTATAACCTCCCTGAAGAAGATCTAAACCAAGGGTCGAAACGTCGGATGAAATAGTATCACCCCGCTAATAATTTATCCGGACCGAAAAGCCAACCATAAAAGGATTTTATAATTCTAATGTCTTTAAAGTTCTAGCGTATTTTGTGTTTCGCCTTCATTTTAATGTCCATCTAGCCGTACTTTTGGAAACACTTCCTGTGCAGCACGAATAACATCAGTGTACGCTGCCCGGTTGGTTGGAGAAGGTAGTGTACTTTGCAGTGTCGGCCGGCTAGATGGAAAATGCTGGGAATTTAGCAGTTTTAAACAGCAGCGCCGCAGCAGAGTGCGAGAGACTATTAAAAACACACAAAGTACGATGCAAATATTAGCAGTGATGATATTTGCGGAATAAATATCGAGCCAGTGGTGATAGTCCCGCTGGTGGTGGTGGTGCTTTGGTATGTGTACTGTACACACATGCATACTGGTTCCATTCTAATACCCGACGACTAAGTGGGATACTTTGGTATGATATCGACTAGTTACGTGGAGCGTGGTACAAAGGATGTGGAATTCGATAAAATGGTGCGCACCGCCCGTTGGGACAATAATATGCAGTATAAAGTGTTTAGACAGGTAGTGATTTTATTCATTAGGATACTAATAGAAGCTGGTTAGGCATAAGAGGCCCCTTTGGAGAATGACGGAGTGAAGTGTTTAAGAGCGAATTGTTCGTTAGTTTCAAGAATTCAAGTAGATTCCGCCTAAAATTACAAAAATGGAAAATCCTTCAAGGAATTCAATTACTTAAGATTATTTATTCCAAATCAGACTCCACTTGAACCTTCAATATCTTCCATGTATGTATTATTTCTAGATAAGTACCTACTTTGTTGGTGTGAGCTAGTAGCGTTACCTAATGATTTTTCTAATTAACAATTAAAAATAAACGATCGATAGCAGAGGAAACGCCAAGCAGCAAATAGAGATGATCGACTTGAGAATTATTTAGTAGGAACTTACGGATACATCAGGACTGAGAATGTCAATGAGTTGCCAATAAGAAACTGCTCTAGCGAAGAATTTCAATCAACAATTTGATTTTAAAACCCCAAACAGTTGCGAAAATAGATATCATTGATTTACCTTATTGAATTTAACAACTGAGTTAAACATTTCCAGCTTAAATTAATCTCCGTCGCATGTTCAACAACCACAGTCTTAATTAAGAATCCTGAGGCTCCTCCGAAAGGGTATCAGGTGACATCCAAACTCATCTCTTAGCCCTGATAGAGTGTGCTTTGGCTCCCACCATCTCCGAAGGGAGTTTCCA